>NW_028274808.1:61879891-62497224 GCF_037043125.1 Eumetopias jubatus
CTATATTTCTTTATTTGGTGATACTATTAATATTTTTAACGAATTACTATTAGCGAATTTACTGAATGAATTATTTTATCTTAGAAATAGAATAGGTTCGGGTGCCTGGGTGGCTCAGTTGGTTAAGCGACTGCCTTCAGCTCAGGTCATGATCCTGGAGTCCCGGGATCGAGTCCCACACTCCCTGCTCAGCAGGGAGTCTGCTTCTCCCTCTGACCCTCTTCCCTCTCGTGCTATCTCTCATTCTCTCTCTCTCAAATAAATAAATAAAATCTTTAAAAAAAGAAATAGAATAGGTTTTTAATTACATATCAAATTACCTGCTACTTTGCAAATGTCTAAAATGAGAAAAGAAAGAAAATAATGCTACTGTGTGATGGATGTTTCTGTTCATAAATATGCCTATGTATTTTTTCAATTTCAAAATGCTTACAAAATTAAAATTATATTTCATTGTACTCTATATACATCCACAACTAATTTTAAAAGCATATTTTGAAGTTTTTCATGGTTTTTGTAGGCTTTTTTATTACAGTGTGTCTTTTCACTATTTGTTTAATTTATTTGGAAATCATAGTTTAAAAGATCATGATAATGAATAATAAAGAAATAATATTTTGAGTAAATGTTTGGACAAAACAGTCTACAAAGATTTTCAGTGAGTTCAACAGGTAGAGGAGAGGTTATATTTGGATTTTAAACATTGAAATAAGGATATGTGAAGATTAAACATGAGAGTTCGAGAACGGAAAAGCAAGAGCAGTTGGGAGGTTTGCAATAATTGAGGTGTGAGAGGATAGTGATTAAAGTATTAGGAATAAGAAGCAGATGATGGATTCAAGAAATATTTTAGAAGCAAAATGGTTAGGAACTTGTTGATTGATTGAATTTAGAGAAGGTGATGTGGCCAGCAGTCAATGACAACTCCTGAGAAGATTATGATCATAAAACCAAGATGGAAATTAGTAAAAAATATCAGGTTTAGAAGGGAAAATCAGTAAGTCCAATATTAGACAGTATGTTTAAAGAGTCTAGGGTCCATCCAAATGTAGACACATTTGTGTTTACACATCTGAGGCAAGGGATCTGGTTTGGAAGAAACACTGGAGACCTATTGAGGTGTAAAAAGTGAGAGGTCTGGAAAAGACTGATAAGCACAGGCCCATAAGAGAAAGAAGAATCTATGCAAGGTTTAATGAGGTGGGAATGAGAATCAGGAAAAAACAGTATACCAGAAACTGAAGGATTCTGCCTTGGAAGAGATAGTGAACTTGACTCCCAAATTTAGGAGGAATGTTCTGTGATATGAAGCTTAAGAAATGATCACAGACTTTGGTAATTAGAATATCAGTAGCGGTTGTAGAAAGAGCAACTTCAGCATATGCCAGTTAAATGAAACAATGCAGACAAATTACTTGGTGTATACAATTAGTATTCAATAAATATTTGTTCCTTTTACTACGACTCATTTCCAATTCCCAAGATATAATCCATTCCAGCCAGTCTGGTGGGATTGAGAGAACACAATAAATATATAGAATATAAAGCAAAATGGTAAAAATAATATATATCTGACATCTATTATGTGCAAGATACTTTGCCTCTGTCATTTCATTCACTCCTCACAACATGTAGGTATTATTGGTATACAAGTTGGACACAAGAGGAAACTGAAGGTCATAAGGTTAATGGATATATCCAACTTAAATACAGCATACCTCATTTTATTGCACTTTGCTTTATTGTGCCTTGCAGATATTATGGGTTTTAGATGGAAGGTTTGTGGCAGCCCTGCATTGGGCAAGTCTATTGGTGCTATGTTTCTAAAATCATTTGCTCACTTCAAGTCTCTATGCCACATTTTGGTCATTCTCATAATATTTCAAAGTTTTTTATTATTGTTACATTTGTTATGATTTGTGTGCAGTGGTCTTTGATATTACTACGGTAATTATTTTGGGGTACCACAAACTGCATCCATATACAATGGTGAACTTAATTGATAAATGTGTGTGTTCTGACTGCTCCACTGGTTGCCTCCTGTCTCTCTCTCCTTGAGCTTCCTTCTCTTTCCCTAGACACAGCAGTGTTGAAATTACACTAATTAATAACTCTATGATGGCTTCTAAATGTTCAAGTAAAAGGAAGTGTCACATGTCTCTTTAAATCAAAAGCTAGAAATGATTAAGCATCTTGAAGAAGGCGTGTTGAGAGCCAAGACAGGCCAAAAGCAGACATTTTGCACCAGTTAGCCAAGTTGTGAATGCAAAGGAAAAGTTATTGAAGGAAATTAAATGTGCTATTCCAGTGAATACATGAATGATAAAAAAGCAAAACAACCATAGTGCTCATAGGAAGAAAGTTTGAGTGGTCTGGGTAGAAGATCAGGGTAGTCACAACATTCCCATAAACCAAAGCCTAATCCAGAGCAACGCCCTAAATCTCTTCAATTCTATGAAGGCTGAAAGAGGTGAGGAAGTTGTTGAATAAGTGTTGGACACTAGGAGATGTTGGTTCATGAGGTTTATGGAAAGAAGCCATCTCCATAACAGGAAAGTGCAAGGTAACACTGGCTGATGTAGAAGCTGAGGCAAGTTATCCAGAAAAGCTAGCTCAAATAACTAATGAAGGTGGCTACAGTAAGCAACAGATTATCAGTATAGATGAAACAGCCTTCTATGGGAAGAAGATGGCACCTAAGACTTTCATAGCTGGAGAGGAGAAGACAATCCCTGGCTTCAAAGCTTCAAAAGACAGACTGACTCTCTTGTTAGGGGCTAATGACTTTAGTTGAAGCCTATGCTCATTGACCATTACAAAAATCCCAGGGCCCTTAAGAATTATGCTAATCTACTCTGTCTGTGTTCTATAAATAGAATAGCAAAGCCTGGATGATAACATATTTGTTTATAACATATTTACTGAATATTTTAAGCCCATTGTTGAAACCTACTGCTCAGAAAAAAAAGTTCTTTCCAAATATGACCACTCATTGACAATGCACCTGATCACCCAAGAGCTTTAATGGAGGGGCTCCTGGGTGGCTCAGTCATTAGGTGTCTGCCTTCTGCTCAGGTCATGATCCCAGGGTCCTGGGATTGAGCCCCACATCAGGCTCCCTGCTCGGCAGAGAGCCTTCTTCTCCCTCTCCCACTCCCCCTGCTTGTGTTCCCTCTCTTGCTGTCTTTCTCTGATAAATAAATAAATAAATAAATAAATAAATAAATAAATAAATAAATCTTAAAAAAAAAAGATCTCTAATGGAGACAATGAGATTAATGTTTTCATGCCTTTTAACACTAATTCTGCAGCCCATGGATCAAGAAGTAATTTTGACTTTCAAGTCTTATTTTTTAAGAAATGCATTTCATAAGGCCACAGCTTCCATAGATGGTGATTTCTCTCATGGATCTGGGCAAAGTAAATTGAAAACCATCTGGAGAGGACTCATCTTTCTAGATGCCATTAAGAACTTTTATATTTCATGAGGTCAAAATATCAACATGAACAGGAATTTGAAAGAAGTTGATTTCAATCCTCATAGATGCCATGGAGGGGTTCAAGATTTCAATGGGGAAAGTAAGTGCAGAGAAATAGCAAGAGAACTAGAATTAGAAGTGGAGTCTGAAGATGTGATTGAATTGCTGAAATCTCATAATCCTACTTGAATGGATGGGAGTTGCTTCTTTTTTTTAAGATTTTTATTTATTTTTTGAGAGAGAGAGAGAGAATGGTAGAGAGAGAGCATGAGAAGGAGGAAGGTCAGAGGGAGAAGCAGACTCCCTGCCGAGCAGGGAGCCTGATGTGGGACTCGATCCCGGAACTCCAGGATCATGACCTGAGCCGAAGGCAGTCGCCTAACCAACTGAGCCACCCAGGCACCCTGAGAGTTGCTTCTTATGGCTGAGTAAAGAAAATGATTTCTTGAGATGGAATCTACTCCTGGTGAAGAGGCTGTGAATATTGTTGAAATGACAACAAAGAATCGAGAATATTACATAACTTAGTTGGTAAAGCAGTGGTAGGATTTTAGAGGATTGACTTCAAGTTTGAAAGAAGTTCTACTGTGGGTAAAATGCTATCAAACAGCATTTCATCCTACAGAGAGACTGTTTGTGAAAGATAGATTCAATTGATGTGGTAAATTTCTGTGTTGTGTTAAGGAATTGCCACAGACACCCCAACCTTTGGTAATCATCACCCCAATCAATCAGCAGCCATCACTATTGAGATAAGACCCTCCACCAATAGAAAGATTATGATTCACTGAAAGCTCAGATGATGGTTAGCAATTTTTAACCATAAAGTACATTGTTTTTTAGACATACTATTACTTACTTAATAGAAAATAGTATAGTACAGACATACCTTATTACATATGTACTAGGAAACCAAAAAAATTGATTTGACTCACTTTATGACAATATTTGCTTTATTGCAATGGTCTGGAGCCAAACATGCAATATCTCCAAGGTATGCCTATAGTTACCAGATGTTTTTTCCTGTTTCCTAAACTGACGCTCTGTATATTTCTAAGACTAAAGAGGATAATTTCAATCCAGGTTTGCCACCTTTGTAAACTTTGAATAAATCCCCTACATTTGTTGGGCTTAACTTTTGTCAATTTAGAGGTAAAAGGAATGGACTAATATCATTTAGCCCTCATTAATACATGCTTGACACTTCAAACATTATTTCATTTAATCTTCACAAAATCCTATGAAGTGGATTATATTTGAATCCTCACTTTAAAGATGATTAATTTGAATCACAGAGAAGTAACCAGTCTAAAATCACATAGCTACTAAGTGTCAGAGTGAGGAATTGAAGCTACACCACCTGACCCTTAACTACACTGTCATTACTGGAGGCTATTAAGGTCTCTCCTCTATTATGGTCATATGTCATATGCTTTATCAATAACAATATATATTTTGGAGTATATGTGTAAATAACTTATAGTATTTGTATTATGTTATAGTTACCAAGAAGAGATAAAGAGTGACCTTAGTTTTCATAGTGAATTGAGTACAAGCAAATGTTTCTGTATATGTTTAAAAGAAGCAATGTTTAAATCACTTTAGGTTGCTCATTAAAAGTCTAAAATTTTATTGCATCACTTCACCTACAGTCATAGCCATCTGCTTATAGTGTATATTTTCTGAAGCCAAATTTTCATAAAATATTATATAATGAACATTCTTAAAGACCAAGCAGGAAACATACATCATTTAGTTTTTTTTTTTTCCTTAGATGTTTTGTTTGTACTTTCTTTGGAAACATTTTAATGCTTCCAGAGAGATGTGGGAAGATAGATATTTTAGCAATATACAACTTACTTAATGTATTACTAAAAACTCTCTTTTGTGCATTTTATTCTAAAGTATATTCATGCCAATTTCCTACTAATTGACAAAATGATTACTGTTTCTATTATTTTTACAGAATTACTAATATCGGGTAAATATAAAATCGCTGATCATAATGATATTACTAGAAATAAAAATGTGCTCAAGAATTTCAATGTATGATTTTCTCCAAATCATTTTTAATAATGAAAGTATGCTTTATCTCTGAACAAAAATGACTAGATGAGCACTTTTACATTATAATGTGCTATTAAATGGAGTGTGGCAACACTTTACTTGATATTCACTGTCCTTTTCAGTTTTTCATTATTTTTTCCTGTTTATTCTCATGAAAAAGTTGATAGGAGATAGCACTTACTTGGCTTAAATTAAATTAAATTATATTAATTTATATTATATTTTCCTTAAAATGTATTTATATTTATTTGTTCTTAACTTAGGTTTTCTGAAAGAGCTCTGATTTTTTTCATGAGAATCTTTACTGAAAATGTGACAGTTCTATCACTATAAAAGAAATATTTTAACTCTAATAGCAGAACTCATCCCAAACAGAAATAAATTAGCAAAGAATGTTTAATAATACCAAAGAAAATAGCTACAAAGAAAGCTATTTTTTGAATCACAACAAATAAGCTTAAAATATTTATGGAAGATTTATAATTCCTGTTTCTATAAGATGATAGTTTTGATGCTCAAAATAATTCATGCACATCGTAAAATACTAATGAGTACAAATCAAGATACAATGAGAACAACTGTTCCCTGCCCCGTCCTTAAAAATCCTGTTCTACTGATAAGAATCACTTTGGCATTTAGTTCTTTTAGTTGTTCCTATCATTATTCTGATATATGTATCCTTCACTGATGCTATACCAGTCATAGACAATATCTACTGTCTATTATGAAAGGTAAAGTTTTAGCTTATTTCACTACCCCAACTGCCAAGTCCCAATGATGACACTAAAATATTATTACGGTTATTCTATTGGTGGTTTTGTAACTTTAACTAATACATGTAAACTTGCTTCTTGTTCTGTCAACTTCAGAAAAGTGTCACTGGACTCCCTAAATTCCACCACTTTGACTGATTCACCTCAGCTTCTTTCATCTGTATATATTTGTTTATTACAGTTAAATACTCTTTTTAAGAATGTCTTCTCTGATTTGTCTACAGCTTGCTTCTAAATGTTGAAAATCAACAAATACTGTTCATATTATTATGTCTGTAAATAATTTTCACCAGAGTGTGATCTTCTATGCTATAGATACAGGCCCACCACACTACCTAATACTATAAGCCTCGTGCCACTAAAATGAGACTGTCAAGATCAAATGGATTATTTTTCAACACTAACAGTTGCTTAAAATAATCCTAAGTTGTAGTTAACTTTATAATGTTTTAGTTGACTTTAATACAACTCTCTTTCATGAAGCTTCTGAATAACTTTCTTTTTCTTCCTGATAAAAGAACAAAATTGTAAGGTAATGCCTCTTGGGTTTTCACTGGTGTTGGAAAGCAATTCTCCATGGTGTTTTTACAAGTCTTGAACAATCTTTTCAAGGTAACATCGTTGGACCCTAGATATAGGGTCCCCGGTCCCTCCACCTTAGTGGGAAAAATTATTTAATTACAGGATAGTAAAGCCCCCTGCTTCTGTGAGGAGATTTGCTTACATTCACAGATCCACTATGGGCAATGTTCCACTGAGCCTCTATGGGACTCGTGGGGGCTGGTCAATGAGAACCACATGAAGAAAAATCTCATGTGTCCTGCTGTTCCATGAGTAATAAACTGTCTAAATTGCTTCAGAATTATTTCAATCACTTACTAAATTTATGGTAATGTGGCAACCAACACTCCAGTTTCTTGAAACTACTCGCCCTCTACTTGGCACTTGTCTATTCTGTCATTCTGCTCCAATCTACACCTGCTGTTGTCTAAGCCTGCAGTAAAACCCCATCTGTAACACTTAGAACATGTATTCCTACTCCATATCCACAATTGTTTGGATTGAATATCTTACTTTTTCTCATGTTGTCTCCTTTGGTTTTCTTGACTAGATCATTTAATTTTTTTAAGTTTTTTATTTATTTACGTAATCTCTACACCCCATGTGGAGCTTGAACTCACAACCCCAAGATCAAGAGTCTTACACTCTTCCAACTGAAACACCTAGGTGCTCCTCCTTTAATATTTCTTTAAAAGGGATGTGTAGATGCTAGACTTTTTCAGAACTTCAATACCAGAAAAGTCCTTATTTTGATTTTAGGATTGGTAAATAATATAGCTGAGAAAAAAAATGCTGGATAAAATATCACATTCCCTCAGAAATTAAGGGCATTGGTTTTTTTGTTGTGTAATTTCTAGTGTTGGTAAGGATATTTTTTACATTATTTCAAATGATATATTAATAACTGAAAAGAATATTGTAATTATTAAAGTGTTATACCAATAACATTAATGGTATGCTTGTACAGTAAAGAACTTGTACGTACCAGAAAATCCAGAGCTAAATATTAAACTAAATAGGGATCTAACTTCATCCAAATGTAAATGTTTTGATCATACATAGTTTCTGCCTCTTTTTCTTTTAAAGATGCAAGGGCATCACAGAAAAGTGTCATTGATTACCAAAAGTTATGACCAATATATTATAAATTAATGTTTTATGTTGTTAATGATTTACATACTGTAAGTATGACAAATATCTCTATATGTCCTTTAAAAATCTTTGTATAGCAATCACTCCTCTATCAGATAATTTTCTTATAGATTTTAGCCACATTTAAATGTAGCAATCAATGATTGAGTACACAATTAATTGTTTAAGAAAAAATGCTCGCCATTTGGGT
Organism: Eumetopias jubatus; assembly: GCF_037043125.1. Lineage (NCBI taxonomy): Eukaryota > Metazoa > Chordata > Mammalia > Carnivora > Otariidae > Eumetopias > Eumetopias jubatus. Next base: position 61,888,114 of record NW_028274808.1, read on the forward strand.
ATATTAGCAAAAACTTCTAAGATTCTAGTCTATTTATAAAAAGTGTTGAGACAATTAGGTCAAGCAAAATAATTTTTATTAAAATTCTACAACTTTGGGTATTACTTCTTTCAAGAAGATATTAAATTTGCATCTGGCCTAATTTCTGCCATTTTGCATATATCTCATGTACCAGATCAAGATCTATAATTTACATTTCTAAGAAATTGTGTTCATTATAAAGTCTTCTATTTAAAAATTAAATGTCCAGGGACTCAGTTAATCCTACTGCTTAAACTCTCAGGTGTTGTGGCCAGACATCTATATGCTTACATTAGTGATCTTGCCACTGACTTGAAGTTTGACTTTCAGAAAATTAGTGTGCTTATTGTTACTGGGAATTCATTGCTTCTAAGCCCTCTGAGTGGATAAAGCTAGGACATACTTGCATATATACTAACCTGTATTTGATGATTAATTTTATGTGCCAACCTGACTCAGCCACAAGATGCCCAGACATTTGATTAGACTTCTCAGTGTCCATAATTGTGTGTGCCACTCTTTATCATGAATCAGTCGATTATCTCTATCTATCATCTATTCATCTATCATTTATCATCTATCTATCATTTATCTATCATCTATCTATCATCTATCTATCTATCATCTATTATCTATCTATCTACCATCTATCTATTATCTATTTATCTACCTACCTACCATGTATAGATATCTATATCTATATACACATATTTAGATCACTGGGTAATATCTAGGAGCATGGCTGCTGGGTTAGAGAGTAAGTCTGTACTTAGCTTTATAAGAAACTGCCATACTTGGGTGCCTGAGTGGCTCAGTTGGTTAGGTGTCTGCCTTTGGCTCGGATCATGATCCCGGGGTCCTGGGACTCTGGGATTGAGTCCCACATTGGGCTCATTTCTCCATGGCGAGTCTGCTTCTCCCTCTCCCTTTGCCCCTCCCCCTGCCTGTGCTGTCTCTGTCTCTCTCTCTCTCAAATGAATAAATAAAATCTTCAAAACAAAATAAAACAAAAATACTGTCATACTGTCTTTCAAAGTGACTGCATCATTTTGTTTTGTTTTGTTTTATTTTATTTTGTTTTTTTAAGGTCAATCATTTTTTTCTTCCAAATTTTTATTTAAATTCTAGTTAGTTAATATATAGAATAATATTGGTTTTAGGAGTAGAATTTAGGGATTCATCATATAACACCCAGTGCTCATAATAACAAGTGCCCTCCTTAATACCCATCACTGGGGCGCCGGGGTGGCTCAGTCATTGAGCGTCTGCCTTCGGCTCAGGTCATGATCCCAGGGTCCTGGGATCGAGTCCCACATCGGGCTCCCTGCTCAGCGGGAAGCCTGCTTCTCCCTCTCCCATTCCCCCTGCTTGTATTCCTGCTCTTGCTGTCTCTCTCTGTCAAATAAATAAATACAATCTTTAAAAAAAGGTACCCATCACTCATTTAGTCTATCCCCACCTACCTCTCTCCATCAACCCTCAGTTTATTCTCTACCATTAAGAGTCTCTTCCCTCTTTTTTTCCTTTCCCATATGTTCATCTGTTTTTTTTTTCCCTAAATTCCACACATGAGTGAAATCATAGGGTATTTGTCTTTCTCTGACTGACTTATTTCACTTAGCATAATACACTCTAGCTCCATCCATATCGTTGCAAATGGCAAGATTTCATTCTTTTTGATGGCTGAGTAATATTCCATTGTGTATATATGCCACATCCTCTTTATCCATTCATCAGTTGATGGATGCTTGGACTCTTTCCATAACTTGGCTATTATTGATAATGCTGGTATAAATATGGGGGTACATGTACCCCTCCAAATGAATATTTTTGTACCCTTTGGGTAAATACCTAGTACTGCAAGAGCAGGGTCGTAGGGTAGTCCTATTCTTAACTTTTTGAGGAACCTCCATACTGTTTTCCAGAGTGGCTACTCCAGTTTGCATTCAACCAACAGGGCAAGAGGGCTCCCCTTTTTCTGCATCCTCACCAACATCTGTTGTTTCCTGAGTTGTTAATTTTAGCCATTTGACAGGTGTGAAGTGGTATCTCATCAAGGTTTTGATCTGTATTTCCCTGATGATAAGTGATGATGAGAATCTTTTCATGTGTCTATTGGCCATTTGTATGTCTTCTTTGGAGAAATGTTTGTTCATGTCTTCTGCTCATTTCTTAAGTGGATGATTTGTTTTTTGGAAGTTGAGTTTAAGAAGTTCTTCATAGATTTTGGATATTAACCCTTTATTGGGTATGTCATTTGCAAATATCTTCTCCCATTTCATAGGCTGCCTTTTAGTTTTGTTGATTGTTTACTTCACTAAGCAGAACTTTTTTATTTTGATGAAATCCTTAATGTTCATTTTTGCTTTTGGTTCCCTTGCCTCTGGAGATGTGTCTAGTAAGAAGTTGCTGCAGTCGAGATAAAGGAGGTTGCTGCCTACTCTCCTCTAGGATTTTAATGGATTCCTATCTCACATTTAGGTCTTCCATCCATTTTGAATTTGTTTTTGTGTATGGTGTAAGGAAGTGGTCCAGTTCCATTCTACTGTATCATTTTCCATTCCTACCAGTAGTGAGTAAGAGTTCCTGTTGCTCTTTATCCTTGCAAGCACTTGCTATTACTTGCTTTTGAATTTTAATAGGTGTGTAGTGATATTTCACTGTTGTTTTATTTTGTATTTCAATAATGACAAATGATGTTGAGTACCTTTCTATATGTTTATTTGCCATCTATAATCTTTTGTGGTGAATAATCTGTTCCTATCTCTTGTCTGCTTTTTAACTGAGTTGAATTTTAAGAGTTCTTTGTATATTCTAGATACAAGTTCCTTGTCAGATATGTAACTTGAAAATATGTTTCTCTATGGGCTGCCTGAGTGGCTCAGTCGTTAAGCATCTGCCTTTGGCTCTGGTCATGATCCCAGGGTCCTGGGATCGAGCCACGCATCGGGCTCCCTATTCAGTGGGGAAGCCTGCTTCTCCTTCTCCCACTTCCCCTGCTTGAGTCCCTGCTCTCTCTCTCTCTCTCTCTCTCTCTCTGTCAAATAAATAAATAAATAAAATCTTTAAAAAAAATATATGTTTCTCCTAGTCTGTGGCTTTTCTTTTCATTTCATTCTCTTAAAAGTGACTTTTGGAAGTCAAATTTTTAAAATTTAATAAAATCAAATTATCTGTTTCTCTTTCTTTTACATGTCATGCTTTCGGTGTTGTATATAAAAATTCAACCCAAGGTTACACAAGTTTTCTTTTTTTTCCAGAATCTTTATAGATTTGCCTTTTACATTTAGGATTCTGATATGTCGTAAATTAATTTTGTGTATGGTGTGGAGTCTGTGTTGTTTTTTTTTTTTCTTTGAATATGGACATCCAATTGTTCCAGCAATTCTCCTTTGAATTGCCTTTGCATCTCTGTCAATAGTCAGTTGACTATATTTGTAAGGGTTTATTTCTGAGTTCTCTATTGTTTCCCTGATCAAAGCATCTATTTTTTTTTCCAATCCCATGTTATCTCAATTACCATGACTTTATAGTACATTTTGAAATTCAGTAATATGAGTTCTCTCACTTTATTCTTTGTCAGAATTGCATTGGGTATTTTAGCACCTTCACCTTTTAATATACATTTTAGAATCAGTTCATCAATATCTACAAAAACCTTGCTGGAGATTTGATTGACTGTGGTGAATCTATAGATCAAATTGCAAAGAATTACCATCTTAGCCAAACTGAGTCTTCCAATCCATGAACATGTGTTATCTCTCCATTTACTTAGATTTCCTTGGATTCTGTCATCAGTATTTTATAGTTTTCTACATACACGAATCCTGTACATATTAAGTAAAATTGACTACTAATTGGGGGAGATGTCATTGTAAGTGGTATGTATATATTTTTTTTCTTTTTGATTTCCAGTTGTCCATTGTTTTGTTAGTATTTAGGAAGATGATTGACTTTGTATATTGACCGGCAAACACATTATATTATCTTACTAGTTTGAGGAGAGGTTTTTTTGTTTGTTTGTTTGTTTTTTGGTGGATGTTTTATTAGAGTCTTTTATGTAGCCAGTCATTGTTGTCTGTGAATAAAAACAGTTTTCTGTTTCCTGTACACATATTTTTTACTTCTTATTCTTGTCTTACTGCACTAGCTAGGACTTCCAGTGTGCTGGTGAATACAAGTGGTAAGGGAGACTATCTTTCATTGTTTCCAATCCTGGGCAGAAATTGTACAGTCTAGCATCATTAAATGTGTTAGCTATAATTTATAATATAATGAACATATATATATGTACATATAATATAATGAATATATACTTTATTCAGAATGAAAAATTTCCCTTTATTTTTAGTTTTTATAAAAAATGGATTTTAACTTCACTCAATTATTTTTAGGCATCAATTGATATGATCACTTTTTTCTCTTAAGTCTGATTGATTTATGAAAATTTAATCAGCCTTACTTCTGGGAATTAATCCTATCTGTGATATATCAGCTCATTTTTACATATTGTTGAATTCAGTTTTTTTCTTCAATAACATTTTCATTTTGTTACAGTTTTAATAGAGTGGTAGTAAACATTTGAATTCTTTAATTTACCAATTTTTACTAGGATTTTTTGCATCTATATTCAAGATAGGTTTCAGTCTGTAAATTTTCTTCTAATGATTTTATCTTGTTTTGTTATTAGGGTAATGATTGTCTTATGAAATGCATTGGAAAGTATTTAATTCTCTTCAAATGTCTGGAAAAGGTTATGTAAAATTGGTAATTTTTTTTCCTTAAATGATAGAATTTACCAGTGAAAATATCTGGACCTGATATTCTATTTTTTAAAATGCTTTATTACTAAATTCAACTTCCTTGACAGAAATAGAGCTATTGAGGCTATAGCTTTCTTTTTGGATGAGTTTCATTATTCTTTCAAGGAATTGGTCTGTTTTTTTCCAAATTATCAAATTTATGAGCACAAAGTTGTTGATAGCATTCTATTATTATCCTTTTAATGTCTATGAAAGCAGTAAAGACCTTTCTTTCTTTACTAATATTGCTAATTTTTGTCTTTTTTCTTGATTAGCCCATCTAGATATTTATCAATTTTATTAATTTTCTGTATTGATTTATTGTTTTTAGTTCCAATGATTTCTGCTTTTGTTGTTCTTGTTTTGCTTGTCATGGTTTAATTTGCTCCTGTTACTCCAATCTTGTTTTGTTTGTTTTGTTTTAAGGTGGAAACAGGTTATTTTCTTTCCTAATATATGCATTTACTGCAATAAATTTTTCTCTAAGCACTTCTCCAGAAGCATTCCACAACGTTCAATAAGTTATATTTTCATTCTCATTTTTCTCAAAGTAACTTTTAGTTGCTCTTGAGACTTCTTTGACTCATTGATTGTTTACAAGTATATTATTTAGTTATTGAGTATTTGGGAATTTCTAGCTATCTTTCTGTTACTGATTTCTAGTTTAATTCTTTTGTGTTCTGAAAATATGCTTTGTAAGATTTATGTTTTATTACATTTATTAAAATGTGTCTTATGGCCCAGAATATGGTCTATTATGGTGACTGTCCCATGCACACTTTAGAAGAATGTGAATTTTGGATAGAGTATTCTATAAATATCAATTATATTCAGAGGATTTTTAGACTTGTATTTAGGTCATCTAAATCTTTGCTAATTTTTCCCCCACTTTATCTTTCAATTACTGATAAAGGAGTGAAGTCTTCCAGGATAATAGTGGACTTGTACATTTCTTTTTTCAGTTCTATCAGTTTACCTCACATATTTTTATATTCTCTTGTTAGGTACATACATTATTAGGAATAATATGCCTTTTTTGAGAATTGATCTTTTTATCAGATTTCATATAACCTTTGAGTTTCTGATAACTTTAGTTGTCCTGAAGTTTGATATGTCTTGAAACTAAGATTGCACTCTACCTTTCTTTTGATTAGTGTTAGCATAACACTTTGGTGTAATTTTTGAAGTGGCCTTCCTATACAGAGCATATCTGTTGGTCTTGTTTTCTTTTTTATCCAATCTGAGACTCCCTTTTCTTAAGTTCTGTGTTTTAACTATTTATTTATTTACTTACTTACTTATTTATTTTAGCCACCCAGGTGCATTTAACTATTTGTTTTTAAAGTGATTAGTCATCTAGTTGGATTAAAATCTATCATCACTACATCAAAAACTAATGATGTAATGTATGGTGATTAACATAACATAATAAAAGAAAATATCATCTATAGAGTCACCTGGGTGGCTCAGCTGGTTAAGCAGCTGACTCTTGATTTTGGCTCAGGTCATAATCTCACGGTCATGGGATCCAGCCCCCAATCCAGCTCCTTGCTCATCGCAGTCTGCTTGGTATTCTCTCTCTTCTTCTTCCCCTCACTCTACTCTTTCTCTCTCTCTCTCTCCCTAAAATAAACAAATAAATCTTAAAAAACTAAAATCTATCATCTTTAATATTTTCTTTTGGTTGCATTTATTTTTCATTTCTTTTTTTTAATATTTTTCTGTTTCATTTGGTTTTTAGTTAGCATTAATATGATTCAATTTCATGTCTTCTTTTGACATGTCACTTATACTTCTTTTATGGACTTTTTAAGACATTGACCTAAATACATGTTGCAATAATTTGAGTCTACTTTTAAATTATATTGTGGCAATTTATGTGCATTATTAAGTACTTAATAGAAAAGTGTTCTCAATTCTTCCCTCCTATTTGTTGTGACATTAAATTTATTCATTTCACTTATCCTTATGCTATGAATACCCAATACATTGTTACTTTTATTACTTTAAACAGACAACTAAATTCTGGGAATAAATTGCTTCAGTTTTTCTTTGTCTGAGAGAGTCTTTATTTCTTCTTTACTTTTGAAGGATAATTTCCCTGGTTATAGAATTCAAGTTTGGCAATTTTTTTTTCTTTGAATATTTTAAAGATTTCTCTCCATTGTTTGCATTGTTTCTTGTGAGAAGTCAGCTATAATTCTTATCTTTATTTCTCTGTAGGTGAGCTCTCCTCACCCAGCCATCTTTGACATTCTTTGATATTTTAGTTTCAATGTGATATATGTTGGTTTTAATTTTTATTTTTTTTTATATGTTTCTTTTACTTGATTTCCCTGAACTTCTTGATCTGTGGTTTGGTATCTGTCATTAATTTTGAAAAGTCTTGACTATTATCGCTTTAACTATTTTGCTTTCCTGTTCTCTCGTTCCTCTGGTTTTCTGGTTAAGAAAGTATTATATCTCTTGATATCACCGCATGGTCTTGGATGTTCTGGGTGTGTGGGTTTTTTTGTTTGTTTGTTTGTTTGTCTTTTTCCTGGCTTTTATTCTTTTTTTTTGTTTCTGTTAGCATTTACTTTGGGGATTTTCTTTTGACTTATCTTCAAACTCATTGATTTTTTTACTTGACTGTCTCAAGCTTACTGATGAGACTGTTGAAGGCATTCTTTATTCCTGTTACTATGATATATTTTTTCTACTATTTCAATTCTTTCTTATATTTTCTTTCTCTATGCTTATATTAACCACATAATTTTATATTTTTATATAAAAAATTATAATTTTTAAAACATTTTTTCTATATTTTAAATAAAAATTATAATTTTTAATAAATTTTAATACAATTTTATAATTTTTAAAAAATATAATTTTTATATTTTTATATTTTTATAAATTTTTATAATTTTTTAAATTTTATAATTTTTAATATTTTAAATAAAATTATAATTTTTATTTCCTTTTTCATTATAGCTTTTAACATATTTAATGATATATTAATAACAGTTAAAATATTAATAAAGTTTATATTAAATTCCCTATCTGATCATTTCAATATCTAATCAAATGATAGGGGCTCTAATGATGGGTTGCTTTGTCCTTTGAGACTGCTTCTTATTTTATTGCTGCTCAGCCTTTTGGTTAAGATCATGTGAAGACTGCTTCTTATTTTAACTTTATCACATGTAATTTTTGTCAAAAGCTAGAAAGGATATATAGTATAGTAAGCTCTGAGGTAAATAAGTCTTTAGTGTGAAGATTATGGCTGGGATGTGGGCTTTGTTCCATGCTTTTGGTAGCTATAGGCTTAAGAGCTTTCAAACTCTTGTGTCATTGTTTTGTACTTTCTTCTTGGTTTCAGAGCTTCTTTTTGTACTATTCTCAGAGAAAGTCAGCATCTGGCATCTTTTTCACCTTTTATTTTTATTACTATTGGAGTCATGCAAGATTGCTGGTGGGATGTGAGAGAGTGAGAATTTTCAAAGTTTTGGATTGTCTTTGTCTTTTAGTGGAACTGTTTCTTGGGGAAGTGGTCTTTGAAGTGATTCTGTCCCTCTACCAAGTATAAAAAATATTTCCCACCCTGATACCTAGTCCCTTCTCCAACTGTGGGGTTACTAGTCTCATTCCCTAAAACTCTATCCCCTGCCAATTACAGCATTTATTTATCTGTTGACTGATTGGTTTGCTTCCTTATGTAAAATTGGAAGCTTGAAGGAGGCTGGGGTTGGGGCAATTCCCTTCCCCTAGCTGGAATAAGGCTCTGGCAAAATATTTTCCCTTGGAAAATGGATTCCTATTATTTCAAAATGTTTGTTCTTTTCTTCTCAAACCAGAGCCACAAAGTGATATCCCATTAGGTTCCTAGAAGGAAAGCCCATGCAAGTTTGGGAGCTCCCTATGACTGCATACCCCAGGAGTCTCTCATCTTCATGCTAGTCATCACTCAGTCTTCAGCATTTTGTCAAAATTTACCATTTATGTGAACTTGTCAGTTTATGCCTCAAGCAGCTTCTGCTCCAAGCAAGCACATTCCAGTTGTATCTCTCCTCTAGCTGGAGTACAGCAGAGTTCCCTTCCTCAAGTTGGGATAGAGTATCAGCCTTATCCTTTGCTGAAGTCCTTTTCCCTGATCCCTGAAGACTAGAACTTTGTTAGGAAAAAGGGCTAAGAAGACTTCATGATGGCTACTTTTCCCTTCCTATTATCAGGGCTATGTGGAATGTTTTCTTAATCCTCTCCATGAGAACATTGTGGAGTTCCTGGAGAAAAAAAAAAAAAAGTATGCAAAAGCGTGAGCTGCTCCCCCTTTGGCTTTAGCCTCCAGTAGCTTCTCACTCTTAAGCTAGTCCACGCTCAGCCTCCAGCAATAAATCAAAATTACTACTTAAGTACTTATACCTGTTTGTGGCATCCATCAGCTTATGTGTGAAGGAAATAAGTTTCAGGTGCTGTATCTCTAGATTTTCTTGACCCCTATATTTGAGTGGTGGCTTGCCCTGTAACTTCAATCCTCTGAAGAGTCCAAGAAAAGTTAAGTGATGTTGAGATTCTTCAGGTTTTTGTTTGTTTGGTTGGTTGGTTTTTGTATAGAGACAGGAATAACGACTTTGAATTCCTTTACATGTTGGATCTGAAATCTGAAGTCTCTAAAAACACTTTTAAAATATAAATCACACAATTGTTAATGCACTATGAATTATTACCATATAATTTGAGTATGATGTTCATCAGTTGTCTTTTGAATAAAAAAATAACACTGTGACTCAATAATAAAAAAAGATATGGTGATATTTGCTTCCTATAAAGCAAATGTTTGAATGTATTCATCTTCTGACCCAGATATTCTGGAAACCAATACCAGAAGTGTGCAAAAATACAACTGTGTTTGAGGGTTTAGTTTGTAGCTCCACAAGAGAGGAGAGAGAGACAAAGATCTTTATTTTGCTGGTTTATTAGATGGCCTTACACTTACTACTATAAGATTTTTGACTATATAATTTGGCATGTGTTTAATTCTGATTGCTTTTGGTGAAAAGCCCAAACTATCAGCATTTTACATTTTGTAAAATGAACAGTACTGTTCTTTTAACTATTCCTGCTGATCTTGCAAGATCAAGCACCAGCAAAGCCTCCCAGGCATTTGTCAATAGTTGCTCAGTTGAGTCAAATTGAGAGCTCTGCTCCATTAGCGTAGGAGCAGCTTTGTAATTTTCTGAATAATTAATGGAAACACCAACTCACAGTTCTCTCCTCTAACTGAAATGTTTGTTTTAATTGATTTTCTTAGCACACAGTTCTTAAAAACTTTATTTAAAAAAAAAAACTTAGGTTCAATTATCAAAACTATAAATTTCGCTAAAGTCAGTAATGAGTAAACATAAAATCACACCAGGACATCATAGCATAGGAAAGAGTGGAGACATTTTGTATGGCATCTCTTTTGGCCAGAGACCATTTTGTTTTTTTTTTAAAGATTTTATTTATTTATTAGAGAGCGAGGGAGAGAGAAACAGCATGAGAGGGGAGAGAGTCAGAGGGAGAAGCAGGCTCCCCACTGAGCTGGGGGCCTGATGTGGGACTCGATCCCAGGACTCCGGGATCATGACCTGAGCCGAAGGCAGTCGCTTAATTGCGCCACCAAGGCACCCTTGTTTGGTTTAGATAGGTCTTGATTCCAATAATATGAGCAATTTACACTTAGAATAGTATTACTGTTTAGCTTTGCTTTGTAGGGTTAAAGGAATAAAACTGACTTTATGAGCAAGGGTATCTTTTTTTTCTGATTTGTAAATAGATAAAAGGATGAATAAGTTTATAAGCTAGATAACTATTTCCCAGGGGGATTTGAGTTTTCTTAGACTTACTATATTTAATATTATTATCATCCCCTTATACATATCTGGATGTACATTTTTTTCATTTTCCAAGTTTTTATTTAAATTCCAGTTAACATACAGTGTAATATTAGTTGCAGGTGTAGAATTTAGAGATTCATCACTTACCTACAACACCCAGTGCTCATCACAAGTGCCCTCTTTAATCCCCATCACCCATTTAGCCCATCCTTCCCACCCACCACCCCTCCAGCAACCCAGTTTATTTTGTATAGTTGAATCTCTTTTATGGTTTGCCTCTCTTTTTATTTTCACCTTATGTTCGTTTGTTTTGTTTCTTAAATTCCACATGACTGGATGTACATTTTAAGAAAATTTAACTTCATAAACGCAGGTTATTTCAGATGATACTCAATGTATGATTTAATTCAGAATTTTGCTTCCAGAATGTTTAATTTCAGGATTAAGAAAAAATTATGTAGTAGTTAGTAGTAACTAATTTTCTTAAAATTACAAGTAAAATGCAAATAAAACTGTTCAATTCCTCAAATAATATATTTTGTAAATGATGTCAGGTGTTTCCTAATCAAAGAAATTATACCATATACATATATCATATGCATATAAAATTTAAAAATGTAAAACATTTATTTTTACTGGTGTATCTATTTAGCAGTTTTGAATATTTTTGCTGTAACATAAAGCTTTTCTCAATTTTAGTTTTTTTCTTTTATGAATTAGTCTGTGGTACTTAGGATTATTGATATTAGCTTTAAAAGCATTGTAATACATTTATGCTCTAATTTATATTTTTATTATATGGCTATTATTAATATTATTAATGTCTAAATATAAGTATTTTACTGTTGTTTACCTTTAATATCAGTGTATGCAATTCATTTCCTTAATCTTTAAAACCATTAAGCAGTTTTCTTTATATTAATTAAATTAATTACATTAATTAAATTAATTACATTAATTTGCATTAATTAAATTTAATTAAATTAATTAAATTAATGATTTCATCTTATGTATGTTCATTGATCAGTAATCACTTAACCATGAGCCAGTGCCTTTTTGAAAATCATGACATTTCATTTCCAATGTACTATATATATATATAGATATATATATAGATATATATATATACATACACACCATTAATCTTAAACTGTGGCTGTATAGTAAACAACTAAAGTACCCTTCTTGTAATCATTATAGTAGCTCAGGGGCGCCTGGGTGGCTCAGTCAGTTGAGCGTCAGACTCTTTGTTTTGGCTCAGGTCATGCTCTCAGGGTGTGAGATTGAGCCCTGTGTTGGGCTCCATGCTCAGCAAGACTACTTGAGATTCTCTCCCTCTCCTCTGCCCCCCTCTACTCACACTTGCACACACTCTCTCTCTCTCTCTCAAATAAATAAATATTTTTTTAAAAAATTATTATAGTAACTTAAACATTGCCACTCAGATGTCCTTTTGTACTATTTTGAAATATATTTTTCTGTTACATCCTGTTAATGTAAATAATATTTTCTTTTCCTCATCAGTATTAAACTTTCTTCTTTTCTCTACCTCTTTCTCATGTATATTAAAGCTATATATACTGGAGACAGGAAAAGCCTTTGTAACAATATATCAGGGAAATTATTTTCATTATCGTTATAGTTATTATTATTGTGATCTTCATCCAGAATGTCAGAGGGCAGGGTGATTTGAAACAGGAGTGTAGGCTATGTTATTCCACAGAATCTCATTAAATAATTCCACTCCACAGTCTCCAAGTTATGAATTAAAATAATAGCTTCAGCAACTGTCTCCTTTTTAGTTCTCAGAAGCAGCTTTTAACTAATGTTAATGGTACAGAAAGTGGTGTTTAACTTTGTTCACTCTTTATAACTCCATAGTCATGGTCCACATTATATAGAATCGAGGTGTGCATCATATTTATTCAGAAGCTCAGTATTGTGTGGGGTAAATACACTTGTTTTAATGGCAGAATCCTGTATTTATATTTATCTTGAGGTATGATCAATCTAAAGATAATATGAACATGCAATATGGAGTTGCTGATATAATAATAAGGATTAATGAACATTAGAAACTTTTTCATAGAGGAACTTATTTATATCTGTGAGTATTTTATCAGATAATTTCTGACTGTATATAAAACACTTTTCAGAAATATATCCTAAAATTTATCAAGTTTCATAGAAATTTTAAACTGTACTCCTTGTTTGACCATAAGCTAATATTATTTTACATCCTACTGGAGAAGGTCGAATACTAATTTTGTCAGGAAATTGGCGAAGGATAACATTTTAATTAACCAATGACCAATAGCTATACAAAACTCAGTTGAAAGACAAAATAATGATGATAACAGTATTAATAACAGTAATAATAATAAGAGAAGAAGTAAAATAAATAAATTGTTCTGAAGCTCTTTAACTGGATTTTTATAACTCTTTTCCTGGATTATCTTAGAAGGTTTAAATCTATATCTGTTTTTCATACCAAAATTGTTGCAATTAAAGGATTGTTTTTGATGTGATATTCTGGTTAATAGACATGAGGAGAACTTTTTTTGTGAACTTATTGACAACACTAATTATTTTATATGATGATCTCTTTATGAGTATTCATTGGAAAATTTTATTACTGGGGTTGTTTTTAATTTCCTGAGTTTACAAAAAAATTAAAATCTTACAACAAATAACATGCTTAACTTGAGTATATTCTCTTTGAATTTAGGAAAAACGTTAAGAATATCTTTTATTACTTCAAAGTACTATTGGAAATGCTGGCCAATTATTTAAGAAATGGGAATAAATATAAAGATTAGAGGGGAAAACACAGACTCATCACTATTAGCAAATAATATAATTATGTTGGGTGCCTGGGTGGCTCAGTTGGTTAAGCCACTGCCTTCGGCTCAGGTCATGATCCTGGAGTCCCGGGATCGAGTCCCACATCGGGCTCCCTGCTTGGCGGGGAGTCTGCTTCTTCCTCTGACCCTCTTCCCTCTAGTGCTCTCTATCTCTCATTCTCTCTCACTCAAATAAATAAATAAAATCTAAAAAAATAATAATATAATTATGTTTGTAAACTCCAACAAAATTTAGGAATTTGAGAAAAGAAATGAAAATTCAGGAATATCTGGATAGAAGATTAACTTATGAAATACATAGTTTTCATTTATACCAGAAAAAATCAACTTGATAATATAAATAAATACAAGTTTTAGTTTTTAATAGAAATAAAACCTTTATAGAAATAAATGCACAAGAACTTTAAATAGAAAATAATATATATTATAGGACAAGAAAAAATCTAAAAGCTTGAAAAGATATGCCACATATATTAGTAAGAATATTTAACATTGTAAAGATATTTATACTTCCCAAATTAATCCATAAGTGAAATGCAATTCTAATCAAAGTTATAATGTATTTTTGAAGTTATACAAAAATATTTTTCTAAAATGTATTCTTCAAATGAATTTTAATTAAGAATAACATAGGAAAAATAAAAGAATAACATAGAAAAGGAAACTTAACAGCTACTAACACATAATAAAACATGTAGTCATAAAAATAGAACCCAAGTAGATAAATAAATTAATAGAATATAATGTTAATTCAGAAACAAACAAATGTGAATATGGGATCATGACGTAAATGGAAAAATACAAAGTTGGGCTTTTAGCTTATAATTTGTATCTCAAACTCCAGTTGCATTAAATACCTAAATTTGAAAAAACTATCAAGTTAATAGAAGCAAATATAGGAAAATATCTTTGTGGTCCTAGAATATGGAAGGATTTTTTTAACAAGGCCCTAAAAGTGCAAACTGAAGGTGAAACATTGATGGATCTTATTACATCGTATATAAGGATTTCCATTCAAAAAGGACATTTAGTTAACATATGTGTGACACAACAGAAGATATTTAAAATGTCCAGATTTGATAGGACATTAATAATTATGTGGAATTCCTGTAAATTACCAAGAAAAAAACATCACAAGTACTAGACAATTGCCATATATATATATATATATATATAATATACATATTATATATATAATGAGATAAGTACACCTAAAAAATTATCATTAAGTAAGTAAGAACAGGATGATTTCTAAAACAATAACATTTATGAGAATTAAAATAAATAAAATCAATAATATATATTTCAGAAGTATATAAAAATATTAAAATGCATACCTATGGTGAAAAGGAAAGGATATAGTGATCTCTGTTGAAGGGGAACAATATAATAAGAAAAAGAAAAAAAAAGAGATAGTTTCCATGGTCTGAGGGAGATAGTGTTCTTGAACTGAAGAATATAATTAATTCTGTTCTCTGCACCAGGAGGTAACAGAAAAGTGAACTGAATACCCATCACCTGCTAATAAAACAAAACCAGATGAATTAATTTTATGTGAATTTAAGGTTATTTGCTTACATGAAAAGTTACATGGTGAACAAAATACCCTGACAAAATGGGGAGGTGAATAAAAAAGAAAATATACAAAATGTGGGATACACCATTAAACCTAAACACAAAATGTATAAATAATTACAATTAATGTCAATGAACTAAATATCCCAGTTAAAAAAGAAAGATTACCAGTATGATTTAAGACAACTGCTTTTTTTTAAAAGATTTTATTTATTTATTTGACAGAGAAAGACACAGCGAGAGAGGGAACACAAGCAGGGGGAGTGGGAGAGGGAGAAGCAGGCTTCCCGCGGAGCAGGATGTGAGGCTCGATGCCAGGACCCTGGGATCATGACCTGAGCCAAAGGCAGACGCTTAACAACTGAGCCACCCAGGTGCCCCAAGACAACTGCTTATTGAGATACATTTTATATATTTACCTTTTTCCATAAAATTCAAATTTAAAGAATAGAAAATGATGTAACAGGGAATTACTAACCAAAACAAATCTGGTGTGTCTGTATAATTGCCACATGAAAAAAAAAATCTAAAGAAAATAAAAAAAAAATTGCTTGTGTGAAGAGAATTCAGATACTAAATATAAACGGTTAAAAGAACCATAAAGAGGAATTTGTAAATTTCTGTACATTTAGCAAAATAGCATGAAAATATACAAAATGAAAGAATTTTGACAAGTATTGTGAAAATGACTACAAAGTGATTTTACACTTCCTAATAATCAGAGAAACAAAAAATTAGAGTATAGACTATTCACATATCACTTAATAATTTTAATATCAATGATATATATAGAAAACCACATCCACAAGCTAGTATCAACAAAATATGCACTTTTTTAGCATTCCTGGAACATTTATTAAAAGTGACCTCATGTTTATCCACAAAATAAGTCTTCAAAAATTTCAAAGTACACTCTATTCTCATTACTTATGGCAGTCATGTTCTATAAATGTCTGCAGATACTGAATTAGTGAATACTGAACCATTGTTCCTAAAAGAAACAGGGGTGGGTTCATACCAACCTCTGATTACAACATTTTTGTCAACTGATCAACATATAACCTTGTTTTATGTGTGTTTCTTTAGGAAAAAAAAAATATTTAACATATATTACTGATTTATTGATGTTGAACTCACATCCATTAGCCCTGTAATTCATGTATGAATGAAGCTTATCTAACACCTATTTTCTCCATAAGGCACATCACAGTATTCTTGTGCTCAGGACCACTAGACAAGAACTTCAGCACTATGCGTGGGGACCATTTTAAGCAGTGAAATCACCATCAAAGAGCAAAGAAATGAAAAAACATGGAACGAACCAGACCATGAAAAAGACATTTATTAACAGTATGAGAACTGAAATAGGAAGCCAGAGCATCTCCCTAGTTGATCTCAATTAGGAATGTGCATGCTAGGTGACTCAAATTTTTTCTCACTCTGCATACATCCCTGAGTGACCTTGAAAGAACCATGAGTATTGATTTAGCAAGTAAACAAATTTGCAAATACAGAATCTGTCAATAAAGAATATTATTATAATTTAGATATGTAGTCTGAATATAATGGACTTATTAATCAAACCATAAATAAAAATATAGATAAATCATGGCTTAAATAATGAATATTAGAAAATCCTTAAAACCAAAAATAAGAAAAATAATATTATATATCATTTAATTTGCATGATGAATTTATAGCAGAACTCAGAGGGATATTTATAAATTTAAATACGTATTTTGGAAAAGAAAAAAGGCTAAAAGCAAAGGGGCAAAAGATGGAATTTTAATTATTTTTTTAAAAAATGGTAAAACCAAGGGAAACAACAAAAATTAATGAATTAGAAAAAAGAGATAAAATAGTATTAAAAAACAAAAAGCTAGTTTCTTTAGACTAATCACATAAAGTATTATAGTCTTCATCACATTACATTTGAAAATGTACCTGAAGTGGATAAATTCATAAGAAAATATAAGTACTGTCACAAAAAGGATTAACAAAAATGGGATAGAGCTGTAATACTAAATAAACTGAATCAGTGGTAAAAATACTCATAAAGAAAATACCATTCAGAAACTGTTTTATCACTCAAAATGCAAGAAACATCTAATTCCAATCTTACCCACAATATTCCAGAGATATCCCCTTTAAAAGAGGAATCACTCCTCAATTTTTCGTGTGATGCAAGACTTAGTTTTGAAACTAGGCATATTGTGAATAAAAAAAAATCAGTTGTAAATGTCAATGCAAAATTTCCAAACAAAATATTAGCAACCTGCTTGAGGTAATAACATATATGGCGCAGCAAGTATATTTTGAATTTATCCCAGGAATTCAAGACAAATTTAATATATTCACTTTTCTCTACCTGACAGAAACACAGTTAAGAAGACTCCCAAGTTTTATATATCCTGCAATTCCTGCCTTTGAAAAGTGGTTTAAATAGCACTGTATGTTATGCTTGCATGTCTTGATAGATAGAAATAAATCTCTGTAGATGTGCATTTAGGAGGGGCAGGGAATGTTGCTCTGTGTAGACTCTCCCTTCATTAATAACTGCTTCCTTCCAGATTTTTATAACTAAAATCAGAACTACATGTAGAATAAAGATACACTCTCTCTCTGACCTATATTTGCTCAATCATGTAACTCTAACAAATGAACCTAGAAGCATCTTTTGGAAACTAAACTCTCATAAGTAAAAGAACTTTTGCATTGGGATTTAGTTTCTGATATATGAGGCAGCATCACAATTAATGGAAAAAGAAAGCTCACCAAACCAGACAATATCTGGACCACCAATTATATTTTGGAAAAAAAAAGTAATTTTTATTTCCTACTATTAAACAAAATTAATGATGGATGAAATAAATATATAAACAAACATTTTAAATGAGAAGAAAATGTAGGTAAATTTCAAGCTAGGTATATATTTTTAAAGATAAAAACAATTAAAGAAATGAAGACATTGTTTACATTTACCAAGTAATTGTACTGGATCAAATTACTTAAGCAATTTCATTGGCAAATAAATAAACTGTAAGGAATATCAACAACAAATATTGTAGACTAAGATTTAATATTTTCAGTATATTAAGGAACACACCATAATAGAAAACTATCAAATTCTAATGAAAAAATAAACAAAGGATTTATTCAGAAATTTGTCCAGAAATTTCATCCAGAAACATGTTCAATTTCATCAATAATCCAACAAATCAAGAAAGAATATGATATGGTTTTTGGACTCTCAAATTAATAAAACCATAATTATAAAATAATGATGCCTAGGCTTGGAAAGGTATTGGGAATGAGAACTGACAGAGCGGGTACTATGAAAGTATAAAACTTCGGAAAACCAAGTCACATCAGAGGACTTAAAAAACTCTTAGTCTTTGACTTAGTATTACCACTTCTGAGTATATATTTATAATGATGGTAAAGTCACCAAATTATTATTGAACCCAAGTGTTCATTGATGAAAAAAAATATGACATAAGAAATTGGAGAAAATCTAAATGTCCAATAATATGGGGATGGATAAATAAAGCATGCGTAGTTTATAATGAGGCCATTAAGGTAAGCTTTAGGAATATTAAATGCTATATTTTTAAAAAGTGCCTAAGACTCAAATTATGTTACTACATCCATATCAATATCTTTCCAGAAAAAAGTAATTTCTTAGAATATTATACATATTAATCAACAAATCTTCTACTCTAAGACAAAAGAGTATTTTTCTTCTTTATACATTATACTTTATCCAAATTTTCTGAATTACCAAGTATTTTTATTTGGAACAAAGGGATACAAACTAATGAGTTAAATTATTTTTAATGTCTTAATAAAGTCAACAGTAGATTGCTACTACTGTGCTTTCAGAGTAGACAAAATTTTCTGATCAAATGAAGAGAAATTTATTATATATATTCCTAATTTTTTTAAGTAAAATAAGAATTGAAATAAGATGTACTTCACTATAAATCATATAATTCTCTATGACTGGTATATTTCATTAAATTATTTCACACACTTCCTAAACAACACTGTAAATACAGCTATAATTTTTGAAGTTGTTTTCTTAATATACTCATTCTCTTAGGAATTTGTCTTATATTTATGAATAGTTTACATTTGTCTTACTTAGCTACAATTATTCATCTGATTAGTTAATAAAGAAAAATTATAACAAGGATTTTAATAATTAAAAATATTTTACAGTTATTTAGAGGTAAGGCTTTATTACATTTTACAATTTGATATTTTAGAATCTTATGAGTTAGGAGATAAACCCCAAAGTTTTTTTTTTTTTTAGTAAATGAACAAAAGCGCAAATAATGTATTTAAATTAACTAATGCTATATGACTAAATAGTTGTAAAATAAATTTAGCTGCATGTCCTATTCCTAGCCACAGGAACATGCATTAAAATGGAACAGTACAAATTATGCAAAATTATACTATTTGTGGCCACTAATTGCAAATGCTAATATAAATGGAATCACTGGGTGAACTAAGTCCTGTTGTAGATGAGAGATGACTATTGAAAGCTCTTAAAAAAGGGGCACCTGGGTGGCTCAGATGGTTAGGTATTTGCCTTCAGCTCAGGTCATGATCCCAGGGTCCTGGGATCGAGCCCCACATCGGGCTCCTGGCTCAGCAGGGAGCCTGCCTCTCCCTCCCCCTCTGCCTCTGCCTCTCCCCCTGCTCATACACACTCTCTCTCTCTCTCTCTCTCTCTGTGTCTCAAATGAATAAATAAAATCTTTTTTTTAAAAAAAGAAAGCTCTTAAAAGAAAAGTAAAGAAATGATATAAAGATCTGTTTAAACACTCATTTCATTTGCTATTCCTGCTAGATACAGGGAAACCAGCATCACCCACAATCAGGAAGGAAAGTTATTTAGGTACTATTTTTTTTAAGACAAAAAGAGAGAGCATAAGCGTTCTTGGGGGTAGGGGTTAGGGGCAGAGGAGAGGGACAGAGAGAATCTTAAGCGCAGAGCTTAAGATTAACCACACCCAGCACAGAGCCCCATGCAGGACTCAATTTCAGGACCCTGAGATCATGACCTGAGCCAAAATCAAGAGCCAGATGCTTAACCGACTGAGCCACTCAGGCGCCCCTAGGTACTATTAATATAAGCATTTTATAGACGTATAATGGCTACTTAGGGAGGTTAAGCAATTTCTTCAATAACCTCCCTGAACAGCCATTGTACATCTGTGAAATGCTTATATTAATAGTACCTAGGGGCGCCTGGGTGGCTCAGTTTTTAATGTTTCAAGTTATATTATTTTGTTATATAAGATGTAGAGTTCATGACTCAACTGATTTATAACCAAATTGGCTATTTTCTTTTAATTCTTATTTCTCTTAACTCTCAAAATATCATATCGTTTGTCCATGAACTTGACAGGTGTATCCTCGTCATGTTAATTTCCATTTAATTGTCTACATTCAAATATTTTTCATAGTCTTACTGCCTTTTTTTTCCCCTAAGACTCTTAACTTTGTTACTTTCAAATATCCCACACCACAAAAGACATATCATGTGCATGGAGTAGGAAACCTACCTCCTACCTGCTTTTTCTAAATTTAATCATTGTACTCATTTTCTAAGCTTCTATTTCTGGCTTTTGAGGGAGCCTGATCCGATTCCAACCTCCTTGCTGCATGAACTCCTGAAGTTACACACAAGGTGCAGTTTAAGTTACTGTGTTAAAACAACACTGCTGACTTATAGAAGGAAGGAGAAAACTTAATTTGGTTAAGCACAATATGTTGAACAAAGGCCATCATTCCAGCTAGTTAGGGCATACAAGGTAAATGTCTTGGGGGGAAAAAGGGGGACAGAATTTCATCTGGGAATTATTGACATGGAGTTAATGAATCCACAGATAAAGCAATTTCTTATAATTTGTAGAAACAAAAGGTGGAGTGTCAAGGGGAATCCCATACCAGGTGAGTGTTGAAAAGGTTGGTAGCCACTGCCAAAAGACTCACCTTTGTGCACACTTTCCTGAAGTGTTTCTTATAATGCATATTGCAAGGAAAATTTTCAATCGGGAAAGTCTGCACAAAGGAGAGTGGATTTTTATCCCACAGAAAGATATTTACGACAGCCTCTCAGAAACCCCAGCGCAGATGCAAAGTGTGGTTCAGAGGTCAGTGCTGCTGGAAAGTACCATGGATTAGAGCACCATGTTGGAGAAAAGCCACAACATAAATTGCAGAGAAAAGGCAATGGGGATCCCACACTATAAAGAATGTTTATTTAACTTTATTTAATCGCAAACAAACTTAATGCTTAAGGCAATTTTGGCATAATTTTTAAACATCTATTGAAGGAGGATTTTGCCATTTTAAAAGTGCTGACCTAGCCTTTTAAAGTGGAATTCAATAAAGTAAGATTTGCTTTTCCTGAAGTATATCCAGGAGAAAAATGTGTTTGGTGTTGCTAGTAGAGGACATTGAGAAATGTGTGGGGAAGAGAAAGTTGAGAGAGGGAGAGAAAGGCTGGCTCTAACTCTAATCTGAACTACTTGAGGGAAAGACTATTCCTTCATTCCGTGACGGAGTACCTTTGGGACATTGTCTTATCCAGGTATTTAGCTTTATTATTCATGTTTCAGTGATCATTTCTGTGTGACTAATTCAAAGCAACCAAATTTATTGCCTAATGCATTTCTCAAAAGATCTGTGTGTAAACAGTTTCCTAGTGTATTTTGAATCAGTCATGACTTTTGGATGATCCCAATGGTTATTTCATTCTCAGCGTAAGGAGAACTGATTACTCCAGCTACTTGCTCAGGGAACTGAAACCCATAATTGCCACTTGAGACCCTTACCATTAAAATATTTGTCTGTAATTATATCCAAAATAATCATTTTATTCCAGGCTTTATATTATCCCTAGAAATGACTGCGAATCACCAAACTCACATTATAGAAGAATTCTGACATTTATAATGCAATTAATTTAAACATGGAGCTATATTTTCTATATTTATATGAATTGTGAATGTGTGCATTGAGAATGAGGGAGGTAAGAGGGTCTTTGATAACTTCAGGTACTCCTCACCATGTTCTTACTGAAACCCTTAGTCATGTGGTAGAGAGTAGCATCTCTGAGCTGCTCCTTATCTTCTATCTTTCTGATTCTGTATTATTGAGTGAGCTTCTTTTATATATACCAGCTTTTTGAAAGATTGCTTGCACTCGTCTACCAGAAACTATATACAATTTAGAGAGACTTAGCAGTTTTTCTTTTTGCAGTGCTTAGACTTCAATAGTAGTCTTATTAACTATTTAAGGTCTACTTTTCTCACTCCCAGGAATTATTTCTGCAGCATGGTGAATGCAGGCGCTCCCTAAATAACAGACCCTCCAAATAGCCCCCCTACCTCCTTCCCTCCCTCTCTTTCTCCCCTTTCTTTATTTAAAGTGGTGAGCTGTGTTCCATGTTTTTTCTAGTAGTAGTTTGAAAATCATTGTTGTCAAATGTCTCCAGTCATAGAAATTTTGCCTGGCAGATTATACTTGAAAATGCCTCCGCCATAGGGAAGAAGTGATTGGCATTAGGATAGCTAGCTAACAAAGAAAATACCTTACCGTGAACAACACCATCATAGCCATGTGTGCATCCGTGCTAGTAAGTTACTCAAGGCATAATCTTCCCTATAACCTTCCTTAGAGGGTCCTAGAGATTCACGGCCAATAGGTTGCTCTATTTGATTTACCACTTCTTAAGGTTATATACCTAATTTATGAGGACACAGAAAATCTGTCACACACTGATACCTAACTGAATAGATTGCAATTTTATTAGAATCTCTTATATTCCATTGGTATCTTTTATAAGGTAAATTCTAACCACCTTGTTTAGTCTAAATAGACTCGCTCTTCTTGATAGGTACTGGTACCTACTTTGTTCTTGACACTAATGCATGTATAATGCTGTTTCTTGGTAAGTTACTTTAAAAAAATAGGCACTTCTGCTATTGTTGGCTGTGTAGGTTTTTACTAGACTAAGTGCCTTTGGGGAGTGACATTTGCACATTTGGTGCCTTGCTTCTGAAGGTGTATCCTAGTTGGTACCAGGAAACACCTGAGTAATTATACTTAAAATAGTCCCCTTGTGATCATTCTTCATGAAGGAAAAATAATAGTTTTACAATGGGTAACTTACCCAACTCAGAGCAACAACTATATTCCAGTTGGTTCTAAGAGGTGTGGATTTTTAACAAAAAAAGTTCATATTACTAGCATATGTGTGTGATTAAAGATATTAAAATGTTCAGAACTAAAAGTAGTCACTGTTTATCTTATATTGTTTTATTGTTTGTTGAATATTACATGGGCTTTCCCAGACCAGTCTATTTTCTTTGCAATTATTGACTAAAGAAACGTAAGTACATTTGTGTACTTTTTAAACTCAAGTTGATTTAATAGAAACTAATTGCTCCCACAGAGTAGATGTGGTTAAGATATAAATCTCTGTCATAGATAATATTTGTGGCTATTTTTCATATCTGAATACCAACCCAGGCCATCTATATGTATATGTGTATGTGTATGTGACATCATATATATATCTGTAGATGCATAGATGCATATATAAATTTGTTAATGTTAATAATTTTTAAAAGGACACCAGAGATCAGAGAGGAAATAATGTACTTCTATATTTCATATTTATTTTAAATAAATTATTAATTTTTCCTTGTGCAATATATCTGTTGGTAGTCCCCTGTCTTCTTATAAAATGTCTAAATTATTCTATTTACCATTTAAGTAGATGGCCACTTATTTCACATATATTATACTTCATTACTAATATAAAATATTTGCAGAGAGTTTAAGTCTACCTCTATTTTATAATCATTAAAAAATCTTTTATTGAATGTTGCTAGATATAGTTTTGAGAAAGATATAGATTTTTTTCTTCTCCAAGAATTCATAGGCTATGCAATCAGTACATAGATACTATAAGAAGTAAAGACAAATAAGTGTCATAAAAAAGATGCAGATTAAGTTCTGTGGCAGTTCTGAAGAAATTAGGGTGGGATAAATAGAACAGTTAGCATTTGACATAGACCAAAATTGATGTATGACAGGGCAAGGAACCGGACCAAATTCACAGCAATAAGATTTCTTTTTTTTTTTTTAAGATTTTTGTTTTTTACTTATTCATTCGAGACATAGATACAGAGAGAAAGAGAGAGAGCATGAGCAGGGGGAGAAGCAGAGGGAAGGGGAGAAGCAGACTCCCTGCTGAGCAGGGAGCCCAATGCGGGGCTCGATCCCAGGACCCTGAGATCATGACCTGAGTCGAAGGCAGACGCTTAACGACTGAGCCACCCAGGTGCCCCTAGCAATAAGATTTCACAAGGAGTTCAGTAAAATAGGGAGCCTCCTAAATTTGGAGTAGTATGTTCATACTTGACCCTTTCAGACTTTGCCTTCCAAATGTCAACTATCATATATTTGGCATTAAATTGGACCTGCAGTGGCCAGTGGGTGTAATGGAAGAAATGACATTCAATTAAAAGATATCTATCAGGTGTTTTGCATACACAGGTGTTGTGCTAAGTGCTACAGGAATACACATAGGCATATAATTTCCATATGCTCCATTGTTATGAAATCAGTATTGTTGATGTCAGAATTAAAATATGCTGGCCAACAGTGTTGTTACTCCTCGGTTAGTTCTATTTATGGACTGTAGGTTGAAGAGATATATTCCGTTGTAATATCATTCCCAAGGTACACATAAAAGGAGAATATAGTTGTAACAAAATAGAATGATACAGATCACTCTACTTGGTAAAATGGGCTAAAGCCCAGCCATATAACAAATCCTTGAAGGACTGTGGTTGACATATCTGGCAGACAACTCCCACAGTACACTTCTTCCTCTGCATATGAATAGATTACCTAAAAGATTTTGTGTGTGGAGCTACTAACAGTAAAAGGAAAGATAGTAATTTTAGCTGTGACACTTCTCCAGAAAATTAAATTTTTCTTAGTCTATCAAACTACCTATGATAGGAAATTCAAATTCAACTTTTCAATTTTCTCCCAAGTTTTATCTCAGCTGCAGAAAAGAAGATGACTCTGAGACTCCTGTTTATGATTATTTCTTGGACAAGTTTGGGTCTGAGGCATTCTGGACCTCAGTAATGAATGGAGAGAAAACCTAGTTTCATTCCAGACACAGGAAATACTGAAGCTGGAGCAACAGGAGTTTCTAGCTGGCTCCTATAGATGCTCTAAAAATCTGTATCCAGAAGCCTCCCTCTTCACCCAGCTGCACCACCTATTTGGTATCGACTTCTGTACCCACCAGTGTGAACTCAGTGCAGAGGTGGAGCCTGAGCCTGGGGACAGTGATACGGAGGCCATGTTTCCCGGGGAACTCAATGCAGTGCCTGCTGACCTCTGAATAGAGGACCTGCCATCTGCATGAGTAAACTGAAAAACCAGAGGAGAAAATGAAATTCTTAATACTTTTAAAGGCAGGCTTCTGTGTGATATAATTTACGCATTTTAGGGTCAGAACAAGAAATCAATGCATCTGATTGATTTATTTTACCCTTGAAACCCGCCCAGATGTGGCTTCCAGATGATTTAGTGCTTTTTATTTGGTTAGTATAAGAGGCATAGGAATCTAGCCATGGACATGTAGAATTGGAAAATCAAGCTGTCCAAGAGAAATGGTGTTAAAGTGTGTATGTGAATTCAATTCAGTTATTTCTCATTGACATAATAATGGGCAAGTTACTCTTTCTACTATGTTCAAGTCTCTTTTCCCCTAGAAGGTAAATTTGATGAGGAATGACACTATGTCCTCCTTGTCCCTGTAACTCCTACCTCTAGAAGAGTATTTCTCCAGAAAAGCAGGATCAGTGTCACCTTGGATATTGTTAGAAACTTGTTAGGATCAGAAGTGTAAAGTTTCATGCCCTTCCCCTTACCTACTATATCAGAAACTCTGGAAGTGGGGATACAGCAATTTGTGTTATAATAAACCCTCCAGGTAATTCTGATGCAAGATATTTCTGGCAGATAGTAGACACATATCAAGATGTGTTAAAGGGTGAAGCAGTAATAATAACATGAGAGAGTGAACATTTTTCTTTTGTAAAAACATACGCCAAACATTGACAAAAGGTATTTCTCTTACAGCATTAATTTTTATAAGGTAAATATGGAATAACTTGACTGATTTATGAAAAACACAGTTTGCACTACATGGAAAGTGCTGGTTAAAATTTCAGAGCAATCAGGAGTTACCTCTAAGCCTTTGTTATCAGTGAAGATCTGTTGCTCAGGGCAAGGATGCAGTTGCTTTGTACCTGGAGGTGCCTATTTAGCTTCTGTTTTATTCTTTCATATATGAGTGATTGTTGTCAGCTACAACTCATTTTGATTTTGCATATGTGTGTTTTTTACTTTAAAAAATATTTTTCATTTCTTAAACAAAGGCACAGTTTGTAAAGACTTGTGTGGCAAACACTGAGTGATGGACCTGCTGGTGATCGAAGAACAAACTGTCCTAGCTCCTGGTGATCAATAGCAAGCTTGCCCATTCTTTAGATGCTGCTCAGTAATCATCCATGTATTTTTGTCAGTCTGTCAAGGAACTTATTAATTATACTCAGTTTGCAGTATCCTCTTTATTATTGTAATTGCAACTGGGAAATGAATTTGCTGTATCTGACACTTTAACCCTCTCTACCTTCACTTCTCACCTTCCCATTTAAATAATGGATTCAACATCAACATAATTTGATAACATAATTTTTTAGGAGTTAAATTCTTAAGTTACAACAAAGTAGCATATAATATTCTAAATAGATTGGACAGTCTAAAAATATTTTTGACAGAAATTTTGAAATCAATCACAGCTGATTACAAGGCCATGCATCTTTTATAACTTTTTCTAATAGAGGCGAGAATCCAATTTTTTGAAACTATTAGGTATTTCTTAATTATTCTGCTCAGTGAACAGAGCTGAGCAAATAGTACCAAACGTAATGTTTGTTAGTTAAATCAGGACTTAGACAACTGAAAATAGATATATTTGTATTCCAGATCAAATCACATCTTTATTCAGGGCAAACGGTGTACAAATTACCATGTTAAAGTGCTGGTAGGAAATATAATGAGTACCAGAAACCTCTTCTGACCCCAAGAATTGGCATAAAACATGAACTCAAATACATTGCGAATTCTAAGATCCTATGCATTGCTAATATAGGACAGTTCTATTTTTTTAAGTTTATTTATTTAAGCAATTACGTTTATTTATTTAATACCCAACATGGGTGGCTTGAACTCATGACCCCAAGGTCGAGAGTCACGCACTCTACCGGCTGAGCCAGGATAGACTCTACCTGTGTTCCAGGACAGTTCTGTTTTCCTTTGGGGAGGGAGGGTTTATTTATGTATAAGTTCAATGTGTCCATAATGGTTGGCATGCCAATAAATACCAAATATATTGAATTGGGCTATATTAAATTGTCTTTTAATCATAGAATCTTAAAATCATAGAATATTAGCAATTTCTTATGGTTCAACATAATATTGTTTTAAAAGATTGCTTTACATTTTTTGAAATTCTGTGCTTTATGTTTGGCTAATGTTGCTATGAATTCTGTCTCTGGGTAACTTTGAGGAGTCTACATAATTTCCATTTAGTTGCATTCCCCATCCCATAATGTTCTTTGAAAACATAGGAGTGAAGATTTGAGGGAGACTTTTAGTGCCTGGTTGCATCACAAATTAATGGTATTGGGTGGCTTTGAAGAGTTGTTTAAGCTTCAAAAATATATAGTCCTCTAAGAGAATAGTTTATCAAATAAGAGGAGCCCAACACATAGGAAACATTTTATACTGCTTAATATTTAAGTTTTACCTATATGTTATAAAATTGATATAAACTATTTAGGAAATGGTCTTATGCTCATTTTTACAGTAAAATAATTATTCAGTTATGTTACATTTGACTTTGAATTTCACATATTGCCAGCTTTATTTCGGTGCCTCTTTAATCATTGTTTTGTGAATTGAATAAATTAAAATATGCAATTTAATTTTTAGAAATACTAGCAACCTATTTTAATATTCAACTTGATAAAACCATCACTGCATGATGGGATTTGAGACGTTTGTTTTTGAGAATTTGTGACTTTAGAGGTTGTCTAGGTTCTTTATTTTGTAAAAGAAAAAAAAAGTTATAAAAGTAAAAAGTAAATAACTAGCCCAGAGGTTGAGCTTAGAACTCAAACCTCTTCTCATGTAGTCCAAAGAAAGTTCCATTAATTGGATTTTAGAAGCAGACCATATACTTCTCTATAGTTACATTTTATAATCCACCATAAAATTTAATGATGACAATTTTAACTACATTTTGAATGCTTTGTTTACTTT
Source organism: Eumetopias jubatus (assembly GCF_037043125.1). NCBI lineage: Eukaryota > Metazoa > Chordata > Mammalia > Carnivora > Otariidae > Eumetopias > Eumetopias jubatus. The sequence continues at coordinate 61,916,671 of NW_028274808.1, forward strand.
ATTCAGTTTCATACAATTCTTCTATACATTGCATACTCTTTTCCTTACAATCTCTGCTAACTTCCTTTTCCTTAAAATAAATTTCAAATTGTTTAGCTTCATATTCAAGGTCCTTCAAAATCCAGACCCCACCTATCTTGCAACATTATTGCATAGAAATTTCATTCCATTCAAATGTGTTTATCATTATTAAAACAGCAAATAAACCAAATGAGGTACCACCTCACACCCGTTAGGGTGACTACTGTCAATAAAACATAAAGTAACTAGTGTTGATGAGAATGTGCAGAAATTGGAAATTGTTAGTGAGAATGTAAAGTGGTGCAGCTGCTGTGGAAAACAGTATGGCAGTTCCTCAAAAATTACAAATGGAATTACTGTATGAGCCAGCAATTTCACCACTGGACATATATCCAAAAGAACTGAAAGCAGAGTCTCAAAGAGGTACCTGTGTTCATAGCATCATTTACAATGGCCAAAAGATGGAAGCAACTCACATCTATTCACAAATCAATGAATAAACAAAATGTGGTTTTTACAAATAATCAAATGTTACCTATCCTTAAAAAAGGAGCTTATGACACATGCTACAATACAGATGAACATTAAAGATATTATGCTAAGTGAAATAGACTATCACAAAAAGACAAATACTCTATCACTCCACTTACATGAGATACCTAAAGTAGTCAAACTCATAGAGACAGAAAGCAGAATAGTGGTTGCCGGGAAATGAAGGAAGGTGGGAATGGGGAGTTGTTTAATGGGTACAGAGTTTTAGTTTCATAAGGTGAAAAATTTTGAAGTTCTGTGTCACAATGTAAATGTATTCAACACTACTTAACTGTATGCTTAAAAATCATTATGATAGTTAACTTTACCTCATGTGTATTTTACCACAGTTTTAAAAAAAGCAAATGAATAGAAAACTTTTTAACGTTGTTCCTGTATCTAAAGTAAGACCTCTTTAAATTTCCTGCTCTTTCATGAAGCTTTCCCTGAGAAAACAAATACTGAATGATTTTCCTCTAATTGTGTACTTTATCAGTGGTCTCTCACGTGGAGTGTACATAGCCCAGGGTGCATAAAACAATCCACTGTAGTACATAAAAAACAGATTTGAAATTTCATTGTTTATTTTTGCTAAAGGAAGCAATTAATATATTTTAATATGTAATATACAGAAGTACATGCACATGTGCATAACTTATAAGCACATATATAGAAATAGGCAGAATGCATACAAAAACTTTCCTGATGAGAATACTAGATAAATAACAGTTCTCTAAGACTGGTTGTTTATACTGTGTCTTTGGCTTACTTTGGAAAGTACATGTCACACTTCCATAGTTAAATTACAGTCTCCTCAATGACAAGGCTTGTGTTTTGGATACTTACATATTTCTAATTCTATAACCGTGTTTCTTATGAATTTAAGAAAAATGTTAATACATGTTGGCCTCTTACCATTTCTTGAGTACTCAAAAAAAAAAAAAGAAATCTAATCATGTCCATGCTATGGGCAAATATAGAAGACAAAACAATGACATACTTTACCTTCTAGAAGATAATGACTAACAAAAATGATAAGCATGTGATGATCCGTGTCATGCTTATGGATCAAATGATGATGGTATGGAAATAAGATGTTGGCCTTGGAACCAAGGGAGTGACAAAAGTGGAGGTAAACAGTAGCCTGCAGGGAAGGATTGCACCATGAACCATTCATATGTCCTCCTCAGACATCGCCAGCATGCTCATTCCTGGGATCCCATCAGGGCTCACTAGCACAAGCGTCTCCTACTTAAAGCTCTGCACCAAGTTGCAGCAGCATAGCCACATTCAGTTAGAACACAGGCGGAGTTCCAATGTTAGGCTACTTTTGATCATCTGGCTGTTTTTGAAGTACCTGTTTCAGGAAGTCAGCCTGGAACACTCAAAGCACATGACAGCTCACCAAGCAGTTCAAATCAAAGTGCTTTCCTAGTACCTTCAGCCAAGGATCTTTATTGACCCTTTCTCTGTTGTAGTTTATGTCTCAGAGCATTTCAAAACATCATTCTGTAACAAAAAGAATTCTGTCTGCTTTAGGGCCTACTAATTCAGGATGCTGCAAACTGAGAGAAAGGAAATGGCATGCCAGTATTTTAACATTTTTTCCCCCTTTTCCACAAGTGTTAATGACAAGTTCTCTTGTTCCTTTCCCCAGTCAATACCGGTACATCTATGCTGTAGTCATTTGAAGAGCTAATTGATAAAAAAAAACTCTGCTCTCTATCCCAGCAGTTTGTACCTTGCAAATTTCAATTTTAATCGAAACAAATAACTGAAGGATATATAAAATTAAATGTTGATTTCTTCTCTGTATTTATGGGTCTATTTCTGCTTTTTGTTTATTCGTTTGCTTTGTTTTTTAGATTGCAAATATAAATGAAATCATGGTATTTGTCTTTATCTTATTTCACTTAGCGTAATACTCTGTAGGTCCGTCCATGTTGTCTCAAAAGGCAAGATCTCAGGCTTTCAGTTATGGAACAAATAAGTCACAGGGATGAAAGGCACAGCATATGTAGTACAGTGAGTGGAATTGTAACAGCTTTGTGTGATGACAGGTGGTAACTATACCTGTGGTGACCATAGCATAATGTATGGAGTTTTCCAATCACTATGTTGTACACCTGAAACTAACGTAACATTGTATGTCAACTATACTTCCGTAAAATAAAATTTAAAAATTAAAAATTAAATGCCAGTCAAAGGGCTGGCTACTGTAATTAGTATGGCAGTTATAATGTACTGTTAGAGTATTGAAGTTTAAATTTCTATGCACAATATTTTTTTTCTTTTTGAGAGAGAGAGTGCATGCACATGCAAGTGAGGGGGGAGGGGCAGAAGGAGAGGGAAAGACGGAATCTTAAGCAGACTCCCCACCAAGCACAGAGCCTGGTGTCAGGCTTGATCTCACAACCCTGAGATCATGACCTGAGTGGAAATCAAGAGTTGGATGCTTACCCCACTGAGCCACCCAGGTGTCCCTCTATGCACAATATTTTTGAACAATTCTATAAGAGCACTACCATCTAATAGTCTGAACTAATTGTAAGAACTATTGTGTGTAGGTTATAGGAAATTTGACTGTGATTTGATTCAGGTTATGAATCAAATGGCTCCTGGCTTTGATTTTAGTAGTTTCATGAAAATGTTCACAGAATTTAGATATTACAAATATTTCCCAAATTTGGCTGCATAATTAGAAATCACTAGATCATTCTGTGATTGACATATGAATCATCAAAGCTTTATAGATATTGTTTTTGTTTTTCTGTTTGTTTTTTTGCATGTAGAGGAATTGCTGCTTAGCAGTATTTTTTGAAGCTGAGCTATACAGTGATGGCTGGTGTTTAATTATTAAAATAATCCTGAGAATTAGAATTTCAAACTGTAAAAAAGTAAGCATAAATCATAATTTAAAAATCTAGGATTCTCCTCTTATATTGTGGCTTAATTTCAATGCTCTGCTTTCTCCCAAGTCCAAAACAATGTGAGGGTAGTTTATATGTGGGTAATGAGCATAATCTCAAGCTGCTGTTTGCTTCTTCAAAGCACCCTCTTTAAGGATAAATATCTGCATTTTTTTGAAGAGAACAGCAATATATTTTCCATCAGACTTTCAAATTTAGTGTGTTTAAACCATAATTCTTTAAGTTACTAGAGACCCTGAAATATCGAGTGCCTCCGAAAGCTTTAATCTGTATGTTACTGGTTTGAAGAAGGAAATTTAGTAAATTTTTCAACAAACTTCCATATCCTAGATATCTGATTGAATAAAAATTAACAATCTCTATACTTGCTTCAGATCCTCTATTGTCTATGAAATGGTAAATGAATAGTGCCTAGCTTGAAAAAGAAACTCATCTTCCTTCCTCCATCATATTATAATGAATTGTGCAGTATGAAATGCCATATCAGTTTCCATTTTGAAGTAAATGAATGCTTGATACTTTTTCTTCTTTTTTTTTCTATGTGATCATTTATGGCTACTGAGATTAACTTTTTTGGTATAAATTAAACTTCTCAAATTGCTTACTCATAAAGCACTACTTAGCTACTATTAGAGGATTGATTTGATCTAATATATTTTGTGATTTAACTAAATTTTATGAAAACTTACCTGGGTTGATATATTTTAGTACATTATTTATTGGCAAATTCAGGTTAGAATCAATTTTCTCTTTAAAATCATCTAGTGTTGCATTTCATAAATATGTATGCAGATTATGCATAACAAAGTCTATAATATTGTTAGATTACTGATAATTTAAAAATTGCCTTGCAAATTACCATGCACATAAGAAATTACACCAAGGTGATTAAAATATAAATAAAAAATAAAAGTTGCACTCTATAGCATTAAACAACTATGACTTACTTACAGCATTACAGTATACCAATTTCAGGTATGTGAAGGAAAATGCGCTAATGAGAAAAAAAAACAGGCCTTAAACTATTTTACCAATTATCTGAAAAAATATGTTAATGATATTCTGTTCTGTGTCTAAAATATCAATCACAGTATTTTTTCATGCAAATTGGATGAATTATGTATGTTTTCCCAACCTTTTTTTTTGTTCATTCTTAGGATGTTTGGATGATGATATTCATAATTAAAATTATGATCTATAATAATCTGTGATAATTCAAAATATATATGATAACATTACTTGCAGTTATGCCATGCATCTTTTATAGAATGAACAAACATGAACCTGTAATTCATAAAATGAGAAGTAAAAACACACTAGACATTTTTGTTGTATCGCTATACATTTAGTACAATAGCATTCCTTATCTTCTCTCCTATCCATAGTCCCTGGCAAATATTCCATGTCAGAATATACTATTATGCAATGAAAATTATTGTATCTAAGAGTTATGTTTTTGGTCCTATTGTTTTTAAAAAATCACTTAGTTAATAACTTAATGGAAAAAATTTAGAGCAGGGACATTTTGGATTGAGTGTGAAGTTATTGAACCATTACTTGGTAGCTGTGAAAGACGTTGGCTGGCCACTTGCAAATAGAGCTCACAATCCTGCTTCCCAAACTCTGGTAAATTTATTTATTTTGTCCTCCTAGAAACTTATTTAAAAAATAGAAACCATTACAAAATTCCTTCAATTCCATATACAGTACTCAGGAAGTTTTGTTTTGTTTTGTTTTGTTTTTTACATGAGAACACATGAGATTATCAGTTTTGGCATGAAGCAAAATATTAAATGTAAATTAAATCCAAGATTAGATTATTTTTTACAAGGCAGAAATTATCAAGGGACATATGGTTTCCTGCTGCAATTTCATATGTGCACTATCCATTTCTTATGTTAATAAGCATTTATTAAATGATACATTTTAGGACACTATATTTTTTACACAGTTCAGACATAAATTAGTAATTAGTAAATGATTTCAACATTTTAGAATTATAATTTTCATACAGTTAATTTATTCTTTTTTTAAATATTTATTTATTTATTTTAGAGAGAAAGAGAGAGAGTGTACAGTAGGGGAAGGGCAGAGGGAGAGACAATCCTGAAGTGGGGAGCCTGATGCAGAGCACGATCCTAGGACCCTGAGATCATGACCAGAGCAGAAATCAAGAGCTGGCTGCTCAACCAACTAAGCCACCCAGGCACCCCCAGTTAATTTATTCTTATTTGTGATATTTGAAATATTAATTACTTAATGATGCTATTATATTACTGAATAAGGTAGGCTAGGCAATAAATTTTTATATTTAACATAATTCTTTTGAATTATAATAAATTCAATACCATTGTCTATGAATTTTTTCATACTAAGCTACAGCTATCAAGAAATCTCTTACCCCTGGTAATAGCACATGAATTATATTTTACCCCAAAAATCCAGGGATAAAAGTAAAGAACAAGGGGTAAATAAGCTAGAAAGAGATGTCACTAGGTGGATAGCAATTTCAGTGATATTTTGAGTACATATAACCAGAAAACATTAATAATTGCCATTCTGTATATACTGTAAAAGTCAGGGCGCCTGGGTGGCTCAGTTGGTTAAGCGACTGCCTTCGGCTCAGGTCATGATCCTGGAGTCCCAGGATCAAGTCCCACATCGGGCTTCCTGCTCAGCAGGGAGTCAGCTTCTCCCTCTGACCCTCTTCCCTTTTGTGCTTTCTATCTCTCATTCTCTCTCTCTCTCAAATAAATAAATAAAATCTTAAAAAAAAAATCTATACTGTAAAAGTCAGGGTTCTCCAGAAAAACAAACTGAGACAGAAAGAATGAGAGAGAGAGATTCTAATTATTTGGCTTACACCATTGTGAAGAGCCTTGGCAAGCCCAAATCTGCAAGGTAGCCTGGCAAGCTGGAAATGGGAAAGAATAGCAGCTTGATTTCAAAGGCAGTCCGTTAGCAGAATTCTCTCTTCTTCTTGATAGATCAGTTTTTTCCAAATAAAGTCTTCAACTGATTGCATGAGGCCTACCCATATTGTGGAGAGTAATCTGTTCTATTCAAAGTCTACTTACTTATTATTAAAGTTTTATTTATTTTAAAGAGAGTGAGAGCACACGCAGAGTGGGAGGGTGGGGCAGAGGAAGAGAATCTCAAGCAGACTCCCCACTGAGTGTGCAGCTCAATGCAGGGCTCTATCTCACAACTCATGAGATCATGACCTAAGCCTAAACCAAGAGTTGAATGCTTAACCGACTGAGTCACCCAGGCTCCCCAAAGTCTACTGACTTAAATGTTACTCTTATCTAAAAAAATATCTTTGCATCAAGATCTAGAATAACATTTGACCAAAATTCTAAGTATAGTGACCTAGCTAAGTTGATATATAAACTTAACCATCATATATACTATGTGCTATATTCTAAAGTCACTACAAAAATACTATAAGATAGGCATATTACACACTATTTATATATGAGGAAAAAGTGGTGAATATAAGTCAAACAACTAGTAGATGACAATGGCGGATTTTGAACTTGGGTTCTTATTTTATTACTTTTATTTTTTAATCCAGAGAAACAGAATATCAATAAGCTTTTGCAATTAAGTTAACCTCCCAAAATTTAGTGCCTTAAAGCCACTTCTGGTCTGGGTTGGATCAGCTGCATTCTGTTAGCCTACATTGAGTCTTTGTTTAGCTGGTGGCTCAGTTGAGGCTAAAGAGTCTAGAATGGCCACATTCACATACCTGGCCATTGGCTCAATGTTTCCTGGGTTGACGAGGATAACCAGGCCATGTGTCTTTCCTCATCTGGCTGACTAACTCAGCCTTTCCCTCATGGTGATCTCAGTGGTTCAAGTCCCAACCTGTAAAAGTTCTTTAAGCCTCTGTTTGTGTTACCTTTTGCAATGTCCCATTGGCCAAAGCAAGTCACATTGCCAACTCAAGGAAAAGGTGGAGGGAAATGGACACCATATTAATGATTCTATCATTGAATAATAAATTATCACAAAGTTAGTGGCTTAAAACAACACATATTTATTATCTCTCAGTTTCCATGGATTAGGAGCTCAGACAATTCTCAGGTAGATCTTTTGCTCAAGGATTCATAAAACTGCAATCAAGTATGGGCCAGGGATAGGGTCTTATATGAGGGTTAGGAGTCTCTTCCACACTCACCTGAATGTTGGCAGAACATTAAATACCTTAACTATACCTATCTCCAAGATCCCTTCACCTTTGCCATATAATGCAGCCTAATCATGAGAGAAATATCCCATGATAGTCGCTGGTCCTGCCAGTGCTCAATGGGAGATAATATAGGCAATGTAGAACAGAGACTGGCAATTATGGTGGTTATCTTAGACTTTTGTCTAACATAGATGGGAGGATGTGCAATATCATATTGCGATAGTATGTATGCAAAAAGGGGAACATTTGATGATATTTTTAAAATCTCCCACAATAAAAAATTACACAAATTAAGGAAGAGAATGTTACAACCCTACTCAAAAATGGGAGACATATAATTACAAACTAGGAAGCACAGGAAAGCTCAATAGGTTTAAGTTTAGAAGTGGAGTGGTACCTTGGGTGCTCTGGAATTGCTTTGCTTTTGCTTATATCTACATTTAATACCCTTCTTATTTTGTGCAATCCTACTGCTGTGGCACAAATATCTGGCACACCACACCCTACTAATCTGGAAGTGATTGGAGAAAATAGGAGTTGATAACTGACCTTAAGTTAAATAGCTACAGCTCCATGTTTAAAAACCTGTTTTATCCAGATTTCTGGTATGTTTACATTGGTCTCTAATAATTGAAGAGGTGAACTCTAGACATTATATTTAAGCTTGTCTCTAACTTTTATCCTCTCAATGTTAGCATCTACTGGTTCTTTTTCATTCAGTAGGGTATCTTTTTTTTTTTTGAGAGGACTCAAAGAATCATTTTTTAAAATTTTATTTATTTACTTATTTTTATGTAGGTTCCATGCCCAGTGTGGAGCCCAATGTGGGGCTTGAATTCACAAACCTGAGATTAAGACCTGAGTTGAAATCAAGAGTCAGATGCTTAACCAACTGAACCACCCAAGCATCCCTCAAAGAATCATTTTAAAATTAATAGAAAATTTCTGCTTCTGGGAAGCTATGCTAGACATATTCTTCCCTAAAGTCCTCCTGTTAAGTACAATTGAAAACCTAGAAAGTATATATAAAACAAAATAGGAAGACTCTGAAACCTGGAGAGAAGGTAGATTAGCTAGTGACCTCAGGAACCAAGGAATGACATGTAAGTGAGTTCCTTGGGTTTTCTTTTGGTTTAATATACCCAAAACTTGGGTATACCAATGGGTACAGACCAAAAAAAAAAAAAAAAAAAATTCCTAACAAAAGCCTTTTCTCTCTCTAGCCAAAAATAATGAAAGGATCAGCCTAGGAAGACTAAAAGCTTTTAGGCAATAATTGTCCTACTGCAGCTAAATAAGATAGAAAAAATTATAGTCAACCATTACTCTTCACCTACCACATGCCAGAGGGCTGTCAGAGAAGCAGAGTAGGGAGGTCTGACTTTCATCCTCACTGGGTGGAAATGATGCCACACCCTCAACCTTCAACTGAGATGTCAGTGGAGACATGCAGTTAGCCTAGACTTCTACTCCCACCTGGAAATAATGAGGCACAGTCCCTATTTCCCACTGAAGTGGTATAAGAGGAGGCATGGGTAAACTCAATTTTCATGATCACCCAATGGTAATGAGACCCCTCCACACTACTATCAGTAGAAGCCAGATGAGCAACAGTCATGATGCACTTGTACTACTTATCAGTGATGGCCAACTAGGGAATAGGAACTCCCACACCTACTCAACGTAACCAGGCAACATAGACCCTCAGTGACACACTGATTGATAAAGCTGAACTTCTGACACCATCTGGTATGAGATAGTGACTCCCTTAGTTCCCCTGCCAGACCAGTGTCAGAAGTAGTTAGCTAAAACAAAAAATTGAGATCATACCCACTGCTGATGTTATTATTTTATAAAACTAATACCCAAATGTCTAGATTTTCATAGAAAACTGTTCATCATTTCAACAACCAAGGAGATATTCAACTGAATGACAAAGAACCAATAGATGCTAACATTGAGAGAATAGATATGTTAGAATTATATGACAAATATTTTAATCCAGCCATAATAAAAAATACTTCAATGATTAATTACAAACATATTTGAAACAAAAAATAATAAAGTTTTAGCAAAGAAATGGAATGTCTCAGTGAAAGAGAAGACATAAAAAATGGAAATTCTTGAATTGAAAAACACAACAACCAAAATAAAAACTTCAGTGAATTGATTCAATACATAATGTAGGAAACAGAGGGAAGACTCTGTGACCTTGAAAATATAACAATAAAAAATATGCAATATAAACAGAAAATATACACAAAAATAAATAGAAGGAGAGGAGAGATCCCTAAGCACCTGCAAGATTATAACAAAAGATCTAACATTTGTGTCACTGAGTCCTGGAGGGAATGGGGAAATCAGTTAGAGGGCTGAAAAAGTACTCAAAGAAATAACAATGGAAAACTTCTTAAATTTGGCAAAAAACATCAACCAGCAGATTCAAGAAGCTAGCAAATCTCAAACAGGATAAACCTAAATAAATCCATACCCGGATACACCATAGTCAAACTTCTGAAAACTAAAGACAAAATAAAAATCTTTAAAGCAACAAGAGGCAAGCTATATTTACCTAGAGGGGAAAACCAATTTGAAGGACAGTGGATTTTTCATCAGAAACAATGGGGCCAGAGGAAAGTGACACAATGTATTTCACGTGCTGAAAGAAAAGAACTGTCAACCCAGAATCTTCTGGCAAATGAAAATACTCTTTGGCAACAAAAAAGTAATCAAATTCTCATACAAAAACAAAATGCAAAACAAAAAACACCAGAGAATTTATAGCCACCAGATCTTCCCTAAAAGAATGGCTATTGGGAGATCTCAAAATAGAACAAAAATGACAAAAGAAGGAAACTCAGAGCTTCAGAAAGAAAAAAGAAAGTACATGGTAAAGAAAAATATGAGGAAATAAAAAAAAATTTTCCTTCTCCTATTGAGTTGTCTCAAATTATGTCTGATGGTTGGAGCAAATATTATAACTAATGTGATTCTAAATGTTTACAGAAAACATACACAAGACAATTATATTGTAAATGGCATAAGGTAAAAGGATAGGAAAGGATATATGGTTTCTATAGTTCACTCAAGCTGACAAAATAACACCACCAGTAGATTGTGATGTTACAGGTGTGTAATGTAATATCTAGAGGTACCACTTAAAAGAAGCTATGCAGAGATACACTCAAGAATGTTATCAGAAAATGACCAAAGATCATGAAGGATCATTTCACTAAAGAGGATATACAGATGATAATAAGCACATAAAAAGATATTTAGATTGAATGGAGCACTGGGTGTTATATGCAAACAATGAATCATGGAACACTACAACAAAAACTAATGATGTAATGTATGGTGATTAACATAACATAATAAAATAAAATTTAAAAAGATATTTAGTATCACTAGCCATTACGGAAATACAAATCAAGATCACAATGAGATATCATTACATATCACAATGCTAAAATAAGAAATAGTGACAACTTTAAGTACTATTGAGGATGTGGAGAAACTGGATCACTCATGTGTTGCTGGTGGGAATGAAAATGATACCGCCACAGTGGAAAACAATTTGGCAGTTTCTTAAAAGCTAAACACATAGCTACTATATGATCCAACAATTATAAATTCCTGGGTAATTACACAGAGAAATGAAAATTTATGTTCATACAAAAACTAGTGCATGAATGTTTATATCAGCTTTATTTGTAAGTCAAAAACTAGAAACAGCCCAAATGTACTTCAAAGGATGAATGTTTAAATAAACTGTTTCATCCATACCATGAATTAAAACTAAGTAATAAAAAGGGAATACACTGTTGAAACATGTAACAATCTGCATGAATCTTTAGAATAGTATGCCCAGTGAAAAAAGCCAGTCTCAAAAGATTATACACCATATGATTCTGTTGACATGGAATTTTTAAATGACAAAATTATACAAATAAAGAAGAGATTAGTGGTTGCCAGGGGTTAGGGAGGGAGTAGGGCTAAGAGGGAAGTGACCATGACAATAAGAGAAAATATGAAGGATCCTTATGGTCATGGCAGTGTTCGGAATCTTGATGATACAACTAGGATATTGACATTGATATATTGTATTATAGTTTTGCAAGATGTTACCATTTGGGGAAATGAGGTAAAATGTACACAGAACTTTACTATTTCTTACAGTTGCATAAGAATCTAAAACTATCTCAAAGAGTTAAAAAAAACAATGAAGATGTTTAAATAAAACATCCTTTGAGGATCGTGGAAAATACTGAGAGATAAAATTTCCATTCAATATTTTGAAATTATCTGACAGAGAAAGAAATATATAAATATATATTATAAATATGTAGGTTTAATAATAAATATAATTTATAATTATATAAATATATAATAAATATAAATTTTGATATACAAATATTATGAATATAATTTATAATTAAAATATATTAAGTTATAAATAAATAGATTTAGTCAAAATATATTGGTAGGCTCAATCTGGAATTGTTCATAAGGGCACTGGTACTGTTCAGGTCTAATGATGAAGGCCTGTGGGTCTGACTTCACAAGATTCAGAAAGGAGAGCTGCAACTGAGCCACCTGACTTGAGCCAGTTAGCTAAAGGCTCAGAGTCTCTAAAGGGGGATAAGGAAAACTCCTCTCAACCTCTTAGGGAAGCAGTCATAATGGACAAAGTCCTCACTGGGTGCTGAGTAAATGAACAGTCATCAGGAAGATAGTAGATATTCTCTAACGCTGTAGGGTAGGTACTGGTTTCAAGCAAAATAGCATGAAAAGTGAGAACTGGGGAATTCCACAAGGCGCTAGAAGAAGCGAAGACAAAACTCACCCACCAAGGATACTTTTTTTAAAGATTCTATTTATTTATTTTACAGAGAGAGCATGAGTAGGAGGGAGGAACAAGGGGAGAGGGAGAAGCAGGCTCTCCACTGAGCAGGAAGCCCAACATGGGGTTCAATCCTAGGTCCCTGGAATCATGACCTGAACTGAAGGCAGACGTTTAACTGACTGAGCCACACAGGTTCCCCCCAAGGATCCTGTCATCACCCAAGAAACATGGAAAACAAAACCATGGAAAACAAAACCATGGGAAACAAACTTCACTGAAGTAGATTCAGAGGGAAAAAAAACAAATTCAAACCACTTAAGGAAAAGGATATGTTAACAGATTCAACTGAAATAGTAAATTTCTTCCCAAGATCTAGAAATAATACCATATGGAGGTTTTAATATAAGTTCATTGTAGTTGCATCTTTTTTTTTAAGATTCATTTATTTATTTTGAGAGAGTGAGAACGAGAGAGAGAGAGAGAGAGAGCACATGAGAGGGGGGAGGGTCAGAGGGAGAAGCGGGCTCCTCGCTGGGCAGGGAGCGCGATGCGGGACTCGATCCCAGGACTCCAGGATCATGAGCTGAGCCGAAGGCAGTTGCTTAACAACTGAGCCACCCAGGAGCCCCTGCATCTTTTTTTTTAAGATTTATTTCTTTATTTTAGAGAGAGTGCACCTGGTGGGGTGGGGGGAGGTCAGAGAGAGAGGCAGAGCCCTTCTTCTTTTTTTTAATTTTATTATGTTATGTTAGTCACCATACAATACATCATTAGTTTTTGATGTACTGATCCATGATTCCTTGTTTTTGTATAACACCCAGTGCTCCATGCAGTATGTGCCCTCCTTAATACCCATCACCAGGCTAACCCATCCCCCCTCCCCCCTCCCCCCTCCCCTCTAAAACCATTTGTTTCTCAGAGTCCATAGTCTCTCATGGCTCATCTCTCCCTCCAATTTCCCCCCCTTCATTTTCCCTTCCTTCTCCTAATGTCCTCCATGCTATTCCTTATGTTTCACAAATAAGTGAAACCATATGGTAATTGACTTTCTCTGCTTGACTTATTTCATTTAGCAAAATCCCTTCCAGTTCCATCCATGTCGATGCAAATGGTGGGTATTTATCCTTTCTGATGGCTGAGTAATATTCCATTGTATATATGAACCACATCTTCTTTATCCATTCATCTGTTGAACGGCATCTCGGCTCTTTCCACAGTTTGGCTATTGCGGACATTACTGCTATGAACATTGTGGTGCAGGTGCCCCTTCTTTTCACTACATCTGTGTCTTTGGGGTAAATACCCAGGAGTGCAATTGCTGGGTCATAGGGTAGCTCTATTTTTACATTTTTGAGGCGTCTCCACACTGTTTGCAAATGACACTACAGATAAAGGGCTGGTATCCAAGATCTATAAAGAACTTCTCAAACTCAACACCCAGAAAACAAATAATCAAGTCAAAAAGTGGGCAGAAGATATGAACAGACACTTCTCTGAAGAAGTCATAGAAATGGATAAATAATGTTTAAAATCCACAAAAGCATAGCTCACTAAAGCTGAAATCTAAAACATCGTTCAAGAAAACTGACAAATTATTTAAGTAATGGTTTGGCAGAAAGGGAACAGTGGAAGTTTCCATAAGGAGAAATGGAAAATGAAGGCCTAGTTTCACATTGGCTATTCCCTATTTGGCCGTTTTTGAATAGTTAAGACATAACATAAAAAATAACCTCAAATGCTTAAATATATACATATATATATAAATAATTTGTTTCCTTAGATAACTTTTTTTATTCAAATTCCAATTAGTTAACATACAGTATAATATTAGTTTCAGGTATGCAATATAGTGATTCAATACTTACATATGACATCCAATAAGTGAACCCCTTAATCCCCAACACCTATTTCACCCATCCCCCCACCCACCTCCTCTCTGGTAATCATGTTTGTTTTCTATAGTTAAGAGTCTGTTTCTTGGTTTTCCTCTTTTTCCCCTAAGATCCTTTGTTTGTTTCTTAAATTCCATACCCTTAGATAACTTTTCTTTAGATATCCTTGATCTGAGGCACCTGGGTGGCTCAGTCAATTAAGCGTCTGCCTTTGGCTGAGCTCATGATCCTGCAGTCCTGGGATTAAGCCCCTCTTTGGGTTCCCTACTCAGTGGGGAGTCTGCTCCTCCTTCTCCCTCTGCCTTCCCCTCCCCCTGCTCTTGTGCATGAGCTCGCTTTCTTTCTCTCTCTCACTTGCTCTCTCTCAAATAAATAAATAAAATATTAAATTAGTTAATTAATTAATATCCTCGATCTTTCCAACAAAATGCTGATGCCATTGTTGACATTAGAAATATTCTGGGCTTCATGAATTCAGAAAATGAAATATACAGAGGGTTTTTTTGGACAATATAAATAATATTTAACAGAAATTCAAACTACAGGGAGAGAGAATCTTGGTATCAATGATTTTTAGTACCTTATGCCCTAAGATGTAAATTAGCATAGCCAATTAGTTCAGAAGACTTTACTCTTCTATGGCTACCAACAATTTTATAGATAAATGCATGACATCATTATTGTTGACCATACTTACATAAATATAATAACAAATTAACAGAAAAACATTTTTATTGTTAATCCGTTTATACATTGAAAATTCAGATTTGCCATATTAATGGTAAATCTTCACAGGTCTAAATCAGAAAGAATAAAACTGTCCAAATCCTCCCAGAAGCAGCTTGGGATATTAAACAAAATAGAGGTGTGTTTATAGAACTATTCAGCATAGTAGAGGTGCTGATTGATAGAAGCACAAATTTTCCTAATTAACAGAATGATAAAGAGGGAAGGAAGAGAAAGAAGGAGAGAATAGTTCAAATCCTTAATAAAAAATGTTCTCAAGCTAAATATAGAATTCTGTAGTCATATATCTTTTGGAAACAAAGGATTTATTACCCAAGCCATTTTTTGTTTGATTATGTGTTTGTTTTTTTCTTGTCTAATTTCTAATACCTTCTAGCAAAGCAGGTATTTTTAACAGACTCTTGGATAAAAGATGCTGAAGAGAGCCTCTTAGACTTATATGAGAAAATAGCACTTGGGCTTCTACTTAGGATGTAGAAAGTCCCAAAAGAAAGTTGACCCCACTTGAACATAGGGAAAAAAATCTAGTAACCTAAAAAATTATAATTTTTTCTTTAGCTCATCAGAAAGCTATAGTAGTAAGATAGTCAAACTGAATTCCAAAGATGGACAAGATCTCTCTACTAAGGACAGGCCACATAAACTGTTTGAGGTCATGTGAGAAAAAGGTAGCTACCTTCCAAGGAATAAAAAAAAGCCAGGAAATTTTCTGAGTTAATTCTCTGAGCCCAAGTATGGGAATATGGTAAGTGTGAGACACTTGGGAGCTCCAGTTGGAATGTGTTTCTTCTTCCATGATCTGGATAATTTGGGATAAAATTTCTTCCTTAAATGTTTGTTAAAATTTGCTGATGAAATCATCTGTGCCTGGAGTTTTCTTTATGGTTATGTTTTTAATTATATAAATTTTACTATACCACTGCTTTAGTGTTGTCCAAAAGTTTTGACAAACATTTGAAGTTTTGTTTTGTGTTTTCTGGGTTTTTTTAAGTCTTTCATTTTCACCAGTGGAACATAAATCGAAGTGATGACCACTTCCAAGCTGACACAATTGAGAGCAGTTCTATCTTTTCTCTACTATTTTCTCTCATCTTCTGACCAAATCCAGAGGATCTAATAGAGAACTCTGAAGCAGAGATACCAGATGAAAAGACAGTGGATGCATTAGTCACATGAAAGGTTTGAGTGATGTATATATACTTGGCTAGATTGTTCTGTTAGCAAGAAACACGCTTTAATTTTGTGAAGTCAGTGAGATTTAGGAGCTGTCTTATTGCGATGATTAGCATACTCTGACTGAGGCCCATCATTTTATTTTCAGTATGCCCTGACTGAGGAAGATTATCTGGCCCATTCTTTAGGAACACTTGATTTAAGTGCCAGAAAACATTGGTAGTAGTGGTATAAAATGCAATGAGCAGACAAGCTAACTTGTACCAGTTTAAGAACGTGAATATCCAGGGCACCTGGTGGCTCAGGTCATGATCCCCAGGTCCTGGGATCAAGGCCCCATATCAAGCTCCCTGCTCAGCAGGGAGTCTGCTTGTCCCTCTGCCTCTGCCCTGCCCCCCACCCCAACTCATGGTCTCTCTCTCTCAAACAAATAAATAAAATCATTTTTAAAAATGTGAATATCCATTGCTGCCATTGTGAATATCCATTGCATCTACATCCTTCATTCATTTGACCCCAACACGATGACTTTATGAGATAAGTCATATAAATAAGCCAAAGATTACTTCTGCATATTGGTCCCTTGGGTCTTGATATCTCCACTGCAGGCTGAGACCTGTTACCTCAAACTGCTGACACCAGACTCAAATTTTTATATATCCAATTATTTTATTTTATTTTTTTTTTAAAGATTTTATTTATTTATTTGAGAGAGAGAGAATGAGAGATAGAGAGCACGAGAGGGAAGAGGGTCAGAGGGAGGAGCAGACTCCCTGCCGAGCAGGGAGCCCGATGCGGGACTCGATCCCAGGACCCCGGGATCATGACCTGAGCCGAAGGCAGACGCTTAACCATCTGAGCCACCCAGGCGCCCCTATATATCCAATTATTTTAAAAATAGCCCCAAAACAAGCCAATTTTGTTCCCTTAGAGCCTACTTTCTTTGCATACTCCATTAAACCTCACCCAATAGCTCTTACCTGTTGATAAACTAGGGCCTTGCTGTTATTAGGCCTGAATCTGCTGCTGCCCTTCAGAGTTCTCTGATCTTGAGATTCCCCAATATGCTACTGAGTGATATCACCTGGACACAGAAGTCACTTCTCCAACACCCCTCTCTGAAGTTTCCTTGCCCTTTTTCTCTTCTAGATGGTGGCTCCTGGACCTTAGGCCTCTTGACAGTCATGCTGTGAGGGAGTTTCCCTCTCATACAATACTGTGCAAATGCTACTTGCTTGCTTGTCAGTAAAGCCTGTCTGTTAATACCTCTCATTGTCATATCTGTTTCCTTGATGAACCCCAAATTCCTCAAAACCCCTACAATATATCAAATAGATTATCCCTACTTGAAACTGAAAAACAGAGCCCTGGAATAGTGAGTTGCTGAGATAAATTTTGATGGCTGCCAGCCCAGTAGCTGCTTTTCCTTTCTTCCTCACTTGCACAGCCTAGATCTTATTTCAGAGTTTACCTTTTCTCTCCAATATGATCATATCAGACTGGTCTAAGGTAATTTGCTGGTGACATGTTTCTGAATGAGCATATGACCCAGCTCTGATCAAAGACATGATAGCAAGTCTACTAGGGAGTTTCCGTGACAAGATTCTTTGCTGGGGGTGGGAGGGAAGACATAAGGAAGAAACAGGTCTTCTACTAGTCACTGCTACTTCTACTCACGATTCTACTCACTGCTACTTCTACACCTGGGGGGAATCCATATTTTGTTATACATCATCTTGAGAAGAATATTGAAGATACAGGAGTAAAAAGGTGGAAAAAACCTGGGCCTTTAATGACAATAATTACGGAATTCATGAATCCTGGAGCACCCACCTCTATACATACTACAGGAGATCACAAATCCCATTATTTTATATGTAGTTGAATTGTACTTCTATCCTTGCAGGGGAAATTAGTTTAATTGATACACTTTACTAAAGCTGTATTACCAATGGGAAACTGAGTAATTTAAACCTATTCTAGGAAAATACCAAATTAGGAATATCAGTCTCCCTATAAGAATGTAATCAATTTAATTACATAGAATTATGGAATAATTTTCTGGACTTGAAATATTTCATTTATTCAGAGCTTGTGCTGGGCATTACATTTTTGTGCTCATAAGAAAGCTAAAGATTTCAAATATTTATGACCCATGGAAATAAAAATGGTCACTATTATATGACTAAAAGGGACCTAAGCAAATCATCCACTTGATAAAATTCTCAAGTAATATTATATTATATAAAAAAACCCAGAAAACAAAAAACAAAACTTCAAATGTTTATATTATCTCCCCCCGCAATGTTCTTAAATATGTTATAAATGGAATCACCTTATCTAGAAAGTACAAGGATGTCACAGTACAAAATTTGAAGGAGCAGTGAGTCAAATCCTGAATATCAAATCTTTTACCAGTATTTTGTAGTGTCAGTAGCATTTGTGTGGGGCTTTATAAGTATCCTTTTTAGTTAGTTATTTACCAATATAAACTTGTTTTTTGCTTATTTATTTTTACTGTTTTTTATCATTAATATAGAAAGAGAAAAATGTGAGTTCTCTCACTTTTTAAAAAATATATTAACAAACAAATGAAAATGTACCAGAATAGATCAGATTTTTTTTAAGTATCTTGGGATTTCTGGGTGGGTTCTGGGTGGTTAAGTGTCAGACTCTTGGTTTCAGCTCAGGTTGTGATCTCAGGGTCATGAGACTGAGCCCCACGTTGGGCTCCATGCTCAGCACAGACACTGATTGGGATTCTCTCTCCTTCTCCCTTCGCGCTGCCCACTTGTGCGTGTGTGTGCATGTGCCATCTCTCTAAGTATCTCTACTTTTATATTCGGGATTAAAGGTCCCAGGCTATTTCACTGTATTAGTTGGACTGCAACTAGACATTTTTGTACTTAAGAAAAAAAAAGATGGTAATTTCAAGAATAAAAATTTTCAATTGTTATCAGGATTTCTGCCCAATCAGGTTTGACAGAAACACTGATGTATGGTAGTGCTATTGAAGAGGATTGTTATGATATCCCAGAAACAATCAACCTAGCTGCTAGTTCTCATGATGACAGAGTAGACATCTCATGAATGCCTAAACTAAACAAACAAACAAAACAAAAACAAAGCAAAAACTCTTGAAGAAATTATGAAATTGCTTCTGGATCTATACAATTTAAGGCCTGAAAATCTCAGAGGTATTTAATAATAGCTAAACTGTACTGAGCGTTATGATGGTCAAATAGTGTTCAAAGTGTTTTATTTGTGAAAATTCCTTTAATTTCTGTAATGACTAAATGATAACTACTGATACACACTTTCAGGTAAGAAAATTGAGAGACAGAAATAAAGCAGTTTTTCAAATTTATTCCATTGGTTAGTGGAATAGCAAGAATAAGAAGTTACACTATCTAATTTCAAAGCAAATGCCATTCATGATTGTACCATATAGATTCTCATAAGGAAAATGCAATAATTTCATGATGAGATAAATATTGACTGATTAGTTTGATCATTTAATTCAAAATCAAACTTCAATATTATGTGTATTGTCAGGATCAAATTAGGTGAAAAAAGGGCAGAAATATTTTCAGAATGTGCATTTTTTAATTTTATTTTAAGATTTTATTTATTTATTTGACAGAAGGAGACACAGTGAGAGAGGGAACACAAGCAGGGGGAGTGGGAGAGGGAGAAGCAGGCTTCCCGTGGAGCAGGGAGCCAGAGGCGGGGCTCGATCCCAGGACCCTGGGATCATGACCTGAGCCGAAGGCAGCTGCTTAATGATTGAGCCACTCAGGTGCCCCTCAGAATGTGCATTTTTAAAAAGCTTTCTTCTAATGCTATTCTAGTTTAACCCCTACTAGGGCACTTGTGGATTTTTTCAAACATTCAGTGCTATCAATTTATTATAAATAAGCAACAACAGATGTAATTGCTGAATAGAATCCATTGTATGGATATATAATATTTTTTTAAATCCATTTACCAGGAAACGGATGTATGGATTCATTCCACTTTGGAACTATTATCAATAATACTGCTGTGAACATTTCTATACAAGTCCTTGGATTGACTAATATGTTTTCATTTCTCTAGGAGTGGAATTGCTTGATCATATGGTGAATTTACACAGCTTTTTAAGAAATTACCAAACTGTTTTCCAAAGCATCTTCACCATTTTACATTTCCATGAGCAATGTATGAGGGCTCCAGTTTTATCAACATTTGTCTGTTTTTTATAAACATCCTAGTGTCTGTGAAGTGGTATCTCATTGTACTTTTTATTTTTTATTGTTATGTTAATTACCATACATTACATCATTAGTTTTGTATGTAGTGTTCCATGATTCATTGTTTGTGCTTAACACCCAGTGCTCCACGCAGAACATGCCCTCTTTAATAGCCATCACCAGGCTAACCCATCCCCCCACCCCCTCCCCTCTAGAACCCTCAGTTTGTTTCTCAGAGTCCATCGTCTCTCATGGCTGGTCTCCCCCTCCGATTTCCCCCCGTATCTCATTGTACTTTTAATTTGCATTTATGAGTAATAATGTTGAGCATCTTTATATGTGCTTATTGGCCATTCATATAGCTTCTTTAAGAAAATATGTACTCCAACCTTTTGCCAATTTTTAATTGGATGATTTGTCATCTTATTATTGATTTGTAAGATTTCTTTATATTTTCTAGTTACCTGTATCAGAGATAAGGCTTACAAACATTTTTTCTCAGTCTGTGACCTATCTTTTCCTATTCTTGATAGTGTCCTTTGAAGTTTAACAATTTTTTACTTTTTTAAAAATTTTATTGTTATGTTAATCACCATACATTACATTAGTTTTGATGTAGTGCTCCATGATTCATTGTTCACATATAACACCCAGTGCTCCATTCAGTACGTGCCCTCTTTAATACCCATCAGCAGGCTAACCCACCCCCCACCCCCCTCCCCTCTAGAACCCTCAGTTTGTTTCTCAGAGTCCATCGTCTCTCATGGTTCGTCTCCCCCACCGATTTCCCCTCCTTCATTGCTCCCTTCCTATCTTCTTTTTTTTTTTTAACATATAATGCATTATTTGTTTCAGAGGTACAGGTCTGTGATTCAAGTCTTACACAATTCACAGTGCTCATGACATCTAATTTATCAATCATTTCTTTTGTTGCTAGTGGTTTTGATTTTGTAGCTAAGAAGTAATTACTTAACCCAAGGTCACAAAGTTTTATGCCTGTTCCCCCCCGCCAAGTGCTTTATAGTTTTAGTTCTTAAATTTGCATGCATGGTCCATTTTAAGTAAATGTTTGTGTTTGGTGTGAGATGGCATCTTTGTCAAAAATTGATTGATCACAGAAATGCAAATCAAAACCACAGTGTATGGCCTTACAATAATCAGAATGGGTAGAATCAAAAAGATAAGAACTAACAACTGTTGGCACGAATGTAGAGAAAAAGGAACTTTATTGGGGGGGATATAAATTAGTATATCCACTGTGGAAAGCAGTATGAGTTTCCTTAAAAATTAAAAAATTAAATTAAATTAAAAATAGAAATGCCATATGATCCAATAATTCCACTACTGGGTATTTACCCAAAGAAAACAAAACCCTAATTTGAAAAGATATGTACATCCCTTTGTTCGCTGCACAATTATTTACAATAGCCAAGATATGGAAGCAACCTAAGTGTCCATTGATAGATGAATGGATAAAGAAAAGATAGTGGATAGGGAATGGAATATTAACCATGAGAGGATGAAATCTTATTGTTTGTGACAACATGGATAGACCTAGAGAGTATTATAGTAAATGAAATAAGTCAGACAAAGACAAATACCATATGATTTCATTTATATGTGAAATCTATAAAATAAAACAAATTAATAAAAAAGTGGAATCAGACCTATAAATAAAGAGAACAAACCCATGTTTGCCAGAGGGAAGAAGGGTGGAGGATTAGCAAAATGGGTGAAGGGGAGTAGGAGATACAGGTTTCCAGTTATGGAATGAATAAGTCATGGGAATAAAAGGCAAAGCATAAGGAGTATAGTCAATGATATTGAAATATCATTGTTTGGAGACAGATAGTAGCTACACTTGTGGTGAGCATAGCATAATGTATAGAGTTTGAATCACTATGTATATATGGAACTAATGTAACACTGTGTATCAACCATACTCAAAAAAATCAATTGATTTTAAATATATGGATTTATACAGTAGCATCTATAAGTTCTTGTATCTGGACTCTAATTTTTGTTCCCAGGATCTAAAATGTCTATATCAGCACTACACTGTTTTGATTGCTGTAGCTTTGTAGTAAATTTTGAATTCAAGATATGTAAGCCTTTTAATTTTGTTTTCTCTCAACATCATTTTGGCTATTCTAGGTCCTTTGTATTTGTATATAAATTTTAGAATCTGCTTGCCTGTTTCTGAAAAAGAACCTATTGTTTTTTTGATGGGTATTTCATAAGATCTACAAATTTATAGAGAATTGCCATCTTTATAGTGTTGAGTTCGAATCTGTGACTTGGAATATCTCTCAATTTATCTAGAGCTTCAATTTCTTTTACCAGTATTTTGTAATGTCAGTGTGTACTTGTTTTGTTAAGTTTATTCATAAATATTTCATTATTTTGATACTTTTGTGAATGGAATTGTTTTCTTAATTACATTTTTAGATTGTCCATAGTTAGTAGTATAGAATTATCATGGATTTTTGTATATTGATTTTGTGTCCTTATGACCTTGTAGTTGTGTGTCTTTGTGTCTTGTGTATATGTGTGTGTATGTGTGTTCCTTAGGACATTTTATAAACAGGATCACATTGTCTGCAAATAAAGACAGTTTTACTTTGTTCCTTTCCAATTCTGATACCTTTATTTTTCTTTCTTGATTCATTTTTCTGGCTAAAAGCTCTCACAAATGTTGTGTTATGTGCTAAGAGCAGACATCCTCACAATGTTCTTTATTTTAGGGGGCAAGCATTCAGATTTTCCCCTTCAATTTTGGTGTTAGTTGCAAGTTTTTTGGAGATACCCTTTAACAAGTTGAAGAAGTTCTCTTAGTCATTGTTGAGTTTTTATTATGAATGAATGTATATTGAATTTTTAATGTTTTCACATGATTATTTTGTATTTATTGATATCATTGTTTTTTTCTTAATGAATATAATTTTAAACTAATGACAATTAAAGATAAATGAAGATTTGTCTTTTATTCTTTTATTTTTTGCGCATGCTAGTAGTATCATGGTATGCTAAAGGTCAATGGGAAATTCACCATTAAGTATGCAATGAGTGGGGGTGCCTGGGTGGCTCAGTCATTAAGCATCTGCCTTCGGCTCAGGTCATGATCCCAGGGTCCTGGGATCGAGCCCCGCATCGGGCCCTCCACTCAGCAGGAAGCCTGCTTCTCCTTCTCCCACTCCCCCTGCTTGTGTTCCCGCTCTCACTGTGTCTCTCTCTGTCAAACAAATAAATACAATCTTAAAAAAAAGTATGCAATGACTGTTAATGGACTTTTATACCTCAAATTATAATAAGGCCTAGAGACTTTTTAAAAGCAATTCATGTCCTAGTTGAATAATTTTCTTTTATAAGTCTTTTTCAGTTATAAAAATAGGGAATTCACAGGGTTCTATTTTAAATCCTGTTGATTGAAAACCATTTTAAGAATCCTATCTATAGTGGCAATAAGATTTAAACTAAGCTGGCATGTTTTAAAATTAATTTTAGTATGAATATAAGTTTATATATTTACGACAGAATCTTTAAAAGAAGTATAAGTGTCAGGTCCAATTTTTAATAGCAGCTTTTAGCATTCAGTGTGATAAGTGAAGTATGTGTCTATTTTAATTGGTAACAAGAGAGAGGGATAGAGGAATTTAATGAATACGATGATTCAAATTTATATTATGTACAAAGCAGTACAACCAAGAACTTATGACCCAGATAAAGCTCTACATAAATTTTTTAAAAATGTAAGTTAAACCTAATCCTGCCAAGAGAAAAAAATGAAATTATTTCTTTTTAAAAATATAGTTAATTATTTCATAACTGGGATCAAAGTATCTTCACTACGGTTCTAGTTATGTTAAGGCGTTAGTACACTACACTAAACAATCCCATAATTAGATTTAACATATAATGAGTGCCTTTCTAATTATAGGCACTTCACTGAGAGATTTAAAAGGTTTGACTAGTTTTCAAAGCAATTATCTAGCAAATAATATTTATTAACTGTAATCTTGAATAAACTATTTAACTCCTTGTGCTTTGTCTTTTTTAGTAAGCTACTTCATGGGATTGCTGGAATTATTAAAATTTTAGAGTTAAGCAAGACCAGATATATTACATGCACTAACTAAATACTCTCATTTTATATTTTATAGAAAATAGTGTGTAGGTCAATTACTGTTCTATTTTCTTAATCTACTGCTCTTAAAATTCCCTCTCTGCCCTTTAAGCTGTTTTATTTCTCTTTTTTAAAATATTTATTTTTGTAAGATTTATTTATTTATTTGAGAGAGAGAGAGAGAGCACAAGCAGGGAGAGCAGGCAGAGGGAGAGGGAGAAGCAGGGAACCCGATGCAGGGCTCGATCCCAGGACCTTGGGACCATGACCTGAGCCAAAGGCAGATGCTTAACCTACTGAGCCACAAGGTGCTCCTAAGTTGTTTTATTTCTTGTACTCCATTTTGTTTGACATTAATATTGTTATTCTGGTTTACTTTTGATTTGAATTGCCTGTTTTTCTTTTTATATTCCTTAATTTTATATTCCTTAATCTTTCTTAGAGCTTCTCTCTCCAGATATATTGGCTCCAGTCTCAGTATGAATAGGGAGGTGTTGACAAGGGGCCAATCAGGAATAGATGATATGTTTATATTAATTATAATCTGCTTTTCACCCATATCAGACTCTGTTTCCACCCTGATGTTACCCTGTGACCCTGAACTTCTGCTACTACTATTCTGGGTACAAATTTGAATGAGTCACTCATATTTATGACATTTTATGAGTGAAGACACTGAGTGGCCCTGTTTGGATTGCCTTTCCAAAAATATCTGTATGGTGAACAGCCTTTGAAAATGGAGAGAGAGAGTGTCTCTCTTCAAAGCAAAAGCAGGTTTGCTTATAGTCTTGAAAGATAAGAGTTAATGTTCCCACCCTGGGAAAGGGAAGGTTTGCTGATAGTCCATTATAAAAGATGCAGGTGTTCTCAGCTCAGGGCTCCTATCCTGTAATGCAACACACTGTGTATGCAGGTATCACCTGCTCTGGTTATGTCACTGAGTCTTTGCCATGTTGCCCTGTGTGAATCAGGGCTTGGGGAAATAGCAAGAAAATTAATATTCTCTGGCTACTCCTATTGCTGTGTAATAAACTAACCTCTGTTTCTGGCCCAGAGTCTAGGTCTTCTGTCACTGTCCATAAAATTGTGAGGAGCTACTGTGTAAGTAGGGTAAAGACCCTTCTCGGTTCTTGGGGCACCTGGGTGGCTCAGATGGTTAAGCGTCTGCCTTCGGCTCAGGTCATGATCCCAGGGTCCTGGGATCGAGTCCCACATCAGGCTCCCTGCTCCTTGGGAGCCTGCTTCTCCCTCTGCTTCTCTCTCTCTCTCTCTCTCTCTCTCTCTCTCTCTCTCTCTGTCTCTCATGAATAAATAAATAAAATCTTTAAAAAAAAAAAGAAATACAGTGTTTAAAAAAAAAAAAAAAAGACCCTTCTCGGTTCTTGACACTGTTCTTCTCTCATAAAGTGTTGAAAGCATAGGAAATTATCCAGCCAGTACAATATTGAGATACAAGAGCATTAGACGTCACTGCTAGAACTGGAGCCCAGTCCTCCAAGCTAAAGTTTCTGCTTACGCCAAACACAGAGGCCTTCTGTCTTCTAGAAGATCTTGGATAGTGTTTTTCTTCATGGTTTTCATCCATATGTGTTTCTGATTTCTGTAGTTTCTCTAGGTTTGGTTTGGGGAAAGGAATAAGGATTATGTGCTTTTTCAACATCTTATCAGACCGTGTAGAATTTCTATAATTTAAAATTAGTTATGCATTCATCTCAACATAAAGTGTTTGATTTGTATATAATTTCCTTTCCAATCAACACAGTGATATTATGTGGCTCCAGAGGAAGCCTGCCCTCTCAGAGTGAGAAAGAGAGGAAAAAAAAAAAAAAAAAAACATTTGGCAGACTGGAAAATTGCAGCCTTACAAAGTATACAGGATGCTTTATAAAAATGCTACTTGATGGCAATGATATTAATTAAAAATCTGCAGGGCCAAGATGTACACACACATAAGAATCATTTTGGCATGAACTAACAGAATGAATAATGAAGTTTATAGCACCAATTATACAGGATATATAAAGAAATTTGAGACAGCCTCTGGGAAAAACACATATTAAAAATTGCATATGCATACCCAGTTAAAATCACATCTATGAACAAAGACAATGCATATTTCAAAGCTAGAAAAGAGATTGAAGGATAATTTTTAGAAAAATATAGGCTATTTATGTGAAAATGGCTTTAAATGGCTTGAAATTAATTATTTTTATTTCTGAAGAGGAGAGAAAAGGACAATATGAGCTACAATTAAAACAGAAATTAAGTTTTTTTCTAGATAATTATTTTATCTTCATGGAAGAATTATTAAATAGTTCCTGCCAAATTATGCAAGGATTTTTTAATCCTTTATTATTGTGGGGATGCTACAGCATAATATATAGAAGACCATGAGTTGTAAGGCTTAAATAACCGGTTATGATGCATAGTTATAGAATTTAGCTAATTGTGTCAATTTGGGTTAACTATGTAAATACTCTGGCCTCATTTTTCTCATCCTTAAAATGGGGATGATGTCTCTCAGTGTTGATTAGGTGAGATAATTATATTGAAGGCTTATTATAAGGGTCAACATGTGTTAGAAACTTAAAGATGTGCACATCTCTTTATTAGGTCATAGTCTATGTATGTAAGTGTTTATGGAAGAACATCTAATTAATTCATTTTGCAGCCATATCAAATTGCACTGTTTTTCATTACTAGTAAAGTCAGTATCTAAGCTACATTCAGTATCATGATACACTAACTTTTTTAAAGATTTATTTATTTATTTGAGAGAGGGAGAAAGGATCTCCAGCAGACTCCCCACTGAGCCTGGAGCCCGATGCAGGGCTCGATCTCAGGACCCTGAGATCACGGTCTGAGCCAAAATCAAGACTTGGTCATTTATGGACTGAGCCACCCATTACATTAATTTTTTAAATTTGCTTTTTGTGATTGAACAGTTCTGTGGTCATAGGCCATTTTGTCCTGATAGTTGGTAGGCGCAGTATCTGTTTAGTGATACTGTGACAATAGAGTGAAGAAAAATGCCACATACAGGAAATGTTATTATTATTCTAATTTATCTCAGTCTTATTTTTGGATATGTTCTTTGTTGATAATAATTCTTCACTGGAAGACATTATTATTTCAAAGACTGAATATTTGAGAATAAACTTCTAATTGTTATGTAATATTATTTTTGGAGTTACTGTTCAATTTGAAGTAAGCAGAGCATTGATGTTATTTCATACACATTCCTCAGTGCCTACCTTTTTGTTGAATCATTTCATTTACTGGCTGTTTCACTTCCATCTTCAGATTACGTCAGATTAGAATCTCAGCGTGTGACTGATATTTTATGTAAGAATATATTTCAGACTTTCTAAATTTTCTAAATCTTCCCTGGGTATATATATTGCTTAGTCTGTCCATACAGCCATGTAGTCTTTGTCCTATGGACTGTTAGTGGTCTTCCCAGTTGTGATAAGACACTGAGATTAGATTTACTTTATAAAAATATAATTTAAATCATTTGAAGGTTTATGATACATTAATCATGGACAGAATGTGCATATGGAACATTAATTTGATGTCATGAGAATAAACAGCTATATTTCCTTGATTTGATAAGTATTAATTATCTAATGAAATGGAATCATTGGAATAGAAAATTCATTATGTTTTATTAAAGAAAGAACTCAAAATCCTTATATTTATTAATTTTAAAGTATACCACCTCTCCCTGTAGCCCCCAACCAGTTGTGCCTTTAACAAAAGCATATGATCAATAAATTAAAGAAAATATAATAGGGCGCCTGGGTGGCTCAGTCATTAAGCATCTGCCTTCGGCTCAGGTCATGATCCCAGGGTCCTGGGGTCGAGTCCCACATCGGGCTCCTTGCTCAGCGGGGATTCCGGTTCTCCCTCTCCCTCTGCCCCTGCTTGTGTCCCCTCTCTTGCTGTGTCTCTATCTTTCGAATAAATAAATAAAATCTTGGGAAAAAAAAAGAAAATATAATAGTGTTACTCTATATGTATTTGCAAGTGGGAACTTTTAAAATAGAAACACTTTAACATTTCTAAATAAAGAATTTAATTCATTACAGTGAAGAATTATGATCCAATAAGAGCATACCTCAAAATTAAAAAAAAAATCATTTTAATATCATATTTTTGACATATTTGAATATTTTAGTTAAACTAATACAAAGAGAAATACAAAGTAAATAGAAACACTATATCTAGAAATAGAACATATCACCAAAATCTTTCAAGTTCATTCAGTTGTAATCTCTTCCTGAATTTAAAGTGAAAATGTTTATGTTGAATTTTCTAAGTGTGACAATTTTTATCAAGTGAAATCTCTAATCATTGGCATACCTTTTCTTGAGAGAATACCACATGTACCAATTTATTTTACTTTTCTCTGAGTGAAATATAAATATTAACTTTAGTTTTCCTATAAGGCTGATTAACTTAAAATTAAATTTTAATTAAATAGATTTATTAGAATATTAAAGACCTAGTGGAAAGTGGGACATTAATATTGATAATATTGATATTAATATTAAGTGTTACATGTCATGCACTGGGTCATAGAAAATCATATTCATCATGGAAGAAACTACTTGTTTAATTTTGTGCATTATGATGATTTGGGTGAGGCACTGAGCTACTTAAGAATAGGAGTTCATTAATTCTATGCGCTGAAGGGGGAGAAATCGCAGGTGGAGATGGAGGTGGAGATGAACCACGAGAGACTATGGACTCTGAGAAACAAACTGAGGGTTCTAGAGGGGAGGGGATGGGAGATGGGTTAGCCTGGTGATGGGTATTAAAGAGGGCACATATTGAATGGAGCACTGGGTGTTATGCACAAACAATGAATCATAGAACATTGCATCAAAAACCAATGATGTAATGTATGGTGATTAACATAACATAATAAAATAAAACTAAAAAAAAGAATAGGAGTTCAGATGAACATAGGGGAAGAAAAAAGGGTTACTGAGGGTTACTGGAGGGGAGGTCGGTGGGGAGATGGGTTAAATAGGTGATGGGTATTAAGAAGGGCACTTGTTGTGACGAGCACTGGGTGTTGTATGTAAGTGATGAATCACTAAATTCTACACCTGAAACTAATATTACACTGTATGTTAACTAACTGGAATTTAAATAAAAACTTGAAAAAAAAAGTTCAATTTTCAGTGAATTTGTTAAATTATGGATGTTGCATAGAAAAATGATTACTATGGGGAAACATTGATTGGAAACTTTAATTAATTAATATTACAAAATGGTCATTTCTAGATCTTTTAGATGTTCCAATTAAATATTTTTTCAAATGGCAAATAAAATAAACAAAACAGACCTTATTATTTTTTTTTAATTTTTCTAGAGAGATAGCATGCATGCATGTGCTAGCGGAGAGGGGGAGGGACCAAGGGAGTGGGAGAATCTATGCTGCACCTAGAGCTTGACATGGCGCTGATCCCACAACCCCAATATCATGACCTGAGCCAAAATCAAGAGTCAGATGCTTAACTTATTGAGCCACCCATGCACCCAAAAACAGATCTTTAATTCAGAAAGTTGACTATAGCTTATTATCTTTGTGCAATTTAAATAAAATAAGTGCTAGATACTCCTATTACCCAATCTGGGAAATCTCAATCAAAATGATAAAATTAAAACATTTTTCTAAATTTTTGTTTTCTCTGAGTAGTGATCAAAAAAATGAAGAGATCCTTTGAACTGATGTTTTTAAAGCTTAAGTTTGACATGATATATGATAAAATATAGTTTTGACCAAAATATGAATAATTATATTACTCTTAATAAGGTTAGAACGTTGCAAATAATAGCAATTCTTTCCAATCATTGCCTTGGGATAGCTGTGTTAAACTCAACATTACACTCCATATTACTATATTTAATAATCACAGATCTCTTACCTTATTGACTCCTTGGTAGCATTTTATACAATAACTCCACCAGTCTCCTACCTGAATCATCCCATGTTCTCTAATCATGGTACAAGTAAGCTAGAAATCAATACCTAAGATTATATTACAATCCCCTACATGTTTAAACATTAAAAAAATGCTTTCACTGCTATATAATATACATTATATAGCAGTAAATCACAATGGAAGTAAAAACATTATGAAACTAGAAGGTAATAAGAGGAGAAATCACAATGGAAGTAAAACCATTATGAAACTAGAAGGTAATAAAAATAGTAAATATCATAGTTTATGGGATGAAGTGAAGTCAATTCTTAGAAATCTTTAGCTTGAGGTACTTATATCAAAAAAGAAGAAAATGAGAATTATCAATGATCAAAGCATCTATCTCAAGAAGTTAAAAGAAAAGAGCACATTAAACCCAGAGAAGAAGGAAGAAATAATAAAGACATGAGCATAAATTAATAAAAATTAAAATTAAAAAAAATTGAGAAAATCACGGGAGTTGGTATTTGTTAATATTAAAACAAATGATAACCTGAAAATGAAAGAGTGAATAAAGAATATCATGGAATAAAAGAGGAAGCATTATAACATAGCCAACAGAAATTAAAAATATAATAAAGTGAACATCTTTAAATTAATACATTTTAATATCATTAAATAAATTAAAGTGGGACAGATACTGAAGGAACAATAAACTCTTACTTAAATTGATAAAAAAAGAAATAGAAAAATTAAACAATCTAATCAAAAGAAGATTTAGGCCCAGATATTTAAGGAAAATTAAAAATAATACTAACTTTATTTACACACTTTTGGATAAGGCAAAAAAAAAAAAAAAGTAGCACTCCCCAGTTTATTTTATGTGTCCAGCATTAGCTTGATAAAAAAATATGACAAGGAAATTAATGAGCTCTTCTCATTCATAACAGTAATTGGAAAATGCCTAATAAATAATAAAATTAGTCTAATATGTATGTTTTAGAAAGTATAGTATATCAGAACAAAGTTGAATGAATTCCAGGAAATAAAAGGAGCTTTAACATTTTAAAAAATCGGTTTTGTTTATAACACTAAAAAACAAAAAACAAAACATAACAAAAAAACAGCTTTTCTGTGAAATCTGGGTGAGCCTTCGCAGGTTTTGCTTCCCCACTCTAGAAACGGATCACCATGGCGACTGGACAGAAGTTGATGAGAGCGATTCGAGTTTTTGAATTTGGTGGACCATAAGTGCTGAAACTCCAGTCGGATATTGAGGTACCAATTCCAAAATACCATCAGGTTCTGATCAAAGTCCACGCATGTGGTGTAAACCCAGTGGAAACATATATTCGTTCTGGTACTTACAGCAGAAAACCACTCTTACCCTATACTCCTGGTTCAGATGTGGCTGGCATTTAATAGAAGCCGTTGGAGATAATGTATTCACTTTCAAGAAAGGTGACAGAGTTTTCACTACCAGCGCCATCTCTGGGGGCTAGGCCAAGTATGCTCTCGCCGCAGAACACAGTGTTTACACACTGCCAGAAAAACTGGACTTTCAGCAAGGAGCTGCCATCCGTATTCCATATTTTATTGCTTATCGAGCTCTGCTCCACAGTGCCCATGTGAAAGCTGGAGAAAGTGTGCTGGTTCATGGGGCTAGCGGAGGAGTTGGACTAGCAGCATGCCAAATTGCCAGAGCTTATGGCTTAAAGGTTTGGGGCACAGCTGGTCCAGAGGAAGGGCAAAACATTGTTTTGCAAAATGGAGCCCATGAAGTGTTCAATCACAGAGAACTCAATTATATTGATAAAATTAAAAAATCTGTTGGTGAAAAAAGAATTGATGTGATCATTGAAATGTTAGCTAATGTAAATCTTAGTAATGATTTGAATCTTCTGTCATATGGAGGACAAGTAATAGTTGTTGGCAGCAGAGGTCCTATTGAAATAAACCCAAGGGACACCACGGCAAAGGAATCTAGTATAATTGGAGTTGCTCTCTATTCATCAACTAAGGAGGAATTTAGGCAATTTGCAGCGCCCTTCAAGCTGGAATGGAAATTGGTTGGTTGAGACCTGTAATAGGTTCTCAGTACTCACTGGAGAAGGTGGCCCAGGCTCACGAAAATATCATCCATAACAGTGGGGCTAGTGGGAAAATGATTCTTCTCTTAGAATGATTAATTCTTTCATGTATTTCCTATGCAGTTAGAGATTTCCTCTCCCAGGTTTACTTACACTACCTTTGCTCTAATCAGCATTCATTTGATTCAGTGAGTTTCTTATATTAAAAAACAAGATTTGTCTTCAGAGATCTGGGCATTGGAGTACAATTTATTTTATAGCTCACAATATTCTTTATGCCTCCCACCTACCTCTATTAAAGGAGTCATCATAATGGGAAATAGAATGTCAGTAGTCATTTGGCATTGGGTGCATTACAGAAATTCCTGGTACTTGATCATTAATTCCATACCTTTGGCTAAAACAAGCTAATTCAAAATAAGGCTGTGTGATTTCCAAGCCTACTTGTCCTTGTAAAGGTTCTTTAGTATCTGATTAGCTCAGAACTGTATTGGACTCTGAAGATTTTTTGAACTAAATAAGTCCCCTTTTCTAAGCTAATCTCATCTGGATTTACAAGTCTCTTGCAAGGGCAAGATAAACAATGTCCAGAGAAATTTGTTTTTTAACAAATACTTTTCCACTATTTCCCCAATATTAGAACATCCACTGTGTTGATGGTTGATTACTCATTATCCATATATTCTTTTTTTTTAATTGTACATTTAGTGGCACCTTTTTTTAAAATTTTATTTTGTTATGTTGTGTTAATCACCATACATTACATCACTGGTTTTTGATGTAGTGTTCCATGGTTCATTGTTTGTGTGTAACACCCAGTGTTCCATTCAATGGGTGCCCTCTTTAATGCCCATCACCGGACTGACCCGTCCCCCTGCCCCCCTCCCCTCTGGAAACCTCAGTTTGTTTCTCAGAGTCCATGGTCTCTCGTGGTTCGTCTCCCCCTCTGATTTCCCCCCCTTCATTATCCGTATATTCTGTGAGGAGAGCAGCCTTATTTTTGGTATAATATGATAGGTAGGTACATAGTCTACCAATAGATACTTCCTGATGATTTGATTTTCAAAATAGATTTAGAATTATCAGTGTGATGGGAGTCCTATGTTTTTATTTAAATTACTAAACAAATTTGACATGTTAAGAGTGATCTGCTTTTGTCTTCATTACATGATAACCTGCAGTAAATTCTGTAGAAAAATAAAACCTGTGTTTATCTATTTGGTCTTTATATAGTACTTGCCTTACATCTCTTTTACGTAGTTCCTAACGGTTAATTTCTAACAGTGTTCTGTGCTGGAAGTCCTTATCGAAACTAAATAAAGGGATGATTACTTAGAAAAAAACATTAAAAATCATATGTTTAAAAATATTTAATCAATTTCAATGTCCATTCCTGACAAAAAGTTGCAGAAATTAGTGATCAAGTAAAAAAACTTCCTTAATCTGATAAAATTCCTCTACAAAAATGTCTATAGTAAATATGGTTAATGGTAAAATGTTGAACACATTGTTTTTGAGAATGGGTCCATAACAAGGATTCTTGGTTTGATGATTTACATTCAGTATTTTATCCAAATGTCCTAGAAGTACAGTAAATCCACAAAATTAAATAAAAGGAGTAATAAGAATGAAAGAAATTAAACTACTTTTATTCACAGATAATGTGAATATATATTAAAATCCAAAGGAATCTGGAAGTAAACTTTTAGAATAAATAAGTGAATTTGAAAAAGACTGCTTATGTAATTTAATTATAAAGCTAATTTTATTTTTATTTATAAGAAATAAAGGGAAAATAAAAGTTTAAGTGTTATCACAAATAGTATCAAGAAATATCAGACTTAGAAATGAATTTTATTAAAAATACACAAGACCCGAGATTCCAGGTGGCTCATTCAGTTGGGCTTACAATTCTTGATTTTGGTTCACGTCATGATCTTGGGGTCGTGAGACTGAGCCTTGTGTTACCCTCTGCACTCAACAGGAGTCTGCTTGAGATTCTCTCCCTCTGCCCCTCACCCCCTCTCTAAAAATAAATAAATAAATCTAAAAATACACACATACACACGCACAAGACCACTACAGAGAAAACATAAAATATTGAAAGCAAGAAAAACTTAAATAACTAGGGGTATGTACTATATCTATGAATAGAGAGCATCAAAATTGATCTTTGGAAACAAAACAAACAAAGAAAAAAAAAGACAAATGACACAACAGACTCAATTATAGAGAACAAACTGATGGTTATCAGAGGGGAGGTAGGTGGGGGGACGGGTAAAAGAGGTGATGTGGATTAAGGGTACACTTATCATGATCAGCACTGAGTAATGTATAGAATTGCTGAGTTACTATGTCGTACACCCAAAACTAATATAACACTGTATGTTAAGTATACTGGAATTAAAATTTTAAAAATTGACCTTTGAAATAAATGATATCCTAGTCAAAATCCTAGGTGAGCTTTTGTAGAAATTGATAAACCGTTTTTAAAATTTATATGAACTGTATTAGACCAAGAATAGCCAAGTAACTGAAGCAAACAAGAATCACGTATATGAAAATACTTCTAAAAAATTAGATACTGTGAAACTTTAAGCAATTATAGGAGCAATGGTAAGCATTTGATTATAAATTTTCTTTGGATTTTTTTTAAGATTTTATTTATTTATTTGACAGAGAGATAGAGAGAGAGCACAAGTAGGTAGAGAGGCAGGCAGAGAGAGAGGGAGAAGGCTGAACGGGTGAGCCCGACACAGCGCTCGATCCCAGGACCCTGGGATCATAACCTGAGCCGAAGGCAGACGCTTAACTGACTGAGCCACCCAGGCGCCCCATGCTATTGGATTTTTTAAATTAGGAAAAATATATTGGAGGGTATTTCAGTGGTACTATAATCAAATGAGAGATTTTGTTTAAAAAGACAATGAAATTTTCAGAATTAGAAGCTAAATAAGAGAAACCTCTCCACACTCTCAAATATATATGTATATATATATATACATATATATATATGTTTTATGTATATATATTTGTATGTATGTTTTGTCATATACTTTTTTAAAGATTTTATTTATTTGAAAGAAAGAGAGATAGCATGAGTGGGGGAGGGGCAGAGGGAGAGAATCTTCAAGCCGACTTCCCACTGAGTATGGATCCCCACATGAGGCTCCATCCCACCACCCATGAGATCATGACCTGAGCTGAAACCAAGAGTTGGATGCTTAACCGACTGAGCCACCCAGGTGCCCCTGTTTTGTTTTTAACAATATATCCCATGTGCCAACTGAGCAAGCTAGTGATATACTGGGAATTTAATTATATACTATTTTCATAGTTTGGATTGTAATATGAGGATCCCATTTTGCCATTTAAATCTCTAATATGTCTTAAAGCTATTTCATGATGACATGATGTACACAAACACACATACTCACAGGTCCTATTAGTATCTCCATGATATTGCTGGCAGAAGAGTATATTTGTCTAGTATCTCAACAAAAACCATGCAACAAATATGTTTCATTGATTTAGGTGATCTGTGAAGAGAAATTAAATGAAACTACTATTAGTGATACATTCTCACATTTTATATGCATTTATATTTAAATGTCAATTCCCTCTAGCAAAAGACTATCAAGGCCACACCTGTAGTCAAAAAAGTAGATTGGTTGGCTCATTGCAATAAAGGAGAACATACTTTTGGACTTGTGTTAAATGGTTTCAGAAAGTATTCTGAAAGCTGGGACTTGGCTCTGGATTAAATATTGTGAGAAGAGAACATAATACCAGGTTTGTTTTGTTTAAGGATTTTTATCGATAGGATTAAAGGAATAAAGTAGAACTAAAGTCATGATTGATAAAATTGCAGTAGTTACCCTTATTAGGAAAAGGCCAGGGCAGGGGATTATTTGGCTAATTTTGTAGTATGGACACATGTTTATTTTATCTGTGCTCAGCTTTGATTGCAGAGTCATTTCAATTTTTATCTTGCTCCCTCATGGTCACAGAGTGGCCTTGTCTGGTGGCGTTCTGTTCTGTAAAGTAGCACAGCTTAGCTATGAGGCCAGACTGACTCCACGTAACACTAAGGCATCAGCATTAGCACCCAGCTATATCTCTGGCTCTCAGGGACTGTTTTTCTCTTTCTCACATACTATATCAACTGTTCACTACATCAATATAGTGAGATCATGTTAT
Source organism: Eumetopias jubatus (assembly GCF_037043125.1). Classification (NCBI taxonomy): domain Eukaryota; kingdom Metazoa; phylum Chordata; class Mammalia; order Carnivora; family Otariidae; genus Eumetopias; species Eumetopias jubatus. Next base: position 61,953,587 of record NW_028274808.1, read on the forward strand.
TAGCTCTATTGTAAGATTAAGCAGTAAAACCTCAGAGACAGGTGTCTGGGTGGTTCAGTTGGTTAAGCGTCAGACTCTTGATGTAGGCTCAGGTCATGATCTCAGGGTCATGAGATCAAGCCCAGGGTGGAGCTCCACACTCAGCAGGGAGTCTGCTTGAGATTCTCTCCCTCTGCCCCTCCCCTCTCCCCCAAAATAAAAATAAATAAAAATAAAACCTCAGAGAATAATTTGCTTTAAGTGAATGCAGGATTTGTACCCTAACTCTCTGACTCAAAGCATATTCCCTTTCAATCCCTTCACATTGGTCCATAGTAAATGTAATAAACATAAATACCTCTTAAAATGCTCTGTGAAATTCTTTATGATCTTTGTTCTCATATTAGCCAGAGTATAATAAGCATGGAACAGAGGAGATGACTAAAGATTAGCAATAAGAACCTAGAAAGAAGATTAATTTAATTACTATGGTAATGGAACTAATGTGAGTTATCTCCTTGGAGAGTTACAGGTAGCGACTACACCAAATGCAGTTGCCACACAGAGGAAACTTTATTTACCACAAATAAAGAGATCATGGGAATGATTTCCAAAGCCAGGACTCCTTGAGTGTGAGTGAATGGGTTCCTTTTATTTAGACTTAGGATGAATATTCAGAAAAGGGTTTTGTTGTCACATGTAAAGGGGACATAAGGTTGCAGCAGGCAGGCGTACTTAGAAAATGTGCCAAACATATATCCTACCAGTATGTTGATGAAGCTTCTGCTCCTCCTTAGGTGGAGATTTTAACTTAACATTATAATGAAGCAGAGGTAACTGACACAAGGGGAGGGGGCCATGGGCTTGCTTCCAGAGCCAGTTATAAACTGGATGGGGCCTTGGGCTCCCTACCTCAGGTAAGGAATGCTGGATCTTGCTTATGTTTGAAACAACACTGGGAGAGTTTTACCATTGATTTCTTGTCTCTGATGGGGTTAGCTATTTCCAGGCCCTGTAGAGACTGAGAGCTTTTGCATTCCCTTTGTTTCCTTAGAATCCTTAACTACTGAGGTGTTTGCTTTTCTTTGTAGTTCTGACACCTCCTAGGAAGTTGCACAAGAAGTGTGCTTGAGCAAGTGGGGCAAAGACCACAGAAAGTAGCTGGGGGTCTAAAATGACTTCTCAGGTGTCAATGAAAGTTGTATCTTGTCTTTCTTTTTGGGGGGACCCCTATCTCTTTTTGCTTACAATATTGCTTAAGCAGTAAAAAGAAGTAGCACTACAGTATATAATCTATTTAACAAAAGATCTTCATATTTTCTGATCAGTTGTGGATAATGACACCTTATATTATTAGCTGGAGTGAGAGTAGTGAAAGGATCAAAAGAAGGAAGGAAAGAGGAAAGGGGGGGAGGTCAGGCAGGTGGGTAGGCAAAGAATGGAAGAAAGAAAAAAGTACACATTTTTCCCAGGCACAGCAGTCTGCTAATTTTCATCCATTTATCTTTCACTATTGAAGATCATCATAAATGAGGGATATGTAACAAAATTCTTTTATGTACTGTCTTATACTTCATGTAAATGCATTTCAATTCTCACGTTTTCTTGTCACTTTAGTTTTTTAAACTCACAAACTGTATCAAAGCAAATTTATATCTATTTACTAACAACAGATATTTGTTAAAAAGGTCATTGAAATCAATAGTCTATTGTACTGATTTTTATGTTAAAATGAGAACAAAATGACTTTATTCTATTTGAGAAATAATGAGATTTTCATGTCATCAAACAGAAATACTTTTAGTCCCAATGGAACCCATTTTGCCCCTGTCTATAAATGAGGACTTTATAAACAGGGCTCAGTTAGAAATGCATGAGCCACTCTAGGTATTTCAAGGTAATTTAATATATTGACATAGAACTGAAAGTGTTGAAGAAACAAAGCCAAAGAAGGCAGATACTTGGAATTCATGTTTTTGCTAGCAAGTAGGGAGTGAGACAATAGATACCAAAATAAACTAGAGATGAGTGATTTTTAGGAAATGAAAATCCAGAGGGGCAGCTGTAAAATTTCACATGGAATAATGCTCTTAAGCTGGCTTGCTCCTGCTAGAGAAATAAAAATACTGATACTGTTCCACTTCTGAATTCAAAATACAGCATGAGTCTTGGCTGAGTGGAATCTACTATGGAAAAATGCTGGTAGGGATTCCGGAAATGTAGTTCAAAGTCTTACTGCTCTGCAACACACTAGAAAACATAGAACGGGGGAGCAACAGTCCTGAGTTGCTGGCAGTTACTATGACATTGTGATTTTCTCAAGACTAAGATAGAAAATCATAAGAAAATTCTATCAACTTCCCAGAGCACCTGGGTGGCTCAGTCGGTTAAGTATCTGCCTTCAGCTTAGGTCATGATCTTGAGGTTCTGGGATCAAGCCTGGCATTGGGCTCCCTGCTCAGCAGGGAGGCTGCTTCTGCCTCTGCCCTTCCCCCTCTTCATGATCTCTCTGTCTCAAACAAATAAATAAAATCTTAAAAAAAAAAGAAAATTCTATTAACTTCCATGGAAGGAAAATTTTAGAGCAGAGGAAATATAGTAAAACTCAAATGCTATCTGGGACCAAGAGTTAGAAAGGAAAGGAATGCAAATAGCAAGAAGGATTTTTTTTTTCTTTCTTATTGGATGAATAAAAGGGTTGAAATAGGTGATCATTAATTTTAATTTTTTTTCATGTAATATGTCCTACTCAAACTGTAGTATTGGGAAAAGAAACTAACAGAAAGGCAAGTTTAATCAAAATATATCGTTAAGTATAGTGTTCACTCTGCTCATTAACATCAGTAGTCCTGGGTTCACAGTGATGTTCAAAATAATGATACCAATAGGTTTTACCTGTTACATGTTTACTTTGCTTTAATAAAGGGTAAAGGGCAAACAATAACACAGCACGCATAACGACAGCATGATGCAGCTTTCCAGGCATGACTTCTGCTACTGTCACTCTACCTGGAACATGCAAGAAACCCAAATGATGAAGATGACAGAGCATGATCTATCTTACCTCAAGAATCCATCTGCAATGATTTCCTTTTAGTTTTTATGCATAATCACAGCCCTGTAGCTAGTGACGAAGCCCCTTGAGAGTTTTGTGACTCCTTTCCATTCTCCAAACCTTTGGTGTCATCTCACTATAGGTTGCTTATTACTTGAAACACTCAACAATGAACTATAGATGCTTGGTCTGGCACATGGTCCTTGGCTGGATTCTCATTAATTTTTTAATCTGATATAGATATACTACTAAAACTTCCTTGAGTTAGTATTGCAAGTATTTGAAACTTAATCATAATAATGTATACTTAAGACAAATAAATCATAATAAAAATGCTAATAATCCAATCATATTTTTAAATTTTAATAATTTTTTCATACCTGATATAATATATTCACATATTTGATACATATAAGAGTAATGATGTTTAAGGTTTTTAAAATATTTTATCCTATAAGAAATATTTTCATGAAAGTCATGCAAATAGCCTTTCAGTTTCACCATTGTATAACTTAGTTTATTTGCATGCAAAATAGAAGCATCATCCCCCATCTGGTGGAAACTCCTCTTAATTATAGGTAAATTGCCTAAGAAATAAACAATCTCCAAGGAGATGACCTTGTTAAAACAAAATTATTCACTTATGGCGAACTGCAAAAAAGAAGCTATAAAACGTGTAGCATTACATACCGCTGATAATCAAAAGACTTAAGTTATTTATTATTGAGGTCACAACAAAAACTGGAGACTTCTAAAGTACTTTAAGACACTAATATAAGGACATTTTCTAATTTGTGGATTCAAATTAAAATGCGACATGCATTTAACTGTTCTATATTGCTTATGTACATAATATTTAAGTAGAAGTAAAGTAGTAATTAAGAAAAATATACCTACACCTTAACAATATTGCATAATTTAACCGTTTTTATCAACATTATTTTTAAATAACACTGCTTTCTACAATTCCCGATTACCTTTGAGTCCAGCACAAGCAGTATAAATTTATTAACCTTTTATTGTGCTTTTCTATGAACAGCAATTACATTCTAATACGGTATTAGCTTATATCTTTTAGTATATGCGAAAGAAAATTAGTTACACCATTTAAATAGCATTTATTGTAGGGGATTTTTTGAAATATGTAGTGTTTTATAAACTTAAAAATTCTTCCATTTGTTTCAGATTTATATATGTTGCTCTTAAAAAGCCAGTCAGGTTTTATTATTTCAGATGATTGCCGAGTATACCAACCTTTGAGGTTATGACTTCATTTTTACCTTACAGTAATTCTCTTAATGGCTACTAGAATTGATTGCAGTAGTAGGCATGCCTTCTATTAATATTATGCAAGAATAAAAGCCGTTCTTGGCAGGTTCCTGAATGGAATTCATCTGTTTAAATATGCATTTTTTGATTACTGTCTAACCTTCTACAACCTTTAATGTCTATCTTTGCCATTGAAGATTAATCCACCAGTCTATCAGATAAAATAATAATCCAAGGGGATCTGCATTACTTCACCTCACCTATTAAACCAGATGAGACTATATGTTTACTATTTGTAGATAGATATGTCACAATAAATCACCATCCAGTAGGAAAGAAAACCTAGTATAATGTAATACTATGTTTGCAAAATATATGGATTGTCAAATATATTTTATGAATATCCAGAATTTCCCAGACCTACAAAAGGAGAATCTCAAAGAAAATTAACAAAAAGGAATAGCACTATAGTTTCCCTTGATTTATCCATTTGTCCATCCATCCAACCAATAATTTTTAAAGTTCTATTTGTTATCCTATTTATTAATTATGCTGTGCAGAAGATTGGGTATTCGTGAGAAAGATAAGATAGGTGTAATTTTGTTTACCTTTTGTTAAGTATCCGTTTCTATCTATGTATGTCTATAACTATCTCTATCCGGATTATACCTGTATGTAGATACAGATAGATACAGGTGTAGATATCGACATATATCTCCATAGACCATTATTGCCCAGAAGAAAATACAGTTCTGTAAAAAATAAATAATTTTTGATAATGCTATGTATTTTAGAGTGCATATTTGTTGAAAGCATTTAATAAAACTCTTCATAAACTATGCGGAAAATAAATCTGTTTAAAATTTTTGCAGCTCTGTGTTTATTAAGCACTTTTCACCGGGGAATCCTTTTTCATGAAACAAGATGTAACAGAAAACGTGATCTGTGAGGAATGTGGAAAACGCTGTGGCAGAATAGACTGTTAAATCAGTGTATTTTTCTCATGCTGGCAGTGATTTGAAACCAACTTGGAAACAAATGGGAAATGCATGCTCTCTTTTTCATCACTTTCTTCAATATACAATTATGAGTGATACTTAACGATACTTCATGTTGAAAAGGCAGAGATGTAGAGAGATTTTAAATATACCTGAAAAAATACATTTGAGAAGAGATTTTTAACCTCCACTTTGTACGTTGTAGGTGATTTGAGTTACATTCTGTGACACTGTGATAGTGTGACATCAGCTCAATGCATGTCTCCTGTTACTGAATTGTGTCCCTCAACATTCATTAATGTAGAAGTCTTAATTCCCAGTACCTCAGAATATGACTGTATTTGGAGAGAGAATCTTTCAAGAGGTGCTTAAAGCAAAGTAAGGTCATATTGGTGGGCCCTGATCCTATGTGACCAATGTCCTTAAACAAAGAGATGAGGACACAGTTGACACAGATTGGGGAATGACCATGGAGGACACAGTTAGAAGGCAGCCACCTGCAAGCCAAGGAGAGATGCCTTAGAAGGAACCAACCCTGTCAACACCTTGATTTGGACTTCTATCTCCCAAAACTGTGAGAAGATAAATCTCTGTTGTTTAAGCCACCCAGTCTATAGTATTTTGTTATGACAGCCCTGGAAAACCAATATACCTACTAAGCATTTTCTTTAGGTCATATGGTCCAATGGGGTCCTCAAACCCAATAGAAGGTAACAATGTGGTGCTGCACTCCCTCCTCACCAGTAAAAATAATCTTAAAGTCCCCTTCTTCTTCCACAGAAGCTGTTGGTGAAACCCATCTTCCTTTCAGTTTTATAGAGTACTTCATGGTCTGTGGTTTCCAAATTAATATGGGATTGTTATCAAAATTAGTTAAGGATTTTTCTCTGATTAACTCTTCAGTTAATCACATTTAATAAAAGAATAGAAATAATCCTTTGCATATTCAGAGGAGTTAGATAAATACTCATTGTTCCTTTCATAAATATAAATTAATAACTCTGGGCATGGAATAATAATAGCCTTTCTGGTTATATGATCATAAATGTGTAATGTGTAAATTAAAGCTTTAGTGTAATGTTCCATTAATATAGAAAATATCAGCAGGTATTTGAAGTCTCAAATACATAGATTCAAAAACTTTAGTTTAAAAAGTGTTGACACGACTTGATATTTATTCTCCTCCTTGCCTAACAGAAATGGATTTATCTCTGTTGTGTACATTAAATATTCCAACAAAGTTTGTCATCTTTAAGACGTTTGCCTAGAATGCTACTGTGTCGCTTGATCCTATCCCTTCTTGCTCCTACTATTCAGAGAGCCCTTTTTAAAACCTTAAATGCCACTGACAGTCAGCAGGTAATGAATCATGTATTACTAATGCCCAAATGCCTGCTTGGAGGCTCATCCATTCAACCTGTGCCCTCTAATGTCTGAACAGAATGCCTCTTGGAATAAAACACCTCAATCCTTAGGCTGCTTCTCAAAAAGAAAATTATTTATGAATCAGAAAGTTTCACATACACTTGTGAACATCAATATTCTTTAATGGCTATAGAAATCGTAGCTCATGTTTTAATAAAACTGTGTGATTTATAACAATGCTGAAGACTCATGGTTTCACTTCCATAATTTATCACTTACAAATTTTAGTACAACTTTAATGCACCACACACACAGAGACGGAAATAATCCTCGGTAAGGAATTACTCTCTAAGATGTATGCAGGTGTGTGCTCCTGTATGTGTTTATCTTTGTCAGAGAGGATTTGGAGGGCAACTTACCTGATTTTGTACTTTTGTGTGGCAGAGACATGAGTATTGTATTATAATAAGATCTACTCCAAATCCTTCTGTCCCTCTATGACAGTGCCTGGAGGAATTTTTAACTGAGCTTTTTTTTTTTTTTTTTAAGATTTTATTTATTTGTCAGAGAGAGAGAATAAGCAGGGGAGCAGCAGGTAGTGGGAGAGGGAGAAGCAGAGTCCCCGCTGAGCAGGGAGCCCGATGTGGGACTGGATCCCAGGACCCTGGGATCATGACCCAAGCTGAAGGCAGATGCTTAACCAACTGAGCCACCCAGGTGTCCCTTAACTGAGCTTTTAAGAAAGGCATGGTTTAAATTGGACCCTGCTTTGGAATGAGACTTATCTGCATTTCATTGTATAATTAGGTAATTGTGTGTGTGTGTGTGTGTGTGTGTACATATCCATTTACATATATGTTCTGCTTTAAATTTCAGTTTCTCTTTATTTCAGGCAAAGCTTCTAGATTTTCTTTAATGAGGCATCCTCCTTTTGTTTTCAAAACGTCAGAGACATGTTGTTCTTTTCCCACATCCATGCTGTTCTCGTCCCTCCTTTCTTAACATTTTTGCTCTCTGCTTTTGAATTTTCTCATACAGTCTTGAACTTGATTCTTGAAGGAAACATTCTGAAACACCCACAAAATTTCCAGCATCATTTACTTGTCAGGAAATATTCTCTTTTTCTCTAATTTATATGTTCTTTGTGTTTCATGTATGTATTGTCTCCCTCAAGGCAGTGATACATATATTTTTTTACATCCTGCCTTGGGAATAAATTTCTCATCAGACTCTATGTTGAAAACATAATTCCCAAGAAGAAACTGCCACTTTGAAACTTAATGACCATATTCCTGGGGGTATTTAGGGAGCTAACTTTCCTTCACTACATGAGGTCAGTTCTGTAGACTATACATGCTATATTCATTTTGAGTTGGATTGTCCTAGACAAATATTTAACTCAAGCCATTTTTGTGCTGGAGAACTTTTCCAACCTTCATTAAGTTTGTGTAAATCACTATCTATCTATACTACTTAATTTCTCAAAAATTGAAATATAAATAAATAAAAACTAAAACAGTGTACATTTTAAATGTTTAAAGTGGTTTGTGAGGTTAAAATTTCTAGTTTACAGAGATCAGTTTCTATATGTCCCAAGAGTTTTTAAATGTTCATCATATTCTATGACCCAGTAACTCCATTTCTAAGATTTTTCAGAGACAGCAATACTTGTTGAATAGAGGTTTATCCTAGTTCTTTTTATATACACCCAAATTGGAATATTGTATTCCTTATATACAATATTTATTTGTGGGAATTTTTAACAAGTTATATATTCATATAATGGTATTTTTACATCTACCATATTTTTTGCTGTCAAATGTTTTTATAACCTGAGAAAACTATCACTTTATAAGGTAAAACAAAGGAGTAATATTAAAAATTATTTGTCTGACATGGTCTAAGCTATGCAAAATTTACATAGCAGATAAGCAAAGTAAATATTGAACGTTGGCTATTAGTGAGGGTGTTAAATATATAGTTTTATGTTTATTCTTATTAATATACACATTATAAAATGTATATGTTTACAAAATTGGCATCTCTTACATTGGTAACCAGAAAAAAATGGGTTTTTGATTCTGCTGTAAAAATAACTTTTTTAAAAAAGTAAAAAAAATTAAAAAAATTTTAAAAAATCATCATCATGTAGTGTGAACTGTAGTTTAAATTCTCTAACAACTAGATAGTTCATAAATGGCTTTTCAAATATAGCATGAAACAGTCATTATGGGTGATTGGAGTATAGAAAGCAATGATGGAGATTCTTAAAAGGATATAAGCTAAAAGTCTTACACACACAAAAAAAGCTGAAAGACTTTTTCAAGATTATGTAATATCATTTTATTTACATATTTGAAGGCATCTGGGTCTGAATGTGGACTGAAAAAGAAAAGATCAAACAAAGCAAATATACAAGGCTTGTGGTAAAGCCATTCAGAAATGTGGAAAGCTGTGCCATTTATTCATCAAATATTTATTAATCACGTCTTTATGTGCTGGCACAGCTAGATATAAAAAGTAAAGATAATTCTGGGGCCCCTGGGTGACTCAGTAGGTTAAGCGTCTGCCCTCAGTTTAGGTCATCATCTCAGGGTCCTGGGATCGAACCCCACGTCGGGCTCCCTGCTCAGTGGGGAGTTTGCTTCTCCCTCCGCCTCTCCCCCTGCTTGTGCTCTCTTGTAGTCTCTCTCTCTCTGTCAAACAAATAAATTTTAAAAATCTAAAAAAAAAAAGAGGATAATTCAAGAATAGATTATCCATACCCAAATAATTAAAAGTGGAAGTTTAATAAGAAGTAAACTCTCCCTCCTCCTCCTTTATTTTTAAATATTTTATTTATTTATTTGACAGAGAGAGGGAACACAGGCAGGGGGAGTAGGAGAGGGAGAGGCAGGCTTCCTACTGAGCAGAGAGCCTGAGGCCGGGCTCGATCCCAGGACTCTGGGATCATGACCTGAGTCGAAGGCAGACGCCTAACTGACTGAGCCACCCAGGCACTCCTCCCTCCTTCTCTTTAAGCTGAAGTAACCATTGTGCTCTTCAGAGCCTTTTCTCTTAACGTTGTTTTTTTCGTCTCCGGGACATCATGGCCTGTGGAATGGGAGTAGAGGAGTTGATGTTGAGAGGCAAGTTGGTTGGGCTTTTCTTTGTGTGGACTTGGTCTTGTAAATAAATATTCACATGAAGCCAGACTTAAGCCCTTTTTCCTATAGAATAGTTGTTTTCTGCAGGTTTTCACTGTAGTACATTCACATATCAATCTAGTCCCATGGAGGATGTGATCAGAATCTCTATACTTTAAAATGCTTAAAAGGGGTAATGGCAAATATATTTGCCAGCAGTGAGGTGTGGTGATATTTCATTCTTCACTTCATAGCAAATCAGAGACTTAGGAAAATCTCTTCTTAACCAAAAGCACATGGGGGGGTGGGGGGGAGACAACAAATATATTTGAATACTTTGTGTAATTGTTTTTTAACATTTAGCAAAAATTAATGATGATTTGAGAAAGACTGCTTAAAACCTTATGAGTCAAAGGGGGGGAATCGGAGGGGGAGACGAACCATGAGAGACGATGGACTCTGAGAAACAAATTGAGGGTTCTAAAGGGTAGGGGGGTGGGGGGATGGGTTAGCCTGGTGATGGGAATTAAAGAGGGCACGTTCTGCATTGAGCAGAATGCTCAATGTGTTATACACAAACAATGTGTTTGCGTTATACACAATGAATCATGGAACACTACATCAAAAACTAATGATGTAATGTATGGTGATTAACATAACAATAAAAAAACAAAACAAAACCTTATGAGTTGAGCCTAATAGAGACAGACAGTAGACAGTGTGCTAAACCTACTACTGAAACAAAATTGGTAACATTCTCAAGTTAGAACACAATTACAGGGTGGATCTCACTATCCCAATCTGAACCTTCCAGAGCCTCCTCTCTTCCTGCAAGTCTGTGTTTAGATCTGGGCTTCTTATTATATAACATTGTTTTGATGAACAACTCACAGTGACAGACATCAGTGTTCTTTCTTTAATAAATGATGATCTTATTAATTACATATGTATGTTACAGTGTAAGCATATCCAGAGTATTTAGCATTCTTTTGTAAAAGGAAGAATGTGTTACCTATTAAAATGTAAGAGCACATGAAAGTGCTTGAGACTTGAGAAAGTATTTATTGTCTCTAAAATACAAAATGAAAAGAAAAATGAATAATCAAAATTAAATGTTTAATAATTCTAAACATGTCAACTTCATTAATTTTTAAATTTTATATTTATAAAATTAATTAAGGGGCAGCTGGGTGGCTCAGCCAGTTAAGCATCTTTGGCTCAAATTATGATCTCAGGGTCCTGGGATCAAACCCCACTCCCCCCATGTGGGGTTCCCTGCTCAGCTGGGAGTCTGCTTCTCTCTCTCCCTACCTCTGCCTCCCCCACTTGTGCTTGCTCTCTTTCTCTCTCTCTCAAATAAATAGATAAAAATCTTTAAAATAAATAAATTAAATTACAAGAAGTGTGTGGTTTTTGATTTGGCAAGAATTCTCACTTTGCCCAATGCTTTCAGATAAATCAATGCCAATTTTAAATTAAATGAGTTAATTGTTGGCAAAAGAAAATTAACTTGCACAATTATAAAAAACATTTTCAAAGACTTTATATCTAAAATACTATCTTTAATGTATGCTGCTGGTTAGGGCCTCTAAAAGTAAAATATCTTGGACTTCTGGAAAGCACTGAAATGTTACTAGTATCTTTCCATCAATTCTCACTCTATGTAATTTTCTCTGAGTAATGTCAAGAACCTGGAATGTTGAATATACAGTAGCCTTGTGTAAACTTGTCACTGATATATTGTTTATTGGTAAGGAAGAGATGCTACTTGAACATAATAGAAATTGTTCTGAATTAGGAGTACCAGTTTTGCCACCAAATACTATGATTTGAAATGAGGTAACAAATTCTCTAAGCCAATAGATGTTATAAAGAAACTAATACCTCAATGTCTGATTTAATGAGTATGATCAATAAATGTTAACTGTCCTCCCTCAGCTCTTATGCCCACAGTGTGTATTTAGAAATGCCCAGCAGTTTCCATGAAGGAGATAGGCAGTGCAGGGAGGGGAGGGACCCTCTACTACTGATTTTTAAGTGTGGGATTAAAAAGGCAAAAGGTATGGAAGGGATTATAATGGAAATCAACAAGCAATCTCCTGCCCCACTTCTTCTCATCCCATCCCTGGGTCACAGAGCTAATCATTTTTAAGTCTTGCTGTTTTTCCCCATCTGGTGATTAGCTCATTTGTGAAATAGCTATTTATCAACTTCAAATATTACCTTTAGATTCTCTGCTTTGATAAATGAGAAGAGATTTCACTTTCCTCCCACTTTGCAAAATAATTACATGGCTATTCTTAGTTTTCCACTGATTACAATTTAAAAAGCAAAAACATTAGTTAAAAAAACAAAAACAAAAAACATTTAACCATCTGTTTCCAATTCCATAGGTATCTTTTGCCTCCTCTTTTGTAAAACGAGGACTTAGCATTCACATGGTTCCCTCTATGTGTCTTCACTTCACCTCCCTATTTCGGGTGGCTATCATGAAACTATTCCTTGCCAAAGTTGTTAACACTTAAGTTATATTGAATAACCATTGTTAGGTCTTCTGTAAATTCTTTATAAGGTGACTCAATTTGTATATCAAAAGTTTTTACAGTATCATGATGATGTAAATATTGTTCACTCAAATTGATAATTTATGCTAGAATTATATCTGTAAAAATAACATTTCTTCTATCTCAATGGAGAATATTACTAGCATCACTTTTAATTAGCAATAACCGCGCCTTGGATAAACCTCATTGGCTACGATACTGCCACTGCGCAAAGCTACTAGCATCACTTTTAGATGTATTCTACCATTTCACATCCCAGCTGCCTTTATTATGACTCTGATAACTTTTTACAAGTTGTGGATTAGAAACTATTTTGTCAAATCACACTCTCCCTGTAGCTGTCCATCAGCTTTGTTCCATCTTTAGATGCACTACACAGGTAGTTTCAGCAGTGTGCTTCCAAGTTTTTCTTGAGTGGAGTGCCTCTTTTGTGACTCTCATGTCTTTTTCTTAATTTCCTTTCATTTTGTTGCAGCCCATTCTCATGGTGGCATGGAATGCAAAAATCTCTGAGTTCTTGTATATCTGAAAATGCCTTTATTATGTCCTATTTTCTTAATAATAATGGATATGAGATGCTAGATTAAAATTCATTGTCCTTAGAATTTTGAAGACTTGCTTCAAGTTCTTCCAAAATCCGTTATTGCTAATGATTTTTGGAATACTGATTCTTTGCCTTTGATAGTAATCTTTTGTTTGCTTTTTGTTTGATTGTTTATTTTTGTTTTCTTCCTGAAAGCTCTTATAATCTTTTTATATTTCATATTCTAAATTTTAAAAGATGTCTTAGTGTGTGTATATGTGTATGTTTAATTCATTAAATTAAGAGCTCAGTGGTCCCCCTTTCTCTGAAAACCTCTCTTCCTGCTGTAGAAAGTATTTTCTATATTTTAAGATGATTTTTGTCAATTTCAAATTCTTCTTTCTCTCTCTTAATAATTTCTGTAAGTTGAATGTTGAGCTAATCCTCCATGTCTCCTACTGTTTCTTTTATGTTCTTCCTCGCTCATCTCCCTCTATTGTTTTTATTTTACATTCTAGAAATTTTTATTGGTTTTATCTCCACCCATTCTATTACATATTTTGTTTTGCCAAATATGTGATTATGTGTGTGTGTGTACACAAGTATAAATACATGCATAACTTTTCCAAGACCTCTTTCCTTTTCACTTGTTTGTTTTATAATAATACCTGCTCTAATTAATAATTTGGCAATAATTACTAATAATTAATAATCTGACACAATTGAAGAACCTTGCATTGAAATTTAGCTTTTTTTATTCAAATTTAGTTTAAAGCCATATTTATTACATTATGATTTATTATTCTGTTATTTATTTCTGACTACAAATACAAAGAGGTCAATGAGTACCAAGCACTGTTTTAGTTCACTATTGGCTATAAAATTTAGAGCAGTCATTTAACTTCTATGTCCCAGTTTCCATAGCTATAAAATAGCCATAATAATCCTTAACCTAATCTTCCAGGCTTGATATTAAAATCAAATGTAAAGCCTCATTAAAGGCATTTCATGCGGTGTAAGTGCAAGATATTATCTCTAGAGAAAGAATCCATGCAGTAGAACTGTTGGAAAATATGAAGAAAAGACATTAATTGACTTCTGGAAAAGAACAGTAGTAAATCACTGATGACTTGTAGACACTTCAAGGGTGAGATCTGACTGGTTATGTTCCAATTGGAACCTGTCTACAACAAAAATTTGGTAGCCAGTGAAGTAGAAATGTCATCCTATAAATAAAGCTATGTTTCTATATTGTTTAAGCTAGGCATTTCTTTTTTGTGTGTGTGACAAGGACAGTTTGACTCATGATATATAAAATATAATGGCACCATTGCAGCCTCCCTAAAAAAATAGGAAGAAAAAGAATAGGCAAGTATTACTGAATAATCTCCATTTGGGGCTCTTGTTAACTACTGCAAAATGTGTGGTAGCATAAACTGTAGCTTATTGTTCAGTAAGATCTCTGTGATGTTTTTATTTAGCATTAAAAATTGGACTTGAGGGTACATGATTCCTTTAAAGTCGAGAGTTGTATTTATATAGGTTTTGTGTTATTGTCTTCTAAAAATGTGTTCTGCTAACATCATATATCTTTGCAATGATGATCATCTCACATCACTGCCAGCATAACTTACTGAAATGAAAATGTATAAGCTTTGAGTGAAGCAATGCTTGACATGTTTGTCCTAGGTTCTTGTTCTTGCTGTTTTTATTACTGGTTTGCAATAAGGATTAAAACCTTGGACTCTGAATTCCATGTTTTTTGAATTCATAACTTGGCTCTGCCACTTACCTGTCTGACCTCAGGCAAATTAGTTCTACAGCTCTCAATGCCTCAATTTCTTATCACTTAAATGGGTAAAATACTAGTTTAATCTTCATAAAGTTTCTATAAGAATTAAACATGTTAATATATGTAATTATAACAGTAGGTATGCATTGCTAGCTGTTAGTATCAGTATTATTATAATTATTACTGTAGGATTCTTAATTCCTAAAATATTTAATTACAGTAAAGGCATAACCCCATATTGAAACTTAAGCTAATGTGTGTGTGACACACAATAAATATATGTAATGTTCATATTTAGATATTTTTTTAAAAAAATCTGTACTAACACTATGTTAATGATATAATAAATGCTATATTTACTACTGCAAGGAAAGAAAATATGTGCCAATCTGTTCAACAGACTTAATCATTCTTCAGCAGATATTCTATCAGATAAAATTTTGCTTTTTGCTGGGTGTAGTTTTGGGGAAAAAAACATAAGATGGATAAAGGAAATAAGGAACTAAAATTCATTTTTAAATGTTCATTTGCTTAAAGTAGGTAATGCATTAACATACCTTAACTCTTAAAAGAATAAAAAAAACATGCTTTAACTCTTAAAAGTATAAATGTACATATATTGATATCTCTGGGCAATTTATATCCCCCCAACCCAATTCTCATTACAGAAGTGACAATGTTTCAATCTCTTATGTGTATTTCCAAAGATATTTTAAGGATATATAAACAAATGCATTTTTCCTTCCTTTTTACCAATGCAAGCATAGTTAACACATTCTTTCCTCCTTATCTTTTTTCCACCAAAAATCTATATTGTGTGTTGAAGTCTATATCAGTACATAATAAACTTCTAAACTTTATTAATGACTTATACAGGCTTCATTGGATAGATGTACCTGACTAATCTCACCAGGCCACAGCTGAGGGACAGTTTTGTTGTGAATGTACTTGCTGTTATAAAAGTGCTGAATAAATAATATTTGTACAATTTAAATTAGTTGGTATATATATATAGTATACTGCATGATCATTTTTAAGAAAAGGAATTGCTATAAGGTTAATGCATGCCAATTAATTTTTAAAGAAATTTTAGTTTTAAATTTATTTTTGAATGTTAATATAGGTATATAGCACACAACTCAAAGGAAAAAATGAATGGTAAAAATAAGACTATCTCATACTACTTTCATATTCACCCAGTTCCTCAAACTGGAGATAATTAGTCTCATCTGCTTTATGTATATTCTTCCAGAGATACATGATGCATATATGTGCATGTAGAAGAATTTCTCTTTCTCAGGTGGGCTTTTGTCTTCTATAGCATAACAGTTTATAGCTTCAGAAGATTCTTGCCTAGACGTTTGTATAAACATAGATACCAGGCTAGAGTGTAAATATTCATATTAGGAGCACACTATGTATATTGCCTTATCACTCAGTCTCAGCCTTTGATCTTATCAGAAAAAGTGATGTTTTCTGGGACTTTCACTATAGCTTATTATTTTCCCTGGATGAAAGAATAGTGATGAATTCTGTACATTGCTCTGTCCTTGACCAAGGATTTGCAAACCTACTACCGTCTGCCTCTACATTTGGGACACAGTATGCATTCTAGGATTCCTCTTTACTATCTTCCGAAAAATTACTTTCACTTCTCTCTTAAATCTTTTATTTCCTGTGCCTCAGCCATTCTCTTAGTTCTCTCTCTGTTGTATCACATCCTTCAGTAGCTTCCTAAAGAAACGTTATGGGGGTGGTTAGTTTTTAATCCTCTATATTAAAACACCCCTTTAGCTTATTCTCTCACCTAATTTTTCAGATATAGAATTCTTAGTTTAAAATATGAAGCAATTTTTCAATTTTCTTTTTGATTGCCCATGTTCCTAATGAAAAAAATATGTCCTGATTCCTTATTCTTTGTATATGATAACTTTTGTTACTCTCCCTCATGGCAACTTATGGGATCTTCTTTTATACCTCTACTGTTCTAAAATATCAGAATGCCTTGCTGCTATGGATCAGCCACCCTATTGGGTACTTGGAAAGTCCTAGTAATTGAATTTGATTCCCTCTAATACTAGGAAATGATCTTAAATTACATTGCATTATATTATACTATATTACACATGTTATGTATAATACATACAGCGATATAATGTATATAGTTTATAATGTAACATTTATAAATCAGCATGTAAGTTATTTTTTTTAACAACATGAACAAGAATACTATCAAAGAGTGCTTGTCAGTTCAGGAAATTGCATATATGCTACATACAGAGGAGTTAGCCCCCCAGTATTGATGCTCTCTAAACAATGGAAATAAGTATTTCTTATATTTTCAAAATATTTTGGCAACAAATGACTAAATTTGACATGCCACATTTTAGCATTAATCTCTCACATACATACACACACACAGATACATATATATAATATATTCTACTACTCTTTATTGTGGAGACTATTCTAGTGAATATAATTATTGGTAGGTAACCATAGTTTTTTAAAAGAGGAATTAATTTAAGTTCCAAATGTCAAAGTTTGCTAACACCTTATTCTTAAAACAGAAATTTATATTATTTTCTTAAATATTTTATAAGATAGCTTTTCCTTTTCTATGCTTAAGAAAATATATAGGTTTATTTTTTATTTTTTTTAAAGATTTTATTTATTTATTCATGAGAGAGAGAGAGAGAGAGGCACAGGGAGAAGCAGGCTCCCAAGGAGCAGGGAGCCCAATGCGGGACTCGATCCCAGGACCCTGGGATCATGACCTGAGCCGAAGGCAGACGCTTAACCATCTGAGCCACCCAGGCGCCCAAGAAAATATATAGGTTTAAAGCAAATAGAGACAGCATGTATTTATAATTGATAATTCCTCTGTGGATTTAATATACAAATGCAGATTTATAAAATCATAACAGTAATAGCTATTGCCGATAATAAATGTGTAAGTATTCATTTTGGATTTTCAAACCTTTATTTCCCCAGATCACCTTCTTACCATAACAAAAGTGTTCAGTGCACAAATAGTATGACTGAATGTATGTGATATTAACAATAAGAACATTCCATCAAGTGCTATATTACACTGAGGAGTGGAAATAGAATTCTACTAATAGTTTCCCTTATTGAACATGTTCAATGTTATCATTATATTACATCTAGTTATATTTGAAACATATATTTATTTTCATTTTAAGAAGCTGAAACACTTAAAATTGCATTACATATTTTTTATTATTGGAATAATTTGAGAACTAGCATTGGCATTATGCTAAGTTATTATTAAAGATTTGTGTTGTTTCTCTTTGTCTTCAGCATGCAGTGACCTGGAATTCAGGGAAGTGGCAAACAGATTGCGGGACTGGTTCAAGGCCCTTCATGAAAGTGGAAGCCAAAACAAGAAGACAAAAGCACTACTGAGGCCCGAGAGAAGCAGTAAGATTTCTAAATTTCATATGTGACCTTGTCTTTGATATGGGACTTTATTTCCAATGAATCATTTAAATCAAAGCAACATATTTAAAAAAGTATTCTTTGCTTAGGTGCTGAACAAAAATCAGAACATTGTGACTACTTCCAAACACACTCATAGTATTTTGCAAGGAAATAAAACATTGTGACAACTCTGACTGGTAAAAAAAGAAATATCCCCTCAGAGACAACATTAACTTGCAGTTGGAAAGTGTAGGAATATTTTTCAGTGTTTTGATAGCAGTGGGAAAGAATAAAACAACACAGGAAATAAAGGTAAGATTAGTAGAGTACTTGAGATTTTTACAGACACAATTAAGCTCCCATGCCCCCTCCCCCCAGGTTATCTTTTTCATGATGGCTTTGCAGATATTTCTACTTTGATTCAGCAAAGCCAGGAGACAAAAAAGATGCTTTCAATGACATAGTGCAAATCAAATTCATAAAAAAAGAAGAAAATAAGAGTCATTTGAAGATTATATGATTCTATCATCTGTATAATTTCCTGAGTGTTTTCTAATTCCTTAGAAGTAGAAAATGGCAATGGAAGTAAAGCACTTGTTATGAAAATTTTATGAACCTTTTATTTTATGTTTTTCATGTATGAAAATATTTATTACACATTTAATACATGTATAAGAAAGATATTGAAATATGAGCTTAATTTGGGGAACTTTCCAAGATTGAAGTATTTGCTCTAAAATACAAGAAGAGGTGGTAGAGCAGTAATAAGAAGCAGCATCTTGTAGTTGACAAAGTCCCAAGTGTGTGCCCTTCTTTGCTCATTGAGACACGACCCATTCACTCTACCTTGCAATCCTCAATTACCACTTTCTAACAAAATCACTTCATAGATGGGAACAGTTATCCATAATCTATATTTCCCAAAACACGTCATTTCTTTTACTTCTCATCAAGGGAATTTCCACAATCCCAACCTTTTGTATTTATGAATCTTATATATGGTCTTAAATAATTTAATAATTCTTTTTTAATTGAACTAATTCAGCTATCACTGATAGACACAATAGTTATCTTTGAATGTGTGATGACTATGTATATATGTTTCTTCTTATGAACTTCAGAAAGAAATTATAGTACTGTCCCTACCCTTCAGGAGTGTTTCTGAGGTTTGTCTTTGGAATAATTGATGACATTTTTGGCAGATGTTAAATTTTTTGATGCCTTGAGTATAATTAAAATGACTAATCTTACTTAATAGAAACAATAGCGTATATTTGTCCCTGTATTCATAAAGCAAACATATCTGGGGTGGGGCAAAAGTTTGTTCCAGACCCTTACATATGATCTTTTAAAATTCATATCTACACCCATCCTACCAATTCCCATATTTGAATATTTTTATTTCTTGGTCTCAAATTTCTTCTTTGAACTTGAATTTAGACTAGTGATTTCTCCCATATTTGGAGAGCTTGTAGAACACTGAGCACAGTGCCTGGTTAATTGTACACATTCATAAATATCATTTCCCTTTCTGGGTTCTTCTTTCAAGAAATGAGGCACTCTTAATATAGTAGGTTATTTACAAGAAACCTTAAGTAGTTGAATATCTTTGGAAAGTAAATGAAAAACTGGGCATAGGATTATTTATACTACTTGAAATGGTCAGAGGCCAACTAGAAGTACATTTCCAAAAGGAAATAATCCATTAGAACAGGTAAGACAAATCACCTCAAGAAAAGTGGCTGATTCCCTCAATTCCTCAGATCTGTGTATCATCTGAGTTTTATTTATTTATTTATTTACTTTTATTTGAGAGAGAGAGAATGAGAGAGAGAGAGAGAGGGATGGAACATGAAGGGGGGAGGATGAGGGGGAGAAGCAGACTCCCTGCTGAGCAGGGAGCCTGATGCGGGACTCGATCCCGGGACTCCAGGATCATGACCTGAGCCGAAGGCAGTCACTTAACCAACTGAGCCACCCAGGCGCCCCCTGAGTGAGTTCTTTCCTGACTCCATCATATTTAATTTGTGAACCAACCCACAATATTATATTCCCTGATTTCTTTCTATTTTTATTTTTCCTTCATAGCATTTCTCACTATCTACTATAGTAATAATCTACTTGTTTATTTGGTTTATTGTCTCTCTCTCTCTCTCTCTCTCACACACACACACTAAATAACTGTGAACTTAGTGAAAGCCGAAATCTCTATATATATCACTGTATTATTGGAGTACAGAATAGTTTGGCACATAGTACTCTTAAATAAAAATGAGTGGTATTACTGAATGGAATAAACAAAGAAGCAATCAAAATACTGCATTATCTGGATATACCACAATTTAATCAATCATTTTTCTCCTAAGAGTGATTGTTTATTATTTCCATTATTTTCTCCATGACAACCAATTCTGCAATTGATGGTTATGCTTTTATTTCTAAGAAAGATTCCAAGAAGTGGAAGTGATGGGTCAAAATGCATGCATTTCAAATGATAAATGATAATAGATGTGTCGGGCTGCTTTGCAAAAATCTTAAGGTATTTTTAATTTCTAACAGCAAAACATGAGAGTTAACTTTTGT
Source organism: Eumetopias jubatus (assembly GCF_037043125.1). Classification (NCBI taxonomy): domain Eukaryota; kingdom Metazoa; phylum Chordata; class Mammalia; order Carnivora; family Otariidae; genus Eumetopias; species Eumetopias jubatus. The sequence continues at coordinate 61,974,284 of NW_028274808.1, forward strand.
CCTCATTCTTGGCAGCAAAAATATTACCATTCCTTTTAACCTTTCCATTCTGATGAGCATTCTATTATAATTCATTGTTAATCTAATTTTCATTCCCTTTATTAGTAGTGAATTTGAACACAAAGATATTAGTGGGGGGAACTTTTATACAGCAAAACAAAATAAAACGGCTCTTTCAGCTTGGCTACTTTAATAAAATACTAGAGACTAGGTAGATTAAACAATAGACGTTTCTCAAATTATGGAGGCTGGGAAGTCCTGCTCATGGCGCTGGCAGATTGGATTCCTGGCGAAGACTATTTTCCTGCTTGTAGACAGACATCTTTTTCCATGGCAGAGTCAGAGAGAGATCTCTCTGGGATCTCTTCTTATTTAGGCACCAATTCCCTCATGTAGGCTCTACCTTCATGACCTAACTACTTCCTTTTTCAAACGCCATCAAATTGGGGGATAGGACTTCATCATAAGAACTTTGGGAGGATACAATTCAGTACATAGCACAAAACAAAACAGCACACACACACACACACACACACACACAAACACACACAAAACCACTAGTTATATCAACTTATATGTTCAATTCTAAGAAAGGTATATTGATGTCTTCCATTATAATTGTATTTAATAGTTTCTTCTAGTATTTTGAGGAGTTTTTGCTATCTGTTTGCTATTCTATTTTTTAGAATGTATAGATTTATTTCTGTTCTAACCATTAATAAATTATGCTCTTTATCAATTTATTTTATGGCATTATATTCTATTTACTTCTTTTGTCCACATATTTCACCTAATCTCATAGTAATATTATCACTCCTACATTTAATTTTATTACATTTGCCTGATATACTTGCTAACACTTTATTACCAATTATTCTTTATTATTTAGACCTAAATGTCTTTCTTGTAAGTATCCATAGTTGAGCTTTCAGTTTTCAATATGACAGTGAGAAAACTTTGATTTTTTTATAATCAAGTTATAATACTAAAGTCAACATAAAGCACAGAAAAATATTCTGATAAAACACAAAATGTTTGCCATTTAAGAGATTACCCAGGAGACAAAGAAAACCTTATTTTCAAAATTTCTATTTAAGAACAGACCAATAATCCAAGAAAATTTTGTCATCTTAAAAGAGAGACAAAACAAATTTTAGTTTTGCATCTATATAATATTTGATATTAATTAAAAAATAATCTTATATCATATACCTTTCAAATATTAGTGTGCATTGACCATGACAATATTTTGGGGGATCCTTTTATAATTTTTGTATTTATGTAGATTTTGTTATGCTTTTTTGTAACAATGAGTCATTTTATTTTAGGATAAAACTATGTTTTTAACAAAGACATATCTTGCATATCTTGCATATCAAGTTCCTTGTACCATTATTTTTTCCTAGTAGAGTATTACCTATATAGATATTACAATTTTAAATTACAGTAATTTTTATTTTATATAGAAAACTATGACGTAGATATTTTTAAACTCTTCTGCATTAGCATTGTGCAGTAATTTTTGAGGAATGTCCATACTGTTTCCACAGTGATGGTAGCAATTTACATTCTTACCAACAGTGTACAAGAGTTCGTTTTGTCTACATCCTCACCAACACTTGTTGTTTCTTGTCTTTTTTTATTTTACCTTACTTACAGGTGTGAGGTGATATCTCATTGTGGTTTTGATTTTCATTTCCTTGATGATGAGTGATGTTGAACATCTTTCATGTGTCTATGGCCATCTGCATGTCTTCTTTGGAAAAAAGAAGATATGTCCTTTGCCCATTTGTTAATCAGGCTGCTTGTTTTATTTGGTGTTGAGTGTATAAGTTCTTTCTATATTTTGGATATTAGCCCCCTACCAGATATGTCATTTGCAAATATCTTCTATTCAGTAAGTCACCTCTTTGTTGATGATTTCCTTTGCTGTGCAAAAGCTTTTTATTTTGGTGTAGTCTCAATAGTTTATTTTTGCCTTTGTTTTCCATGCCTTAGGAGACCTATCTAGAAAATGTCGCTAGGCCAGTATCAGAGAAATTACCAGCTATGTTGTCTTATAGGATTTTCAGGTTTCATGTCTTTAATCCATTTTGAGTTTTGTATCTGATGCTAAAAGGTGATCCAGTTTCATTCTGTTGCATGTAGTTGTAGTTTTCCCAGCACTATTTATTTAAGAAATGGTCTTTTTAAAACATTAAATTTATTAGGAGGCTATTTTTTTATTTCTAGAAATTTGAGTATAATATGTAATTTATATAAGCACTTATTTCTAAGCCAATCACAATAGAAATTTCTTTTTTTAAAAGATTTTATTTATTTATTTGACAGAGAGAGACACAGCGGGAAAGGGAACACAAGCAGGGGGAGTGGGAGAGAGAGAAGCAAGCTTCCCGTGAAGCAGGGAGCCCGATGCAGAGCTCTATCCCAGGACCCTGGGATCATGACTTGAGCCAAAGGCAGATGCTTAATGACTGAGCCACCCAGGTGCCCCAACAATAGAAATCTCTCAAGAGATTTTATAATCTAATTTGGTAATAACATCTGAAGATAGGGGAAAACACACACATACATACATACATGCACACTCATGCATACACATGCACATGTGTAGAGTTTAAAGTTTTGGCATTTTAGTCTTGAGTCATGTACGAGCATAGAAATATAAAACTCACTGTTTTATGTCAAAGAACTGTCTCTCATCCTTGCCTCACATTTACATTTTTATAAAGATTATGTTTATGGAGGATGGGATAAGTTGTGGTTATATAGTTAAAAATAAGAACTGATGCTCTACCAATATTTAGAGAGGATACCTTAACATTGTTTTCATTCTGATGTTCAGTCTTATGGAAACTGTGGATGAAATTTTGCTTGAGGGACTGAGGAGAGTCCAGTTGTCCTTTTGGGCATTTCCAAAGCCCATCTCAGAAGACAAAATGTCCAGCCTGTTTCCAATTAATTCTTTTGGCTTCAGATGGTTGCTCTTGGAGTCTCTGGATCCCTTGAAAGCTCTTGATGGGGCAGAGTCCTAAAGTTTGACTGGTAGCAGGAGGTTGAGGGGCAGGACTAAGAAGAGAAAAGCCTCCATGAATACCAGGGTGAAGACCATGGGATCCAAGGGATGTTAACACTCCAAGTCTCAGCACTATTAAAAAAAAAAAAAAAGACAAATAAATGTAAATCTGGACTAGGTGAAGAAAGACTTTGGCATGAGAGAAAAGAAAGAAAAAAGGGGTAAGGGTGTTGAATGAAAACAGATAAAAAGATTTTAGGGAGCTGGAAGGAAGGTTTAAAGTGATAAAACAAAACAAAACAACAAAAGGTGGAGGAAGAACAAGAATTGATGACAAGGCAGAGTTCTTAGATGCACCAGTGTAAGGAGATCCCAAGTTTTGCAAAACTTCATTGTAGTGTCAAATTATCCTTAAATAAATTTTGCCATTTGTAGAGATATTGGAAGGAAATAATGCTAATAAGAGTCCTACACAACAGAAAGAGTCAGGAATTAAATCCCCACTCAAGAAAAGCCAAGAAGACTTAGGTCTAGGAAGATTCTCACTCAAACAAAAACAACAGGGAAAAGTACTGCCTAACAAAATCAATGTAACTTCTTATAGTACTATAACAGACAAATATCCCACGGCTCTGGGTTAGGAATTGTGACTTACCATGGTTCCCTAGCCAGGAAGGACACAAAGTGTTTGAGAAGCCTCCATGAATACCTGAAGACAGTGGGATCCAAGGGGTATACAGCACTTCAAGCCACAGCACCATAAAATGTCAAATAAATACAAATCCAGATTAAGTAAAGAAAGACTATTCAAAAAGACTATTGGGGTATGGAAAATGCTTCAACCTCAAGATTTGCAAACATGTCAAATCAAACAAGAAAAGTCTTTTTTTAGGGTTTTATTTAAATTCAAGTTAGTGAACATATAGTATATTATTGGTTTCAGGGGTGGAATTTAGTGATTCATCAATTACATATAACACCCAGCGCTCATTACAAGTGTCTTCCTTAATACCCATCACCCAATTTTCCCAATTCCATTTGTTGACGAGACTGTCTTTTTTTCCATTGGATATTCTTTCCTGCTTTGTCAAAGATTAGTTGACCATGGAGTTGAGGGGCCATTTCTGGGTTCTCTATTCTGTTCTATTGATCTATGTATCTGTTTTTGTGCCAGTACCATATTATTTTGATGGTTATAGCTTGAAGTATGGAATTGTGATGCCCCTAGCTTTGGTTTTCTGTTTCAACATTACTTTAGCTATTCAGGGTTTTTTTTTGTTGTTGTTGTTTCATACAAATGTTAGAATTGTTTGTTCCAGGTCTGTGAAAAATGCTGGTGTTATTTTGGGATAACGATTGCATTGAATGTGCAGAAAGCTTTGGGTAGGATATACATTTTAACAATATTTGTTCCTCTAATCCATGAGCATGGAATGTTTTTCCATTTATTTATCTCTTTCTCAATTTCTTTCATAAGTGTTCTATAGTTGTCAGAGTACACCTGTTTGGTTAGGTTTACTCCTAGGTATCTTATGGTTATAGGAACAATTGTAAATGGGATTGATTCCTTGGTTTCTCTTTCTGCTGCTTCATTATTGGTGTACAGAAATGCAACAGATTTCTGTGCGTTGATTTTATAGTCTCAGACTTTACTGAATTCTTGTAGCAGTTCTGGCAAGTTTTTGGTGGAATCTTTCAGGTTTTGTACATAGAGTATCATGTCATCAAAAGAAAACTGGAGTAACCATACTTCTATCAGACACTAGATTTTAAACCAAAGACTGTAATAAGAGATGAAGAAGGACACTGTGTCATAATAAAAGGATCTATCCAACAAGAAGATCTAAAAATTGTAAATATTTATGCCCCTAACTTGGGAGTAGCCAAATATATAAATCAATTAATAAGAAACTTAAAGAAATTCATTGATAATAATACAATAATAGTAGGGGAATTTAATACCCCATTCACAGCAATGGGCAGATCATCTAAGTAGAAGATCAACAAGGAAACAAGGGCTTTGAATGACACACTGGATCAGATGGACTTCACAGATATATTCAGAGCATTTCATCCCAAAGCAGCAGAATACACATTCTTTCGAGTGCACATGGACCATTTTCCAGAATAGATCACATACTGGGTCATAAATCAAGCCTCTAATGGTACCGGATTAAGATCATACCATGTATATTTTCAGACCACAACACTATGAAACTTGAAATCAACCATAAGAAAAACTTTGGAAAGATCACAAATACATGGAGGTTAAAGAACATCCTACTAAAGAATGAATGGGTTAACCAGGAAATTAAAGAAAAGTTAAAAAAAATACATGGAAGCAAGTGAAAATGAAAACACTACATTCCAAAACCTTTGGGATGCAGCAAAGGCAGGCCTAAGAGGGCAATATATAGCAATACAGGTCTTCCTCAAGAAACAAGAGAAGTCTCAAATACACAACCTAATCTTACACCTGGAAAAATAACAGCAAATAAATCCTAAGTTTCGCAAGAGAAGGGAAATAACAAAGATTAGAGCAGAAATAAATGATATAGAAATAAAAAAAAATAGAACACATCAATGAAACTAGAAGCTGGTTCTTTGAAAGAATTAACAAAATTGATAAACCCCTGGCCGGACTTATCAAAAAGAAAAAGAAGGGACCCAAATAAATAAAATCATGAATGAAAAAGGAGAAATCACAACCTCACAGAAATACAAACAATTATAATAGAATATTATGAGCAATTATATGCCAACAAATTAGGCAATCTGGAAGAAATGGATAAATTCCTAGAAACATATAAACTAAAAAAGTGAAGCAGGGAGAAATAGAAAATCTGAACAGACTCATAACCAGAAAAGAAATAGAATCAGTAATCAAAAATCTCCCAACAAACAAGAGTCCAGGGCTGGATGGCTTCCTTGTGAAATTCTACCAAACATTTTTGATAAGTCCGGCCAGGGGTTTATCCCACATTGGGCTCCCTGCTCAGCAGGGAGTCTGATTCTCCCTCTGACCCTCTTCCCTCTTGTGCTCTCTATCTCTCATTCTCTCTCTCTCTCAAATAAATAAATAAAATCTTTAGAAAAAAAGATAAAAATAGAGCTACCCCATGATTCAGCAACTGCACTACTAGAAATTTCTCCAAAGTATACAAAAATAGTGATTCAAAAGGGCACATGCACCCCAATATTTATAGCAGCAATGTCCACAATAGCCAAACTATGGAAAGAGCCCAGATGTCCATCAACAGATGAATGGATAAAGAAGATGTGGTGTATACATGCACACACACACACACACACACACACACACACACACACACAAAATGGAATACTACTAAACCATTAAAAATGAAATCTTGCCATTTGCAACAATGTGGATGGAACTAGAGGATATTATGCTAAGTGAAATAAGTAGTCAATCAGAGAAAGATAAATACTATATGATTTCACTAATATGTGGAATTTAAGAAACAAAACAGATGATCATAAGGGAAGATAAAGACAGATAAAATAAGATAAAAACAGAGAAGGAGGCAAACCATGAGACTCTTAACTGTAGGGAACAAACCGAAGGTTGCTGGAGGGGAGGGAGGTGGGGTGATGGGGTAATTAGGTGATGGGCATTAAGGAGAGCATTTGATGTAATAAGCACTGGGTGTTACATGCAACTAATGAATCCCTAAATTCTACCCCTGAAAAGTGATAATACACTATATGTTAACTAAATTGAATTTAAAAAAATAAAAATAAAATAAAATAAAATAAAGCATTAATATACATTCTTCTGAAACTGTTCCAAAAAAATAGAAATAGAAAGAACACTTCAAAACTCATTCTATGAGGCTAGTGTTACCTTGATCCCAAAACCAAAGATCCCACTAAGAAGAATTACAGACCAACATCTCTGATGAACATGGATACAAAAATTCTCAACAAGATACTACCTAATCAAATCCAACAGTGTATTAAAAGGATTATTCACCACGAACAAGTGGGATTTATTCCTTGGCTGCAGGGGTGGTTTAATATCTGCAGATCAATCGATGTGATATACCACATTAATAAATGAAAGGATAAGAACCATATAATCCTCTCAATAGACACAGAACAAGCATTTGACAAAGTATAGCATCCTTTCTTGATAAAAACCCTCAAGAAAGTAGGGATAGAAGGGACATACCTCAACATCATAAAGTCCACATATGCAAACCCACAGCTAATATCATCCTCAATGGGGAAAAACTGAGAGCTTTTCCCCTAAGGTCAGGAACATGACAGGGATGTCCACTCTCATCACTGTTGTTTGACATAGTACTAGAAATCCTACCCTCACAATCAAACAAAAAGAAATAAAAGTCATCCAAATTGGCAAGGAAGAAGTCAAACTTTCACTCTGCAGAAAAATATTTCTTTTACAGGAAGGAGTAAGCAGGGCCAGCAATACTTTTGTAGATGAGGAGGCTAAATGTGTGAGGTATGCAGGTAGCAAAATTTGGGCAGGAAATATTTCTGTGCTCCGCAGATTTTCAGAACATCAGTTAAGGAGGGGTTTTGTGTATCTTAGTGCTTTAGTCCTTGCTCAAACATGTGGAAAAGCCGAAGTTTAGGGGTCTGGAGGAGAAGAAAAGCATGGCTAAAGTTTGGACAAGCCAAAGTTCAGTGGCTAAGTAATGGGCAGTTGTGAGCACTTGGTCAAATTTTATTCCTAAGTATAAATGACTCATTTATCTACCAAGTAAGAATATGAGACCCTTAATCCTCTTATTTCACTCATAATTTCCATCCTTTTATATCTTTGGACTGTGTTTTGATACATTCCTTGCACTTGATTGTCTAGGCCACTGATAATGATGCTTCACAGTGGCAATTATCTCTACAATTCACCCATAGAATTACTGGGCTGGGAAATTATGTTTTTCAGTCTAGAAAGTATTTTTGTACATTTTTTTAGTGTGTGTACTCTAAAATTGTGTGTGTGTGTGTGTGTGTGTGTGTGTGTTAAATTTAAGTAGATGGTCTCTTCTCTTATTTATTCAACTCAACATGAAAATTGATTTTTCTCTCTCAGGCTACTTGAGCCCTTAGTTTGTGGTATTTTCCCTTTGTTTATTCACTAAGCCCCAGTCTATTTGGTGACATCCCTTTATTAGCAATAGTCCCAAATGGGATGGAAAACAGTCTCATACTGGCTTTACCTCAAAGCATTAGAAAGGCCACTGGTTCTGAGCCGTGGAGAAAATTATCTTATTCTTGTATCTCTTAGACTGTCCCAGCCTCCCTTATGAAAATTAGCTCCCAAAATAGTAAGTTGATATTGACCTTCTCCCCAGGAGTCTGTAGTTTTCTGTGAGTCAGGTTATTTTTAGGGTCTCTCACTTCCTATTCTCCACCCTCTATCCACATTCTGTTCTCCATCACACACCAAGCCCATGGGAAGAGAGAGCTCTAGAGCAGTTTGCACCCATTTGTCTTTAGACTGCAACGCTAATTTGCCTGAAGAGAGTGATAGTGGATTGAAGTTAATCATGGAGAAGGAGCTTGCTGCATTTGGGTGGTCAGAACACCTTTCTTATGCTTACTCAACCAACTTCAAATTTAAAATAGAAAGAGAAACAAATCTGAAGAAAAATTTAGAGAAGAATTCTTGTTTGTATTTAAATATCAAAATAGTAATGCTAAGGGAAATACATAAGAAAGAACCACAATGTATATTTTTCTGGTTGTGCAAAGAAGAATGCTTAAATACCAATATTTATTATTTAAAAGGTATTATTTTTGAGATAGATATTTGGGCTTTTGATGGATCTGTATCTCTAGTGACATTTAAGTTGATGTAATTTAAAAAAAATGCTCAATTTGTACTTTACTACCTGGAAATATCATAGTTTACTTTCTATGTTATTAGAATATTTGTGAATAGAATATGTAGTTCTTATAAAATAATTCTCGAGAATTACATCTGTTTGATTTAACTTGTAGACAAACATACAGTAAAAGAGTTAATGAATGAGTTCAAGAGGCAAGTCTGAGTTGGCACAGAACTGGTTGGCATGCAGGAAGAGAGTGGAGAAGGGATGTTAGCCCATGTCTTCTTTGCCAGTAGTTTCTATCCTTAAATAATCTGAAAAATCCAAAATTCTACTCACTTCATACAAAGACTGAGATATGTGCTACTTCCAACCAAACACATAGAACAACAAAGGCTCATAGGAACAATACAGAAAAATCTGGCTCTTACATATTGTCTAAAAGAAGAGCCAGTGCCAGGGCACCAGGATGGCTCAGTCAGTTAAGTGTCTGCCTTCAGCTCAGGTCATGATTCCAGGGTCCTGGGAACAAGTCCTGCGTTGGGCTCCCTGCTCAGTGGGGCACCTGCTTCTCCCTCTCACTCTCCTGCTCCCCCTACTTGTGCTCTCTTTCTTTCTTTCTCTCTCTCTCTCTCTCAAATAAATAAATAAAATCTTTGGGAAAAAAAAAAGAAAAGAAGAGCCAGTGTCTTACCAAACATTGTTGAACATGAATGCATATGTTAGGTTGGACCAAATGAAATTACCAATTTCAGAATTCCAAAACAATATTCTCAAAGGGTCGACTTAATAAAAATCATCTGAAAATTCACTACTTTACCCTATTTTTACTCATATTAGTCATCTCTTGTATATGTAGGTTAATCTGCCTACTTTGATAGTCTAAATTATTTTCTTTCCCCAAATAATGTAAAACTTTTATCTATTTAATTTTTCTGCAGTGTTATAATGAGCAAAAATACAAATTAAACCACAATATCTTGTGTTTTCCTTTATCATAGTCTCATAAGCCAGCCTCATTATATATGAACTACAGAGCTGCTAATGATCCTGAAGCTGAATACAGAATATATGTTCTCTAGCTTCATTTTTTTTTCCTATTCAGAAGCCAGATTGCTAAAAACAATTAATGCAAATTGCTCTTGTGGCCTAACCATTACTTGCTGACCTCTCTATGGGTTCTAAGAGGTATTATGGGATCTTGATTAATGCAGTTCCTCATAATAGAGATACTTGCTTCATATTTGCTGTTTTATTTTTATTTTTTGGCCGGGGGTGGGGGAGTCCAAGAACACTTCACCCTGTTCTCTGTACTCTCTCACTTCATTCTGCTTGTTGCTTAAATATCTGGCATCAGAGGTTCTCCCTTCTACAACCTATGAAATCACAGCACCAGCATGAACATTTGCCTGAGCATTATACTGCTTTTCTTTTCTTTATAGCAAATACATTTATTCCAAATAAGTATAAGTTCTATGAGGCAAGGAGTTTTCTGCTGTGAAGTCTCCAGCTACTAGAAATGGCCCCTGGCACATAATAGGGACTCAGGGACTAAGACTAATAAAGCAGCCTTGTAGCTGCTTTCTCATTGCTGAATGACATGCAGGTTCCAGGAGGACATATCTTTGACAGTAGGAGGATTGAACAAAAAGAATCAAGATTTGATGAAACTTAAATGGGAAGATATTCTACTTCTTTTTTAAAAAAAGATTGTATTTCTTTATTTGACAGAGAGAGACACAGTGAGAGAGGGAACACAAGCAGGGAGAGTGGGAGAGGGTGAAGCAGGCTTCCCGCGGAGCGGAGAGACCGATGCGGGGCTCGATCCCAGGTCATGACCTGAGCTGAAGGCAGACGCTTCACGACTGAGCCACCCAGGCGCCCCTCTACTTCTTTTTATAAGGCAATGAGCCTTGAATGTGCACTATGACTTCATAAAAAAGGGGGAACTTGTTAGCCTCATATGCTAGCCATCCAATTAATAGTGTCATACTTTTTACATTAAACATCTTTTTACACTGTCAGAAATAATTTACGGTATGGTGAAAAATAGTAGGGTTTTTTCCTAGAGGTTATTTTAGTAGTTGTGCTCAATTTTCAACACAATAGGATACTAACTTGAGTTTTAAACTGACCAAATTTTATTACAACCATTACATGAAACATTCCCTAAGAAGAATTGATTGTTTATCTGAATATTGGATAGTGTAAATATTTCATAGTTAAATGTCTTCAGTTGACAAAGATCAATAATGTTATAGATTTTTAAGAAATTAAGCAAGCTGGTAAAGTTTGCCAATATTTTTTAACAGCCTATATCTATTTTCCATACAAAATCAAGTTTCTTGGGGTTCCTGGTGGCTCAATTGGTTAAGCATCAGACTCTTGATCTCAGGTCAGGTCTTAATCTCAGAGTCAGGAGTTCAAGCCCCGCATTGGGCTCCACGATGGACATGGAGACTACTTAAAAAAAAAAAAAAAGTCAAGTTTCTTGGGTATATTTTGTTTGGCTCTATTTTTGGACTATCACTGTCCAATGAGCAATTATTATAGAAAAGCAACCAGATGGTAAAACCTTAAAATGTATTTTATGATGAGAAGGTAAAGGAAATCGAGCTATTTGGCCTCTGATTCTATTATCTTTTTACTTGTCTGAGTCTTTTTTCAATAAGTATATGTCACAATTACATAATGTAATCTGTATACTGGATATATTTTATTTTATTATTTAAATCTCCAAAAATTTAAGAACAGAAATATTGTACACAGTTTTTTTTTCATAATATGGTTGCATTTGAGTATGGGGGTGGGGGGTATCCTTCTTTGAAAGAGACATTGTATTAATTTCATTTTTGTCAATTTGGAAAGCTTCAGGACATCAGAATCATATGCAAAAACCTAGGATAACAGTCTAACTCAGATTAAGATAATGTCTCATTTTTTGCTTTCCTAGGTATCAAATGCTCTCCTCAGTCAGAGAAAATGACAGAATTACTTAAACCCCCAGGGTAAATGATTACATTTTAATTTCTTACCAAGACATTGCTCACTTTATGTCATGCTATCTTCCCATTGAGAGGAAGATTGAATTTGAAATCAGATGACATAAAAACAATGCCCTTTTTAATGCAATTAGGAGCTTTCTGGGTACAGCCTGGAACTTTATCTTTTGAAAACAAAGATTTGTAAAGTTGGTAGATAAATTTTCTTTTCTTATTTCAAGTAGTAAAATGAAAGATCCAGATCATTGCTTATTTTGTTTGTTCTAATTATTGAGACATCTGGCATTTTCTTCTTAAATTTGGTAGAAACAATAACTCTCTCTACATAAAATTTAATTATACACTTTGGTATTACTATGGTATTATTTTAATATTTAGATGTTATAATTTTATGGAAATTTATTTCATATGTAGCTAAATTAATACAATTCTATATAAATTAAAACTGTAACTATAAAATAAAGATGCTAAGTGAATGAATATTGTAATAAAATTGTTTTGTTATAATTGTGTCCTGGGGAATATTCCAGTTGGATTTGTTAGGCACCAAACTTTTGGTGAGCCTCTAGTCTTTAGGAACTATGTATCCAAAAGGATTACAATTAACATTGGAAATTTTGGAATCATTAACAGGTGGTTGCTTCTTACAGCGTAAAATATTGACAAGTTTATTACATTTTGTTTCAACAAAACAAATACATTCATTTCAAAATATAATCATGCAGGGGTGTTCAGAGCATATTTAACCAGTAATTTGAACTATTAGAACCAAGTCAAAAATGAAACACTTTCTTCCCAGACTACAACAAAGAGATCTAAAAAAAAAAAAAACTGTGCAGAAAAATAAAGCATAATATTAATACAAACATTTCATATACAATCGGTCTTTTATAACATAAGCATTATTTCTACTGAATTTTACTCCAAAGCCAGTTGAGGAACACTCAAATACCTGGAATGTGTACAAAATAGGTGTCTTAAAAGCCTCAGGACCTGATAATTAAACAAAGGGGGAAAGTATAAATAAAAAGAAATAAAATTGTTCAAAAGGATAACTCTCTGGGGTTATTTAATGTGGATACAAATAGTTCTATACACCACAGCAGTCCTTGGACCATATGCTAGCCAATAAAAAAAGCAGTTAATTTTATGATGATTCCTTTGAGACATTAATGAGAGTTAAATTATTTTAACATATCACAGATAAGAACATATATACAACGTTTTTTTCTATTTCTTTTTTTACATACTATATATTTTAATTACACATACAATACATGATTGTTTTTTAAAATGACTTGTGAAGGTATATTTAAGAGAGTTAATATCCTTTCATCAACCCAATCCGTTCCTTCCATCATGAAGTAAAAAATTATTAGGAGCTTAATACATTTGGTTTTCCAATCATACTTTATTCTCATACAACATATATTCAATAAAATTTTTTATGTAAATGAGATCATACTATATACAGTATACAGAAGTGTAATTATTATTACTATGCACCCATTATTAACTTTTTAATCCTTTATTGTATTGCAAGTATTTTCTCACTACATCTTCTCTATTTTGATTTCAGAGTTCTTAGTTTGTGTTCCTTAAAAAAGTTCTCTCATAAAAAAAATTGCCCTGGATATCTTCTAATGTATATATTTTTGCATTTGAATCTGTAAGCTATCCACATTCCTTAATGTGAGACAGGATTCTGGCAATAGATCATGTTTCCTCACTGAATTAAAATAATATCTTTGCAATTATTTAATCCATGCTTATGTCTGTATTTTCTGTTTAAGTTTCCTGTATATTTTTTGTTGGTTCTTTCTGTTATTCATTGCTATTATGATTTTGTTATGTTTTGATATACTTTGTATGATTTCAGTTCTTTCAAATTTTTTATTATCTGTTTTATGGCTCAGAATATGTTTCATATGCACTTCAAAGGAACTAGTATTCTGCTACTATTTGTTAAAGTGTTTTATCAATATAAATCATTTCAAGTTTGTTGATAATGTTGTCCAGATTTTCTAATACCTTACTGTTTTTCTCTTGATTATAGAGTAGTGTTGAGGTCTCCAGATAAAATTGGGAATTTGTCTATTCCTCCAGTCAGTTAGTTTTTTTCTCATGAATTTAAAACTTCATTTCAAATACAGATACATTCAGGGTTGTTACTTATTGAAATATTTATCATTAAGCAATGTCTCTTTCTATTGTGGTAACATTCCTTATTCTGAAGTCAAATATATTATTTATTATTTATTATTGTCAGTCTGGCTTTTTTCTCCAGCCTGTTAATTTCAACCTACTATGCCACTTTATTTAAAATGGCTTGCTTGAGAACAATATATAGTTAGAGCTTGGGGTATTTTTTTGTATCTTGATACTTTTTTGTATTTTAATTGATATGCTTAGATTACTTACGTTTAATACAATTAATGATATGGTTTCATTATAATGTACTTTCTTGCTAGGTGTTTTCTCTTTTCCATCTCTTCTTTGCCCATTTTTCCTTCTTATGATGTTTTATTTTGGACCAAGTAAGTACTTTTATGATTTCATTTTATTTCTACTTTTGGTTTATTATTTTTACTTCTTTATGAAAGTTTTTTAATGGTTACACTAGGATTTACAAGATACAAATTTAATTTATCGCAGTCTACTTTCAAATAATATTTTCCATTTTATATATATATTAGAAGTACTTACAATTCTCAATTTATCCCATCTTTTGTGCTATTTTTGACATATGTTTTGCTTTAATATATGCTACAAACACATATTGCTAATAACTTTGGATTAGACATTCCATGGTTTTTATTTATTTTTTATTGTAGTCTAACCACCATATCATGCTATATTAGTTCCTAGTTAGACCATACTGATTCAACAATTCTATACATTATTCAGCTCTCACCATGATAAGTGCTGTCACCATCTGTCACTATATAGCATTACAATATTTTTTTAAAGATTTTTATGTATTTGAGAGAGAGAATGAGAGAGAGAGAGCACATGAGAGAGAGAGGGGGAGGGGCAGAGGGAGAAGCAGACTCCCTGCCCAGCAGGGAGCCCGATGCGGGACTCCATCCCAGGACTCCAGGATCATGACCTGAGTCAAAGGCAGCCGCCTAGCCAACTGAGCCACCCAGGCGCCCCAGCATTACAATATTATTGACCATATTCCCTCTGCTGTACTTTTCATCTCTGTGACTTATTTATTTTATAAGTGGAATTTGTATTTCTCAATCCCCTTTATCTATTTCACCCATCCGCCCATCCACCTCCCTTCTGGCAACCACCAGGTCTCTGTATTTAAGAGTTTGTATTGTTTATTTGTTTGTTTCTCAGTATGGAGTTTCCTCAAAATTTTAAAAACAGAAACACCATATGATCTAGCAATTCCACCGCTGGGTATTTACATATAGAAAATGAAAACACTAATTTGAAAAGATATATGCACCCTTATGTTTATTGCAGTATTATTTACAACAGCTAAGAATTGGAAGCAATCCAGTGTCTGTTGATAGATTAATGCATAAAGAAGATATAGGATATATATATATATATATATACAATGGAATATTACTCAAATTTTAAAAAGAATGAGATCTTGTCATTTGTGACAACATGTATGGGTCTAGAGGGCATTATGCTAAGTGATATAAGTCAGACAGAGAAAGACAAATGCCATGTGATTTTACTTAATATGTGGAATCTAAAAACCAAAACAAATGAACATAGACATTTAGTTATCTTTAAAAGCTTTTGAAGTAAAAAAAGACAGATTTCATATGCATCTTCTTCTATGATACTTCCAGAATTCTTCAGGGTTTTTTGGTTTGTTTGTTTCTAACAAGCCAAATTTCTGCCTAGTATCGTATGTATTCTGCCTAAAGAATATTTCTTAACATTTCTTATAGTTCGCATTTGCTTTAAGTAAACTTTCTCCCATTTTTGTTTGCTTAAAGGCATTTCTCCTTTTTTCAAAGATATTTTCTCTGGATAAAGAATTTTTGGTTTAGAGTGCTGTTTTTCTTTCAGCACATTGCAGATGTTTTCCCATCCTATTCTGGCTTGTATGGCTTCAGTTTAGTAGTCTGCTATCAACCGCTTCTCTGCTCCTCTATAGGAAAATACATTTGCCTCTAGCTGCTTTAAAGATTTCCCTCCTTATTAAATGGTCTTGAGCAGTTTGAGGGTGAGCAGGTGGCTCTGATGTGTGCAGGTTTTGTTCCTTTCTTTGTTTACTTTGTTGGTACTTACCCGGTTTGGAGTTAAGATTCTTATCTCTGTGATTTAATGTATTTCATTAATTTTGGAAAATTCTCCATTAAGTCTTGAAGTATTTCTTCTACCCTATTTTCTCTCTCTTCTTCTACAATTTCAATTACTTTTCTGTTGGAATGTTTAGTAATGATCTGAAGCTCTTGTATGTTCTGTTTTTCTCCTTACCCTTCTCCCTCCCCTTCTCCTGGCATATCTGTTTCTAATTGTTTCTATCTATAGTTCCAATGCCCATTTTGCCTGTATACTTTAACCTTTAATCTATTATTCATATTAATTTCAAATTATTTCTCTAACAGTCACTACATCTGTCATGTCTGAGTTTGATTCTGTTAAGTACTTTGTCTCTTGGCAATTTTTAAAAAATCTTTTCCCTTTTTCATTTGCGTGTCTCTATTTCTTTGCTTAAAATTGGACATATTATATAGGACACTGTGGACTGAGATAAATAGTATTTGTGCCTAAAAATAAAGATGCCTCTTTTTCTTTTTTTGCTTGGCCTTTAGTATGATGACTTAGTCAGTCTAGTCATATATAGAACTAGGTTTTGGTTTTGGTTTATTATTGTTACCCTCAGTGCATCTCATGGCTTCAAATGCCTTGTGTTGCCTTGTGCTTACTGTGAGGCTGAGTTGCTGTACTCTTTCTCCACATGCTTCTTCATATTTTTCCTTTGCAACTGAGTCTTAGAGAGGATCCTTCACCACCATCTCCCCCTCTCTACTATTGGTAGACTTTTGGTACTTGTTACTCAACACTTGGCACCTAGATAGTAGGAGCATTCCTTTGTATTCTTGTTAAGGTATAGCTTAGGCAGGTGATGTGTACCTGGGTCTCAGAGGTGGAATCTTCCCAGAGATCCTGCCCCTCCTTCAGCGCAGGGGTTCCCTAATGATCTGTATCAGGACACTGTCCTGCCTCTTATTCAGAGACAGCTGTTTGTTTGTCTTTTCCAGTATTCTGGGTGCAGTATATCCTCACCTATATCCACAGGGTGACAGAGTATTCCTCTTTTGCCCAGTAACGTACGGCTTTGTTCCACTAGGAATACTGAGAAAAAGGATATGGTTGGGCATTCATAGCTTTCTCATAGCAGCTTCTGTTTCTTAGGTGGCTTTATTAGCTCTCTGACCCTACCCTAAATCTTTGAAAGCACTTGCTGAGGTTTTTGGTATATGTGCTGCCAAAGCGAGCACTTGCTGAGGCTTGTGGAATAAAATCTGTCAAAAGTTATGGATTCCTCTGCCTTTTGTGGCTTCTAGAAGTTGTTTAATGTCATGCTAACTTCTACTTAGGCTTTAGCAATTCGTTGAAGACTTTAGCCGAATTCTCTTTTCTAGCTTATATAGTGCTCCATGGCTGTCTCAGGGGAGCTGTGCTCACACCACATCTCTTCTTCGAGACAGATGCCTGGTTTTAGGTTCTGAGTGATTGCATTGCCCAGAGACGCATAGTCCCTGATGGGTTCCAAATAATTGTGGTTTTGTATATTATTCATATTTTTCTTATTGTTAGGGTAAGAGTAATACTTTTTTCAACTTTCGCCCTAGGTGAAACCAGGGAGTCCTTGCCTTCATTGCAAAGATTATTTTCACTGGACGGAGATTTTTTTAAAGTGTATTTAAAATTTTTTTTCTTTCCTCATTTAAAGATACTATTCGACCCTTGGACTTTGCAATTAAAGCCTGATGAGATGCCAGGCTTTAACTGAATCACTGTTTAATTATGATATGTCATTTTCTTCCTGCTGATTTCAAGTTTATGTTTAGGTCTTAAGAGTTTGACTAGAAATGGCCTTTTTTTGTGTTAATTTTGCTTGACAATTATTGTAATCTTTAATTTGTAAATTTAGACATTTAAGCAAAATTTCTACCATTATTTCCTCAAATTATCATTATTACTACTATTATTATTATTATTATTATTATTATTATTATTATTTGCACCATTATCGTTCTTTTCTGGGGCTTCAGTTACATGTGCTGTACTCCATGTATTATCCATCTATTTCCTTAGGCACTGTTCATTTCTTTCCTTGCTTTTCCTCACATTATATCATTGCAACTGATCCATATTCAAGTTAAGTTTTTTTTCTGTGAACTCATTTCTGCTGTTGAATCCATCTAGTGATTTTTTTTTTTTATGTTTTGTAGGGTGCTTTGTTATTTTGTTGTTGAATTTCCACTTTGTTCTTTCTTACAATTTCTATTTCTCTACTAATAGCTCCTATTGTTGTAATGATTACTAGCATATTTTCTTCTCTTCCTTAAAGATAGCTATTTTAGTTGCTTTAGAATCTTGTCTGCTAATTCCAACAACTAGATCTCATTTCAGATGCATTCTCAATTGGTTGTCTTTTCTTCTAAGAACATGCCCAATTTCCCTGGTGCTTCACGTGTCTCATAATTCTGGATGGTGTTCCAGATGTATGGATACTAAATTATGGAATGCTTTTTTATGTTATTTTAGTCCAATAAGCAGTTTTAATTTTAGCAAATGATTAATTTTGTTGGAATCAAAATGAAGACTCTATTTCTTGGATTCCAGCTCTAATCTCAATT
This sequence comes from Eumetopias jubatus, assembly GCF_037043125.1. NCBI lineage: Eukaryota > Metazoa > Chordata > Mammalia > Carnivora > Otariidae > Eumetopias > Eumetopias jubatus. Next base: position 61,992,966 of record NW_028274808.1, read on the forward strand.
CAGATGTGTAATCTCTAGTGAAGGTGATTGGAGTCCACAGTGTGCATATGTGATTGCTGGGTCATCATAATCTAAGGAAGGAAGTACCTGGCTCTCTGGATCTTTTCCTGCCTGGATTTCTCTCTTGATTTTCAATGGCTATACACAATTTTCTAATTTTCCAGGCTAGAATGTCTGAATCATTTTTCCACCAGTGTCCCTCCTGCTTTTTTTTTTTTTTTTTGAAGATTTTGTTTATTTATTTGCCAGAGAGAGAGAGAGAGAGCACAAGCAGGGGGAGCAGCAGCAGAGGGAAAGGGAGAAGCAGGCTCCCCACTGATCAGGGAGCCCTACATGGGGCTCAATCCCAGGATCCTGAGATCATGACCTGAGCAGAAGGCAGATGCTTAACTGACTGAGTCACCTAGGTATCCTTCCCTCCTGCCTTCTCCCATGCCAACTCTCTTTGCTCCTAGCCTAAAAAAAAAAAAAAAAAGGCAAAAATTGAGAATTTACTCCATATAACCTCCCTTTTCAAAATGTGGGCTATCCACCAGAATCTGTCAGTTTCTTAATCACTCTTCAGTTCCTTCCTGTTTTTGTTCTTTTTTAATTATGTACGGAGTTTAATGATTTATGAGTAGGAGCATCAGTCCAGTAAATGTTACTCAGCCATTACTAGAAACAGAATCTAAAATAACTATTTAAATGACAAGTTGGGGAAAGGAAGGTTGTCTTATCTGTCTTTGAATCTAGAAGACCTAGGAACATAGCATGTATCGAAGCCAGTATGGGCTAAAATGCTACTTTACTTCTAATTACTTACTCATGTGTGCTCCCACTCCTTTCCCAAATCTAGCAGTCTTTTAATTAATTTATTTATTTTTGGTATTATGGTACTTTTTAACAGTTTAAACCTTCATGAGTGAGCACAGTCCTTCTGTCATTTTGAATGTTTTGATATCTACATTTCCTGAGTTTTTGCTTTCATTTGAAAGGTTTTACATTGTTTTATGTTAATCACAGTTATGCTAATATATTTGCTGACTAAGCAAATGCAGTTAATATCAGCTTGCTATTTCATAAAATTAGGAAGTGAACTGCTTTGTGTCTACTTTTTAGAAGTGGATAACCTCATGTAGCATAAACATTCAGGGAATATTGAGAGATGTTTTTCAGTTATAAAGACAGCATCTGATAGCTTTTGCCTTTCAGAAATTTGTGGCACATCTTCGAAGAGAATAGACATGACTAGATGTTTCTTAAGTGATTTTAGATGTTTCCTGAGGATTATGGTGCTCTCCAAAGGATTATAAGAATTGGTGAGTATGGGAGGAAAAAGGGGCAGGATGAGCAAATAGGTTCTACCCATTAGTGAGTACAATGTGGTGGTTTGCACCTAGACTGTTTAATCTAGTACCAGCATAGGATTCAGTCACAAAAGGCAATCATTTATATTGTTTTATTTAGTCACTACAACAACCTTGCGAAGTGGATTTATTCGTCCCTCTTTATAGTTGAAGAAGGTTAAGAGGTAAAAACCTAAAGTCACATAACTAATAAGTGGTAAAGGGATTTGAATATAGATTTTATGGACTCTGAACTTACAAACTTATGTTCTTTGACTCATCATGTAATCTTCCAAAGGATCTCTCAGAATTCAAGTAATATTAAATCAGTTCAAGTATGTAATTCATTTGGATTGTGATAACTGCCTCTAATCTACTTGTACACACAAATAAACACATTTGCACAAAGAAGATAGTTTCCTATTTAATTTTGTCTAAAGATTTTAGCAATATTTTTAAAAATTACTATTTTTGGCCTTTATAATAATATTTTTGAAGGAATTTTTTGTTTCCTTTCTTGTAAACCTAAATAACTTAATACAGAGTGGGATTGATACACGTATTTAAAGCTTTCTTGAATTAAGTTATATTGATAAACTATACCAACTCTCCAGAGAAAGATTTTTGCTTATTAAATTCCTCCTATGTTAAATTACTTATATTTATTAGTCTTAGTGATAAATGTTGAAAATTTCAAAAATTTGCCCGGTTCTAGTATCTTGAGATTTTATTTTTAAAACCATATTTAAAATATTCATACTTTTCATAATTAACAAAAAATGTTTCTTTTAGTGCCTCTCATTTTTCACAATAAAGATATATGCCTATAAGATATTTTAAATAGATGATTTTCGTAGATAAACCATTTATTTCCGTGATAATTGTCTATTTCTTTGAAGATTTCCTTATGCTAAATATTCAATAAGTCATGGAATATATAAGTGGTTCAAAAATTCAGGTGGTACTACATAGTGTTTTTTTTTTCCTTTCCCAAGTGAAGGATAATCTCTTATCTTTCTAGCACTGTTCATGATTACACATGGGATATTGGTCTTTGTGTTCTAGTGAGTTCTTGAGTGAGTATTGTCTCAGTGTTTCCCTTCCTAGACTCCTTTTTCGAGCTAATAATGAACCATTGTACTGTTTTGGATTATCTTTCCCTAAATGCATTTACTACCTCGAAACAAACTTAACCTTTTATTGTCCAAAGTTTTTAATGTTATCTAAGATGATAAATTTACTGGCTAGTCTTCCAGGTTTTTTTTTAAAAAATAAAAATTTTCTCATTAAACCAGCAGAAAATTCCTCATCTACCTTACCCTTTACATTTTTCCCCCTACATCTAATATCCCTCCAACACAAAGTACTGTTATTGGGTTTTTTTTTTTTTTCATTTTCAAATCTCACCTCTGGTGTTACATCTTTCTACTTTAACTTGCTGACACCTCTTACTCTTTTTTCTGCTCGTGTATAGCACCTACTCTAGAACTCAGTTTTTTATGTTTTATGTTTTTTTTTATTGTATATTTGTATGTTCCGTATTTTGTCTTCTTTATATATATATGTGTGTGTGTGTATCCAACCTTTATACCATCTGGTATGTACTTACCACTTAATTCATTTAATCGCCATTTATGAAATACTTTTGAATGCATGCTATCTGCCAAACATTGCCTCAGGCATTTAGGATATAGCAGCGAATAAAAAGACCCCATTTACTTCATGAGCCACTCCTTCTGAATCTCCTTTTCTCATCATTCATCATCTATTTGATAACTAACATTGGTAGTCCCTAAGGCAATTTTTTTCTTCTAGATGTGATAATTAATTTTATGATTTTGTTCATTATCCTATTTAAAATATAAAAGAGACACAGATGGTTACCAAAATTGTATTGCTAACACTGATATTCAGAATCCTATATTCAACTTCCCATTAAAATCTTCTCTGAAAGTTTAACAAACATCTCAATCTTAACATGGCCAAAGTCCAATTTAGATGCCCCATATAAATCTGTTTTTGTGTCTTCCTCAAATCAGTAAGGTCATTAAGTTCATTATTTCAGTAGATCAAGCCAATCACCCGAGAGCCATCCTTGAGAAAAAGAATAGAGACAGATGGGAAGATCTCTTAGTAAAAGCCAAAGTCTTTATTGTGAACTGTGTGAGTGAGTAGACCATTAATCCTCATTTTTTACAACTTTTTCCTCATTTATTCAACTCCAGTCATATTTGTTCTTTCTCTTGTACAGTGACATCAAGCACGGTTTGACCTTAGATCCTTTTTGCTTGCTATTTCTTCTACCTGGAATGCTTTTCATCTCCACACCCCAGATTACTCATATCTTCACTTCTTTGATATTTCAGCTAAAACATTCTGCCTTTAGAGACAGTGTGGTAGGAAGAATTCTAAAGATAACACTTCTAAGATCCACATCCCTGGTTACTCAAACAAACACTGGTCTACACTGTGCAGATGTAAGTCATTTGCCCCTAAAATATTGATCCAAAGGAGGATCTAAAAGAGTAAATGCAGCAAAGATGGCAACAGCATTTATGAAAGGGTTTCATTGGAAAGAACTCTACTATGATTTCACTGCTCCTCTAAGAAGATGAGGGTGCTTCCCATTATTTCAAGTTAAGAGACAGATTTCAACAGAACTACTCTTTTATATATGTGTTTCTATACATGTGGGTAATAGCCTGAATTTCACCAGGAAAGTCTATAAGTCGGAGATAGCCGTGAACTGATTATTTGTTTGGTGTCAAAGCAAAGGAAAGTTACTGCTGCTTTGGAATTGTATTTCTGGACAGGAAGTGAAAAGATATTTACTGTGGACAATATTTGAGTTATATGAGTGAGAAACAACGTAAATTCTTCCCATGAGAGCTGTTTTGCATACTGAGTTAACCCTGACAGAAAAATGGATCACCAGATATCCAGGGACTAAGAGGTGGAGGGCAACCAAAGGAAAGTATTACATATCACATGAAATACAGTTGGATATTCACAATGGGGACCCATGGAACCCCCTTCCCCTCCCAAAAAAAAGGATCTAGGAGAAGAAAAATAGATTTAAAAACCTAATAGGCTTATACAGCATATCTACTTTCCTAACTACTCATGAATTTGGTAAGAACCTCTCTGCCCACACTTATGTATCCTTTATCAGTTCACTTCAAAACTGAAAGTCATCATAAAGAAGATGGGAAAGAGGAAAGAGCAGAAAAATAGAGGATTAAGGAAACATCATACTCCCCTTACTTGACTTTGCATCTGAAAAATCCCCAGCTAGGGAGAGGCAGAGTCATTTTGGAATTGTGACCATTACGTGAAATTAGACATTTTAAATGCCAGTTAACCCACATTTGTTGCAGTCTGTTAATAATATAGTAGTTATTAAATAGTAACCTTAAAGGGACAATGCAATTTTTTTGTTACCTGAAGCTGAGCTGAAGAAATTATGGGACCACCTAAGTTTTCCAGAGGAGTTCTTCAGAGAAAACCCACCAATGAACAAATGTATATCAGAAGGAAAAAAAAAAGTGGATTCGGATCATATCCTATAAGCACTAACTTGTCCAAGATGTGTGTGTATGTGCATTATGTAATCAATGTGCTAGTTAAATACAATGTCTGTGTACCTGTGCTTATACTTATGTAGTATAATGACCAGGTGGACTAGTCTTATAGATCATGAATTATGAGTCATGTTGATTAAATATAAGTGAACGAGCACCTGAAGATGACTAGTGTGGACTAAATTTAAAAAAAGGCTGGTAAACAATTTTCTTTTTATTAGGTTATGTTAATCACCATACATTACATCATTAGTTTTTGATGTAGTGTTCCATGATTCATTGTTTGCGTATAACACCCAGTACTCCATTCAGGACATGCCCTTTTTAATACCCATCACCAGGCTAACCCATCCCCCCGCCCCCTCCCCTCTAGAACCCTGAGTTTGTTTCTCAGAGTCCATCGTCTCTCATGGTTCGTTTCCCCCTCCTATTTCCACCCCCTTCATTTTTCACTTCCTACTATCTTCTTTTTTTTTTTTTAACATATAATGTATTATTTGTTTCAGAGGTACAGGTCTGTGATTCAACAGTCTTACATAATTCACAGTGCTCACCATAGCACATACCCTCCCCAATGTCTATCACCCAGCCACCTCATCCCTCCCACCCCCCACCACTCCAGCAACCCTCAGTTTGTTTCCTGAAATTAAGAATTCCTCATATCAGTGAGATCATATGATATATGTCTTTCTGATTGACTTATTTCACTCAGCATAATACCCTCCAGTTCCATCCATGCCGTTGCAAATGGCGAGATTTCATTCCTTTTGATGGCTGCATAATATTCCATTGTATATATATACCACTCCTTCTTTATCCATTCATCTGTCGATGGGCATCTTGGCTCTTTCCATTGTTGGGCTATTGTGGACATTGCTGCTATAAACATTGAGGTGCATGTACCCCTTGTGATCCCTACGTTTGTATCTTTGGGGTAAATACCCAGTAGTGAAATTGGTGGTTCGTATGGTAGCTCTATTTTCAACTGTTTGAGGAACCTCCATACTGTTTTCCAGAGTGGCTGCACCAGCTTGCATTCCCACTAACAGTGTAGGAGGGTTCCCCTTTCTCTGCATCCCTGCCAACATCTATTGTTTCCTGATTTGTTAATTTTAGCCATTCTGACTGGTGTGAGGTGGTATCTCATTGAGGTTTTGATTTGGATTTCCCTGATGCCGAGCGATGTTGAGCACTTTTTCATGTGTCTGTTGGCCGTTTGGTTGTCTTCTTTGGAAAAAATGTCTGTTCATGTCTTCTGCCCATTTCTTGATTGGATCATTTGTTCTTTGGGTGTTGAGTTTGATAAGTTCTTTATAGATTTTGGATACTAGCCCTTTATCTGATATGTCATTTGCAACTATCTTCTCCCATTCTGTCGGTTGTCTTTTGGTTTTGTTGACTGTTTCTTTTGCTGTGCAAAAGCTTTTGATCTTGATGAAGCCCCAGTAGTTCATTTTTGCCCTTGTTCCCCTCACCTTTGCTGATGTTTCTAGGAAGAAGTTGCTGTGGCTGAGGTCAAAGAGGTTGCTGCCTGTGTTCTCCTTTAGGATGTTGATGGACTCCTGTCTCACATTTAGGTCTTTCAACCATTTGGAGTCTATTTTTGTGTGTGGTGTAAGGAAATGGCCCAGTTTCATTCTGCATGTGGCTGTCCAATTTTCCCAACACCATTTGTTGAAGAGACTGTCTTTTTTCCATTGGACATTCTTTCCTGCTTTGTGGAAGATTAGTTGACCCTAGAGTTGAGGATCCATTTCTGGCTCTCTATTCTGTTCCATTGATCTATGTGTCTGTTTTTGTGCCAGTACCATACTGTTTTGATGATGACAGCTTTGTAATAGAGCTTGAAGTCTGGAATGTTAACAAGACCAATGTCTAAGGGACCGGTAAAGGGATAACAAATGATGATGACTGAAAAAATTGAATGAATAAATAGGAGAGATTGTGATAAAATGTCTTAAGAGTTAAGCATTATCTTCTACAAGCTCAACTGTGATTTATTTTCAACACAATGCAATGTAGTTTTAAATCCTAGAATCTTATTATTGATTGCTTAAAAAAAATCTGTTATAAAAACAGAAGTAATTGGAAAACACTGTGAAAAAAATATTACTTTTTTTGGTAATCTTTTATAGTCATGATAAAAATTTTAGTTTAAATGTTGAAAGTATTTTAAGATAATGACAACTTATTTACAATATAGATAAATTACAAAGGTTTTACTTAAATTTACTTTAAATATCCCAAATATCATTAAAATAAAGAAAGACAAATGCCTTATGGTCTCATTTATATATGAAATCTAAAAAAAAAAGACAACAACAACAAAACAAACAAACGAAAAAAACCTCACAGCTACAGAGAATAGAGGGGTGGTTCCCAGAGGTGAGAAACTGGCAGGGGTGGGGCATGTAAAAAATGAGTAAATCTGGTCAAAAGGTAAAAACTTCCAGTTATAAGATAAACAATACCTGGGAATGTAATGTACAGAATGTAATGATTCTGGTTAACAATACTGTATTATATATTTGAAGGTTGCTAACAGAGTAGATCTTAAAAGTTCTCATCATAAGAAAAGAATTCTTAACTATGTTAGGTGGTGGGTTAACTAAACTTATTGTGGTAATCATTTTGCAATCTATACATATATCAAATCACTGTGCTGTATACCTTGGACTAAAACAATGTTTTAAATCAATTATATGTTTCTCAATAAAACTGGGGGAAAAGGAAGTAAATGAGTTGACCTCTGTCATTGTAAATGTAGTTCCCATCCTTGTCAATGTATAGATGTAATTTTATGCTTTTTAAGTTGATTGTTTGCATATAATATTCTTTCTACATTGATTTCATCCATTTATTTATTTATTTATTTAAGAATTTATTTATTTATTTGAGAGAGAGAGAAAGTTGCAATAAACAAATAAGTAGCATTACCAATAAATGGTGGTGAGGATGGAAGCAATTGGATCTCTCCTAGATGGCTAAGGGAAATTCAAACTGATGTAGACTCTTTGTTTTCGTTGTAGTTGTTTTTATTTTTTTATTTATTTTAATTTAAATTCAATTAACTAACATATAATGTATTATTGGCTTCAGAGGTGAGGTCAGTGATTTATCAGTCTTATATAATACCCAGTGATCATTATAACACGTGCCTTCCTTAATGTAGACTCTTTGAAAAACAGTTTTATAAAATGAAACATTAACTTACCATATGATCCAGAAATCTCATGTGAAGGTATTTATCCTAGAGAAATTTGTAACATATGCTCACCTAAAACATATATGTGGGTATTTATAGCTTTCACTTATAATTACAAAACTGGTGACAACCCAATTGTCCTTCAGCTGGTGAACTGATAAACAAAAGATTGTATATCTATATAGTGAATAAGATACACATTGGTGTTGGGGCTAAATTAATTCCGGAATAAAGGTCTGTTCTATGCCTGCCATACAAAGCTTAAAAGCGATTCTTAAAAGAATCAACTTGATGCCAGGTTATTTAATTTCATGCCAAAACAAAATAGAACACTGAAAAGAAATACCACAAAATATAGCAACCAATAATTTAAAATTTACAATGTTCAGATCCAATTAAAATTGACCAAGCATGCCAAGAAGTGTAAAAATATCGTCCATAATTTGGAGAAATCATAATCTTGAAAATATACCCAGAAATTACAATGATGATGGGTTTAGTATACATGGATTGTAAAAGTAGGTATTAAAATATTATTAATATGCAAAGTAGTATGAAGGCAAATAAGAATATCAATTACAAGAGAGGATATGAATAAAACATCCAAATAGGATGTCTAAAGATGAAACACACAATAAATGAAATAAAAACATGCTGAATAAGATTAAAAGTACAATGAACAGAGCAGGAAAAAAAGAAAATAAACATGGACCTGAAGATATATGAGAGAAACTATCCAAAAAAAAGCACAGAGAAGAAAACAGAAACTGAAAAAAAGTCTGTGTGAAGCGTGAGGGATAATGTCAAGGGCATTAACATATGACTAATTGATGTCTCCAAAGGATACTAAAAGTGTAAGAGATCAGAAATTATATGAAGAAATGATAATAACTAAAAGTTTTCTGAATTTTATTAATATTTTAAACCCACACATGCAGAAATACAATAAACATCAAACAACAGAAAAAAGAAAACCAAGCTAAAGTATACCATAACTAAATTGCTAAATGTCAGCACTGAAAAGCAAATCTTAAAAGCAACCACACACACACACACACACACACACACACACACACACACACACACAAATTGTTTGGAGGAGCAAAGATCATCATGTCAGCTTGCCTCTCCTCAGACACTATGAAGGCCACAATACAGTAGAACATTTTGAGTATTAAAAGAAAAAAAATCTCTAGCAGAAACATCTTTCAAAAATTAAGCCAAAAAAAGAAAATGTTTTCAGGTGCCTAAGTGGCTCAGTCAGTTAAGCATCTGCCTTCAGCTCAGGTCATGGTCTCAGGATCCTGGGATCGAGTCCAGCATCGGGCTCTCTGCTCAGCAGGGAGTCTGATTCTCCCTCTCATTCTCCCTTTGTACCCTCTCTCTCTTTCAAATAAATAAATAAAATCTTAAAAAACAGTTTTTTCCTTAAGGATTTTGGTGGTTTCCTGTCTCACTTTTAGGTCTTTCATCCATTTTGAGTCTATTTTTGTGTGTGGTGTAAGGAAATGGTCCAGTTTTATTCTTCTGCATGTGGCTGTCCAGTTTTCCCAACACCATTTGTTGAAGAGACTGTCTTTTTTCCATAGGATATTCTTTCCGCTTTGTCAAAGATCAGTTGACCATAGAGTTGAGGGTCCATTTCTGGGCTCTCTTTTCTGTTCCATTGATCTATGTGTCTGTTTTGTGCCAGTACCATACTGTCTTGATGATTACAGCTTTGTAATAGTACTTAAAGTCCAGAATTGTGATGCCTCCAGCTTTGCTTTTCTTTTTCAACATTCTTCTGGCTATTCGGGATCTTTATTGGTTCCATACATATTTTAAGATTATTTGTTCCATTTCTGTGAAAAAAGTTGATGGTATTTTGATAGGGATTACGTTAAATGTGTAGATTGCTCTAGGTAGAATAGACATTTTCACAATATTTGTTCTTCCAATCCATGAGTATGGAACATTTTTCCATTTCTTTGTGTCTTCCTCAATTTCTTTTATGAGTATTCTATAGTTTTCTGAGTACAGATCCTTTGCCTCTTTGGTTAGATTTATTCCTAGGTATCTTATGGTTTTGGGTGCAATTATAAATGGGATCGACTCCTTAATTTCTCTTTCTTCTATTTCATTGTATAGAAATGCAACTGACTTCTGTGCATTGATTTTATATCCTGCCACTTTACTGAATACCTGTATAAGTTCTAGCATTTGTGGGATGGAGTCTTTTAGGTTTTCCACATAACGTATCATATCATCTGCAAAAAGTGAGAGTTTCACTTGTTCTTTGCCAGTTAGGATGCATTTTATTTCTTTTTGTTGTCTGATTGCTGAGGTTATGATATCTAGTATATGTTGAATAGCAGTGGTGATAGTGGACATCCCTGCCATGTTCCTGACCTTAGGGGAAAAGCTCTCAGTTTTTCCCCATCAAGAATAATATTTGATGGGCGCCTGGGTGGTTCAGTTGGTTAAGCGACTGCCTTCGGCTCAGGTCATGATCCCAGGGTCCTGGGATCGAGTCCCATATCAGGCTCCCTGTCCAGCAGGGAGTCTGCTTCTCCCTCTGACCCTCTTCCCTCTCGTGCTATCTCTCATTCTCTCTCTCTCAAATAAATAAAATTTAAAAAAAAAAAAAGAATGATATTTGCTGTGGGTTTTTCATAGATGGCTTTTATGATGTTGAGGTATGTACCCTATTTCCCTGCACGGTGAAGAGTTTTAATCAAGAAAGGATGCTGTACTTTGTCAAATGTTTTTTCTGCATCTTTTGAGAGGATCCTATGGTTCTTCTTTCTTTTATTAATGTAGTGTTTCACATTGATTGATTTGAGGATGTTGAACCAACCTTGCAGCCCAGGGATAAATCCCACTTGGTCGTGATGAATAATACATTTAATGTACTGTTGGAGCCTATTGGCTAATATTTTGATGAGAATTTTTGAATCCATGTTCATCAGGGATATTGGTCTGTAATTCTCCTTTTTGGGGGTCTTTGTCTGGTTTTTGGATCAAGATAATCCTGGCCTCATGAAATGAATTTGGAAGTTTTCTTTCCATTTCTATTTTTTGAAACAGTTTCAGAAGAATAGGTATTAATTCTTCTTTAAATGTTTGGTAGAATTCCCCTGGGAAGCCATCTGGCCCTGGGCTCTTGTTTGTTGGGAGATTTTTGATGACTGCTTCAATTTCCTTATGGTTATGGATCTGTTCAGGTTTTCTATTTTTCCTGGTTCAGTTTTGGTAGTTGATACATCTCTAGGAATGCATCCATTTCTTCCAGATTGTCTAATTTGTTGGCATAGAGTTGCTCATAATAAGTTCTTATAATTGTTTGTATTTTTCTGTGTTTGTTATTATCTCTTCTCTTTCATTCAGGATTTTATTTATTTGGGTCCTTTCTCTTTTCTTTTTGATAAGTCTGGCCAGGGGGTTATCAATTTTATTAATTCTTTCAAAGAACCAGCTCCTAGTTTTGTTGATTTATTCTACTGTTCTTTTGGTCTCTATTTCATTGATTTCTGCCCTGAACTTTATTATTTCTCTTCTCCTGCTGGGTTTAGGCTTTATTTGCTGTTCTTTCTCTAGTTCCTTTAAGTGTAGAGTTAGGTTATATATTTGAGATCTTTCTTGTTTCTTGAGAAAGGCTTGTATGGCTATGTACTTCCTTCTTAGGATTGCCTTTGCTGCATCCCAAAGGTTTTCCATGAATTTTTTAAAATCTTCTTTAATTTCTTGGTTGACTTATTCATTCTTTATTAGGATGTTCTTTAGCCTCCATGTATTTGAGTTCTTTCCAACTTTCCTCCACAACCTCTTCAACCTCAGCCACAGCAACTTCTTCCTAGACACATTGTCAAAAGCAAGGGAAGCAAGGGCAAAAATGAACTACTGGGACTTCATCAAGATAAAAAGCTTTTGCATAGCAAAGGAAACAATCAATAAAACCAAAAGACAACCGACAGAAGGGAGAAGATATTTGCAAATGACATATCATTTGTATCCAAAACCTATAAAGAACTTACCAAACTCAACACTTAAGGAGCAAATAATCCAGTCAAGAAATGGGCGGAAGACATTTACAGATATTTCTGCAAAGAAGACAACCAAATGGCCAATGGACTCATGAAACCGTGCTCAGCATCACTCTGCATCTGGGAAATATAAATCAAAACCACAATGAGATACTACCTCATACCATTCAGAATGGCTAAAATTAACAAGTCAGGAAACGACAGATGTTGGGTCGGATAAAGAGAAAGGGGAACCCTCCAACACTGTCGGTGAGAATGCAAACTGGTGCAGCCACTCTGGAAAACAGTATGGAGGTTCCTCAAAAAGTTGAAAATAGAGCTACCCTATGACCCAACAATTGCACTACTGTTTATTTACCCCAAAGTTACAAATGTAGTGATACAAAGGGACATTGGCATCCCAGTGTTTATAGCAGCAATGTCCACAATAGCCAAACCATGGAAAGAGCCTAGATGTCCATTAACAGATGAATGGATAAAGAAGGTGTGGTATATATATACAATGGGATATTATGCAGCCATCAAAAAATGAAATCTTGCCATTCATTTGCAATGATGTGGATGGAACTAGAGGGTATTATGCTGAGTGAAATAAGTCAATCAGAGAAAGATAAGTATCATATAATCTCACTGATATGAGGAATTTGAGAAACAAGACAGAGGATCATAGGGGAAAGGAGGGAAAAATGAAACGATGAAACCAGAGAAAGAGACAAACCATAAGAGACTCTTAATCTTAGAAAACAAATTGAGGGTTGCTGGAGTGGAGGGGTGTGGGAGGGGTGGGGTGACTGGGTGATGGACATTGGTGAGGGTATGTGTTGTGGTAAGTGCTGTGTATTGTGTAAGACTGATGAATCACAGACCTGTACCCCTGAAACAAATAATACATTGTATGTTAATAATTAAAAAAATAGTTTTCAGTAATCCAAAGCTGAGAGATTTCAAGAAATGGTAAAGGAATTTCATGACACAAAAGGTAATGATACCACACAGAAATTTGAATCTACATTTAGGAATGTAGAAAGCCAGAAATATGTAACATGGGGGTAAATATATTTGACAACATAAGAAATCTGTTTTTAGTCTCTGCTTCCTGGTCCTGACATGGAGCTCCTAAACTCTTGTAAAATTTCCTGGGTGATGAGGATGATAGGAGCATCTTACATAGAGTGCCTATATCCCTCGGAATTCCTGGGTGATTTGAACATCTTTTGTCCTAATGAGGTGACACTTGGTGGGCTCCTAGAGAACTTCTTAGGATGATGGCTGGTTACCATAAAGACTAAGCAGTGATTAGAAATTTGGCACTTTCAGCCCCACACTCCATTCTCTGGTGAGGGAAGAGAGGCTGAAGATTGAGTTAATTGATCATGCCTACTTGACAAAGGCTCTATAAAAATCCCTAAGCTAAGAGGTGTGGAAAGCTTCTGAGTTGGTGAATGTATCCATGGGCAGACAGGCTGACACACCACAACTCCAAGGGAACAGAAGCTCCTGCACTTGGGACCCTTCCATATTTTAGCTTATGTACCTCTTCATCTGTCTGTTTATTTCTATTCTTTATAATTTCCTTTATGATAAACTGGCAAACATAATTTCCTTTATAATAAACTGGCAAACATAACACATAAAGTGTTTCCGTAAGTTCTGTGAACTGTTATAAAAAAGTATGGAGCCTAAGGAAAGGGTCCTGGGAACCTCTAATCTGCAGCCAAGTTGGCAGAAGTGTGGATATGCTGGGAATCCACTACTTGCTATTGGTGTCTGCCTGAGGGGGCACTCTTGTGGGACTGAGACTTTAACCTGTTGGATTTGCACTAACTGAATAAAGTAAAAATTGAATTAAATTATAAGGCACTCAGTTGGTTTCCACAGAGTATTGGAGTTTTCAGAAAGTCTCCACAACTCTAAACACATCCTATTTTTCACACCAGTTAACTGAGTTATTATCTTACTGTCACTTGTAATGAATGGAAAATAGCAAATAAAACAACAGCTGGTCTACCGAAATACCTGTTAAAGCTGGTTTAAGCCTGACAAAGAAGAATAGTTGAAAGTAAATTTTTAAATTATGCTTCAAAACACTGACATCTCATGAAATGCTATTTAGGACACAGAGCTTTAGTGGGGCCTGTGGCTTATCCAAAGAAACACACACTTCGATTGTTTGTACCTTGGCTGCACACCCATTCTGTCATCCCTCTATATCTGTGCCCATATAGTGCTCTCTGCTGTCTCCCATTACAGCATATTTGTAATTGTGAAAATTGTTTTGAGGAAAACAGAGGATAGAGTATCTGTGTAAATTACATGATAGTTATCCTTTCTCAGGATACGTATTCCTTGTGAAATACCATAATCACCATGGTTCCACAAAGATACAGAGTGTTAATGATGTTATTATTTATTATGTGTTCATTTTACTTCTGGTAAAATTTCTTTGGATGAAGATGAATCGTATTTCTTTATTAATGGACATTATTATTCAGTAATACCTATATACATCTAAAAAGGCATTCATCATGACAACCTATTTATTAAGAAAAAGTTTGAACATTAAAAAGAATGGAAATGTATCTAATATAAATTACAATAATAAGTGCCATTGAGTGAATGCATAATTAGTACTAGCTGTTTTATATTCTGGTTAATGAATCCTCATAACTACCCTGAAAGGTAGGTATTACCATCCCCACTTTGCTCTGAAATGAATTACCCAAGATGAGTTTAAAGCCTTATTCCAGACTGTTGAGAGGTGCTCTGACAGGAACCAACTATTATGTTCCTTTATATTGCTTGCTGCTAATTGTGGCTTTTAGATTTAGCTAATTATTTTATATCTTTCCCTTTAGGATTTGATACCAGTATTTTGCCAATTTGCAAGGATTCACTTGGTTGGATGTTTAATAGACTTGACACAAACTATGACCTGCTACTGGACCAGTCAGAGCTCGGAAGCATTTACCTTGATAAGAATGAACAGTGTACCAAGGCATTCTTCAATTCTTGTGACACATACAAGGACAGTTTGATATCTAACAATGAATGGTGCTACTGCTTCCAGAGACAGCAAGGTAAAAGATGAGACACCTACTAATGCAGATAGTTGACCTGCATGTCAAATTTTATCTATCTCTTCATGATTTAAAAAAATAGTTCATTTTACCCAATTCATTTTAGTAGATATTTTTCTCATTAGAGTGTTTAATAAAAGAGCAAATAAGCAGCATGTTAAACAATATAACTCTGCTAGGGATACAAAACAGGCTAAACAAGATGAAAAATAGTAATTAATATTTCATATTAATGCACTTCATTATAGTTTTCATTATGAACCACCAAGAAGCACATAGAGATATGAGAACATAGATATTAAAAGTAATCATTAAAATTAATTTGCTATCTGCTTTGCCCATGGTGTAAAATAAATGGTTTTTTTGACACTATACTGTGGAGTTTTAATGTTCTATTTTGTGATCTTATTAAATGAGCTGAATGAACCACCGCATTCACCATAAAGTTATTTTTACTCATTTGATTTTAAAATGACTTAGCCTTTCAAACTTTTAAAAATAACTTAGCTTTGTAAAAATTCACTAGCATAGAAAGTATCTTGATTCTCTGGAAGAGGCAAGATAACTGGAAGTGTTGGGGTGATGCTAGTTCTTTAGACATCATTCTTTACTGGGAAATGCAATGTAACATTGAAATCATGCTTACACAATCAATCTAATGGTGATTAGAATTAAGTAGCTAAGAGAACAAGATTCAAAAAACTCACATTATGATAAAGTTTGCTGAAACTAAGGAAACAATAGTATGCATAATTTTGATGCTAATCTTAAAAAACAAACTGGGAATTAGTCTAATGTGATACACCTGCTATTGTTACCTCATTTTAAAATTCTTGATGGCTTAGAGAATGTACAAGCTACATTAAACTGTATTAATTATTCTCAGCTTTTCATATGAAAAACTAACATATGTGTTAGTTTTAATCTTTAGATTAAAGTCTTTAAGACTTTAAATCTTAATTACTTCTCCACATAGTAATAGTTTAGTAACTAGGAATGAAATGATTATCCATAAATTAATTAGCAGTGAGTCAATGGCAGGATCTGTAGAGTAGTTTAACTACTTACAAATTAAACAAAGTATAAAACTTAGATTTTCTTTATTAAAATACTTTGAATCCTACACACACACACACACACACACACACACACACTGTTGATTTTACTAACGCATATTTGCTTACTAGGTAATTGCCTTTTCTAAAAACCTACATGTTAGTTTTATTTATTTTTTATTTTATTTTATTTTTTTAAAGATTTTATTTATTTATTCGACAGAGAGAGACACAGTAAGAGAGGGAACACAAGCAGGGGGAGTGGGAGAGGAAGCAGCAGGCTTCCCGCAGAGCAAGGAGCCTGATGCAGGGCTCGATCCCAGGACCCTGGGACCATGACCTCAGTCAAAGGCAGATGCCTAACAACTGAGCCACCAAGGCACCCCGACATGTTAGTTTTAATAACTAGTGTACATTTAAATCATTTAAAAAATAGAAAAGCAAATCCTGGTAAACCACTATAAAAAGATATGTGGTCTTTTTATTATGTTACTTCAGTTAATTATTTTTAGTGTTATGATGGCATATTTAGTTGTTTATCCATGAACATTTAAAAATATTATGAAAAATCCTGGAAGTTTCTTCCACAGAAATAAATACTTTCATCTTGAAACATTTCTGGATTTTGCAACAATATTTGTAGAACTGATTAAAAGTCCTCAAAGAAAAATTTTGCTTTATATACTTTTCATTCATTAAGTAGTATTTACCCAAAGTGTTAAAATCTTTATAGTCACGTGAAGATCTCTGAATTCATTTAATACATGGCAGAAATAAGCAAGTAAAAGGATTTATACATCTTCCTCAAAGGTTAGGAGAATTTGGCTAATTATGTTTACTACTCTAATATACTAGAAAATGTTACAAAAGCTCTATCAAGGTAACTGACAAGAATAAAAATAAGAATTGGCTCATTAAGTAATTTCATGAAAAAGAATAACCATTTATTTAAAAACATGTTTTCAAATGTTTCACCTTATAAAAGAATGTGTTTTTCCTCATTATTTATTCAATAAAACAACAAATTATTTCGCTGTAATTGGAATAAAATATATTTGCCTATATGTTAGAGTAATATGTATAATATATATAAATATATAATATATAAGTAATAGTTATAGATACATAAATATCTTTGCAAGTGATTTTAAGTGATAGTTGAGATCTTAATTAAACACTCCAAGGATACCTAAGGTAAAGGCCAGACAGAGCTACCTTATAAATAACAGGAAAAATATTTCAAAATCAAATATTATGTGTATATGAACAGCTGAATCTGTCATGATTTCTCTAGAAATGTTTTTTGTTTTTGTTTTTAAGAGAGAGAGAGAAAGTATGAGCAGGGTGAGTGGCAGAGGGAGGGACAGAGGAAGGAGGAGGAGGAGAATCTTTTTTTTTAAAGGAAGGACTTTTTTTTTTAAGATTTTTATTTATTTGACAGAGAGAGAGAGACAGCGAGAAGGGGAACACAAGCAGGGAGAGTGGGAGAGGGAGAAACAGGTTTCCCGCCGAGCAGGGAACCCGATGCGGGGCTCGATCCCAGGACCCTGAGATCATGACCTGAGTGGAAGGCAGACGCTTAACGACTGAGCCACCCAGGCGCCCCGATGGGGAGACTCTTAAGCAATCTCCTTACCTAGTGAGGAGCCTGACAGGGACACAGGGCTCTATCTCATAACCCTGAGATCATGACCTGAGCTGAAATCAAGAGTCAGATGCTTAACCAACTGAGCCTCCCAGGCACCCTTCTCTTGAAATTTTAAAATGTTCCTCCATACATAGCTTGTAGGACGGGTACTCATGTTTATTCTGTGAGGTTATTAATCAAGAGTCAGATTCAAACATACTTGGATTTTCAGGCAATGTCATAGCAAACATATAGAAATATTATTTTTACTTTGCAATAACTAGCCCATAGCAATTAGAAAAACTGCTTTCAATATAATATTGAAACTTCAGCTCGAATTTTTCCTCTGGGTTCTAAATATTATATTTAGAGGGCAGTAAATTTTTAAATGTCTAGTCTGTAATCTCATACTATGTAACTTGAATCCTATTACTTTAATACTTAGTATTTAGGAAAAACAAAAAGATAAATTGGATCAATTTCAAAATGAAGTAGAACAATAAGCTAATTATGTAGACTTTTCAAAAAAATTACTTTTTCTTTTTTTTGAAAGATCAGATTCTTCTTAATTTCTAGAAATTAAAAAAAATCCAAAATGCTAAAAGAATAATTTAACAAATATCCATATACCCATCACCCAGAAATAAAAATTGTCAATATTTTATAATATTAGTGTCAAGATTTTTTAATTAAAAGCATTATAAAGTTGAAATCTCTTTTGCATTCCATGCGCAGTCCAATCTCCTCTCTCACTCTGCTCTGGTTGGCACCATCAAATCTAGTTTCCAGTCCACTATTTGTACATTTACATGAACACATATGTTTTGACGAACAAGTCACACTATTGTGTTTATTATAAAATATGCATAGGGTGTCATACTGCTTGTACCATTCTGCAACTTGCTTTTCTCCTCCCAAATATCACTGTTTTTTTAAATAAGTTTTTCTTTTTTAATTCCAGTATAGTTAACATATAGTATTATATTAGTTTTAGATGTACAATACAGTGATTCATCAATTCTATACATTACTGAGGGCTCATCATGACAAGTGTACTCTTTAATCCCCACCCCCTATTTTCCCCCATCCTTCCACCCACCTCCCCTCTGGTAATGCTCAGTTTGTTCTCTGTAGTTAAGAGTCTGTTTCTTAGTTTGTCTCCCTCTCTCAAAAAAAAATTATGTTTTCTTCACATTTTAGATTTCCCAAGGAAAAAGACTTGTTGATCTTATAAATTTTAACTATAAAATATATATTAAGCACTTTGTCTCATTTCCTCATTACACTTTGTTACTTGCATGCAAATTTAATAACTGAATATTGTAAAATTGGTGTAATAATTTTTTAAATTATTTGTTAGCTATACCCTGCCTTTTCCCTAAAAAGTTGTAGTATGGGGAAATAGGAACTAGTTTATTGGTTTGCTGTTTCAATAATTTATGATGCATTTTTATATAGCAAGTTTTTAGAAAATGGGTTAAAATACACTGAACTGTTTGAATATTATAAATTAGAAAATATATTTATTATATAAGAATATATATAATTATATATATAGTAATACAAGTCAAGCTATATTGTTTCTATTTAGAATTTTATATTTCTCTGAAAAAATTTTCCTTTAGGTGGTTGATTTTGAGAAAAAAGTCATACTTATTTCTAAATTTATTTTTTAAAAGATGGCATATTAGAAATTATGGTATATTATGTCTTGCTTCCACATTGTATACATACTTAAACTATCTGAATGAAACTAAAAACCAAAGCCTGTCAGCATTATTCAGTATCAAAATTTATAATAGTATGTCTGATATAACTTGAAAGACCATTGACTTTTTTTAGATTACTTTTTTAGTGTAAAGCTATTTATCTGTATCATAGAGACTTTTAAATGAGGGAAAAACATAATCAGTTAATTGGGCACTAATCCATCAGTGCCCAGCAATGAATTGAATCAAATCAGCAGGACTTACATTGCTGATTTGATTGACCCTCTAAAAGTAAATGGTAAGGGGGCGCCTGGGTGGCTCACTCGTTAAGCGTCTGCCTTTGGCTCAGGTCATGATCCCAGGATCCTGGAATCGAGCCCCGCATTGGGCTCTCCGCTCAGCGGGAAGCCTGCCTCTCCCTCTCCCCTCCCCGTCCCCGTGTTCCGTCTCTCCCCGCCAAATAAATAAAATCTTTAAAAAAAAAAAAGTAAATGGTAAGAACCATTTTTCATCATATAAATATTTCAATCATTCTTTTTTTCATCCAATTTGGTCTCTGCAGAAAATCAAGATAATCTAATATCAGTAATTAGGAAAGCCATTTTCTTTTTTTAAAGATTTTATTTATTTATTCGAGAGAGAGAATGAGATAGAGAGAGAGAGCATGGGGCAGGGGAGGGTCAGAGGGAGAAGCAGACTCCCCGCCGAGCAGGGAGCCAGATGCAGGACCTGATCCTGAGACTCCAGGATCATGACCTGAGCCGAAGGCCGTCGCCCAACCGACTGAGCCACCCAGGCGCCCCAGGAAAGCCATTTGCTCTCTGCATCTCTGTCCCTCTGTCTCTGCCTCTTTCTTTCTCAGCGTATGCAGATAGATACACATATATGTATCGATATGTAGGTACTCTATAAAAGAAATTAATATATAATATGTGTCTTTTTAAGCCATGTAAAGAGCAACTTAATTTTGATAACATAGAAATTATACTTTTTTGTTTAACTGTAATCCTTGAAGGAACATTTTTAATGTCATTGCAGACCCACCTTGCCAGATGGAGCTCAGCAATATTCAGAAGCGGCAAGGGGTAAAGAAGCTCCTAGGTGAGCAATAGATCATTCTTCTGAAGCTTTTATTGCTTACATAAATAACCCCAGGGAAACAGCAACATAAAATCAATATTAATCCAACAATGATAGACTACACTGAATTTCAGTAACAAAATTTATGAAGTTTTTGAAAGCCATTAAACTTACTTTTATTATCTTACCTATTGAAAGATATTACGTCTGTTTTATTACCCTAATATAATGTTCATTTTGAAAGTTATTAAGTGAAAAAGAGATTTAAACAATGCTAAAGTTAAAGCATCAGCAGAAACTTTAATAATAAATCTATTGTAAACAATTCAAGAATAATGACATGTATATATATATATAGAGAGAGAGAGAGAGAGTCAGAGACAGACAGACAGAGACAGACAGAGAGACAGAGAGAGAGAAATGCGTGAAAGATGGGTGAAAGCATGCCCTGAGTACCTCAGGGAAATTTGAACAGACTTTTTAATATTTTTCAACAGCACTTTTTACTAACTTACTTTTAGCAAGTAAATATATGTATTAGATAGTTGATCGATAGATAACAAATTTCACCCAAAGCCTTGAAATATTAAAATAATCAAGAGATTATTGAACTACTATGCATGATTATTTTGTTTATTCTTCTAGAAATACAATTTTTAAATAAACTCTTGTTCAAATAATTTTAAAGAAATTTTACAAAGATTGGTTTGCATACATAGTTTGCATACATCCTTTATTCAGCCTCCCCCAAAGTTACCATCTTATTATGCATCAAATAACCATTGTCTATTTGTCAATTCTAAGAAATTAACATTACTATGATTCTATTAATTAAGACTTACACTTTATTTGGATTTCACCAGTTTTCTCACTGATGTCTTTTTTCTATGTTAGGATCCAATGCAGAATACCACATCTGTGATGCTTTGTTTTTTTCCCCATATATATTAATGCCCTTGAGTACTTAATGGCACAAAATTTTATAATGTTTTTGAATCTTATTATTATGACATGCTATCTTTGTAATTACAATATTGTGTGTTTAAGTGAGTTTTTTATATTACTTGAAAATCCATAGTTCAAAATGAAAAGGCTAATTGTTGTAATAAAGATTTTTAGATGTGAGGAATTACTAATGATAAAACTACAATGTGTCATGTTTCTTTTAGCTCTGTTACAAAATGCATGCCATACCACAGCCCAAAAGTGAAATAATGCATTCATGCATAGGTTTCTTTGTTTCCACAAAGCAAAATTTATCCATGGACAATGGGAGAAGCCATTGAATTTCAGTTGAAAAATATTTTAGATTTGATCAAGGATTAAAAGTCAAGATTTGATTATTTGAAATTACAAAATATAAAAACATATTTAGTGCCCATTTGGGAGGAGTCACTTCTATTCTTTTTATATAATAAACATGGAAGTTATAATTAGAGACCACTGAATGCCAGAAATGTTTCTTTTAATTTGAGCGGAATAATGGCACTTATCTGAAAACTGACTAGTTGTTATACAGGAGTTAGGGTGCCACCTGTCCCTATTTGTGGGGTCAGTCTTGGTTGATATCTGTAGTTCTAGTGTGATTCTTAATAGTGCTCTCTTTCATTTTCAAAAGATACTGGCATAAAGTATAAATTAAATGGTCACACTGACTATACATCATAATGCTTTTATGTCAAATATATTCAAATTATGGTAGCTTTTTAAGAGGTAGAGAAAGAATGTTGAAAATTGTTCTAATTTTTGCTTGCCTTAAATCCATGGAAGATTTTCCATATTGGTAATACTCTACTTCATTAAAAGGCCAAATCTTTCAAAAGATTTACAATTTTAAAATTAAATTGATTATTTATATATCAGAATTTTGGAACTTTTTAAAGAGATAAAATTATGATCCCATATGGTTATGAGACTAAATGAATTGAAAGAATTTCATGTTTTATTGATTTATTCTGTAGGCTTTTTTTTTCTTTCACTAGATAAATATAGTGTGATATATATATGGTCACTGAGGAAAAAAAAGTAATGGTTAAGAAAGACAAGAAAATTTTCTACTTTCCTAAACTTTACATTGTTGTGTTGATGTAAACATTGAAGAAAGTGAATTCACTTCTAAATTATCAATTAAATGTTTATCATTAGCCATGTGCCAGATACTATGTTAGATATTGTAGATGTGAAAATAAATGTCTGTCTTTCCCACTAGACTGACTTTAAGAGTTGTTAATATAACAATCAAAACCAAGAGAACCTAAAATTCCCAATATAGAGGATATCACAGTGTAGTGGTGGAAACAAGCAGTGATAAACTACACACACACACACACACACACACACACACACACACACGACATAAGAAGTATAACAGAAATCCTCCAGGTTAAGAGATGGCTTCACATTATGGGTCATATATAAGTCAAGTCTTAAAATGTAAGAGGGAGGGAAGGGGAAGTGATTACAGATCAGAAAAAAGATAAATGAAAAGATGAAGCAGTATTGAATTTGGGGAAAACAGTTTGATGTGGATGGAAAGAGCTTAGAATATATGAACAAAAATTTGGGGAAATGAAAATAAAAAGTTGGCAGCGATGACGGTAAAAGGTGTGGTATGCCATGCTGAGTGGTCTGGATGATTTAATACACATGGCATTAACTAAGTTCTAATCCTGTGTTATGCCTCTGAGAACCATACCGTTTGCAAAATGAGAAAGAGGAATAGTAAATTTGCTTAACAAAAGAAACATAATGGCCTGCTCCATGACAGCAGTGACCTTACCTATCTTGTTCAACATGAATCACTAGTTCTCAACCTGGAGTGGGAACTCCATGCATATATGTCTTGAATGAACTAATGCATAATTGGTGATCATCAAAAAGGAGCACAACTTATTTATAATGTGTGTGTGTGTGTGTGTGTGTGTGTGTGTGTGTGTGCGCTTCACAGGACAGTACATCCCCCTATGTGATGAAGATGGTTACTACAAGCCAACACAATGCCATGGCAGTGTTGGACAGTGCTGGTGTGTTGACAGATATGGAAACGAAGTAATGGGATCCAGAACAAATGGTGTTGCAGATTGTGGTAAGAAGAAGGGTTGTTTATTTAATCTTTCTCAAGCACAGGAGAGGTTCTTAAGAATCTCATTCATTTGTTCAAGATCTCAATGAAGACATACTCTATGCAAGGAATATTAAATATATTGGGGGAGGGATGGCAAAAAGAGTCATTTCTAGCATATAAAAAACTTGCATAAATAATAAATGGAATGGCAAAACTTGGGTATTTTAAGATGGGTTCTTTTCACTACTCCAAACACAGAAATGATGTTAAGTACCTCCTGTTTTCTTCTCAAGTAAGGCAGACCCTTGTCACCCACTCTATTCCAGGTCAGCTAACCCTAGCATGTGCCTTGTCCCCATATAGCACCCTTTTGTCTGTCAATTTGGAAAAATTGACTTAGGAAGTATGCAGGCAAACTCACAAATAAAGGCTAACATTTTATAAGTAAAGGACCATCGGTTGAAGCTATCTGAGCATATTTCTTTTTATTTGGGTGGAAAAAACATAGTTTAAATGTTTGAAGGGTAATTATAATTAATATTCTAATTATTTTTATGAATATGATGTTTATGTATAGACCTAAAAATAATACTACAGTTAAATTGAGCATCACATACATGTATTTGAAAGTTGTAAATGTGGTATCTTTTTTATTTCATAAAATATTTTTTCAGAATTCAAATTTTAAATAAGTATTCTTGTTTGCACAATGGTGGTTTTCACTGCAAAAGCCATTTAGCTGTACACACACAAAAACACAACATGCACACTCACATGCTCGTGTACACACATATGTACTAGTAATTAATGGATTGTGTCTCAATTAATATACATAACCAAAAATGAAAATAAAGTATTTGGTCAGTCTTATATTTTAGATAATGATTAATTATCTCCTTTATACAATTTTTTAAGAAATATTTCATTTATTTATTTGGGAGAGAGAGTAGAAGCAGGGTGGGGAGGAGCAGAGGGAGAGGGATAGGCAGACGCCCCGCTGAGAAAGGAGCCCAACGGCAGGACTCGATCCCAGGACCCTGGGATCATGACCTGAGCTGAAAGCAGACACTTAACTGACTGAGCCACCCAGGTGCCCTCTTTAAGTCAATTTTTAAACTGACAGACTGTGATTGCTTAAAAAATATAAATGGTAAACTATATAAAGGTAATTTCATCTAGTGCTTAAATGCCTGTTCTGCATTTATTTATTCCATAACATTTTTAGTAGATTGGTTTTGGTTTTCTAGCCAGTGTTATTAGATTTAAGTAGGATGAAGTAGTATTCAGTACATGCCTAACATAACTTTAACACATAAAGAACATATCTTTCTAATATATAATTTTAAATGCCTGCATTATTAATTACAACAATTATCAGTGATGCCTGTGATGGATAAAGAATTTTAACTTTTTTAATGTTGTAAATGAAAGTTATATTGGAGACGAATTCAATGAGTGAAGAGGGAAATTGTTTTGAGGACATAACTTGAGTTTTCTTAGCATGTTGAAATTATTAAGAAACATGATGTAGGAGGATAGAAATAACACTGTCCTCACATAAGATATGGAGATTTCAGTGTGTTGTATTATGATATCAATTTATAAACATTGGATTACATTAATAGGATTTGTTTTAATTAGCTACCAAAAACTTGTAAGACTAAAATATTAGAAAGGGTAGAAGATAAATACACACTAACATTTGAGGAGTTGAAAAATAAATATAATGAGATATATGTGCATTATGGCCTCCATAAATAGTAATGAATGTATTTCTGAATATTTTTTAAAGTGCTGACTTAGCTATGTTAGTTTTCTATTGCTGTTGTAATAAATTTCCATAAATTTATTGGCTTAAACCGTACAGATACAGTTTTATATGTCAGAAGTCCAACATGGGTCTTTAACTAAATATTATCTGCATACTTTCTAGAGGCTCCAGAGGAGAATCTGTTTCCTTGCCTTTTCCAGCTTCTGTAGGTTGCTCACATTTCTTGGCTCATGGACCCTTTCTTCCAACTTCAAAGCTAACTATGTTGCATCTCCTTGACTCTTTGTAGTCACATCTCCCTCTGATTCTATCTGGGAAAGGTTCTTTGATTTTAAGGATGCATGTGATCATCTGTGCCCACCTGAATAATCCAGGATAATCTCT
This sequence comes from Eumetopias jubatus, assembly GCF_037043125.1. Taxonomy (NCBI): domain Eukaryota; kingdom Metazoa; phylum Chordata; class Mammalia; order Carnivora; family Otariidae; genus Eumetopias; species Eumetopias jubatus. The sequence continues at coordinate 62,018,872 of NW_028274808.1, forward strand.
CCATCTCAAGGTCCTTAATTTAATCACATCTGCAAAGTCCTTTTTACCATTTAACATCACATTCACAGTTTCAGCAATCAGGAAGTGATGATCTTCAGGGAACAATTATTTTGCCTACTATACTAATAGAAGAAATTTAATTTTTTTTTGTGAATTTCAACATTTCACATGGACTTCTATAAAAACTGAGCTGAGATCAATATTACTGAACTGAAAATATCGCATATCAGATCTCATTGATTCTGCTTTTTAGCGCACAAATTTCCACAAATGCTAGAGAATGGATTTTTCCTTATCTTTGTTAAATAAGCTAGAGAGTAAAGTAAAATTTTATTAATTTGCTTAATTTATTTAAAGATTTTATTTATTTATTTGTCAGAAAGAGCACGCATAAGCAGGGAGAATGGTAGGCAGAGGAAGTAGGAGTCAGTAGGCGTTGGTGTGGGACTCAGTCCCAGGACCCGGGGATCATGACCTGAGCCGAAGGCAGACACTTAACTGACTGAGACACCAGGCATCCCTAATTTGCTTAATTTTCATCATAATTTTATATCCCCCAGAAATTATCCCACTACTCAGGCAAATAACATTAATAACATTAATGCTTACTTTTTTCCCTAAGCTATTGATTTTGAGATCTCTGGAGATTTTGCAAGTGGAGATTTCCATGAATGGACTGATGACGAAGATGATGAAGATGATATTATGAATGATGAAGATGAAATTGAAGATGATGATGAGGATGAAGGGGATGATGATGATGATGGTGATGACCATGATGGATACATCTGATTGATGAGAGCTGAGATCAATATATTCTACATTTCTATTATTTACAAAGTGGTAACCTATTGGAATGACCTTCTTGCCCCAAAACAAAATGATTCTAAAACTCACATATATTTTGTATAATTATTTCAAATATTGGAGCTAATGTCATAGAACTTCATGTTTAAATCAGAATCATTGACTTTGAGTTTTGATATGCCTTAGAGAAAAAGAAAATGCATATGGAGTCTAGCCGGATGAAAGAAAGTTAGGAAGAACTACTGATATAAACAAATAGTTTTCATAAGAACAAATTATATATATCTCCCACAAACAAAACAACCACCAGTGCTTGAGGTTGTATACGTTATTTTTCTGAGAGAGATTCTAAGTTGAATTTACAATAACTTATTAGTGGCCTGGGTCCCAAGGATTTTATAAAAATAATCATGACCTTAACTGCTATTCCAAAGTAGCATCTTCCCAAACCTACAGTGAGTGAGGGGATACCACAGGGTAAGAAAAACAGTGACAAGTGTAGAGTCCTCCATCGTGTTTACATTAATAGTGATGCTTTCAATTATGACATTACTCTGGATATGCTAGGATATTTTACAAAATGGCAAGTACAGAAAACCATGGATTCTGAAAGTTAAAACCTTAGTTGTCCTTTCTAATTTTTATTTTAATTCGGATAGCATTCTCATGTAGATTTTTTTCTATTCTTAAACAGCATGATTTCTTTACCTTTCTAGATTTCTTTATCTTTCTGACCAGCAATTTAGGGTGCAGAATTTAAAGTAGGAAGACAAAAGGAAAGATTCATTTGAATCACATTTTCATAAAGGTTTGTCATTTGCCTCAATACAAATTTAAAAGTCTTAATTTTTATTTTTTTTCCTATTTTAGATAAAAATTTGCATTTAATCCTAGAATTATGCCATTTTTATTACTAGTGTCGCAACTTAGAGACTGTATTGTATGGTGCCTTGCAAAATAGAAATAGAAAGGTTTTAGCATGCATACCAATATAGGATATTAGGCAATATATAAGCACACCTAATTAACAAATTAATACCAGTAAAGGTACTGCTGCTGGAATGAGGAAATGGACTATGTTTCTTTCTTTTTTCTATTGTTACATAATTGCCATGTGGACTTGTTTATAATTATTGTGTAGAGTAGCATTTAAGATTTAACTGTAACAAAAATTACTTTAATTGCTGTATTTAAGTTAGCATGTTAATTAATTGTGTAGACATTTTGGCAAACCATCACTTTTAAGTATATCAGACCTATGGTTTTGTGCCCATAATACAAATGGAAAACCCTATTGAATGTTATACATTGGTATCATAATTTAAACAGTGGGTCAACTTTTCTCCCAATATACAATTCACTGAAAGTAAAATTGGTGAATTATTTCCATTTGATTTATACACACTAAAAAATAAACTTCAATGTTGACTTTATGTAATATTTAAAGTACAATGCATTTTCTTTTTTTTACTGTTTATGTATAGTTTACAAAATAAAGAATCTTGTAACCAAATTAAACTGTTCCTTAATGATTTTCTGGGTTATAGATAAAAGCATGAAGGGTTCTTAATATTTTCCTTGATTTTTAAAACGAATACATCACAAACTAGCTAGGAAAGGTTTTTGAAAATTTTGAATTTCAAAATCAGAGTTCTTGGCATCTTGGATATTGTTTTCCTGTATATGTTAAAAAATGATTTTTGTATGTTCATTTAATTTTTTCATTTGACATAGAATTGCAAAGTTTTTGTTGAGGGTGTTATTTTTAAACCCATTTTTGTGATATCATAATTAAAATATTGAGCTAAATTTCTATAGTAACAGCATTTTTGAAGAGTGATAGAATAATCTTATCTACTTAACAAATGTATAAGAATTATAAAATATAAGTTGTAGATGGTTGGAAGAGGACAAAAAAACCTACAAATTCTAAATATAAGTTTAGTAAATGGATTTAAAGTAGCAAATATAGTGGCCTTGAAATTAAGCTATTTTTTTAAATTAAGCTATTTTTTAATTATCTTTCAGGCTCCCAGGAAAGCAACCAATTCAACAGTAAATATAAAATTGAAAATATTTACCTTATTAAACTTTATATAAAGTACATGTTTGTGTACAATATATATTTGTATATATGTGTATAAAATTCTATTTGTGATGTATATTAGGTATCTTGAGCATCACTTAATTCATTTTGTATATTTTAATTCAATACTACTATATTATTTATTTATTCCAAAAATATTAATATTGAGCACTGACTCTAACCCAGGCACTATACTAGGCACTGTAGATTCACTGGTGAACAAAATCATTATGAAATTAATATTCTAATGTGAAAGATAGATGATAGATTTAGCCCTAGCCCATAACATAGCGTAATTGCATTCAGTACTGGAAAAAAATCAAACAAGCTATTTCTTAGATTTCATTTGGCTAAAAAATGATGTATTTTGAAATCTTAAAAAGAACCCTTGATACAAAATCAAAATTTTAAAGGAGCATTTTTGGTTAAAAAGAATCAAACTACTTTAACATTTGTGCTTTTGTGTATTAGAGGCAGTACAAATGTAAGTTAAAAATTACAAGACAATCTGAATCACAACAAACTAAAATTTAAACTCATTAAAAGAAAAAAGTAGAAACATATAAATAAAATATCAAAAGTTCCTGACATGTCAAAAATCTAATGTGGAAATTCATAAATGCTTTTTGTTGTGCATATCTGGCATAAAAATTTGGATATGTTACCTAACACTATCCAGGGAACAAGCTAAATTAAAAACAAATGTAAAACATTTTAACGTTTATCGAAAGGACATGTAGCCTAAAGCAAACCTTGTATTTCTGTCAACCTTTTAACAAAATAAAGTCAATTAAGCGAAAATATCAAAATCACTAGAATTTTCTAATTAATTAATAAAACAGATAGATACTGAGTTCTTTATTTTCTGTAAAATATTTACATATTTTCATTTTATATGAAACCAAAAAAAGATGTGAAAAGTAATTCACAAAATAAACATTGATTCATATGACCTGCTCATAGCTTATTTAGAGTGGATTTAGAAAGTTTTATAAGAAAACATTTGATTGAAATGAACATTTTGATGACATGTTTTGTATACAATGATACTGTGACTGTAGGTAATGGGTCATTCGGGGCTCTATGCTTAGTTCACTTGTGAGACCACTAATTGGGGAAAAAATGGAGAAAGAAAATCAAACCAAACAGAATTGTCATCAGTAATGCACTTGTTTTGTCTGATACATAAAAGTATGTGCATGTACACATGTACATACACACAATTAATAAAATTTTTACCTTTGATTTAAAAAACAATGGCTAAACCAATGCACATTTATTTCTCTTTTGCTTGTTCATGATAAATGAAATATAGAGGAGCATACCAGATTTTTCAGATGAAGTAAGAAAATGCTAAAATCTATCATACCTCCAGTGGTACAAGTATATAAATAAATAATAATATGAGCTCCCTGCAGGTTTTTTTTTTAACATTTTAACTGATATTTAAAAAAACATAACTGATATTGAGATTAATGAAAAAAGCATTTTCATTCATACTGGTACACATTTTGTATGAAATAATATCAGCTTTTTACTTCTATGTTTTAAAAATATTTTAAAAATTGTAACTTGACTTCATGAAACTTTTATCAATGATTGAGTCAATGAACACTTTAAAGAGATCATCATAATGTTAGCTATAAACAATACATACCTCATTCCCTCCTGGGGCAAGACAATTTGGAATAGTCTCTTTAAATAATCCGTATTTTCTCTCCTCAATTGTATTTGAATTTCTGCCATCTTTGTACTACCTAATGCCTGTTTTACCTTATTTGCTATATACTTCAATAAAAAGCTTAACAAGTAAATGAATATAAATCAGTACATCATGAAACATGAATTAAAATGACAAAATGAAAAGTTATAGGTGAAAAAAAACAAAAAATTTTATCAACCTGTACACCCGTCATACCCATATTCAATTCTTTCAAAGATATCCTTGGGAAATTTATTTTTAATATATATATTTTTTAATATTTTTAATTTTTACTTTATTTTATTATGTTATGTTAGTCACCATACAGTACATCATTAGTTTTTGATGTACTGTTCCATGATTCATTGTTTTTTGTATGACACCCAGTGCTCCATGCAATACATGCCCTCCTTAATACCCATCACCAGGCTAACCCATCCCCCGCCCCTCTAAAACCTTCAGTTTGTTTCTCAGAGTCCATAGTCTCTCATGGTTCGTCTCCCCCTCCGATTTTTCCCCTTCATTGTTCCCTTCCTTCTCCTGATGTCCTCCATACTATTCCTTATGTTCCACTAATAAGTGAAACCATATGATAATTGACTTTCTCTGCTTGACTTATTTCACTTAGCATAATGTCCTCCAGTCCCATCCATGTTGATGTAAAAGTTGGGTATTCATCCTTTCTGATGACTGAGTAATATTCCATTGTATATATGGACCACAACATCTTTATCCATTCATCTGCTGAAGGGCATCTTGGCTCTTTCCACAGTTTGGCTGTTGCAGACATTGCTGCTATGAACATTGGGGTACATATGGCCCTTCTTTTCACTACATCTGTGTCTTTGGGGTAAATACCCAGGAGTGCAATTGCTGGATCATAGGGTAGCTCTATTTTTAATTTTATAAGGAACCTCCACACTGTTTTCCAAACTGGCTGTACCAACTTGCATTCCCACCAACAGTGTAAAAGAGTTCCCCTTTCTCCACAACCTCTCCAACATTTGTTGTTTCTTGCCCTGTCCATTTTTGCCATTCTAAGGTGTAAGGTGGTATCTCAATGTGGTTTTGATTTGAATTTCCCTGATGGCTAATGATGATGAACATTTTTTCATGTGTCTGTTAGCCATTTTGTGTCTTCTTTGGAGAAAGTTCTGTTCATGTCTTCTGCCCATTTTTTGACTTGATTATTTGTTTTTAGGGTGTTGAATTTGAGTTCTTTATAGATCTTGGAAATCAGTGCTCTGTCTGTAGTGTCATTTGCAAATATCTTCTCCCGTTCTGTGGGTTGCCTCTTTGTTTTGTTGACTGTTTCCTTTGCTGTGCAGAAGATTTTTATCTTGATGAAGTCCCAAAAGTTTATTTTTGCTTTTGTTTCACTAGCCTTAGGAGATGTATCTTGAAAGAAGTTCCTGTGGCTGATGTCGAAAAGATTACTGCCTATAATCTCCTGTAGGATTTTGATAGATTCTTGTCTCACATTGAGGTCTTTCATTCATTTTGAGTTTATCTTTGTGTATGGTTCTAGAAAATGGTTGAGTTTCATTCTTCTGCATGTGGCTGTCCAATTTTCCCAACACCATTTATTGAAGAGACTGTCTTTTTTCCATCGTATATTTTTTCCTGCTTTGTCGAAGATTATTTGACCATAACGTTGAGGGTCCATATCTGGGCTCTCTATTCTGTTCCATGGGTCTATAGGTCTGTTTTTGTGCCAGTACCATGTTGTCTTGGTGATCACTGCTTTGTAATATAGCTTGAAATCAGGCAACATGATGCCCCCAGCTTTGTTTTTCTTTTTCAACATTTTCTTGGAGATTTGGGGTCTTTTCTGATTCCATACAAATTTTAGGATTATTTGTTCCAGCACATGGAAAGTTCCATGTGCACTCGAGAAGAATGAGTATTCTTTTGTTTTAGGGTGGAATGTTCTGTATATATCTATGAGGTCCATCTGGTCCAGTGTGTCATTCAAAGCTCTTGTTTCTTTGTTGATTTTCCACTTAAATGATCTGTCTATTGCTGAGAGTGGAGTATTGATGTCTCCTACAATTAACCTATTATTATCAATATGTCTTTTTATTTTGGTTAACAGTTGGCTTATGTAGTTGTCTTCTCCCATGTTGGGGGTGTAGATATTTACAACTGTTAGATCTTCTTGTTGGACAGACCCTTTAAGAATGATATAGTGTCCTTCTGTGCCTCTAACTACAGACTTTAGTTTAAAATCTAATTTTTCTGATATAAGAATTGCTACCCCAGCTTTCTTTTGAGGTCCGTTGGCATGAAAGATGGTCCTCTATCCTTTCACTTTCTGTCGGGATGTATCTTTAGTTTCAAAATGAGTCTCATTCAAAATAAGGTCATTGTAAGCATGAAAATCAATTACTGCATGGTATCTGGAACACAGTAAATACCAAGTAAATGCAATTATTACCATTGTTATAGGCTCATGGCATAGCAAGATCACATTATTTTTTTAAATAAATCCCAAACCCAAATATCTTAGCTAGTTGGTTTTCCTAAATATTTCTTCATTTTCCACAAGAGTAATATTGACCAGCATATGTGTACATTTACTGCAATAAATGTACTGTACAATACATTAAATGCTAAATACATTAAATCCATACAATAAGATAGGAGAAGGATATTACAGTTTTATATTAGAGGTGAGGTATCATAGAAGTCCCTAGAGTTCACCGTACCCAATTGTCCTCTCCTTCTGGTGTGCATGAGGCATCTTCCTTCTTTTTTTTTTTCTCCTTCACAGTCGAGTTGGAGCCATAAGACTAGTTCTGACCAATTGACAGTGAACCGCAGTCACCTGTGGTGCTTAACAGGACAGGTGTCATCTACTTTACAGGCAGTTGAGATTACACAGTGATGGAGCTATCACTTCAGCCTGTGTTTCCCATTTTCACTGGTCATTTTCTCATGTCATGCTACTTTCCACATTTTTTTAAAGATTTTATTTATTTATTTGAGAGAGAGAATGAGAGAGAGAGAGAGAGCACATGAGAGGAGGGAAGGTCAGAGGGAGAAGCAGACTCCCTGCTGAGCAGGGAGCCCAATGCGGGACTTGATCCTGGGATTCCAGGATCATGACCTGAGCCAAAGGCAGTCACTTAACCAACTGAGCAGCCCAGGCGCCCTACTTTCCACATTTCAATCAGTAATAATCATACAAACTAATGCCTTATTCTTATACAACATATAACATATTTTTAAATATCTCAAATCCTTCTAAAGTGAAGCAGAGCATTGATAAGTTAATTCAGTTGGTCAATGACATATATTTGTATGGCATATAGCACCACAGGAAATGCAGCTTCTACAGTCAGAATTCCTGAGCTCATTCTGGTGTTGCTGAGTGTCACTGGGCAAGCTATTAACTTTGCTGTATCTCAGTTTCTTCACCTGTAAAATAATAATAACTTTGGAATTTACTTGATAAAACTATAATGGAGCTTTAGAGAGAATCCTAGTAAAACACCTAGCTCTAAAAAGTTAGTTACATAAAAAAAAAAAGAGCATGCAGAATGGTAAAATCATGGATACCATAGCCTAACTGCCAGGTCTTGAATCCTGTTCCACCTCTCACTGGCTGGGTGATCTTAGGCAAGTCATTTGACACCTGTGGCTCAGTTTTCTCAATCAGTGAAATAGCTATGATATTAATTCTCACCTCAAAGGGTTTTGAGGGAAGGTTACATGCTGTAACACTTTTAGGAGCATTCAGAACAGTGTTTGGCACTCAGTAAGCACTAAATAATAGTTACTACCAAGAAGAGGAGAAAGAAGAAAATAAAATCAATATATTAGCTGCTATTTTTAGATCTATCACATTTTGTTTTAAGATGGAATACAGAGATTGTTGTTCTTGTTTTCTCTTCTAGGAGCCTCTAGTCCAGAAAAATTAGGTGACCCCTGACCAGGACCGTGGACATCAGTATGGAAACTAAATCACAAATTTGGGTAGCGTCAGCTCAGTGCAGTCCAGTACTAACTTTTTTTTATTTCATCATGCCTTTTCTTAAAATTTTTGTACTTTTAAAAATTTTGTACTCTTTGTTTAAAGACTAACCTTTCTGAAACATTCATTATGTGGAGTTTAAGATGTTCTTTTTTTTAAAGGATATTCTTTCTTTTTTTTAAAGATTTTATTTATTTATTTGAAAGAGAGTGAGAGAGCACAAGCAGGGGGAAGGGCAGAGGGAGAGGGAGAAGCAGGTTCCCCACTGAGCTGGGAACCTGATGCAGGGCTCTATCCCAGGACCTAGAAATCATGACCTGAGCCACCCAGGCGCCCCAGAGTTTAAGATGTTCTATCCCAGAGTGGTTATTTATAGAAATTTTTCAATATAGGTTTCCCTTCATTGTCACTCTAAATGTGTCTATTTAATTGAGATTTAATTGAGATACTAAGAATATAGCCAAATTTCACTATTGTTTTTTAGTCCCTTTGTGGTAAGATTGAGAAGTTCCAGAGTTGAAAGAGAAGCAACAATTAAATACTATAAATCTGTTTTAGGGCTTAGCAGCAGTTGTCGTTCAAATGTGCCATTTTGAATTTATTAGACTAAAAATCCAAAACTCGTGAACAGCATTACTTTTACTTTAAAAATAATCTAGCATTTGGGGAAGAAAAAGCAGAGATATAACAATGAGAAGTATGAATAGGGCAATTTGACATAGCATCAAAGAGTATGAATCTGTGACATAAATCATTTTACATTTGCTCCAAATTTGAAAGTTCTCATTTCCCCCCTGTACATAGGCATTACTGGTCAACTATTTCTTAGTTTAATTTAACCAAATAGTTTTTCCTAATATGACATATAAAAACTTAAACATTTTTCTCTTTTAGGATAATGTGTTTGAGGTGCTCATCATTTCATTGCAAACAACAGATACTTTTTCTGTACTAATTTGACCACTTGGAAAAAAGACAAAAGATGGGGGAGAAATGCCCTTTAGTAGAAGATATATTTGTGAGGACATTAACAAAAAGAAGATTCTAACCTGGGCCTCACATTCTTCTTATAAAATAAAATGACAGCAAAATAAGTTGTACATATATCTTGCCAAAATAACACATAATTTTATCTCAGTGTTGGTCTAGTCAGTCATGTGAATCGTGAACTATTGAAAGTACTGATTCATTAATTAAAATGTATATTTGTATCAGCCTCATAATTATAGGAGCAATGAGCGTCTGTATCAATTCAGTTTAGTTTCTAAAATTTGTAATCATTTGAATAAATGTATATTTTCATGTCAGTGTATGTGTGTCTCTGATCTTATTTATTTATTTTGATGGAGGCTTCCTGGAAGGACTATTTAAAATAAAACTGCATCCTGACAACTTAAAGTGAGGAGGAACAGAAGATAATTAATAAGGTTAAGTATTTCCTACATTAATTACTATATAGCCTTGGAATTTACGGATTTAGCATTCAACATTTGAAGTATTCCACATGCAGGCATTTTTAACTTGAATCCCTCATGCTCCTAGGCAAGTAAGAATACATAGCTCTTGACTAGTAACAAAGCCTGGCATTCACCCACCATCCAATTTCAAACCAGTTTTACAAGAACTATCTCTTCCGTTCTGAGGAATTCTCACTTATGTTTTAATCCCACTTTATGAAAAAAAAATTCAAACTGTAGGGTGTCAAGGAAACTTTAGCAAATATCCCTAAAGAATGTTGAGTGGGTACCAACCACCTGCCAATAGTGGCTAGTTGTGTTCATAATTATCCCTAATAGGAAGTGACTTCACGACTGGCATTAGCTGGATAATAACTTATTCTCTAGTCTGATTATGGAGAAGTTGTGCCAAAATCTGGTCTAGAATCTTGCAAAAGAAAAACACAATTGATATAGCAACTCAGTCATATTCTTCCCCAGGTGGCTGCAACCTGAGCCTCTTTAATGCCAGGAAAGACACTATCATGTGTTGCAAAAACAACCTCACTCTGCCCATGTAGTGCCTCAGGCATGCTATTTTTAGGTCTGGACTTTGATGGAGCTCAAAGAGCTGTTTGTTTAAAACATGGTCTAGGATATACTGTAAGGGAAAGCTCTCAGTGTTTATAAATATCAGTCTCTATTTTAATTCTTCATGCTGAAGGGAAAAAAAGACAAATAATGAAGTCCAAAATGAAAATTAAATTTTTATAATAGTTGTTGTATTATATTGCAGTAGTACCTAGTTAAAAATATAACATCTCTACTAATCACCTTCAAAGGACATTCCTAAGGCATTATTTATGCATGTTATTACGGATGTGGCTACTTCCAGATCTATAATATGAATCTTTCATGTCTCTCATTTCTTTGCCTCCTCTTTCTGACATCTGGGAATGAATACGATACATTAAAAAAGAAAAACACAGGTCAGTGCATTTTACATTGGTCAGTGCCCAGACAAGAAGAGGTTAATATTAATAGATACAATTAATCCGGAATAATTATATTGCATTGTCATGATTCTTATAATTTCTGTGCCCCAATGGCATATATCTTCAAACAAATGACCAGTATAAATGGAACTCTACATGCAGAACACATGCCCTTAAAAAGCAAGTCTTCGTGGGAAAGGATTCAGTGAATATTGACATCCCTTTAAGAGAAAGAGAAAGTAGCTGACACCCTGGGGCCAGACATGAGCAACAAAGGGAAGTTCTCAACAGTTACCAAAATAAATAAAATCAAAGTCAAGTGATTAGTATGTTAGTGAGCCTTCTTTTTTCTTTTTCAACTTTAGCCAAAATATGGCCCTCCCCATCAAAAAAACTCACTTTTTGCCAACGTGTTTCATGTCAGTCATACATCTCTAGCCAGATGGCTATTCTGTGATACTAGACACAATGCAAGGTAAATAAAATTGTAAAAATTTGTTTTTTAATTGATCACCACCCTGGGACACCTGGGTGGCTCAGTTGGTTCAAGTTTGCCTTCGGCTCACGAATTGATCCCGGGGCCCTGGGATGGAGTTCCACATTAGACTCCCTGCAGTGGGAAGCCTGCTTCTCCCTCTTCTCTGCCTGCCGCTCCCCCTGCTTGTAGGCTTTCTCTCTCACACAAATAAATAAATAAAATCTTTAAAAATAATAGTTGATCACCACCCACTTCTTGCCATTACCACATAGCGGCATGGCCGCTGGTACAGGCATGCTGACCGGGTGAAGCCTTGATTTCAGAAGCTTCAGCAGCAATAACAATCCCTTAGCCTTTATTTTCATCAGCAGAGAGGCAAAATGGCTAGAGATTATTTTGTCTCATGGGGAAGGGCTACATGGGGAAGCCCTCTACATGGTTATTTGCAACTGGCAGCAAGATAATTGATTGTTCTGCCTCATCCTCTCTCATACATTTTGAACCATGCTGATTCATTCTTTTCCTCGAGTTCCAGTGCCTCAGAAATGGCTGAAGGTTGACATACTTCCCTCTCATTTGCCTTTATTGTCTCTTTTATCTACTCCAATCTCTTGGCAAAACATTAAAAAACATAAGTCAATTTACAAAGTGTGTACATACACATATGGATACACATGCATACAGGCGTACACACACAAACACACACAACTTTTCTCACACTCACACTAAAGAGAAAGAAAATACTCACATACTTATTTTTATTTTAAAGATTTTATTTATTTTATTTGAGAGAGAGTGAGTGAGTGAGGGGAGGGGCAGGGGAGAGGGAGAGAATTTCAAGTAGACTCTGCACTAAGCTGAGCCCTGAGCCCTATGAGGGGCTTGATCTCACAACCCTGAGATCATGACCTGAGCCGAAATCAAGAGTCTGACCCTTAACCGACTAAGCCACCCAAGCACCTTCACACATTTATTTTTTTTAATCAGGAACTTACTTTGAAACATTTTTGAGTTCTCATTTCTCCTTTCACAACATACATAATGAGCAACATATAGGAATATAATTACACTTGGAAAGATGTCTATTGATTTTAACATGTTAAAAACTAATTATGCTATAGGTTCTATCAAAGTTGTGCTGGTACTGATGTAGCCTTTAATGATGTCTTCTTTGCATGAACAGACCATAAACAAATTGCTGCTGCCTTACAAGCACATTAATTTCTAATGTAGGAGGAAACTTCTTTTTTGACAGAACTGAGCTTGCAGTCCAAACATTACCACCTGCTTAATCATAAAAGCATATGCTGTGATATAATTGAGTTCTAAGTTAACTCTTTTATAAAATTAATGAGTAGGTAAGTGATTGGGTATTAAAGCAAAATACTGAGTGATTATTTTATATTCCTACATAAATGCCTATGAAGTAAAACTATTAGTAGATTATCTACTAAGCCTATGTAACAGTCGTTCTGCAATAATAATGTGAATTGTCTGACTCCAAAATAACTCACTTTATAAGGACAAGTGTTTAGCTGAAACTTTTAGTGTACTTAACAAAAGTAATAGTGAACTTGAAGTCTATTTTCTTGGAGAAGAACATTTGGCAAATGTATGAAAAATAGTATTTAATAATTATTTTAGGGAAGGTAGGGCCCTGGTTATGGCAGGAAAAGAGAAAATTTTCTTTTTTTTTAAATATTTTATTTATTTATTTGACAGAGAGAGAGAGCACGAGCAGGGTGAGGGGCAGAGAGAGAGGTAGGCTCTCTGATGAACAGGGAGCCTGACATGGGGCTTGATCCCAGGACTTTAGGATCATGACCTGAGCTGAAGGCAGATGCTTAACTGACTGAGCCACCTAGGTGTCCCGAAAAGAGAAAATGTTCAAGTAAATAAAAGAAATTAAATCCTAGCTCAAGTCTCATCTTAGCTATGAAGTCTATCCCAACAATTACCACCTCTTTTAGACTGAGTTAATCTGCTCCCTCTGTTTTTCCATGGTGAGTTATAACACTCCTCTCTCACAGAACTTACTATATTGGAATGTAACTATTATTGGCACATCGATCTCTCAAGCCCACTAAGACATGATAGTGGCTTGCTCTTTTTTAGATTCCAGCAATAAACTCAACTATAGTTGATGCTTAAAACTTGTTAGGGAGGGAGTGAGATTGTTAGGCAGAAAGCAAACAGCTCAAACTGCAGAAGGGATAACAGAGGAGAGGATACAGTGGGATTGAGCTAGAGCGTGGGATGGGTGGAGGAGGCTGGCAATTGAATCAATTATAGAAAGGCAAGTCTGATCGTTGCTGGGTTTTGGAAGTACTTTTGCAGAGAGCTGTTGTAAAGATGGTCCAAGTTTCGAGAGTTAGAAAAATTTTAAAGAGAAACAGAATTTGTTAAAAATGCAAGTGTGCTTTGCAAAATAAGGACTGTTAATGGCCATTCCATAGGGTTTTGGTAAATATAATTATAATTATATACTCCATGGAACACACTAAACCCTAAAAAGTTCTACTCCAAAACATTTTGATAAACTCAAATATTTCTTAATGCTAGTTCACTGGAAAAACCAAGTGTCAGTCCCACATGGATTTTACTGCACCTGTTGATAGCTATGACACTTTTTATTCATTACATGACTCAAGGATAAAAATCTGATCATTGGCCTCAGGGCCATTCCCTTATCCTCAGAAACCCAATGAACAGGAATTGAACTAAAACAAACATTTATCTCAAAGAAATATTACAGTTTTGCCTATATTATTTTCACATGACTAAAGAGTCCTAAGGCAAGAAAACTTCTGAAAGAATATTCTATTTGATCATTAGGATTGAAAGTGAAAGCAATCTCAAACTACTATGAACAAAATGAGAAGTTATTACATCTTCTAATGAGAGATCCACGCTGTGACAGCCTACGGGCACAGCTTAATCTAAATATTTAACTATCTATTAGGGCCCTGTTTCTCTCTCCTTCACTTTGCTTTCCTTTATATTTACTTGGTGATAAAGTGAGGTTGCCTTGTGTTGTTGCAAATATTAACAGTTCTAGCTAACAATTCTTGGTTAGCTTAATAACCAAGCAGTAAGAGAGAGCCCTTTCCCCAGTAAGGTTCTAAAACAAACAAATAAACAAACAAAAAAACCACACAAGAATTAACCCTGATTGGCCTTGGTTGGGGGCTATGTGATTTTTGAAGCCATTACTTAGACCTGGGCAGTGTAGCTTTCTCTTTGGTTCTGCCTCAATGATGTGTTCAACTGTGGCACCAGAGAATATGATCAGCCCATCTACATGGATGGAAAGTAACAGATTCTCCAAAAAGAGAAGAAATGGCTCTGTAATAACGAAAGTTTTGCTTGCCTGGAGAATAGGGAGATTGCAGATACAAAAAAAGAGGTAAGATGCAAAACAAAATTTTGAGTTGTCTCTTTCCATGAAACTTTAGAGTACAAAGGAAATGTATAAGACATTATTATAGCTAATTCCTATTAGCTTTGTGTTCTTGCCTATTTGTACACCCCTCCGCGTGCAGCAGCACATTCCTGGGTCCTGGACCTTTGAATCCTCCTCCCAACTCTTGCCATTATGGACTCCTCAACATTATGCCAAATTGCCTACCATAATGTAAAATTCTATAACATGCAACATATTCTATTCATGAGACTGTGAGTAAACAGGCACTTGGACACATCACTGGTAGGAATACAAACTGGTAAAACTTTTCTGGTGGGAATTTTGCAATACCTAACAAAATACATATACACTTACTGTCTAACCAGCAATCCTACTTCTAATAATCTACCCTGAAGACAACTTCCAAAAATCCAAAAGTATATATGTACAAGATTATTTATAACTGCAAAACACTGAAACAATCTAAATGCTTGTACATAGGAGAACGGGTGAATGAACTATGGTATGTCCACACAATGGAGTTCTTTGCAGGTTTAAAAAAATGAATGAGGGAGATATCTTTGAAGTTATGTGAAGTGATTTCCAGGATATATTTTTAAGTGAAAAAAAGAATATTTGCAGTCTCAGTATCTCACACAGGTATTTATTTTAATTGCACATGGTAAAAAGTAGTAACTTTATAGTGGATAAATATGGCAGACACCATCTTAGCTCTATAAACATAGTTGATATTCCCAGTAGTATGATATTATAAATCCCCCGATATAAGCCATGGAGAAGGGCACCATATTGCTTCTCTGATCTCTTCGCAAAAATTTATAATGACAATTTAATCACAAGGAAACATCAAACAATTTGAATGAGGAATATTCTGTAAAATAACTGGCCTGGACTCTTCAAGATCCTTAAGGTCATGGAAGACAAAGAAAGATGTGAAACTGTAAGAGAGTGAAAGAAACTAATGAAACATGACAACTAAATCCAGTAAGAGATGTGAATTAAATTCTGGACCAGAGAAAGTTTATCAGTAGAAAAAATTGCAAAATTTGAATAGTTACAGATTACTTAATAGTATTGCATTGATGTTCATTTCCTGGTTTAGATCCTTTTACTATGATTAAGTAAACTGAGAAGCTGAAGGAAGGGCACAAGGGAGCTCACTACACTTTTCTGTAACTTTTCTATAAGTTTGAAATCATTTCAAAATAAAAAGTTAAAGAGTAAAAAAAAAAAAATCTACAGAATTTGTATGTAAGTTGATCATGAACATCTCAGAATTGTCCATAGTCTCTTGGAGCCACTGACTTTCTTCAACAGCCCAGATAACAAAATGTGTTAGTTTTCTATGGCTGCCAGAATAAATTATTATCAATCAAGTGGCTTAAACAACCGAAATTTATTGTCTCACAATTCTGGAGACTAGAAGTTAGAGATCAAGGTTATCTGTAGTGTTGGTTCCTTCTGAGGGTTGTTAGAGAAAGGTCTTTCCTGGCCTGTCTCCCAGCTTCTGGTAGTTCTTTTGTGACAACATAACTCCAGTCTTCACGTAGTATTATCCTTCTGTGCATGTCTGTGTTCAAATGTTCTGCCCCCCTTTTTTAAGATTTTATTTATTTATTTGTCAGAGAGAGAGAGAGCACAAGCAGGGGGAGTGGCGGCAGAGGGAGAAGCAGGCTCCCTGTTGAGCAGGAAGCCCGATGAGGGAGGCGATCCCAGGACCCTAAGATCATGACCTGAGCCAAAGGCAGACGCTTAACTGACTGAGGTGTCCCAAAATGTCGCCTTTTTATAAGAATATCAGTTTTACTGGTTTAGGGTCCCACCCTACTTTAGGCTGAACTCATCTTAACCAAACAGCTATAACAATACAATTTCCACTAAGATCATATTCTGAAGTAGTGGGAGTTTGAACAATAAACAGTGAGGAGAAGACACCATACAACCTATAGCACAAAGATGTCTCTGGTCCAAAATCCTCCACCCCCAGACCCCACCTACTCTGAGAAGGATTTTGTCAGAGGCGCCTGGGTGGCTCAGTCATTAAGCATCTGCCTTCAGCTCAGGTCATGATCCCAGGGTCCTGGGATGGAGCCCCACATCCAGCTCCTTGCTCAGCGGGAAGCCTGCTTCTCCCTCTCCCACTCCCCCTGCTTGTGTTCCTTCTCTCGCTGTGTCACTGTCAAGTAAATAAAACCTTAAAAAAAAAAAAAAGGAAGGATTTTGTCAGAGCAGATTATGTTCATTTGTAATTGTGTGCAAATATTTCAAAATGTTAATGATAAATCATGGTATTATACAAAAGAATCATTTTATATAATAAATCACGAGGCCTGACTTCAGGATCTCACTCTGTCATTTACAAACTGTGTGTACCTAGAGTGTGGTAATTCAATACTTCCTTGTATTATCTGAAAAATAATTTTCTTTAATATGAACTAATGAGAGATGAGTCTCTGTTGCTTGCAGGTAACAGTCTTGGAGATGATGAGAACAGCTGATGTTATTTTTGGAAACTATTAATTATCTGGACACATTCTATCATATGTTAAACATTCCCATAAAACTACTTAGGAAAATACTGTGATATTTGCAAGGAGAAGGAAAATGGGTTAGAAAAAATAAACAGATCCAAAATATAGAAGAATTAAATATGTTAAAAAGACATATAAAATTAGTAGGGCAAGAATCCATAAATCAAATAATTAGTAAGCCTTCTGGGAGAAAATGTAGGATCCACACCTTAACTCAGACATATAGCTAGATAAGTTAGTAAATGTTAAACATTTAAAAAATAAAATCATAAAAGTTCTAGAAGAAAAGTTTAGGTTTATTTATATGATCTTCACACAGAATAAGACCTTCCAAGGTCTTGATATTTCCTGATATTTCAAAGTCAGAAACTCTAAAGAAAAGATGGATCCATATCATTATATTAAAATATTATAATTGTATGAAATATAATACTGTTATGAAATATAATACTGTTAACCTATTTTAGATTCAAACAACAGGGGTGCCTGGGTGGCTCAGTCAGTTAAGCGTCTGCCTTCGGCTCAGGTCATGATCTCAGGCTCCTGGGATCGAGCCCCGCATCAGGCTCCCTGCTCTGCGGGGAGTCTGCTTCTGCCTCTCCTCACCACTCATGTTCCCTCTCTCTCAAATAAATAAATAAAATCTTTTTTAAAAACTTCAAAAATGAACTCAAGCAACAAATTTTAACAAATATTTGCAGCAAAAAAATTGACACAGGGCTAATATTCTAATTAAATAAATATATTTGATTATCTAATAGAAACTTTTCATGATTCTATTTTTAAAACAAAACACACATACACACACACACACACACACACACACACACCTCTATAATAGCAATAAGATTCCAGTAAAGTGAGGCTCCTCCACTATAAAGGTAGGATAAAAAATAATTAAGGACAATTTGGTAACTTTCACCTAACCAATATGTATCATGAAAATTATTTAAATGTTTCTGAAGAATTTCTCTATAATATAATCAATATTGTGCAATTTGTAATGCAGATAATCAAAAACAATCTCAATGTCCTAATACAGAGAAAGCATTAAATCAGTTCTGTTGCCACAGGAATAGACAAAAAACGAATATCACGTAACCAATACAAAAGGGGGCTTTAGAAAAATACCTGATGATATGTATAATTGTTCATAGTAGAAAAAAATGAAATAAATACATATCAATATATATAAAGAGTACTCTTTCTATATAATATGTAAAATATTTTATGTATATATGTAGAACAAATGCACATTTTTCTATATATATGTAAATAGAGTATATAACTTTTCACTACGTAGAATATATAAATAATTATTCCATATGTAAACAAATACATATATACACACATATATTTATAAGATTATAAGTACATATATATACACACATACAAGTATATGTATGAGTATAAATCATGAAAAATAGTATTCTGTATACATATACATACACATATACATATATATTTGTATGTATAAATATCTATAGACAGTACCATTTAATTTCACTTACTATATAGAATAATTATGTGTGTTGATAGTGGTGAAATTTTAAATAATTTTTCTTTTCCATTTTGCATTATTCTGTACTACTTAATGTATTCTTAATTTCTATTAATAATTTCTAAATTTACTAAAAATTTTTTTTCTAATTTTAGACTGTGTAAAAGACCAGATATGCAGAGCTATAGATTTGCTACTTAACTGCAGTTGGTTGTTTCTTTCTGTAGTTGTTATATAAGTGGAGTGTATCTGCTGAAGAATAGCAGATAACCATTCTGTTTGTTTATAACCATAGTCCCTTTTGAACATTTTAATGTACCAGGTTCACTCACATATAAAAGACAGCCAGTCACATGGAAAATAAGTTTTCCTTTGTAATTCCTCATGCCTGTGCCCACTGACTTGATTTCTCAACATGCTGGTGTATATGGTTTTAGTCCCATACCTCAGTCTACCATTTTGATTATTTTGACATTTTATGCCATTTTGACATGTGATTTAGCTTTCTGCTTCCTTTGGTTCTTAGTTTTGCTTATTCCTTTTCTACTACTCTCTCTTTTTCCATCTTGGTGAAAAGCTCTACTTTTTGCCACAGAAAGGTTAACCAGACCACTTAAAATATATTTTAAACACCCTCTTTAATAACTAACAAAAAATAATAAAAACATTTTACTTCTCTATTTTCATTTAGCTGAATTAGTTATGCTATAAAAATATTTATCAAAAGATCTATAAATTGGTTAAAAGAGCATATGTTGTTGAATAGATGATTTCTATGACTTCTGATACAGTTTATTTTATAACTTTGGTTTCTGATGCTAATTTCAGCAGATTTTATATAGCACATTGATACATACAAGAATACAAATAAGTTCTTAAAATATATTTTTTCACAGGAATTTTGTAGTGAATCAGATGGGAAAGAAGAGAACATTTTTGAATATTTATTATCTACCTTACTAAAAATTTACAAAGACTTCTAATACAGGGGCCACATTACAGCTCTTTGCAATCTCTGGATTAAAATGTAGCAATTAGAGTAGCTTTTTGTGAATTTAAAACTGCCTTATTCCAAAGCTGTGGATGACATTGATGGCAATTCCCATTATTTTATTTCCTTTGAAAACTCAAAGCACCCAGATGTGCTGAAGGTATGAGATCTAGAAAACTGGAAAAAGACTGAGAATATGACAGCATCTTTTTTTTTTTTTTTAATTTACAAGTTCTCTGTGATGAGATGCTACCCAAAGTTTTGTTAGAGTTTCTTCCTGGGGTCACAACTCTTATTTCGTAAAATGTACTCTTAAACCTATGATGGTGATGACACTTCTCTGACCTTACTATCCAAAATCCAAAGGAAAGAAAATTAAGATTCCATTGGCAACCTCTCTTCTTGTTATTTTTCAAGACCACAGTCTCTCATTTTTCGTCATAGATTAAAGAGATATAATGATTTTATAGGGCAATTAATAATGATAATATGTCACAGAAGTGGCAATGATAATAATTTGCTATGAAAACAGAAGTCACAATGACCTTTTTCCCAAAGACTTAATTTACCCCAGGTGAATCATTTTCTCTATATCCTGAAGTAGGAAACTTGAAACTGTATTAAAGGTAAATTACTTGGAACTGCTCATAAGGCAGTGAATAAAAAGAGAAGCAGCTTAAGAAAACCAGACCTTTCCTGTGGCCCTCGTGTCCTCTGTTCACACAGTATCTTCCATGGCTCTGTCCCTTAACACCTTTTACCAAGATTGCTGTAACTGTCTCCTAACAGATCATTGTTATTCCAGACTCCCCTGGTCCCAACTCCTACCAGAAGCTTCTCCAAACAGCTGCAACATACTCTTACGGCATTGGCCTCTCGATTTGGAATCATTTAACGATTCCCAATCACTTCCAAACCCCTGGGGATGGCTCCTTCACTTTACCCAGGCATCTACCCAACCATATGTCTGTCCAGAGACTCCATGTTCCAGTTAAGTCAGAATAAATTACTATGACCTCATTTACCTCTGTGCCATTGCATAATACCTGAAATAGTCTTTTTCCCTCCCCACCCATATAATTCTAACTCATCCATTTAGTCTATATACAATTCAGGGTTGAATTCAGTCCACCAGGATATAATGTCCATCCTTGAAGAGCCTGTTCCCATGGGAGGATTATGCATGTCCACCCAGCTTAACTCAAATGAAATTTTGTGACTTGCTTTGCCTACTGGGATATATGCAGAAGTGGCATGAAGCTTAAGGGTCAACATGTGTACTTCATTTTCTTTTTCTTGTGCCATGAAACTGAGAATAATGCAGATAAAAAGTGCTCTATCAGCTTGTATATCTGAATGAAGATGCTGTAGAGCAGACCTACAACTGGCCCGTGGTAGGTAATGCTGAAGTTCCTAAGATTTTATAGTCCTTTGTTATCATAGCATAAACTAACCTGTCATGACTGATGCATTATCTATTTCTACATTGTAATTGCTAGCTTTATTGTTGTTTTTGATTATGTTTCTCTCACTAGCCTTTGAAGTCTTCAAAGAAAAGCACTGCAATTTTCAACTTTTTTTCCTTTAGCAAATAATAAAATGCATTGTACATAAAAGGAAGGAGATAATTATCTGTTGATAGAAGAAATAAGAATGAAGATTTGTTGTAAAAATATAAGTCAACTATCCCATAGTATCTCTAGGATGCAGATAAAGGCATAAACAATTATACACTTAAGCAATACATCTACATTTTAATCCTCTGCAACTAGTTTATTTAAATTGTACAGAATCTAGGTAAACAGACAAAAGCACACACATTTGTTTCCATTTCTTCAACAATGACATATTATGTGACTAGCACGTGTTTGGTACATGCTAGGCATTTCAGTACTGTGAAACAATCCTGCCCTCAAGCAGTGGAGGGTCCTACAGAAACATGAGATATGGCAGTGTATAAATAAAGCACTCAAGAATAGGTAAGATTTAATTAGGTACAAAGACCAGGGCAGGCATTTTTGGTAGAGGAAGGAGACAGCATAAATGTAGAATCTAGAATCAAGAGAAAGTGGAGAATGAAGGAGAACATTATAGTGGATGAATAGAATGTAAGGCAATGAGTGGTAAGAACAGGACTAGAGGAATAGTAAGGCTAGATCATGACACACTGACATGCTACCCTTAGGCAGTTTAAACTTTATCACAAAGCCTCTGAGGAATGCATTGAAAAAATTCTATAAAGAAATGACAAGAGCAAATTTGTGATATAGAAGTTGCAGTCTACAAGCATGTAGAGAATAGATGAAGGTGGCAAGGGTGGTGAAACTAAAGACATGGCCAGAGATTTTTAAAATGGTGGCCTTGTATAAAAAAGATGAGCTGGGACAAGCGTGTTTTCTTCCTCATGAATTTGGGAAATTAAAAGAATTTATCAACTATGGTTCAAGCTAAGATGGAAGGTGGTGATAGCAACCAAACTCACGAGCAGACAGGCTCAGTGATGATTAGAGACAAATATATATCTGCTGGAGTAAGGAGAAACTGAGAATGAATGATTCATGTCAATCATGGAGCGTTGGAGTGGAACTATGCAAACCTGGTGCTTAGGTGTCTAAATCTGCCTCAGCTCCAGCTTTGGCTCCTAGGACCTCTGCCTCTACCACAGGTTTTCTTTTGGCTTCAAGCAACATGTCCATCTCCTATATTGCTCCCCATAAAGTTATTCATCCATTTTGGAACTTGAGAGTTTCTGTTCTTTATAAATGGAAGATCTTAACGGGCAGTAGACTGATAGTCATGTGTTATCAATAATAGCTCACATGAACTTCGTATAAGTAATGATACAGGAGAAGGTATGGCCTTTGGGATATAAAGCTTAACAGAGACGGTGAGATGACCCAAAGGAGCAGGCAATTTTTTTTTAAGTTACATGTTCTGAAACAAACATGTACTTCAGCTATTGGGAAATTAATCAATATGTCCCTGTATTTCAGTATAGGGGAGTAATTCAAATTGCACAGCTTGTAAAAAGTACCTTGGGATATTTTCAGATGAAAGATGTTATCTTAATATAAAAGATTATTTCTCACTCCTTGGTATTATATATTTCTCTTTTAATAAGTTTACCCGTTTCAGGGCAATAGTATTTTGTTACATGTTGCAAAGTATTTTGATGTGTATCAAGATTCCTGTTGTTTTTTCAACATTTTATCTTATTTGAGATCACATTGCACACGGTTATTTTGGGCCTGGGGGAAAAAGGATCTTGGTTGACAGATGACAAATTGAAATATTTGACAATCTTCTTGCAGTTTTTGGTCCCAGTGGGATCTGATGTCAGTAAAATTGTGATGATCCAATTCATGGCACAGTGAGCTACCCCAGCAGAACAGCCTCAGGTCACCTGGGAAGTGTAGTTGCAAGTGAGTGATACATTAGAAATATATTTTTTTCTATTTGCTGTGATAACATGGGATCAGGGTCTGATGAAGGCATGAAGGGTCAAAGGAGCGGATCTTTTCTTCAAAAGCTTCATGGTCTAGGTCAGGCTACAGGCAGTCACAGTGCTTGTTACTCCCGAAGGACAAAGTTGTCCAATGGTTAAGCACTAAAAGAGATATCAGAACATCTGTTCTCACATTTGGCTATAGGAACCTCACCATTGATCTTTAGTTTCTCTATTTTTTTATTTTTTTATTTTTAATTATTTTTTTAAAGATTTTATTTATTTACTTGACAGAGAGAGACACAGCGAGAAAGGGAACACAAGCAGGGGGAGTGGGAGAGAGAGAAGCAGGCTTCCCGCCGAGCAGGGAGCCCAATTCAGGGCTCGATCCCAGGACTCTGGGATCATGACCTGAGCCGAAGGCAGATGCTTAACAACTGAGCCACCCAGGTGCCCCTCTCTATTTTTTAAATAAAACCATAGCCCTTCTTTCATATTTCAGAAATTCCTGCGATTATGACTGAAACAAGTGGAGACATTGCTTAGAGTTAAGTGGAAGAGTATTGTAATAACTATGCAAAGCTCCAAAATAAGAGGTTACCATCTCTTCAAGTATATTTGACAGGATGTGCCAGACCTAGATTATGAGATACTAAATTTCAAGTGACTGGCTATTAGTTCAAAGAATCACTTGTCACACTTTTTTTTTTAAGATTTCATTTATTTATTTGAGAGAGAGCGAGTGAGCAAGAGAGAGAGAACACGAGTGGTGGAGGGAGAGGGAGAAGCAGGCTCTCCACTGAGCAAGGAGCCCGATGTGGGCTCAATCCCAGGACCCTAGGACCATGACCCAAACTGAAGGCAGACGCTCAATGGACTGAGCCACCCAGGTGCCCCTTGTCACACACTTCTAAACATACATCTAAATAGCACAATTCTAAACACATATATAAATATAAACACTGAAACTGTATAGCAAATGTTGATTATTCAGATTTTCTTAAGAGAACACATATAAATATATATACTAATTTATACAATGTATTAATTAATATATTATCACAATATATCATTTTATTATATATCAACATATAATGTTTTAATATATTATAACATATTATATGTATTTTAATATTAATATATTATCCAATATATATTAGGTAATCATAAAAATGAAAAATAGACTCTTTTAATAGGAATTTATTGATTTTAAAGGATCATTTCATTATAACTTGATGCAAAGAATTATAAAATTCCAGTAGCAAACTGGTAAATTCTGGAAAATATTTGTGGACCCAGTTAGACTGTCCTAACAGGTATTTGTTTAAAAGATTTATTTATTTATTTGAGAGAGAGAGAACAACAGCATGCACATGAGTGGGGAGAGGGGCAGAGGAAGAGAATCTCAAGGAGACTCCCTGCTGAGCTCAGAGCTTACCTGGGCCTGGATCCAGGCGGGCCTGAATCCCACAACTGGGAGATCATGACCTGAGCCAAAACCAAGAGTCAGATGCACAACTAACTGAGCCAACCCAGGCATCCCCTAGAGAGTATTTGTAATGAACACTGCTAATGTTTGATTTGATGGCCTTCATCTGACTGACATAACTCTACAGAGTAATAGTTCTTTTAATACGTTTGCAAATAAATCTTGCTGATCTTGCTGGGAGACAGTCAGTCTTTTCAGATATGTCTATTTACTTTTTAATCACTTTATTGTCTGCTAATTTTAACTTTCTCTCCAAGTTTGGGGAAGCACTCTACCTTTCACTCTGTGTATTACCAAAAGTTACAATGAGCAAAAGGATTGTGAGCATTCTCTGTACATCCATGGAGATGGTATAATATCTCTCTCCCAAACTATGATACAGTTACTGCAAGCTCTCTTGCTTTTCTCTGCCTCAAGTGGAATAGCATTTAAACAACTAGGAAGAGGAATTATCCAAACTTGCCTTAAAATTAGAATGTCAGGTCTGTTTGTTTAGAATCTGTGCTGTACAATACAGTGGTTTATTCTAGAATATATGTTGTCCATTTTTTAAGGTTTTATTTTAATTCTAGTTAACATACAGTGTAATATTAGTTTCAGGTGTACAATTTAGTGATTCAAAACTTCCATACATCATCCGGTACTACTCATCAGAACAAGTGCATTTCTCAATCCCCATCACCTATTTAACCCTCCCTCCACCTGGTAAGCATTAGCTTGTTCTCTATCATTAAGAGTCTGTTTCTTGGTTTACCTCTCTCCACCCTCCCTTTGCTTGTTTTGTTTCTTAAATTCCACAAATGAGTGAAATTGTATGGTATTTGTCTTTCTCTGACTGACTTATTTCACTTAGCATTATACTCTCTAGTTCCACCCACATCGTTGCAAATGGCAAGATTCATCACTAGTCAATGTGGTTAGTGAGCACCTGAAAAAAGGCTAGTGTATCCAAGAAACAACTGAATTTTAAAATTTTGATTACTTTAAATTTTAATACTGAAGCTGTGTGAAACATTTTCTTGCTAAACACAACCTTAGTGTTTTCACAGAGTACCTCTCACTTTAAATGTGCATTGTGTAAGTATGTTGCAGTGTAGTGCATGTTTGGGACATATATGTCATTTCCAGCTTGCATGATTAAGTTTAGGAAAATATATAAATTTTATTTTATTTTTTTAAATCTTTTATTTATTTATTTGTCAGAGAGAGCACAAGCATGGGGAGCAGCAGGCAGAGACAGAAGCAAGTTTCCCCACTGAGCAGGGAGCCCAATGCGGGACTCGATCCCAGGACCCTGAGATCATGACCTGAGCCGAAGGCAGACACTTAAGCGACTGAGCCACCCAGGTGTCCCAGAAAATATATAAATTTTAAACAAAGAAATAATCCTGATTCAAAAATCAAATGGAGATATAGAAGCTAGTACTGTTATCAGAAAAGTGGAGAGAGAAAGAATATGCTTTGTACATTTCATGATTAAAAATACAATTATAATCTGGTAGAGCAGTACAGAATAGAAAAGTTGTGTGTTGTATAAAACAAATATGTTAAAACTGACAAAAGGGACAATATTAAGAGATATTTTCAGCAAAAGACAGATAATGGATTTGACAAGGATTTTCCTCTCAACACTCAAAAAACTATCAAAACTAGTCTAAAATCAAAATTAATTTTAACAACAGTAATTTCTCTGACATTGGCTATAGCAGGGATGTCTTCTAAGGCAAGGGAAACAAAAGCAAAAATAAAATAAACTATCAGGACTGCAACAAAATATAAAGCTTTAGCATAATAATAGAAACCATCAGGCGCCTGGGTGGCTCAGTTGGTTAAGCGACTGCCTTCGGCTCAGGTCATGATCCTGGAGTCCCAGGATCGAGTCCCACATCGGGTTCCCTGCTCAGCAGGGAGTCTGCTTCTCCCTCTGACCTTCTCCCCTCTCATGTACTCTTTCTCTCTCATTCTCTCTCTCAAATAAATAAATAAAATCTTTAAAAAAATAATAATAGAAACCATCAACAAAACAAAAGTCAACTTACTGAATGGGAGAAGATATTTGCAAATGATATATCATTTGAAGGGTTAATATCCAAAATATATAAAGAACGTATACAACTCAACACACAAAAAATTGGTCTGATTAAAAAATAGGCAGAGGACTTGAATATATTCTTTCCAAAGAAGACATACAGATGGCCAGTAGACACATGAGAAGATGTTCAATATCACTCATCATCAGGGAACTGCAAATCAAATCCAGAACAAGAGACCACCTTGCACCTGTCAGAATGGCTAAAATAAAGAAGACAAGAAATAACAGGTGTTAGCAAAGATGGGAAGAAAAAGGAACCCTTGTGCACTATTGGTGGGAATGTAAATTGGTTCAGTCACTGTGGAAAACAGAATGAAGTTTCCTGAAAAAAATGTACTTATTGTGGTGCCTGGGTGGCTCAGTCTGTTAAGTGTCTGCCTTCGGCTCAGGTCATGATCTCAGGGTCCTGGGATCAAGTCCTGCACTGGGCTCCTTGCTCAATGGGGAGCCTGCTTCTCTCTCTCCCACTCCCCTTGCTTGTGCTCTCTCTCTCTCTTTGCCAAATAAATAAAATATTTTTTTTAATTTACTTATTTTATTTGAAAAATCAAGCTGTGTATAATAATCAGCATGTTGTATTGATAAAGTGTTTCTATGACAAGAAATGGATTAGGAGCATCAATACAACTGCAAATATTATATATAATAAAGCATGAAAAAGTTAAGCTCCATATTTTGGGTAGCAGATAAATTATAGCAAACATACCAAAGTTTAACATTTTTATTCACATAAAGGCAGCCTGAAATACAATTCTACTTTTCTTTTAAAAGATTTATTTTTTTATTTATTTGAGAGAGAAAAGGGAGAGAGTGAATGCAAGTGGGGGGAGGCTCAGAAGGAGAGACAGAATCTCAAGCAGACTCCCTGCTGAGTGTGGAGCCTTACAAGGGCATGATCCCAGGACTCTGAGATCATGACTTGAGTTTAAATCAAGAGTCAGACACTTAACCGACTGAAGGCCCCTGAAATACAATTCTTTTTAAGATTCCTGAATGGTCCAGATTATTTGAGTGTTAGATAATATTTTCTAATTTTATATTGATAAAAGTAAGGTACAAATATAGTAAACAAATTAAGGTTCTAATAGCCATCAGGAGTAAATTAAGAAACATATTGATAGCCATACCTGCATTGTCACAGAACATCAAATTATGCTTGTCTGCTGAGATTCATGTTTCCCATTTCAAAATGATATCTTGCCTTCTAACACTTTAACTAATGTGGCATTTGGAATTTTGGCAAAAGGAAGATCAAATTAATTATTTTTTAGTTGTTTAATTTATGTATGTTTTCCCTGATGAGCCTGTGGATTCATTTATTAATTCAAAAGTATTTGGAAATCTATGTTTTAATGTATTCTTCAAATCTCTTCCCACTCCAAATTTAGTGACATCACGTTGGAAGCTGAAAATTGGTCATAACTGGAGTATCCATGCCATGTTAATGGCAGAAGCTACAAATTGTCTTTTTCTTTTTCTTCACTGATAGCTTATTGTAAATTACTTATCAGAACTGCCCAATGAAGGTATCGACTCTTCCAGAATACTACTTTGTGCAACACCCTCTCTAAGAATGACTATTAATCCCCATCTTGAAAATTAAATAGGTTCAGTGGGCTTTAGTACTTTAAGAATAACATGCACAAATCCAGAAGACTAATAAAAGGCTCACTACTAGTTTCTTTATTCTTTCCAGTGGTCCATGGAAATCAAAGGATTGAAATAATCTTCATGTATCTTTTAAGAGTTACTCAGACACAAATGCCATTCTCTATCAACAAGAGCACTAGGACATTCTCCTCTCATCTATTCTGTATCTCTATGTTGAGGCTCACTCCTGTAGCTGAAATGTTACTCCTCCCTCCTGATCTCTAGTTAATTCCTAGATCTTCGTGCTTCCTGATTCAGCTCAAGAGTCCAGATTGAATTGAAGACTCTCTTGGCTTCCATAGCACCCCAAGCTTACCTCTACCATGGCATTTACTGGATGTTTATCCTACGGAAGAGAGCAATGATGTTTTTGTTTTGTTTTGTTTTGTTTTCTACCTTCCCCACAAGACAGTATGAAACTGACAGCCAAAATGTGTCATTTCCAATTTTGTATTCCCATGGAATAGTATATTGTGTGGCACAAGTTGATCACTAATAAATGCTTGTTGGATTATTAAACTGCCTAGTAAAGCTCTGGATTTGGACAGTTTGTTTGAACAAGCCCTTCTTCATACTATCTTCAGGCTCTCTGTAAATTATAATGACTGCCTCCATTCCCCAGATTTTACTGTAGGTAATCTCAATGCAATTCTTTTAGCCACTTTTCAGCCATATAAATGATAAAATGCCAAAAGTGACATTTTCAGCTCAATAGTTGGCAATTTGATACAGAGTTTAAGACTGATCTTTTTCCTTTTGAGGAGAATGTATCTCTAAATACCTTCATATGAAAACTAAAAACATACAGTCAATTCAAAATTGGTATATTTTATTTTTCTGACAAGGATATAAACATTCAATCAATAGTACAATCATCAGCATGCAAGATTAGTCATTTCAGAATTAATTGTATAAAATATAAAATAATGAGAATCTGTCCATTAGAGGCATATTTCCTTCAGGTTAAATATAGACTTGTCTCAGTGAGGAGGGTTTTAGGTTTTTGTGATCAGCTCTATCACTACGTATGGATGCATTTTAAAATTTGATTATTCTCTTTCATAGGATAAGTGAATATTTATTACACCTATAAGAGAAATCATTTCTAAATTATGTGAGAGCTTCTAGATAAAGATCCTGCTGATCACTAGGGCTTTTCACCTGCTTTGCTGTGAGAAGTGACAAATTAATGAAGGTCTTCCTATGAAATATTTCTACTGAATGCTCTATACACTAAGCAAGTTAATTTTTTTGTGCTACCTTAATGTAGAAGCAAAGATAATTCCCAAGTTACACAGATATGGAAAGAAGGACTGTATGCCCACAAGGAGCAGATTTACTTGCTCTGAGAAACTTTCCTTTGGGGAAGGTGCACACACGTGTGTGTGTGTGTGTGTGTAAGACAGAAGAGGGAAAAGGTTGTCTAGAACAGAATGTCGCATACAGTACTAGAATAAGAATCAAGAGGCCCAAAATTTAATCAAAGATTCACCACAACTTGTCTACTTTTCTGCAAACTGCAAGGTCCACAATGATTTCCAAATTTGGGATGCACTTTGAAATTGAAGTGTTCTGACAAAGTTACACTGATCATGCACTGCCAACTGATGTTCATGCACATATTATCATCCAACCACAGGACCCAGGCTTCGGTATCAGTGCTCTCTGCCCACATCCACTTCCCCATGTGTTCATTTCAATGTCTTTAAATGTGTTTCCCTCTTTCTTTCTTCCTGTTTTCTTGCTTTCCTTCAAAAATATTTATTTAGTTCCTATTATGACCAAGTCTTTCACTATTAAAGGTAATCCAAATCAGTTTTGTTCCTGCTATCACAGAGCTTAGAATTTTGTGACTCCAATGGATATTAAGCAGATGATTCCTCACATAAAGCATACAGCATTTCCTCCTTATCCATAGTTTCACTTTCCATAATTTCAGTTACCCATGGTCAGTCAGTTGCTGTTGGAAGAAGATGATCTTCCTTCTATTTATTGTCAGGTCAATAGTAGCCTAACAGTATGTTGCATTGCCTATGTCATCCACCTCACTTAATCTCATCACACAGGCATTTTATTATCTAACATCATCATCATAAGAAGAGCAAGTATGGCACAATAAAAAATTTTGAGAGAGAGATTGGGACCACATACACATAATTATTACAGCATATTGTTATAATTATTCTATTTTATAATAAATTATTATTAATCTTGTACTGTGCCTAATTTATAAATTGAACATTATACATATGTGTTCATAGGAAAAACATAGTTTATAAGTTTATATAGGGTTTGAAATTATCCATATCTTCAGGCATCCTTTGGGAGTCTTGGAATGTATCCCCTGTAGAAAAGAGGGGGCTACTGTAACTATAAAATGAGATAAGTATTATAAAAGAGAGAAACAGATATTATAAAAAAATATGTAACTCTGAGAAAACTGTTCTACTCTAGAGAATCTAGAAAATGTCTTCCCTCACAGTCATTTGATCTGAGATTAAAAGATAAGTCAGATCTAATTAAGTAAAGAACAGGGGAAAGAAAACTTCTTGGTAGAGCCCAGGCATGTGCAGACTATGAGGTACAAAAAAGCATAATGTGGGGGGTGGAGCAAAATGGTGGAGGAGTAAGAGACCTGGATTTCATCTGGTCCCAGGAATTCAGCTGGATAGGGATCAAACCATTCTGAACACCTACAAACTCAACAGGAGATCAAAGAAAAGAATAGCAACAACTCTCTGAACAGAAAAGCGACCACTTTCTGGAAGGTAGGATGTGCGGAGAAGTGAATCTGAAGGTGATATTTGGGAGGATAGACGGAGGGGGAGGGGCCTCCGTCGGCCGCTTCTGGCAAGTGATAAGAGCAGTGGAGCACAAAATCGGAACTCTTAGAAGTCGGCTCCGCTGAGGGACGTCGCTCCAGTGGCTAAGCCGGGGGTGGAACCTTTGTGGGACAGTGTGGTCTCAGGACACTTGGGGTCACAGAAAGACCGGGGGTGCCTGAGTGTGGCAGAGCTCCCAGGTACTGGAGCGGGGAAACTGTCTGCTGAGATGGAGCCAAGGAGTGGGCTCTCAGCTTGGGGTTGCCATAAACCGGGATCCACCACACAGTCAGGCCACCTCTCCTGCAGCAGGGACCCAACAAGTGGCAGATCTGGGGAGACTCCCCTTCCTCCCATGGGAGGAGGGGCACGGGAGAGCATTCCAGGGATCTGCTGGGTTTGGAGACCCCACACGGGGTCAGGTGCTGAAATAGAAATGCTCAGTCACAGGCCGGGTGAGCACGGAGTGTGGCCAGAGACTGGGGAGATGGGAGTGATTGACTGCTTTTCTCTGGGGGTGCACTGAGGAGTTGGGCCCCGAGTTCTTGGCTCCTCCTGGGTGGAGATTGGGAAGCTGCCATTTTCACTCTCATCCTCCAAAGCTACACAGAAAGCTTGCAGGGAACAAAAGCTCCCGAGAGCTAACTCAAGCAGATTACTTAGTCTGGATCTGGCAAAGGCGGGGCAATTCCACCTCCAGCAAAGACATTTGGAAACCATGGCAGCAGGCCCCGCCCCCAGAAGATCAGCAAGAACTGCCAGCCAAGACCAAGTATACTGATCAATGAGAATGGCAAACTACAGAGCTAAGGGAATACTGCATATAGAATCCATGGCTCTTTTACCATGATTCTTTAGTCTTTCAAAGTTAATTTTTTTTAATTTTCTTTTTTTTTTTTGGAATTTTTCTTTTTCCCTTTTTCAACCAACATCTTATCAATCCCTTCTTTAAAAAACATTTTTATTTTTCATTTTTAGAGTCATATTCTATCCCTTCATAGTAGTTACCCTTATTTTTGGCATATATATATAAGATGCTCTCTCTTTAAAATTTTGAGATACAGTTTCTTTTAACAGATCAAAATATACCCTAAATCTCTAATGTATGGCTTTGTTCTACTCTGCTGCCTGTTCACATTCTCTCCCTTTTCTTTCTTTCTTTCTCTTAAATCCTCTTCTTTATTTTTTCAAACAACTACTTATCTTATCAATTCCTTTTATAAAATCTTTTATAATTTTCAACTTTATAATCATATTCCATCCCTTCATTGTATCAACCCATATTTTTGTACATATGTTTTTCTTTCTTTAAAATTTTGGGAGGTGCTTTCTTCTAACAGACCAAAATACACCCCAAATCTAGTGTATGGCACTGATATATGCACCATCCTGATCATATTTGATCATATTCTGTTTTTGTTTGTTTTTATCTTTTACTTTTTCTTTTTTTTTCTTTTTTCTTTCTTTCCCTTTCTCTTCCCCTGGCTTCAGGTGTTTTCTGATTTGTTTAGAGTATATTTTCTGGGGACGTTGGTACCCTGTTAGCATTTTATTCTCTCATTCACCTATTCTCCTCTGGACAAAATGACAAGATGGAAAAAATCACCTCAAAAAAGATCAAGAGGCAGTACTGACTGCCAGGGACCTACTCAATACGGACATTAGTATGATGTCAGAACTTGAATTCAGAATGATGATTTTAAAGATACTAGCTGGGCTTGAAAAAAGCATGGACGTTATTAGAGAAACTGTTTCTGGAGAAATAAAACAACTAAAATCTAACCAAATTGAAATCAAAAAGGCTATTAATGAGGTGCAATCAAAAATGGGGGCTCTAATTGCTAGGATAAATGAGGCAGAAGAGAGAATTAGTGATATAGAAGACCAAATGATGAAAAATAAAAAACCTGAGAAAAAGAGACAAACAGCTACTTGATCACAAGGGCAGAATTCGAGAGATAAGTGATACCATAAGATGAAAACAAGAGAATAATTGGGATCCCAGAAGAAGAAGAAAGAGAGAGGGGCAGAAGGTATACTGGAGCAAATTATAGAAGAGAACTTCCCTAATTTGGGGAAGGAAACAGGCATCAAAATCCAGGAGGCACAGAGCACCCCTCTCAAAATCAATAAAAATAGATCAACACCCCGAAATCAAACAGTAAAAATTACGAGTCTCAGAGACAAAGAGAAAATCCTGAAAGCAGCTCGGGAGAAGAGATCTGTAACCTACAATCATAGAAACATTAAATTGGCAACAGACCTATCCCCAGAGACCTGGCATGCCAGAAAGGACTGGCATGATATATTCAGAGCACTAAATGAGAAAAATATGCAGCCAAATACTATATCCAGCTACGCTGTCATTGAAAATGGAAGGAGAGATAAAAAGCTTCCAGGACAAACAAAAACTAAAGGAATTTGCAAACATGAAACCAGCCCTACAAAAAATATTGAAAGGGTTCCACTAAGCAAAGAGAGAGCCTAAAAGCAACATAGACCAGAAAGGAACACAGACAATATACAGTAACAGTCACCTTACAGGCAATACAATGGCACTAAATTCATACCTTTCAATAGTTACCTTGAATGTAAATGGGCTAAATGCCCCAATCAAAAGACACAGGCTATCAGATTGGATAAAAAAACAAGATCCATCGATATGCTCTCTGCAAGAGACTCATTTTAGACCCAAAGGCACCTCCAGATTGAAAATGAGGGGGTGGATGGGCGCCTGTGTGGCTCAGATGGTTGGGCGTCTGCCTTCGGCTCAGGTCATGATCCCAGAGTCCTGGGATCGAGTCCCACATCAGGCTCCCTGCTCCTTGGGAGCCTGCTTCTCCCTCTGCCTCTCTCTCTCTCTCTGTCTCTCATGAATAAATAAATAAAAATATTTAAAAAAAAAAGAAAGTGAGGGGGTGGAAAACAATTTACCATGCTAACGGACATCAAAAGAGAGCTTGGGTGGCAATCCTTATATCAGATAAATTAGATTTTAAACCAAAGACTGTAATAAAAGATGAGGAAGGACACTATATCTTACTTAAAGGGTCTATCCAACAAGAAGATCTAACAATTGTAAATATCTATGCCCCTGACATGGGAGCAGCCAATTATATAAGGCAATTAATAACAAAAGAAAAGAAACACATTGACAACAATACAATAATAGTGGGGGACTTTAACACACCCCTCACTGAAATGGACAGATCATCTAAGCAAAAAATCAACAAGGAAATAAAGACTTTAAATGACACACTGGACCAAATGGACTTCACAGATATATTCAGAGCATTCCATCCCAAAGGAACAAAATACACATTCTTCTCTAGTGCCCATGGAACATTCTCCAGAATAGATCACATCCTAGGTCACAAATCAGGTCTCCATGGGTACCAAAACATTGGGATCATTCCCTGCATATTTGCAGACCACAATGCTTTGAAACTAGAACTCAATCACAAGAGGAACGTCGGAGAGAACTCAAATACATGGAGGCTAAAGAGCATGCTACTAAAGAATGAATGGGTCAAACAGGAAATTAAAAAAGAATTTAAAAATTCATGGAAACAAATGAAAATGAAAACACAACTGTTC
Organism: Eumetopias jubatus; assembly: GCF_037043125.1. Taxonomy (NCBI): domain Eukaryota; kingdom Metazoa; phylum Chordata; class Mammalia; order Carnivora; family Otariidae; genus Eumetopias; species Eumetopias jubatus. Next base: position 62,053,894 of record NW_028274808.1, read on the forward strand.
AAAATCTTTGGGAGGCAGCAAAGGCAGTCCTAAGAAGAAATTATATGGCAATACAAGCCTTTCTCAAGAATCAAGAAACGTCTCAAACACGCAACCTAACCCTACACCTAAAGGAGCTGGAGAAAGAATAGCAAATAAAGCCTAAAACCAGCAGGAGAAGAGAAATCATAAAGATCAGAGCAGAAATCAATAAACTAGAAACCAAAAGAACAGTACAACAGATCAATGAAACAAAGAGCTGGTTCTTTGAAAGAATTAACAAGATTGATAAACCCCTAGCCAGACTTATCAAAATGAAAAGAGAAATGACCCAAATCAACAAAATCATGAATGAAAGAGGGGAGATCACAACCAACACCAAAGAAATACAAACAATTATAAGAACATATTATGAGCAACTCTATGTCAGCAAATTAGATAACCTGGAAGAAATGGTTGCATTCCTAGAGATGTATCAACTACCAAAATTGAACCAGGAAGAAATAGAAAACCTGAACAGACCTATAACCACAAGGAAATTGAAGCAGTCATCAAAAATCTCCCAAGAAACAAAGCCCAGGGCCAGATGGCTTCCCAGGGAAATTCTACCAAACATTTAAAGAAGAATTAATTTCTATTCTTCTGAAATTGTTCCAAAAATTAGAAATGCAAGGAAAACTTCCAAACTCGTTTTATGAGGCCACCATTACCTTGATCCCCAAACCAGACAAAGACCCCATCAAAAAGGAGAATTACAGACCAATATCCTTGATGAACATGGATGCAAAAATTTTCACCAAAATGCTAGCCAATAGGATCCAACCGTCCATTAAAAGGATTATACACCATGACCAAGTGGGATTTATCCCTGGGTTGCAAGGTTGGCTCAACATCCACGAATCAATCAACGTGATACAATACATTAATAAAAGAAAGAACAAGAACCACAGGATCCTCTCAATAGATGCAGAAAAAGCATTTGACAAAGTACAGCATCCTTTCTTGATCAAAACTCTTCAGAGTATAGGCATAGAGGGTACATACCTCAATATCATAAAAGCCATCTATGAAAAACCCACAGCCAATATCATTCTCAATGGGGAAAAACTGAGAGCTTTCCTCCTAAGATCAGGAACGCGGCAGGGATGTCCACTATCACCACTGCTATTCAACATAGTATTAGAAGTCTTAGCCACAGGAATCAGACAACAAAAAGAAGTCAAAGGCATCCGAATCAGCAAAGAAGGAGTCAAACTCTCATGCTTTGCAGATGATATGATAATTTATGTGGAAAACCCAAAAGACTCCACCCCAAAACTGCTAGAACTCATACAGAAATTCAGTAAAGTGGCAGGATATAAAATCAGTGCACAGAAATCAGTGGCATTCCTATACACCAACAACAAGAGAGAAGAGAGAGAAATTAAGGAGTCGATCCCATTTACAATTGCGTCCAAAACCATAAGATACCTAGGAATAAATCTAACCAAAGAGGCAAAGAATCTGTACTCAGAAAACTATAAAATACTCATGAAAGAAATTGAGGAAGACACAAAGAAATGGAAAAACGTTCCATGCTCATGGACTGGAAGAACAAACATTGGGAAGATGTCACTGCTACCTAGAGCAATCTACACATTCAATGCAATCCCCATCAAAATACCATCCACTTTTTTCAAAGAAATGGAACAAATAATCCTATAATTTGTATGGAACCAGAAAAGACCCCGAATAGCCAGAGGAATGTTGAAAAAGAAAAGCAAAGCTGGCAGCATCACAATTCCGGACTTCCAGCTGTATTACAAAGCTGTCATCATCAAGACAGTATGGTACTGGCACAAAAACAGACACATAGATCAATGGAACAGAATCGAGAGCCCTGAAATGGACCCTCAACTCTAGGGTCAACTAATCTTCGACAAAGCAGGAAAGAATGTCCAGTGGAAAAAGGACAGTCTCTTCAACAAATGGTGTTGGGAAAACTGGACAGCCACATGCAGAAGAATGAAACTGGGCCATTTCCTTACACCACACACAAAAGTAGACTCCAAATGGTTGAAAGACCTAAATGTGAGACAGGAGTCCATCAACATCCTAAAGGAGAACACAGGCAGCAACCTCTTCGACCTCAGCCACAGAAACTTCTTCCTAGAAACATCGCCAAAGGCAAGGGAAGCAAGGGCAAAAATGAACTATTAGGACCTCATCAAGATAACACGCTTTTGCACAAGCAAAGGAAACAATCAACAAAACCAAAAGACGACCGACAGAATGGGAGAAGATATTTGCAAATGACATATCAGATAAAGGGCTAGTATCCAAAATCTATAAAGAACTTATCAAACTCAACACCCAAAGAACAAATGATCCAATCAAGAAATGGGCAGAAGACATGAACAGACATTTTTCCAAAGAAGACATCCAAACAGCCAACAGACACATGATAAAGTGCTCAATATCGCTCAGAGTCAGGGAAATCCAAATCAAAACCTCAATGAGATACCACCTCACACCAGTCAGAATGGCTAAAATTAACAAGTCAGGAAACGACAGATGTTGGTGGAGATGTGGAGAAAGAGGAGCCCTCCTACACTGTTGGTGGGAAAGCAAGCTGGTGCAGCCACTCTGGAAAACAGTATGGAGGTTCCCCAAAAAGTTGAAAATAGAGCTACCATATGACCCAACAATTGCACTACTGGGTATTTACCACAAAGACACAAATGTAGGGATCCGAAAGGGTACGTGCACCCTGATGTTTATAGCAGCAAAGTCCACAAGAGCCAAACTGTGGAAAGAGCCAAGATGTCCATCGACAGATGACTGGATAAAGAAGATGTGGTATATATATATACAATAGAAGATTATGCAGCCATCAAAAAGAATGAAATCTTGGCATTTGCAATGACATGGATGGAACTGGAGGCTATTATGCTGAGTGAAATAAGTCAATCAGAGAAAGACATGTATCATATGACCTCACTGATATGAGGACTTCTCAATCTCAGGAAACAAACTGAGGGTTGCTGGAGTGGTGGGGGGTGGGAGGGATTGGGTGGCTGGGTGATAGACATTGGGGAGGGTATGTGCTATGGTGAGCACTGTGAATTGTGTAAGTCTGTTGAATCACAGACCTGTACCTCTGAAACAATACATTATATGTTAAAAAAAAAAGAAGATAGTAGTAAGGTAAAATGAAGGGGGAGAATTGGAGGGCAAGACAAACCATGAGAGACTATGGACTCTGAGATACAGACTGAGTGTTCTATAGGTGTGGGAGCTGGGAGGATGCGTTAGCCTGGTGATGGGTATTAAAGAGGGCATGTTCTGCATGGAGCACTGGGTGTTATATGCAAACAATGAATCATGGAACACTACCTCAAAAACTAATGATGTAATGTATGGTGATTAACATAACATAATAAAAAAAAGTAGAAAAAAAAAGAAAGCATAATGTGCTCAAGGACATGAGAAAAGTTTAGTTGAGACTGGCTTAGAGAATGGACCATGAGTATAAGTTAAGGCTGGAAAGGGAAGCAGAACTCACTCTTTAATATCTCATACACTGTTTTAGAGATGTATGTGGCTTTACAGAATATATATGTATATACACATATGTATGTAAATATATATATTTGTATATATGTAAATATGCATATATATTATATATATGTATATAAAATTGCAGACTACATTGAAGATATGCATATTTAATTTATTAGCAACGGGAAGATATTAAAGATTTAAGATTTTCCAAGAAAAGATTTCCACAAGAAAACATTTACATTTTTAAAAAGACCACACTCACTATGGTTTAGGGAAAGATTGAGTACATGTGTGGAAACCAAAAAGGGACTATCTGTAACTACTTACAGGAGAAATGACAGCAGCTTAGATTAATATGGCAATGTTAAAGGTGGACATAAACTGACATATTGGATTTAAGAAATATAATCAATAAGAGATACATATAGGGAATAGGAGTTAAGATAATAAGTTGTGATCATTTATTTAGAGTAATATTACATTTTTTCCCTAAGCTATAGAAAGATCTAATAAAAGAAGTTAAGGCAGGATTATTGTATTAGATGATTTAGCATTAGAATCCCTAAAAGTGACAGGAAAAAAGGAAAGTATTCCATTATTTTTAAAAAATTGGAAATGTTGTGGAGAAGAGTTTGGCAAACATTGATGGCAAATATATATTTGAGCTTGTTATCTACAAAATAAAGATATTTGATTTTTACCTAATAAAAATGTATTTTTGTCTATTATAATCAAGTAAAAATTCAATCTAGAAAGCATATCATAAAGATGTATTTAAAGACTTATTTGAATTCATATATATGAGTGTTTTGTAAAGTATAATCTGGATTGTGGCTTTGATGAAGGTCAAGCAAATCACTGTTTATGCCTCTTTAGAGGAAGAAATGCTTTGATTTGTGAATTGATAGCCTCTGCATTAATCTCAACAATGCAGGATGGACCACAGACAATTTTATTAAGATAGGAGGTTTTATTTAAGAGCGAGAAGAATAAGTTACATAGAATAGTACATTAGATGTCTGTATCAAGATCACCCCATAGTCATAGAATTTAAGTGCACCAATCAAAATTTCCTTACATTTTTTTAATGTATCAGACAGGTTTATCACAAGCATAGCCATGAAAAAACTAGAACAAAGGCAGAATTGGGGTCTTTTTCCCCTTATCTAACTAACACCCAGAGAAATAAAAAGAAAGAGGAAGAAAGAAGAGGGTGAGACCTATTGTTTGGGACTTAGCCTTCTTGTCATGGATTAACAAAGAAAAAGTAACAGCCCCAACAAGGGATGTAGCAAGAACAATTCTCTTTGAATTCAGAGGCAAACATTACCTATGGAGCTTCATTAGAATTACTTTTTAATCCACTTAAGTGATTCTATTACTGACATAGAAGCTTTGACAACCAGAAATATATGATAGATATCAGAATCTCTCTGAAGTTGGAGCCCAATGCTTGACACTAATACTGTCCTGTGGGTGTACCTTTCCCACGTCTTGTACTCTAGGTCTTTTGTCAGACCAGGTGGCTGTCACTTACTCCTGCAAATAATTCTACCTAGGGACCTACTTCAGTCTTCATCTGGTGCTTCAACTAGGGAATCATTTTGCCTAACAGTACTCTGCCCTTCTCAGTGATTTATATAGTTGACCTAAAATTTGAACTCCATACACATATGTTAGCACTTAAATATGCCTACGTAAGCAGGAAGTGTGCTTACTACTAAGTGGTATGGCCAGTTAGAGGGAGAGATTACCAGTGAGTTTTATATTCCCAAATTATCCCTCATCACATTACCCCACTCCCCATTAACAGGATACCAAAAGAAATATGTTACAAATAGGATCAATGTTTTCACTGTAAGACTGAGACTATTTGGATCTTTTTTCTTTTTGAAGCCCTTGAGACTGCCGTCCTTTCTGCATCATAGCACTTACCCAATCTCACATCCTTTATGCCATATCCACCATGGCTGCAACCTTCTCAGTCTTACAAAAATCCCAGGGGGAAGATAACATTCTTATTAAAATGGACTACCACTTGCTGAATCAACTGTCTGCTTTTTTAAGCATTTGCTGTTTATACACAGACATGCCATATTTCTTCCAATATGTGAGGCGTATAATTGGCAGCAGATTTTTTATTACCAGCCATTTGATTCATTTTTTGTTAACTTTAGATTTACATATATTGTTTCTCAAGGCTGACTGGGAGGAGTGTGACTGACAAATGAATGACTTGACATTCGTTACTGGAGAGATCTGCTTCCATCTGGGCAATCTTGAAGAGATACAATGTAGATTACTTAAAGTTTGAAAATAAATCTTACCTTTATACATATACATTTGTGTGTATATACACACACACACATAGATGCTGATTATAAATTAATTCATATATATTTTAAACAAAATTTATTTCCATTCTCATTAACTTTGGTTAAATAAACAATAGCCTTTTATGGTTGTAATCTGATAGGACAACAAATTATCTTTCCAAGCAAAATGAGGACTGGTTTAAGCATGTGACTACCTTGGAAAAATATTCAATGTAATTTTGGCCAGACACAGAGCACAGTGACTAGGTTAAATTATAATTCTTTCTGTCTCCATGGTATCCATAATCAATTATATTTTTCTGGCTATCTGTATATATATTTATACATGTACAAAATTTGTGTACTTAAATAATAATGGAAGTAAATTGGACTAAGTTTCATAGAGTCATTGTGCATGCCTTCTGTGTCTTTAGAACTTAGATTTTAGTGCTCTGTGTGTGTGTGTGTTTATACATATGTGAGAGTTTAATAGTGAGGACAGAGGAAAGAGAGGAAGAGATTAGGATAGTAAACATTGATGAGTAGAGAATAAAAATGTATACACTGTGAAACTCTAATGGAGAGAGAGGAGTACAAATCACCAATTATTGTACATTTACTATATGTGAAAATTGTTACGTCCACATATGCTGTCTTATTTGACCTCATCACAACCTATGATTGATTCCACATTTTACACATTTATGAGCAAACTGAGGTGCATAGAGAGTATCTTTCTAGGCAATGGAATGAATACTGAGGTAGGAGTTAAACCCACATTTGCCTGTCTGCCTGATTCTGTACCCATTATATGTATACTATATCATATTACCAGTTTTAAGGAAATGAGGCAAACTACATTTTATTATCTTGGCATGATACCACAAATTCAAAAATTTATTTGTTGATAATAATATACATTTCATTTCAGATCAGTCTGAACAGAAAAGGAAAAAAAAATCAGTGTGCCTATTTTTTCAAGTTTCTTCAGGGAAAAAAATAAAACTATGTCATGTGAAAAAGTATAGGCTGTTTGTAGGCTATTTGGGTTAGCAATTATTTCCAGGAATTTTCTCTTCTTTTTTTTAATTATGGCTTTTCACTAATAAAACAATGAATTTAACACAATTAGGAAAAACAAATTTGAAACGACAGCTTGTTTTTACCAAGAATATCAGAACAAAAATGGAATCAATGAGAAGTGTAAAGAGGTGCTTTTAAGAATATTTTAGGTTTGCAAATAATAACTAATCTGCTTTGCAAAAATTAAGGATGTATTTTTATTCTGAAAAAGAATATACTTTTCCAGAACAAAAGATGTCCTTAAATTTAGGGTCCTAATCATTTCTTCTTTTTATTGAGCAGACCTAAAATGTTGAAATATTTGTTTCTTTTATAAATGTGAAAACATTTGAGTGCATTTAATATTTTAAAGCGTATTTCTATTGTTTGTACAAGAATGTAATCATTCAGTCTAGGGTAATAAAAAGCAAGCAAGATTACAGCCTTGAGGGCAATAACTTTGAAGAATATTACAAATTTAATTTAAAATAATGGTGCTATATTTCTTATTGACATTATCTTATAAGCATTCAATGTGAGTGATCCTTCTTCCAAGTCCTTTGCTAGTTATTGACCTTCCACTTTATTTGTGTGCTTAAACCCTTACTACCAAAGAAGATGGCTGAGTTTGCCATGAATTCACTAAGATATGAGGAAAATTGGCATTGAAAGTCACTACTGTATTTTGTAAAAAATGAAGGAACATACTAACCCATCAGTGACCCATGCTTTCCAAACTAATATGCCTTTGAAGCATATAAAAAACACACCGAGTTGTTTGAAGACTATGTCCATAAAAGACATAACTATTTAGTTTAACACTTTTGCAAAGTTCCCTGGAATTGAAGAACCAAGAAGATTTTTATGTCTATGAATCATTCTAAAAAACATGAGTCTGACAACATAAATTTAGAAGAGCAACCCAGGTTGAAACAGTTGAAATACTAAAAATTCTGCAAAGACCAGAGAGTCAGAGGTAGAATTGAGGTCAGCTTTACAGGTCTGTCTTTGGGGCTCCTGAGTCCAGAGAAAGTGGCATTGCAAATGGACAAGTAACTGGGAAGGAGGTAAGAGGCGATGGAGAGTAGATGGGATCCCTGGGAAGAGCCCCAGAAAAGTGAGGGAGTTTGGTATGTTCCCCTCCAAAATGGGAGGGGATGAGGTTGTGGATGAGAACATATTCTTGTTTCAAATAAAAAAATGGGTAAGAACTGCAAATCTTTAACCATATTCTATGAAAGTGTAAGGTCCCTGGCATTGAAGAAGCTATCCTGCGACGTGACTCTTCTCTATCCTCTTTTCTTTCTCTGTTTGACTTTTCCCTTGCTGGTTTTAGGTTTTGGGGTTTGTTGGTTGCTTTTCTTGTCTTTTCTCCTCTCTTCTCTTCTCTTCTTTTATTCTTTTCTTCGTTGTTTTTTTTTTTTTTTTTAAGATTCCAAGGAATTACCTGAGAAATTACAGGCTACTATATATCCCAGGCGTGAGGAATCAGAGAAGTATGATATTGTGTTACTCCATTACTTTACCCCCACCACATTTGTGTACAATCTCACAGATATTCTGAGTCAAGATTTGTGATAGCTAAGGCCCTCTTGCTGGGTTGCACTTGTTGAATTTGGTGTGCTCTCAAATGTCAACATCCAGTCTCAAATTAGAGAAAAGCACACTTCTTTCTCATGTAATCAGAAAACTTAACTGTTCAGTGGGAGCGGTTTATTTATTTTTAATTTTTCAGCTCAAATTTCTAGACACATATCCCCACTTAACCCTAATATGTTTTTTTAAGATTTATTTACTTATTTTGGATGGGGGCAGAGGGAGAGGGAGAGAGAATCTTAAGCAGACTCCACGCTGAGCATGGATCCCCAGGCTCGGCTCCATGCGGGGCTCGAACTCACCACCCTGAGATCACCACCTGGGTGGAAACCAAGTCGGATGCTTAACCTACTGCACCACTCAGCGCTCCAATCCTAATATGTTTATTTTTTCTTCTTTTTTTACCCCCCTTTTTTTTAGGCTGTGGACTGAAAAAAAAAGTTTTGCTTTCACTTTGGTTATGTTGTTTTTTTATTATTTTTTTAAATTTTAATTCCAGTATAGTTAACATACAGTATCATATTAGTTTCAGGTGTACAATATACTGATTCAACAATTCTATATATTACTCAGTGCTCATCAAGATAAATGTATTCTTAATTCCCATCACCTATTTCATCCATCCCCCCACCAACCTACCCTCTGCTAACCATCTGTTTGTTCTTTGTAGTTAAGAGTCTGTTCTTTTGTCTCTTTTTTCTTTGTTCATTTGTTTTGTTTCTTAAATTCCACATATGAGTGATATCAGATGGTATCTATCTTTCTCTGAATTATTTCGCTTAGCATTATACACTCTAGCTCCATCTATGTTGCTGTAAATGGCACTTTGGTTATGTTTTGCTCCCTTTATCATGTGGTTATGTATGAATTCTTTTTCCCATTCTAGCCTTCCAAAGAAAACATCTAACATGAAACTTTTAATTTTGATTTCTTAATCCTTTGTTACACTAAATTCCTTCTTTTAACATGCAATTTTTACCCTACCTTAAACAAACTTGAAGAGGGTCTGTAAATTCCTTGACATAGTATACAAAATTGCACTTGGTGTTTATATGATCGATATGAATTAGTTCACTTGGTTTCAGGTAATAACACACCTATTTTTTTTAAATCCAATTAAATATGAATTTGGTTCTAACTGCCTGATGGATAGAACAGCGGTTCCTCTTCATATATAGAAGTTAAGCTGCAGAGAAGACAATCCTTAGGGATTTCTTTCAGGATATTAACATTTTATAGAATGCTTGAGAGGACAACAGGTACAGACAACAGGATGAATTTTCAGTTTGACTCCCTGGGTGGACCACCAAAGGAGTTATTGACTCCAAATTAAGAAACTGCCACTCCAGTTGCTTGTTTTAGGACCACACCTTGCTGCCTCTCAGGAATTCTCCACATTCAAGAAGCTTCTGCCAGTGCTTCCAGCTATAAAACTCTCATCTTACACATCAAAAAAAAAAAAAAAAAAAAAAATGGGTGCCCACAATAGGCCCCTGCTAATAATGCAGTAAAACGACCAAATGCCTGTAGTTAGAGTTGGACTTGCACGATGAGTAGCAGAAGCTTTGGGAGCACTGCTTCTACCTCAGCTTCTACCTCCACACCATCTTACGTGACTGCATCTAATTGGCTAAAAATAGGAACCTCATTCTGAGCTCCATGTGGAATTAGTGTTCCCAGGGTTCCATATAGGAAGGTACACTCAGAGGAGTCTGGTATATATCTGAACTTCAAACCACCATATCCATCATATTCTCCTCCTCTTTCTTATACTGTTCAAGAATCTTGCAGATAATGGCAATCAAAAAAAATTGTCAAGGACCTCTGGTCAGTTTTGTATTGTCCCTGATGAAATATTCATTTCCAAGTCTGTGTGGACAGTGCCATTATGCCATGTTTTAGAGAGTCACTTACTCCAATGGGCTTTACTTTCAAGTCCCAAGTATATGTGCAATTGCCCTCATCAGGAGACCTGTCATCTCAGGATTTGGTCACCAGTACCTGGGGACTACTCAACTGTCTTCCAAGGCTCTGGGACCCTCTTTCCATGAGTTTTTATCCAACTCTTGAGTCAAAATATAAAAGTTTCCTCTCCCTTCCACTCTGAGACAATTTAAGTTAATATTCTTTTGAAGACTGAAACTATTAGCAGCCCCAAATTCAGAAAACCAAAATATTCCTCTCTACTGAAAAAAAAAATATTACAATTTAATTTATACTGCTTCTTTTCTGAAAATGAAGTGAGGTGGAAAGATAAGATAATAATCAATTTGCAATAACTCATACTGTTAGAGTTCCATGTGCATCTTGAGGGTGGAGCAAGTGGGGAATAGCCATGGCTTTCTTTGGATTATTGAATAGAGTCTGTGAATGTCATATATTAAACCCACTGCTCTAGACAACCCAGGTCATATCTATGAATGTTTTTTATGTTTCTTTCCCTGTCTCTAGGTTCTGCCAAAGGCATCTAATACAAGACTGGCACTTCTTTTATTATATAACCTCTATCATTCATTCCAGACTCAAATTGACAAACTCCCTTTTATCCTTTGGCTTATTGGTGCTGCTGGTTGCAAAAACTTCACTTAGGGCTCAATCTTTCCATATGCCCATAAACTTCAAATTTCTGATTTCTTATAATTTCCTCAACTTCCTTTTCTGGAACTCAGATTCCAGATCTCCCACCCAGACTCAGATCCTGAAAACCCAGACATGGGCAACATCCATCTTCCCATTGCTACTGCCAATAGTTTTCTGCTTGATTGAATGGGAGAAAAAAAAATGTAAACTGCTGCTAAATATATTATGTATATGAGACCACAGCATTTAAAATTAATATCTATCAAATACAAATACTAGATTCATTATAAGAAATTGATTCAACTTTATTTTATATTTACATACAATAATATGTTTAAAACAGCTTAAAATTATCATTGTACTATGTTACTAACATATGATTTTGATATTAAAAAATCTATTTAAAATATTTAAGGAATAGGGGATATTGCCATAGTAGCTGTGAGACTGAATGGTAAGGAGTAACATGCCCAAGACTGTTCCCCTGCAAATCAGCCTTCCAGAAAAGAAGTTCTTCTCATGTAATGCTCCCATAAACCAGCTATGGTGGAGTGCTTAAAGCATTCAATAGTAACCAAACATAAGATGTGGAATTCCCCTCTGATCATGCAAGGGGAGGGTTTTGTCCTTTTCCAGCTTGTAGGCTGATATGGCAAATCCTAACAGTAGCTTGCAGTGCAATGCTGCTACAACTGCCAAGCTTAGATTTAGATCCTCAAATAATTGCTGGTGAAGGTCTAGCAGCCCACTTTCACTGTGAACATTGACTTGGCGTGTTCTGTGATGCCATATTGTTATAATATCCTGGACCTTCATCTCACCAGAAGTTGGACCGGTACATTTCTAGGCATAAGATTCTACTTCTACCATATCTCTAATAATAAAAAATTCTTTGGGTTTGATAAGCAAAGGTCTGAAATGATATGTTTTCAACTTATTAGAGGAGCTATGTTTTCTTCCAAATCTACTAACTGATTAGGATACTTTTTCTGCGTGAATCAAAATTATTTGTTGTCATATACTTAAATTTCTCCTTTTTTTTCAGTGTTTGAAATGAAATAAATAACTTGAATTTGAATAGAATAAAAGTAAAAGAATAAGTAATACAGAGCAGAAAACCTTCCCATATACATTTGTTGACATACCTGCTGTTGTCTTAAATTATGATTATCGTCATTGTTTTACATACCTAAAATTCTTTCTCCTTTCCTCTGAGATTTCATACCCAGTGGATACACACACTATAAGATTTAAGGAGGCATCTTATTATATATTGGGTGAATTTTCCATCTACTTTATCAACTGGACTTTGTTTGCAGAAAGATTGTGTCTCTCATTGGAAGGTAGAGACAAGGGTTTAGTTCAACATGAAAGAAAAAGAAAATGTTTGGCTTTAAGAGTTATTTGGATTACAGATTTGATGCTCTTGAGAACAATATTTTACTAAATGTCCTTCTGTTAATTGACATTAGGCAGATACTATTGGGTAAGTTGATTTCAAATTGTTCAATAGGAGGGAGAATTCTGTTAAAAGAGATTTTAGTGAGCAAATGGGATTTTTGTATGCTTTGCTCACTTTCTTCTGCCTAGCAGGACCAAGGTGAATTGAATCGTGGTCTGATGATGTTGCTTGTTTATTTTGCCCTCATGGGGGCACCTTTGAACATTTGCCTCTTTAAAAAAGAACACTGTCAATCCATCTTGATTCGAAGGTCTCCTTGGGAAATGAACATTTCTTTGTGGTTGAAAGGCTCAAAAAACATACAACTCAGATGACTGCTATCTGAACTACACATCTTTCCTTCCCTTCAGGTTATTATCTGTAGTAATATTTATTACAACTACATGCTTTCTGTCAGTTGATATTTTGCCATTATTGGCTTAAGCCGATAGAAATCTCAGCATTGCTCCTTTTCTTTGTATGCAGAACAACTGGGGATTAAAAGATGTAAACTAACAGTGTATTAAGTAGATTCTCCTTCTAGCAAGGCAGAAGGATTTTGAATAAGCTGAATTTGAAGCTTTATTTTTTTCTTTGTTGTTACTCTATAAGCCTTATACTTTTAATTATTTTAATTTGTGGCAATTCTTTATTCATATATTTATACCCATGTATAATTTATGTATGCTTATATATGTATAATTTACATATGTATATACTCATATACATTTAAAAATCAACTTTATTGAGGTATAATTTACACTTAACAAAATGCACCACATTTAACTGTACATTTGAATGAGATTTGAAAAATTTGTATACCTGTGTAGCCACAAGAACAATAAATACACAGAATATTTGTATTACCCTCAAATTTCCTGCATGGCTCTTCCCAGTCACCTGTCCACACATCTAGCCTCAGCTACTACTGGTCTCTCTCACTAAAGATTACTTTGTATTTTCTCTAGTTTCATGTGGAATGTATGTATTCTTTGTGTGGGGCAGCTGTCTCTCAGCTTAATTTTTTTTTTTTTTGAGCTTCATCCATGTTATTACTTGATTATTAGTTAATATCTTTTTATTGGTGAGTAGTATTCCAACATCACTATGTACCGCATCTTGTTAAAGGCACATTGAGGTTGTTTCCACTGTTTACCTATTATGTTAAAAAGCTGCTATAAACACTCTTGTGGAAATATATTTACATTTTTCTTGGGTAAATTTCTAGGAATGGGAGTGCTATGTGAAGTGTATGTTTAACTTTTAAGAAACTGCCAAACTGTTTCTAAAATGATTGTGCTATTTTATATCACACCAGCAATATAAAAGCATCCCAGTTTAGAGTGCTAAAGTGAGCACTTATAGTGAAATATAATATACACATTAAAAAATATACAAATCATAGACCTACAGCTCTTTAGGAAATCTTCCTCAGGCCTTCTTCTAGTCAATACAGTGCACTGGCAATCATTATTCTGACTTTGCTTGCCTTTGAAGAGTTTGGTCCAATTTGAAGTATACATAAATAGAATCACACACTAAATATGTTTTCATGTCTATCTTATTTTTCTCAGTTGTGTGTTTTTGAGATTCACATAGACATGTTGCATACTACATTGCTGTGTAATATTCTTTCGTGTAAACATAATATAGTTTCATTTTTATTCTACTATTGATGGAGATTTATTTGGTTTGGCTTTCTTTTGCCAAATTTGTGACTATTACAAATAATGTTATTATATACACCCTGGATCAGGTCTTTTGGTGCACACATGTGCATTTTTAAATTATTTTAATGAGTATACAACTAGCAGTAGAATATTGGGTTTAGAATAAGCACTATTCAGTTTTAGTAAATACCACTAATTTTTCAAAATAGTCATACCGATTTACAAAACCAGTAATAGTTTGTGAAAATCAACCTACATGTATATTTGCCAGAATTTGATGTTATCAATTTTCTTTTTTATAGTTTTGGATATTCTGGTCTAGAAGAATTAATTTTATCTAACTGTCTTTATTATATTTTCATTCATTTAATCACTATTATATATCTTCTTTGTGGAGATACTGCTCAAGTCATTTGCCCATTAGTTTATTAAGTTTTTTCTCTTTTTTTCTTTAATTTTTTTAAAAGATTTTATTTATTTATTTGGCAGAGAGAGACAGCAAGAGAGGGGATACAAGCAGGAGGAGTGGGAGAGGGAAAATCAGTTTTCCCCTGAGCAGGGAGCCCAATGCAGGGCTTGATACCACTATTCACTATTAATCATGAGGTTGATTGCACATTTTTGTGGACACTATATACCAGGTTAAGGAATTTTCAGTCAATTTCTACTTTCCTAAGAGGCATTATTTTAAATAGTTATTAACATATATCAAGTGCTTTTTCTACATCTATTGTGTTAACCATTTGTTGTATATCTTTATTGTGTTAAATAAGTGAATAATAGTAATTGATTTCCAAATGTTCAACCAACCAAATCTTCCTATAATAAACTCAATTTTATTCTGTACATTATTTTTTTTATATTATTGGATCTAATATTATTTGTACTCAGATTTTTGTGTATAGGTTTATGAGTGAGTTTGACTCATACTTTTCTTTCCTTAGAATGTTCTTGTGAGGTTTTGACATAAAACTAACAGTAACATCACAGTTTAAAATGTTACCCACTTTAACGTTCCATAGGAGAGTCTTTAAATTTAATGTTATATTTTTTAAAGACTTTATTCATTTATTTGACAGAGAGAGAGTGAGTACAAGTTGCGGGAGCAGCAGAGAGAGAGAGAGAGGGAGAAGCAGGCTCCCTGCTGAGCAGGGATGTGAGGTTCCATCCCAAGACCCTGAGATCATGTCCTGAACCAAAGGCAGATGCTTAACCAACTGAGCCACCCAGGTGCCCCTTAATGTTATTTTTTAAATAAATGTTTCACATAATTCAGCATATATAATAATTCATCTGAAGATAGAGTTTTCTTGGTGGAAATATTTTCAGAAGTTATAAAGCTTCTTGTGTCCTTTTGGACAAATGGTCTTTTGCAAAATAAAAAAAAAGTAGCCCTTTCATATACTTATTAAAATTATTAACAAAATTATTCACAATACATTATTGCTATCTTTTAAATGCCTATACAATTTAGAGTCATGTTTCTTGTTTTATTTCATGTATATGTATCACTCCACAGACACTATTGCTATCTTTGTAAGGAGCCAGTGTGACTTTGGATTTTCTCTCATATTTACAGTTTCCAAAACTCTTCATATTTTATAATAACATGCTTCTATCTGGGAACATTTTCAACATGCCCTAGAAACTCCTTATAGTATATTATGGGTCTATATCTGATAGCCACAAAAACCCATTAATTTTAACCATCTGAAAAAAAATTATTTTACCTCCATTTCTGAAGGTTAACTTGGTCAAATTTAGAATTTTATATTCACTAGTACTTTGATGATGTCATGTCATTGTCTTTGGACTTCCATAATTTTTTATTGGAAATCAGTTGTTAGTCTTAGTGTTACAATGAGGGCAATATGAGATTTTTCTCTCTTGACTGCTTTAGATTTTATTTATTTATTTTATAAAGAGAGAGGTGGGGGAGGGGCAGAGAGAGAGGGAGAGAGAGAGTCTCAAGCAGACTCTGCACTAAGCATGGACACTGATGTGGCTTGATCCCATGCCCCTGAGATCATGACCTGAGCAGAAATCAATAGTCAGACTTTCAACCAACTGAGCCACCCAGGTGCCCCTCTGACTGCTTTAAAGTTTTTTCTCTTTGTCTTTCATTTTCAGAAGTTTTATCATAGTGTTTGTAAGTATATCTGTGATAATTTTAGATCTCTGGTCTGTTGTCTTTCATTGGTTTTGGAAATCTTTCAGTCAGCTATTCTTCAAATATTGCTCTGCCCCATTTTCTCTCCTTTATTACTGTCATTCTAATTACAAGAATGTTAGGTCTTTTGACATTGCCTCATTTTTTCACTTTTTTTCTCCATATTTTTTCTTTTTCTGTTTCAATATGAATCACTAATTTTCTATTCCAATATTAGTATTCTGCCCTTAAACTCAAAAATATAGTTCTTAATGTTAGTTACTGTATTTCTTGTTATTGAATTATTATTTTTGTATATTAAAGTTTACTGGTGAAATTCTCCAGCTTTTCATGTACTTCCTTTAATTATCTTTGTCATTTTAAAGTCCTTGTGTGATTAATCTATATCACTTTCAGGGTTGTTCCTTTTCCACTTTGTGTTTGGTTAATGATTCAAATCAGAATTTTAAGAAATAATTTCTAAATTCTTTGATGTTCTTCTAAGCAAGAAATGATACTTCTGTACTATTTGAAATGGAATAGAATTAGTGACTCACTTATATTCAATAAAATACACTGGAATTGACACTGTGTAGAACTTGAAACTAGGTTTGAAATGGTGATAAAGCTTCTATCTGGTTTTCTCAGAATAAAACTTATCTTCAAACTTTCAGTCACCACGTAAATATGTCAAACATCCCAAGACCATCATACACCAAGAAAAAGAGATCACATGAAAAGACTCATTGTGAAATCTGAATTAGGGTTGAGACAAGAGGCAAGAGAGGTGTCTAGGCAAACAAATTAAGAAAGCATTCACTCTTAGGGTCTTGCAAATGGAAATTAGGTCTTATACAGAAGTGCCTTAAATTTCTGTTCTAGATGTCTTTCCATTTAAAAAAATATATATTTATTTGAGAGAGAACAACAAGTAGTGGGGAGGGGCAGAGGGAGAGGCAGACTCTCTGCTGATCAGGGAGCTTGACAAGGGACTCAATCTCAGAATGCTGGGATCATGACCTGAGCCGAAGGCAGACGCTGACTGAGCCACCCAGGTGCCCTAGATGTCTTACCATTAAGGAAACACTCAATCTCAGGGCCTTGGGAGTGACCCTGAACTTACATGACCCTGAGACTAAGTGCATCCTTAAATTTTATATGCTCTCTCTGGGCCCAGTCCTGCTCTGAGTCTATCTGAAGAGAGAGAGATACACAGCCAGACCCCAATTGCTTTAGCCCATACTCTTGCAGCTCCATCAATAGTCCAACTGCAACTGTATAAAAGACCTTAGTGTTAGAAGGTCTTACATCAACTGCTGACCCACAAAACCATTATGGATGGTTCAACCACTATCTGTGGTTGTTTTAAGCCACCCATTTGAGATAATCTGTTAAGTAATGGTTGATAACCAAACAGTTATATTTGCATTCCTGATAGCTTCTGGTTGAATATTAAACATTGTATATGAAACCATTCAGGGTCTTAAGATCATGTTTTCTTCCTCCAGAGAAAATTTAATTTTTCTGAAAAACCAAAATTCTAAATCAAAAGAGGGATAGGAATAATTTAAGACTGAATTTCAATTTCATCTATTCTTATTTGCAGGTAATCTAGGGGTCTTAATGGAAAAAAAAAATAGTAGAGGAAGTTTCAATCGGCTTTCCATCTGATTGAGCTCTCCTGCCTTCAGTGCTTCTGATTCTCAGGCCTTTAGACCCAGACTGGAATCTACACCATTGACTCTCTGACTCTGAGGCCTTCAAGTATGACACCAGCTTTCCTGGATCTTTAGCTTGCAGACAGCAGATCAGCAGATCATGGGCCTTCTCAGCCTCCATAACTGCATACCTTCTAATAAATCTTTAATCTTTTATAAATTAGATATAATATATATACTATAATAATAAATTATATATTTTATATATTTTTATATATAATCTATATATTATAATAAATGTATATAAATATAATAAATCTATAATATATATAAATATATTATATATATAATCTTTAATAAATCTTTTAATCTAATAAACCTTGCCTAATACACCTTTTCTTATGAAATAGCCTAAGCTCTATTTTTGTGTGTGTGCTCTTGGGTCTGTGAGATGTCTAGAGCTCAGGCATCTTGTTTAATCTCTTAGCAGGATATTTCTACTGTGTTTCTTTAGACCCGAGCAATTTGAGATTCACCAAATGCCTTAAGGACAAACCTGATCAAAATATCCAGTTCACTTCTCCGATGATCTGTCTTGTCTACAGTTTTGTCCAAAACCTGCCTTCTAGGAGGTCCTAAATTTCCATTTTTGCCTCTACCTAGCAAAGTTGCTACAAAATCAGTGTCAGTTTCAGTTAAGGATCTCAGGCCTTAAACAAGTAATGGCAAATGCACCACAGGGGAGAAAAAATGGCAGTAATGTGGATCTCATATAAATGAGTTTACATTTTCTGTTAAATCTTTTTTCCTATTCATGCCAGGTCTTAGCTGCCTCAGTTGGCCTACAGTGTAACCAAAAAGCTGTTTTTATAATTCATCCAATCTCTATACTTTTTGGTGAGCTGTAAATAGAAATCTTTTCAAGCCTCTTTGCAGTTTGACACAATGGAAAATTGATTTCTATTGATTAATCTATGCAGATATTTTCTCATGCATTCTAATTCAATTCAAATAATAAATACATATTTTCAAATACTTACTATATAGCTGTCATTTTTATAGCATTGACAAACTATATTCCCTTTCTCTAAAGACTTGAAGCTTTAGGGATGGTTTTGAGCCATATTGCCATAAATTCTAATCCCAGGTAGAGTAGTATCTATTAAAGGAAAATGTTAATGATAGTTTTGGTATTTTCTCAGTGCCGTATTACTCTTAGTTTTACCTCCTGCTCTAAGAGCTACCTCCCCCACACATTCTAAATAATAAAGTCCTGTATTCATCTGTTTGTAACCTGTGTCTGAGTGAGGCGGCCATGTTGCCATCTGTTATATTTCTTGTATGATGGCTGTTGCCCTCATTATAGGCTATTGCATGTCTCCAGGGGTTGGAATCTCTTTGCCTTTGAGCCATCTTCTAACAAAATAAAAATGGCTTGCATTTCCTCTTGTCATTGCACAGGCCGTATTGTAAGGATTGCCTCAATTACAGCATCACTTATGTTATCTTAAGCAGAATTGATTTTGTTTTCATGTTATAGGGATGAAAATTGGCTTATTAAAAGCTTTTGTAAGTACTATGTTGCTGTACCTGAATCTTCACATTATTCTGATTTTGCATAATGATAATGACATTATTTAGTATTTATTTTGGATATTTAGAAAGAAAAACCTTTTGAGATACAATCTACCATCTGTATACTATAGGAAGAAGACATTCTTTAGAGTTCATTATCACAAAATTAAAATAACAGGGAAGTCCTTTCAATTTACCATTAAGACCCTAGTGTCATTTATCTCATATTATCCTGGTCAAAGCCAGCAATTTTCATAGTAGAATAAAATAAATCTTGTCACTCATCTTTTATACCTTTGTAGATAATGTGAGAGGCATATTATCAGTTTCTGAACATTTTCCAATTCATCTTTCTTTTTCTTCACAAAGATACAGCTAAAGTATTTTTAACTTGCTAAAAGCCTAATGCCAGATCTTGGATACTGTTAAAATTTGATAACATCAATATGCACCTTTACTATCAGCTTTAGCTCTCGATTTTTCTGTTTGGTTATTTCTGGATTAACTCTAAATTGAGTGTAGGTATTCTCTCATCAATTTTAGGGAAAATGGCATTTATCAATTAAAAATATGGAGAAACAGAAAGTATAGAATAATGAATAAAACACAAACTAAAATCCAAGAATTCTAGGCTCTACTTTTAGTTCTACAATTTAACATATGATCATGAAAAGTCATTTCATCTGACATTTCATTTTTAATGTAGGTAGAATATATTTGGTAAGCTTTGTGTCCTTCCCAGGCAAAGATTTTATGACAGCTGGCATAGTCCTGGGGACATTTAAACCATCTCAGACCGATGCTTTGTAATCCTATCCTTGTTTTTCCAACTCAGAGCACACATTTTTCTTTAGATGTTTGTACATTTACAAAATCATTTTGTTAATTTATTTAAATTCTAAATTTTTCTTTGCTTTTTTTTTTTTACCAGACTTAATGTTCTTGAAGTTTTTACATTAGGATCTATATTCCAAACCTTTTATAATTTTTGTTATTTTTCTTTAAAATGTATATAATCCTCTGATTCCTAGGTTCATGTAAACATGTCTCAGCTTTCTTCTGTCTTTGGAGGATTCAAATCTTGTACAAGGGACTATTTTGTAAGTGAGGTAGATTAACCTCTGAGTAAAGAAAGCCCAAATTTCAAATCACCTCCATTCTAGATGTTGAATATAGATGTTACAGATACAAAGAAGGATTTAATTTAGTGTTAAAAAAGGTAGTAAGTGGAACGAAAACCATATAATAGGCATATTTACTTTTTACACAAAGCTAAATACTAGGTAGAATTTAAGTAGTAACAACTAATGTACCACTGATGGTGTATGTAAGGGGCTATATTTTTGGTCAATATTATAAATCTAAATAACCCCCTCCAAAGTTTTGGTCTCTAGCCATAAAGAATGTACTGAAAAAATGACTAATCCAAGGAATTTTCAAGTAAATTTTTGGAAATATGGAAATAATCAAAGAAAATATCTGTATAATGTTGCCATAGCTAAATAAATATTAAATATATTATCAGACTAGTAATGGGCTACTCTTCTGGATAAAAAATCCAAGGAGAGCCCCTAGCAGACATAACCATTCTAAAAACAAAAGATTTTTTATTAATTTTTATGTTGTTCTAATGTTGCAGATACTATTAAATTAAAAAAGCCCCCATGTTTTCATTATTTATCTAGTTCTCTCTCTCTCTCTACATATATCTATCTATCTATCTATCTATCTATCTATCTATCTATCTATCATCATCTATCTTAAAAAGAGACAGACTTCTAACTATCTCTATGACAGGTTATCTAGCCAAATACCCAAACACATTCTTCCTTATCACCCAATTTGACAAATATTCTTCCATGATTTTCTCCAAATAATACTACTAATCAACTACTAACTGGCCAAATTACTTTATGTCTTAAATTCTGCTTCTTATTGAGTTACATATGCACCAACCTTATGGGACTTAATTGAGGATCCAATTAGTGAAACATGTAGAATGCTAGTTATAATGACTTTTTTTCTCTTGTCTTGCCTTTTAGTAATTTTAATATATTGTTTTCCAGTATTTTGCTCCTCCAAATAATGCCTCATTGAATATGTTTGCATATATATCTTTAGATATTTGTACAATTTAAACTTTAATAACTATTTTCAAATTACCTTTTAAAATTATCATAAGTTAAATTTTTACCAAGAGTGCATATTTTGCCATCATTCAACATCTTAATCTTTTAAAACACTCTTCCGATGGATAAAATATGTATATATAATTAGTGTTTTTACATTTCCTTGACCAATACTCTGGCTTCTCTTCAAAACGCATAAATCTTTTGCCTTTTACATTTCCTTGACCAATCTAGGAAATAGTCATCTTATAATATTCATATGTATGCATTTATTAATTGTATTGTCTATCCTTTTTTATTTTTTTTTGCTTTTTTATTGTTGTGGTATAAGCAATTGACATATAACATTATATAATTGACATATTATATATCCTTTTTATTATTATTGTGTAGGAGCCATTTGTATATTAGAGATATTAGCAATCGGTTAATTTTTCATGTTGTAAATATTTTCTCCAATTTTTTATTTTTATTTTGAAAATATTATGTCCTATTTTTACAGATTTAAGATTAACTTTCATGCTGTTTGTTCTGTCCTTTTTGTTGTTCTTTGTAATTTCTGAGTTTCTGGTCTTGCTCATGAAGTCCTCCTCTTCTTCTTGCTTAGGATGGGTGTAAGTATTCGTAGTTCAGTCATGCCTCTTCCACAATCTGTAACAGTAAAACTGATTTTCTTTATGTTCCTAGTAAACCAGAACAGCACTTTCCCCTTCAGACTTCCATTAGGACTGTGGATGGAAGTGGATGTTCCTGCAATAACAATCAACCTTTGATAGGGAAAAAGTGTGGAAGTAATGGTGATTGCTTTGTAGAAATAGAAGCTTTTGTAGAAATCGTCATTTTTAAGAAAGAACATACACTGATGGGAAAGAGAGTTCTGTTCCAATGCATTTTAGATAGACGATTTTAAACATATAATTTTTGCTTAAATCACATGAGACTGAGAACGTAGTAGTTAATACATTTTAAAAACAATTTGGTCTTAATCTGAACTCAATCTTCACTCTTCCTCAGTCTTCACTACTATATTATTCCTATTATTCCAGTGTCACTTTTCATTTTGCCTTCCATAAGGATAATGGGGAAGAGAAATATATGTTGTCACTACCATTTTAAATAATTTATTATCAGATTTCTTGTGAATTATTTAAGTGACATAAAGTGCCTAAGTGTATATGCATCTGTATCAATAACAACATGGGGAAAGCTATATCTCAATGATAAGCAAATAAATCCATATTAGAACAATGAAAAATTAATCTGTCAGATTGACAAAATTAATCATAAAGTCCACAGTTGTCAATGATGGAGGGAATAGACATTCTTAAGCATTGGGAGTATAAATCATTATAATATCACAGAGCAATTGAGAAATATTAAAATATTCATACTCTTTAATCAGAGCAATTTCACTTCTAAGAATTTATCCTAAAGAAATAATTACAGATAGCATCAAATACACACATATTATTTTTAACAATAAAGTATTCTAAACAACCTAAAATCTATCCTCATTACTTACTGCTATGTAACAAATCACCTCAAAACACAATGACTTAAATCAGTAACTACTACTTTATTATATCTCATCATTCTGGGGGTTGACTGGATTCATTCAAGCATTTCTCACTCGGCATCTCTTATATGGTGACATTCAGATTGTGACTAGTACTAAAACTATCTAAAGACTCCTACACGTGTCTGGCATGCAGGGGAAGCCTCATAGAGGGATAATCTTCTCGGCCAGTCCTTTCATTTATTTGTGGCTTCTTTATGTGATGTCTTTAGGTAAGCAGCTTCTGGACAGCCATACTTCTAACATGTGACTCAAGACTCCAAAATAACCATCCAGAGAGAGCCAGAGATAGAGAGAGAAATATTTCTTTCCTTTGCTCATTTGTTTTGTTTCTTAAATTCTACATATGAATGAGATCATATGGTATTTGTCTTTTTCTGACTGACTGACTTCACTTAGCATTATACGCTCTTCCTCTATCCATGGTGTTGCAAATGGTAAGATTTCATTCTTTTTTATGGCTTAATAATATCGTGTGTGTGTGTGTGTGTGTGTGTGTGTGTACCACATATATATATATATATATACCACATCTTCTTCCTCCATTCATCTATCAATGGACACTTGGGCTGCTTACATAGTGTGACTATTGTAAATAATGCTGCAATAAACATCGGGGTCAATGTGTCCCTTCAAATTAGTGTTTTTTTTTTTTTTTTTTTTTTTTAGTAAATACTCAGTAGTGCAATTACTGGATTGCAAGTTAGTTCTATTTTTAACTTTTTGAGGAAACTCCACACTGTTTTCCACAGTGGCTGCACCAGTTTGCTCTTCCACCAACAGTGCAAGAGGGCTCTTTTTTTGTCTACATTCTTGCCAACACTTGTTTCTTATGTTTTTGATTTTAGCCATTCTGACAGATGTGAGGTGATATCTCATTGTAGTTTTGATTTGCATTTACAGATGATGAGCCATGTTGAGCACCTTTTCATGATGTCTTCTTTGGAGAAATGTCTGCTCATGTCTTCTGCCCATTTTTTTTTTCAGGGTTTTATTTATTTTTGTATTTTATTTTATTATGTTATGTTAATCACCATATATTACATCATTAGTTTTTGATGTAATGTTCCATGATTCATTGTTTGTGCATAACACCCAGTGCTCCATTTAATACATGCCCTCTTTAATACCCATCACCAGGCTAACCCATCCCCCACTCCCCTCCCCATTAGAACCCTCAGTTTGTTTCTCAGAGTCCATAGTCTCTCATGGTTCATCTCCCCCTCCAATTCCCCCATTTTTAAATTGGATTATTTGTTTCTGGGTATTGAGTTGAATAAGTTCTCTATATATTTTGGATACTAACCCTTCATTGGATATGTCATTTGCAAATATCTTCTCCCAATCAGTAGGCTGTCTTTTAGTTTTGTTGATTGTTTCTTCTGCTGTGCAGAAGCTTTTTATTCTGATGTAGTCCCAATATTTATTTTTGCTTTTATTTTCCTTGCCTCAGGAGACATCTAGAAAAACTTTGCTATGGCCATGTCAGAGAGATTACTGTCTGTGCTCTGTTCAAGGATTTTTATGGTTTCAGGTCTCACACTTAGGTCTTTAATCCATTTGAGTTTATTTTTGTGTATGGTGAAAGAAAGTGGTTCAGTTGCATTCTTTTACATGTGGCTGTGCAGTTTTCCCAGCATCATTTGCTGAAGACACTGTCTTTTTCCCATTGGATATTCATTCCTCCTTTGTCAAAGTGTAATTGACCATATAATTGTGGGTTTATTTCTGGGCTTTCTAGTCTATTCCATTGATAAAGTAAGATTAAAAGGCAGAATAGGAAAAACACAAACAGGGACTACTGGGTGGCTCAGTTGGTTAAGTGTCTGCCTTCAGCTCAGGTCATGATCCTAGGGTCTTGGGATGGAGCCCCACATTGGGCTCTCTGCACAGCAGGGAGCCTGCTTCTCCCTTTCCCTCTGCCTGACTCTCAGCCTGCTTGTGCTCTCTCTCTCTCTCAAATAAATAAATCAATAAACTCTTAAAAAAGAAAAACATAGACAAGTAAAGGTATCTTAACATTAAAAAGTTAATTAAATAAGAAAATAGGAAAATGTGGGAGAGTTATAATTAGATTATAGAAACAAACCCAAATATATCTAACCAGAAATTAATTGATTACATGCAAAAATGGATTCAAGTATTTGTTTAAAAACTTCATTGCATGTTTTTTGCAAGTAATACACTAAAGTTTTAATGACATGGAAAGTTGCAAAGTATATATACACATATTTACATATACATACATGCACACACATATACACATATACATATAAAAAGAAAGTTGCTATTGCTATATAAATGTAAGACAAACACTGGACTATAAGAAAAATGAATCATTATTAGGGATAGAGAGTATTTCTACTAATTTTATTTTATTTATTTTTTTTTAAAGATTTGTTTATTTATCTGAGTGAGAGAGAGAGAGAGCACTCACAAGCAGGGGGAAGGGCAGAGGGAGAGAAAGAGAATCCTCAAGCAGACTCCTCACTGAGCATGGAGTCCAACTCAGGGCTTGATCCCAAGACCCTGACTGAGATCATGACTTGAGCTGAAATGAAGAGTAAGCCACTTAACAGACTGAGCCACCCAGGCATCACTCTAACTAATTTTAAAAGCATCAAGTGAAGCAGAAGATTTAGCAATTTAAGACATGTATATTCCTAATAGCATATGGAATAAAAATGATTAGACTAGAGAGATAAATTTAGAAATGTACCTCTGTGCAGGTTACTTTACCATAACTCTTTTCATTATTGATAGGTCAAGAGACAAAACCAATCAGTAGTTACAGAAGACTTGAACACAATTCACAAGCTTAATCTAATGAACATACATTAGATATTAATATAAGTTATTAGAGAGTATGTGTTCTTAAGAACATTTGGAGCATCTATAAAAGTTAATAATACCATAAATCACTAAGTAAATCTCAACAAAGTTCAAAGAAAAGTTTTCATACAGACTGTGGTAATTTTCAAAATATTTAACAACACTTGGCTGATCAATTTAAAAAGATCTTTGGGGCACCTGGGTGGCTCAGTTAGTTAAGCGTCTGCCTTTAGCTCAGGTCATGATCTCAGGGGCCTGGGACTGAGCCCCACATCAGGCTCTCTGCTCAGCAAGGAGTCTGCTTCTCCCTTTCCCTCTGGGATTCCCCCCCCCCCCACTGTGCTCTCTGGCTCTATCTCTCTGTCAAACAAATAAATAAAATCTTAAAAAATAAAAAAATAAAATAAAATAAAAAGGTCCTTGACCACTCAGATTGAATGCTTGGCTAATAATATATGTGCAGGCTGTCATGTACTCCCAGATGAATATCAGCCCTCATAGGGCTACGTTCTTTGACTATTAGGTTATTACATTAATAATAATAAAGAAACACTTGTATATTTGGGAACTTACAAGCATATTTCTAGATAATTAATTATTCAAAGAAAAAAATATGAGATTCAGTAATTACTTAGAACAACATGGTAAGATTAAAATTCTGTATCTAAATTTGGTAGGCAAAGGCCATCTGCTTCTATTTATAATGAAGCAGCTTGTGACAGACACAGTGACTATCTCTTTCCTCTTCCAAACACTTTCTTCACTGTGTGTTTGGGACAACACTCTTACCTAGGTGTTTTGTTTTTATTTCTGTAATTGCTTTACCTCAGTCTTACTTTCTAGATCTTTCACTATATTCCCTACATACTGGAATTCCCCAGAGATCTATTCTTAGGCCTCAATATCTTAACGATATTCCCTTGGTGATTTCATCCAGCCTCAAAATATTAAATATTATCTATAGACTAGACTCCCCAATTTATACCTTTAGCCACCTTTTCTACCCTGAACACTGGATCAGTACCTCACCTATCTACTCTGTATCTTCTCATGAGTTGTCTAAATCTAATACTTCTTAAACCTAACACACTTTTAAGTGAGCTTCTCATATTCAGTTGCCAAACTGTTACTGCTATAGTCTTCCAGACTCAGTAAACAGCAACGTTTAAATAGTAGCTCGTGTTATGGTATTCTGCTCTCCTCTTTCTCAGCATATCCTGTGGGTTTTTTTTTTTTTTTTAAAGATTTTATTTATTTGACAGAGAGAGAGACACAGAGAGGGAACACAAGCAGGGGGAGAGGGAGAAGCAGGCTCCCCACAGAGCAGGGAGCCTGATGCGGGGCTCGATCCCAGGACCCTGAGATCATGACCTGAGCCGAAGGCAGACGCTTAACGACTGAGCCACCCAGGCGCCCCTATCCTGTGGGTTTTACCTTCAAAATCTGTCCAAAATCAAACAAATTTTATCCACTTCCACTGCACTACTTTTGTTTAATCTCATTCTATCTCACATAGATTGTTGTA
The DNA here is from genome assembly GCF_037043125.1 of Eumetopias jubatus. Lineage (NCBI taxonomy): Eukaryota > Metazoa > Chordata > Mammalia > Carnivora > Otariidae > Eumetopias > Eumetopias jubatus. Next base: position 62,081,524 of record NW_028274808.1, read on the forward strand.
GGAGCTTCATATCTATTCTTACTTTTTTTTTTTAAGATTTTTATTTATTTATTTGACAGAGAGACACAGCGAGAGAGGGAACACAAGCGGGGGAGTGGGAGAGGGAGAAGCAGGCTTCCCGCGGAGCAGGGAGCCCGATGTGGGGCTCGATCCCGGGACCCTGGGATCATGACCTGAGCTGAAGGCAGATGCTTAAGGACTGAACCACCCAGGCACCCCTATTCTCCTTACTTCCGCCATCATCCCTTTTCATCTACCTTCAATAAAGCACCTAGAGTGATTTGATTGATCTTAGTTAAATTAATGTCATTCTTCCTTAGTCATGCAAATAACTGTCTATTAGTAAAAGCTCAATCCTTCAAATGACCCACAAAGAATTTGTGATTGTGTTCTCAACACACCCTTATCTTCTCCCTGACCTCATTTTATATTATTCCTTTCATTCACTCCTTCCAGTATTGTTAACCTCTCTGCACTTCCTTGAACCTATCAAGCAACTTTTTCCTCAGGGCCTTTGCTTTTGAATACTTTCTTCCAAATGTCCTGGCCCTTATCTTTTTTTATGTCTTTACTCAGATGTCAATCAGTAAGAGGATTTCTCTGGCCACACTGTATAAAATTTCTCTCTCCCTTTCTATTTCATCATCCATGGATTTTCATGCCTTATTTTCCTCATAAACCCTTAAACAAGATTGGAATGTTTTTATTAATCTTTGTTTCTCTTTGGTAAATAATAAACTCCGCGGGGATAGATTTCTCTCTGTGTCATTCTTTGATGTATTTGCAAATTATAGAACTGTATCTGACTAGATTAGGTATTTAATGGCACCCAAGAACTATCTGGTAACTGCATGTGTCACCAGCTAGACCCCAAGACCAGTCCTTTACTTCCCACCTGCTTGTACTCACTAACCTTTGTCTTACATTTTTCCTCTTCTTTCTGGTTTAACTCTTAACTCAGGCAAATGAAACCTGAAACCACCCCTCCGGAGATGATGACTACCCTGACAGAACCTCTTGCTGGGCCAGATGCCTTAGACCTTTTGAGCTAAAACCCTGACTCACTCCTGAACAGTTGGACTGTGGAGTGACTTCTGGAATGACCTATCATTACCTTTATTCCATTATAATACTAAAATCTCTGCCCAAGGAGGAGCCTCAGCCTCATTTACATGACATACACTGTTTGTATAAGCATGTTTCCTTAAAGCATAGGCATGACCTTATGCCTGCTTCTAGCTAGGATGACAAGCCTTCCCTATCTAAATATGCATCCTAACTCTAAATGAAAGGAATCCACTGACCCTTTCTTGGGGAATCATGGCGTTGGAAGCCATTCCTGGTAATCTCCCTGTTTGCTGCAAATAAAAGTTTTCTTTGTGAGTGAGACAACTCACTCTGGTGCAGTTTCTGACTCACCAAGGAGGGAACTCAGTTTGGTTCGGTTACAAACAGATGATAGAATGAATGAGTGATGCAGTACAGGAAGAGGGAGAATGATTCAAGCAGGGATGTCTCGGTAGTATGAGTGAACATAACCATAGAAATTGGTAAGTTTAGGTAAAACAAAGAGCCCTGTTCTGGATAAAGCAACAAATATTATACTAAAGTTTTAATTTCAAAATTTGTTTAAGTAGATTAATTGGATTTACCATATTTTATCTCCATTAATAGAAACTTTAATTAAAGCCATGCAATATAAAATACATGTTTGAGTTTGTATATGCAATTTTATTTGGTGGGACAATTATTTCTGCAATAATTTGAGTTAGTGTGCTGGACTTAATCTTAATATCTAAATACTGCTGAACTGATATTTGAATCTATTTCACCAGTCATTTGCTGGTGCTATTCTCAAAATTTTCCAAAAAAAAATATTCTAGTACTTACACTAGCACCAAAGAGTCACATAATTGGAGACATGCTTTAAAGAATGGAAAGTTCATACCTAAAATAGTTACTTAGAAAATAAATGGATTTGCTCCAAATTTAGGTTAGGACTACACACCAAATACAGTTTAAGATTGACATGTGGAGCTGAGGGCCAAGGTTAGTCACACCTGGAACCACTCCAATAGCCCTAAAAACAGCAGGACAATACATCTAACTAAAAGCCCTACCATGGAGGCCAGCTGTTGGAATTTCACATGAATCAACTTGAGGCTGCATTTGTTAAATGGTTTTAACAAAAATATTAGATCCATCTTTTCTGAGAAAGAACTTGGGGAAAAGTGATAATTAAAATCTCAACACTAGCAAGGTTTAATTTGTCAATTAAATCTTTTAGACAGAGCCCAACAATAAATGATTTCTGGTTTGTGTTATTTCAGATCAAAAAGATCAGCTACATGACAGCTTAAGAATAACAGTTAACAGAGAGACAGCCGTTTATTTTTACTAAACCAGAAATAAAAACATACTAACCCATAATTTTAGTTTTTAAGAATTAAGAACTCATTCATCTGACCTCATTGCTTCTTGGTTTTAATATTCTATTTTTCTCAGCAATATTATAAACTAGCATCACACAAAGCTGACTTCTAAACATTAATCATCATTGACTGTCTGCAGGCAGAACTGAAAGTGTTCACAATCATCCCTGTGAATTAGTCATTGGTCATAAAGTAATTTAGTTCAGGCAAAGTCAGGTTCCTTTGATATCATCTTTTTTTTTTTGACTGACAAAATAGTGAGATAGAAGTAACATATAAATACTTATATCCATATTGTCCCTGTCTTATCATCAGTGCTCTATAAGCACAGTATGAGACAGGAATTCAAAGGCACATGATTTATTATAGAGGTTGTTTTCATGATTTCCTCAGGGAAAGAAAAGAAAGAAAGAAAGAAAGAAAGAAAGAAAGAAAGAAAGAAAGAAAGAAAGAAAGAAAGAAAGAAAGAAAGAAAGAAAGAAAGAAAGAAAGAAAGAAAGAAAGAAAGAAAGAAAGAAAGAAAGAAAGAAAGAAGAAAGAAAGAAAGAAAGAGAGAGAGAGAGAGAGAGAGAAAGAAAGAAAGAAAGAAAGAGAGAGAGAAAGAAAGAAAGAGAAAGAAAGAAGAAAGAAAGAAAGAAAGAAAGAAAGAAAGAAAGAAGAAAGAAAGAAAGAAAGAAAGAAGAAAGAAAAAGAAAGAAAGAAGAAAGAAAGAAAGAAAGAAAGAAGAAAGAAAGAAAGAAAGAAAGAGAGAGAGAAAGAAAGAAAGAAAGAAAGAAAGAAAGAAAGAAAGAAAGAGAGAGAGAGAGAGAAAGAAAGAGAAACCTGTTAAGGGAGTGAGCATTCACTACAGCTGGACACCATCTATACAGGATTCTGAGTGTTCAAAATTTCTTTTTGGGAGTATTGGGCTTAGTGGAATAAGCTATAGCACAAATGCTACAGCTGGTCTTAAGACTAATAGCTTATATTTATCATCTCCTCTACTACTTATTTTATTTTCCCCTCACCCTTGGCTAGCACTTCTATCACCAAGGTGCCTTCCCTGGTAGTATTACCCAGACGCATATCGTAGAGAGGTCTGAGCTTCTGGTTTCCCTGCTTTAATCTGGTTGTGGTCACTGTGTTTGCAAATTTACATTTAACAATGGATATAGGAGTAGCAAGAGATGCTCAGTGGATCATATAAATGTCAAACACTCCTCCCTGATCCCATTATGGAGCATCAGTAGTCCTACATCCTCATGATACTCAGTTTCCATTACCCCTGCATGTGTTGTAACTCCTTTTTTGTGCTTTCTGGGCTACTGCCATGAAGAATCGAAATTATCTAGTGTTATTTAAACTATTAAACTATTGATTTAAAATTATTGAGACTCACCACATGCCTTGAAGGAATTTCCCTTTCTCTGGAAACCAGGCTCTCTCAATACATTAAATTTAAAATTTTGGGATGAGAAGTACAAATTTCCACAAGGAATTAGAAGTTAGAGCCACTTGTACCTCTAGCCCTTGGTTGCCAGAGTCATGTATTCTTCCAATAGGGGACAAAGAATGATATGATCATGGAAAGCAAAACAAACAAAACAAACAAACAAACAAAAACAAAAAAACAGAACGATACAATGGTCATTGGCCTACTCTATATTCCATATCCTGAAAGATCTCTTACTCTCCAAGATAGCATTTCCATGTTGGTTATTCAGCTATGTCAACAGTCCTGTTCACCACTTAATTAAGCCAGCCAAGCTATTTCTGGGTGGTATATTTTATAACAGGACCACATAGTTATGTGGCCACCACATCATTGTCATGATGTTATGTGGGCTCCAGTGTTGGTAGTAAAGATACTCTGTAAGCTTTTGAAAGGAGTGTTGGCAGAGGCACTGCAGGTGAGCTATGAATCTACATCCCAGGAGTAGACACCAATCTTGGTTAGGAAAAATCACTGATATTTCTTGAATGGGAAGGCTTACATTTAATTAACTTACCATCAGAAGGGCCTATTTGTCTCTTTGAGAGATGGTACTATACCTGGGATTCAACCTCAATATCTCATGATGACAAGATAAATATTCAGCAGGGGCAGTGAATAAATCAGATTTTATGAGAGAAATCCACGGTGTCAGGCCCATGGATATACAATATCTCTGTCACATGGTTATTCCATTCATGAGCTTACTCCATAAATGCTGTGGAAGCTGAGGATAGAAATTGGCTGCTATCTACTGACTAAGTCATCCTGTCCACGTTGATGTTTAGTCTTCTAGAATGAATAATCTCTAGAGGGAATTAAAAAACTCATGTAAAATCATTCCACTTTGTACCAAATTCTATAGATTTATTCAGATTCCTCTCTCCCAGACCTCCAGGTTCCAACTAATCTTAAAATCTCACCCTTTATAGGTCTCAGAACAATCATCTAAACTATCAGCTACTATTAAGTATTACTCTTTCTCTACATACCTACCTCAGGTTTTCCCTCACTCTCCAAGTGGATGGATCATATGTATTACCTGAGCTCTGCTCCATTGAGATGATTTCTACACTAATTTGTCCCTAAAATAAAGGGTTATTTTGTACACAAATTTTGGCAAGAGACAGTTTGAGGTTTTACCTAATGCTACAAAGTGGCCATTCTGGTTTTACCAGATCTTATACTCCATGGTTCTTGAATCCCAATCATTCTCTGGGCAATGTTTGTGAATTGGTGGTCTAAACTTTGTATATCTATCTAGAATCTATAAATTTCCATAGATTTTCAACTCATTTTGTTTTTGATTGGTAAGAAAACCTTTTATATGTACTTTAGTTGGAGCAGCCTGGTTCAGATGAAAATTTGCACTTTCTAAAGTATTTTTATATATTTATATGATATTTCTAAAGTAAATCTATATTGTTTACAGTATACTAGTTCTTCTAGTAACTTATTTATTGTGAACTCTAACTTTTTGACAGCATTTATTTTAGAAGGCATTAAGAAATCAAATAATTCATGTACTTGCTCATTTTTAAATGATACCTGATGAGTTTGAGGCTTGTTTCTATATTATTTCAAAGAAGTAAATTATTTAAAAATAAAAACTGCTACTAGTGTATATATTTACTGTTTTATTTCAGGCGATTTGGCATGCCTTAAAAAGTGTCATTGTTCAGTTCCATCTAGCCTTTGGCAAGGAAGTAGATTCTACAGGAGAGATTAGACTATTTATTTTAGTGAACTCTGATATTTTCCCTTTATATGTTTAATATAAAAGGCACCATACCAAACATATTAAGTCAGATTTTGGTTTTTGAGTGTCCAAAAGTTCTGTTCTATGAACAATTCTTTAATTACAGATTTACAATCATGTGCTTTCCCTTCATGGATTTAAAGAGTTATTGTATTAAGAGTATTGCGGGCGCCTGGGTGACTCAGTCAGTTAATCATTTGCCTTCAGCTCAGGTCATGATCACAGGGTCCTGCATCATTTCCCTCACCTGGGATCTTGGGACTGAGTCCTGCACCAGGCTCCTTGCTCCATGGGGAGCCTGCTTCTCCCTCTGCCTCTCTCTCTCTCTGTCTCTCATGAATAAATAAATAAAATCTTTAAAAAAAAAAGAGTATTGCACCAGAACATAGTAATGTGAAAAGGTAAAAGTAACAATGATTCATAATTTGTTAATTAGTAAAAAAATATTGGGTGATTTCTGTTAGGAATATGAAATTTTACTCTATGTAGTAACATCTGATTTAAAGATGACGTTAGTAGAAAATCTCAGGATATTTTGACTAATTCAAATGAAACTTGATCTTTTTGGAAGGAAGCAGGTTAAACTTTAGCTACTGGATCAAAAATAGCCTCATTAAACGTGTATCAGTTTGCTGAGATAACAATCTTAGTACATGGCCTAATCTCCTCATGTTCGTACAAAATATTTTGATAATTTGAACTCCTTTGTCTTCTATTTCAATCAATCTGCTTATATTTCTAGTCTTTTGACTATAAGATTCTGGAACAATAGCTAATTTTTTGGTAATTAACCAAGTTAGCATAATATAGGTATATAGTGTAGACTCAAACTAAAAAGAAGTCACTTATGTCAGGGACCAAATGGAGTTGACCAAAGCAGGCACATTAAAAGAAAATGAAACTTACCCAACATAAGTTGTAGGAATTTACAGATTTCCTCAGAAATCAGTAGAGGATTCCAGCCAATCCCCAAACATTATGTCTATTCACATCTCTTCTGGACCTCCTCATTCCCCTGACTCAGCTACCCTGATCCAGATAAGGAAGATGACCATTAGGCAACCAATCAGCTGAAAAAGTCAAAATATTTAAAATTTACCCCCTTACTCCTTAGTCTATGAGCAACTCAGAACTCATCATTTTGTAGTCCTGAGTTTCCCAGGCTGCAGGTCAAAACCTTTGCAATAAATTAATCTTACTGCTTTGTTTATTCAGTGTGCAGAGTTGTTTGTTTTAAAGATTTATTTATTTATCTGAGAGAGAGAGCAAGCAAGAGAACATGCACGTGTACATGAGCTGGAGGAGGGGCAGAGGGAGAGAGAAAATTTCCAGTACACTCCAAGCTGAGGTGGAACCCCATGCAGGGCTCAATCTCATGACCCTGAGATCATGATCAGAGCTGAAATCAAGAGTCAGACATTTAACACTGATCCACCCAGGCATCCTCAGAGTTTGGTTTTTGATGTTGATATCTAGAGATCCACAATAATCTAATCGTGCCTAAGGGTTGCAGTATATTATCTAGAAAAGTAGATTTTTTTTTAATATTTGTAGTAATGTGTCACTGAGAATAAAGAAGTATTCTTATAATGAAACCAAGATATCAGAGTTTGGTGCTTTGTAAAGGACATAGGATAGGTGAGAAACTCCTAATAACTGAGTGGCTCCAGTAAACCAAGGTAAATAAAATTTATTTCCCCTCTAGTCATCTATAATTTCCTAGACTATGGGTTTGTCTTTTTTTAAAAATTATTTTTCTTAATAATCTAAGACCACAATGACATATTACCTCACATCTGTTATAAAGGCAATTATTAAAAGAAAAGGGGGGGAGGATACCAAATGTTGGTGAAAGTATGGAGGAAAGGGAACCTTGGTACACCGTTGGTGTGGATGTCAAGTGGTACATCTATTATGGAAAACAGTATGAAGATTCCACAAAAACTTAAAAATAGGACTATAATATGATCCAGCAATTTCACTTCTGTGAATATATCTAAAGGAATTGAAGAGATATCAGCACTCCCATGTTCATTGCAACATTATTCACAAGCCAAGATATGAAAACAACCTAGTGTCCACCAACAGTTAAATAGAGAAATGTATACACAATGGACTATTATTCAGCCTTAGAAAAGAAGGAAATTCTGCCATTTGTGACAATATGGATGGATGTGGAGGGCGCTATGCTCATGAAACAAGCCAGACACAGAAAGACTTTCTGATCTCACTTGTATGTGGAGTTTAAAATAGTCATACTCCTAGAAACAAAGAGTAGAATGATGATTCTCAGGGGCTGTGGGGAGGGAGAAATGGAAAGGTGACAAATAAAGAGTACAAAGTTTCATTTATTCAAGATAGTAAAATAAACAAGTTCTGGAGCTCATAGTGCCTGTGCCTAACAATACTGTATCACATATTTAAAATTTGCTAATAGGGTGGCATGTTCTTATTACACCAAATCATAATCATAATCATAATATAGGGGGGTAGAATGAAGCATTGGTAAATGATGGATATGTTTATGGCCTTGATATTGATGATGGCTTCAGACCTTGCCAATAATGATGGTTTCATGGATATATATACTTCTCTCCAAATTTTCTGAGTTATATACATTAAATATGTACAGCTTTTTAGAAGTCATTCATACCTCAATGAAGTGGTTATGGAAAAAAAAGCCATTCATAAAGGACCACATATTGTACAATTTCATTCATACGAAATGTCTAGAGAAGGCAAATCTACAAAGAAAGAAAGTAAATTAGTGGTTGCCAGAGGCTGGGGATGATCGGGAATGAGGATGATGGCAAAAGAATTTTCTTTTGAGGATAATGAAAATGTTCTAAAATAGTTTGTGAGAATGGATGCACAATTCTGTGAATATACCAAAAACTATAGAATGGTACACTTTAAATGGATAAATGTTATGGTGTATGAATTATATCAAAACAAAGTTGTTAAAAAATGAATTCTACTTCTACCTCACATTATTTGAAATAAAACATGAAATTTACAATTTTTTCCAAATTACAAGAATTGCTTTAAAGTAGCACTTTAAATTGGGGTGCCTGGGTGGCTCAGTCAGTTAAGTGTCCAACTCTTGATTTCAGCTCAGATCATGATCTCAGGGTAGTGAGATCGAGCCCACTTACAGCCCCATGGGAGGCTCCATACTCAGCGTGGAGTCTGCTTAAGATTCTCTCTCCCTCTCCCTTTCCCCCACCCCCTGCTCTCTCTATATATAAAATAAATAAATAAATCTCTAAAAAAATTAAGTAGCACCTTAAATTGTTATAGACTTTAAACTCACATAATATTTCTAGAGCTATTACATTTATATTCAAAATGCATAGTATTTCTAGATTAGCTTGTTCTCAAAATAAATTCACTAACTGTTCCCTACAAATTCAGGAAAAAAAACTGTCAGTTAGTTATATAAAATTATATTAAAAATTAAATTATATGGCCATAGTTAGAATTTTTTAAACAATTAAAGTTATAATTTTTATAATTAAATATTTTTATAAGTAAAGGCTGATATTGGAATATTAGTCATTAATGATTTTGTTTGTTAATCTATTGACCAAATAAAAGGAAGCTCTGTGTTCCCATATGTAAGTACTAAAAATCTCTGTATGCAAACTTTAAGTCAGAAGACTAAAATATTCTCTGAAAGAAAACCGCTAAAATTGGAGATGATAGTCACATTAGCTAAAATTGATGCATTTATTTAATTTCCACAAGTATATAATTATTACTTTAAAAATGCTTTTTCTGAACTTTCTCTGAACATTGTATTTCTTCATATAGTTTTGAGCATTTAATCCTTTCTCACTTTTACCTGTGTTAGAATTGTAGTCATATTTAGCTTAATTCTTGAAACACAGGAAGCATATTTACTAGTAAATATGGATATTTATGATTTCAATGTCAGGTTCAGAAGGAAGAATGTCTGACTAAATTAACTGACATGATAATAGTACCAACATTTTTGTAGAACTTTCTAATTTTCAAAGTGCTTTCATGTGTATTATCATTATTTTAATAATTATTTTGAGCACTATTATGTGTCAAGTCCTGTTCCACACCCTGATGAAATTATTAATGAATCAAACAGAAAAATATATTTGCACTTGTGCGATATAGGCTTACATTCTAATGAGGAAGGAAACTGACAACAAGTAATAAAATAAAATATATTTTATATCATATATTGACAAGTATAATGGAGAAAAAATAAAGCAGGGAGGGAGATAAGGAGTGTGGGGATGGTTGCAATTGTAAATATGGTGGTCAGGTAAAGACTCTATGAGGTTGCAATATATAAATAAAATATTGAAGGAGGAGGAGTACCAGTCTCTAGTTGAATAGCATTCCAGGCAATGGGAATAGCAAGTTAAAATAACCCGAGGTGTTAGTAAACCTGATACATTGGAAATAAATCATATATAGATCCTTATTTAGAAGTTTTATAAAGGCTTAGGCAGAGCCAAATAGTGTAGACCACTATAAAAGATGCATCATCCTCTGTGACTGAATAGGAAGCCAGGGGGAAAATTTGAGCAGTTAAGTATCAAGGTCTAATTTAAATTATAGGTGAGTTTGAAGATGAGTTAAAAGTTTATGTAATAATGTAAGATAAAAAGGATAATGGCTTGGATACAAGTGGTGTCAGTGGAGGTAGAGATATTATTTGAAAGAAAACCCAATATGATTGGCTCCTGGATTGGACGGGGTGTGAATGAAAGAGATTAATCAAGAATGACTCTCGAACTTTGACCACAGCAACTGAAAGATTAAGTTTGGCCAAGAACTGAGAAAAGGAAATCCTCAGGCTGTGCAGATTTTGGGTAGACAGATAAGAAATTAATTCTGAATGTGTTAGGCTGAGATATCAATTAAATAGGTAAGCGGATACGTTGAGAAAAAGTAGAAGTGCTTGCCTGGAACTCTGTGGAGATGATCGGGCTGAAAATATAACTTCGCAATTTATTAGCATATAAATTGGCAGGCAGTTAAAGCTTTGGGGTAGGATGAGTTTACTATAGAAGAAGGAATCTGCGTGGCTCAGATGGCTAAGTGCGGACTCTCAGTTTCGGCTCAGGTCATGGTCTCAGGCTTGTGAGATCCAGACTGTCCACAGGCTCTGTGCTCAGAGAGGAGTCTGCTTGAAGATTCTCTCCTTCTGCCCCTTTCCCCCATCGACCTCTCCCAAATAAATAAATAAATAAATATTTAGAACAAAGAGACAGAAAAGGATAGAAGTCTGAGAACTGAGATTTGGAGCACTTCAGTATTTAGCAGATGGGGAGGGGGTGATGGTAAGAAAGAACAAGTAGAAGAGCCAGAGAAGGAGGGATCTTGGTAATAGGAACAATCAGAAGAGTAGATTTCCTGGAATCAAAGTGGAAAAATATTTCAAAGAGGAAAAGATCAAACATGAATGTGAATGAAGTTTCAAGTAAGTTGAAGATGGATCATTTCATTTATCAATGGTGATTTTGCAAGTCACTTCAGTGGCAAGATCTGAGTGGAGTAGGTTCAAGAGTAAATAAGAAAGAAAGTAACTGAAGACAGTGAAAAATGATAAGTTTTTAGGGAAGGGGAAAGAAAAGGGACAAGGATGTGGGTTTTAATGGATAGTCATGAAATAAGTGGTGGTCTTGGGGCATAGTAGCTGATAGGTTGTGTAAATATGGTGGTAAAAGATCATGGGAATCTCTTTGATTATTTGTATTTTCCCAGGGAATCAAATGCCAAGTCTCTGAGGGTGAGGATGGGGTTGGAGGTGCTAGAGGTTTGAGAAGAGAGTCATAGAAATCATCATCCATAAAGGTGGGGGGGGGGGGCTGTGAATGGTCTAGCAGCTTGCAGTAAATTATTGGACAGTGATAATGGTTGATTCAAGGCTAGCAGTCCTGCATATAAAGTGAAATAGCATATTTGTATCCTTCTCTCCAATTATATTTGATTGCATACGTGTAGGCATGGGCTGGGAGAAGAATACATTTTACGCACATCTTTGGTTGGCATGAGACAGAGACAGGAACCTAAAGCAAAATAGTTTCCAGGGTATGAGAGGGGTTTTGGAATTTAATTGTTTATATAGGAGAGTGAGACTATGAGGGAACAGTGAAAATATGTTAGCATCAATGATTTATACATACCAATGGGGTCCAAGGTTCATAAATAATTATGTATATGTGAGGGAGTATGTATAATTTCTATTTTTAAATGACAGTAAAACTAGGGACAGAAATTTTAGATGAGATGTCTGTGCAGCTAGCTCATGTCAAGGACAAAACTGAAGACACTTCTGACCCCCACTCACTGTTTTTCCACAAGGTTAAGCCTAATTCCTCTGTAATAAGAGTGAAAACGTCTTCTGAAAATATTTGACTTTCAAAAGATCACCACTTTGAAATCTTTTAGTGATAAACCCAGGCACTGTTTTAGTAAACACCTACATTTGAGCAGACATCTCTTAATTGATAATCTCTCAGATGAGTGACTTTATACACAGTCCTAAATGTCTATGAACTTTTTACCTTATTCTAAACATGGCTAAAAAAATAAAAGCACTAGACTTTTAAAAATGTGACCTTGTTTGGCTTATATTGAGCATATTATCAATGTCTCATGCCAACTAAACTTGCTTTACTAACCTCACGTTTCTCTTTAACCATCTGGTCATTTAAAAAATCAGATTTATCACTGGTAAAATGCAATGCTGATTTATTGTTATACACGAACACTTGTCTGACTTATATTTATCCAGTCCCACAAACTCAAAACTGAATGACAGCGAGGACTTATAAGGATTTGTTAGCTAAAATAGAATTAGCTTTTTGTGCTATCGATTCCTTGCCCAATGGTCAGAGATAGACTGGTCTAGAGTGGAAGGGAGTGTGTATCCACTGAAACTAACTGGAAAATGGGACAGCAGAAGAGGGAAAAAAATGTAATAATTTAAATTGGTTCCACATGGTAGTTTTTATAAGAACCACTGTTCCAAGAACCTCTCCATGCCTCAAGCCTACAGCCTGGCACAATATCATTTGTGATTAAACATGGTAAAACTTCACTATCAGCCTGTTTTAAAAATAATAATTTGATTTAATCGTCATCATTTTATTACAAATGCAAAATTTAATTATGCTTTCTGAAGTTATCTTCTATAGTGTGTTATGGTAAAAACCATATAGAACCTGAGATTTTATAGCTAAATTTCCAGGGTGGCTTTGTGTCCAATAGCTTTTGTCCCTTGGGTAAGTCATTTTACTTCTGAACCTCAATTTATTCATCTATACAATACAATTTTAATTATAGTAAGAGTAGGCATACCTATCCCCCAAGGTTGTTTAAAGAATCAAATAAAGTAATTTATACCAAAGAGAATTTGGGAGAAACTACATTCAATGAATTATTCCTATGTTAAGTGTACATCATAAACACATGAAGTAAATTATCTTTTTTTATATGTGAAACTTACTGGTGACAATTAGTAGGTCAAAGATTATAAAATAAAGAGGTCCGTGGCTGTCTGATAAGATGATGGGCATTTTCCTCTGCGGTTTGTAAGCTATGACAGTAATTTGGTGACAAGGATACTTCTGTGGGTCTTATTGTTCCATGCTTGGAAGCATTCTGTCTGTGATTAAGCCCCTGTTGTTCCCAGAATTTAAGCTTTTGAAGGGCATGCTTGGTGTTGGTGTGTATTGTTAACTGGATATACGCAGTCAGATAACTGCAAACATGTACCCACCTCGGGTTTAGTTGGAAGAGCCATTAAGAGTGGTCAAAAGGTTGATTTTTAAAGCTTCAGATGTAGAATTAGAATTCTTATGAAACCATAAGAAAGTATTTAAAGCAATGGCTGTCCATGAAAAAAATGAAGATCAATTATGTTAATTATGTGAATATTCTAGGTAATTCAAAGTCCATTTTGAAGTTTAGATTCAGCTCTTCAATTTAGCTGTCTAAAGCGTTATGAAGATGCATGCTTTCCCTCCTTTTATGTTAAGTAGAACTAAACAGAAGGATATGTTAGTATTTAGTTTCTTTTTCATAATATTCATAAATATTATGTTAGAACCTCAAATTGCAGCACATATTTTAAACTATTTTTTAATTCATAAATAAAAGTGTACATAAAGATTAAATGATTTACTATTTGACTATTACCCAATATCCAAGATATCTATAACCATATGCTTCATATTTCCTTCATTGCAATGTAAAATAAATTGGAAAATTATGTCCTTCAATTTTGTCCCATCAAAAGTCATAAGTTTATTTATATCTATACATCCAAATAATTCCAATTGTTGGTATTTTTGGGGAGAAAACTGAACATATAATTTCAGATTTATATTTAGTTATGCTTGAATAATAATTTAAGATGTTTTTTAAAAAAGTCATAGAAATATAAATGCCTACAAGTAGGAATTTGATAGAGAATACTACAGAAAAACAGTATCTATGTATATATCTACAAACACACACATACACACACAAACACACACGCACTTGCACACTGATCAGAAATAATGAAAGTGGCTTTTTTTCTGGTTAGTGGAATCACAGGAAATGTTAAAAATTTTCTGTGTGCCTTGCAGTAAGTTATAAATTTTCTTCTTATATGTATAACTTTTATAATTAAAAAAAGACATTATTCAGAAAAAAATTCAATGTTTAACTGTAAAAAAGTACTTAGCTCTCCCCAGAATTTTTTTTTTATTCTACAAAATTTCATTATTCAAAGTTTGGAATGGAACATTAAGTACCAGGCCATTTCCTAAGAGCTATCGGAAGAAAAATATGTTTAGCAAAATTACTTCCATTCCAAGTAATCATACGAGTCAAAGAAAAGGAATTTTCTTTCGTTTCCCATCATCCCAACTGTAAATTAAATTCTCTTTTCCTTTTGTTTCTTTTTTTAAATATCTGTTTTGTTTCTGCATAGCTTAGAAGAAGATTGTTTTGTGTGAATGTCTCATCTCTATGGGAACTCTAAAAAATTAAAGGAAGAATCGGTAAAGTTGGAGCAAAAACAATCAAAATTCATTCCTTTAGTCCTTTTGTTGACTGTAATTGTCTAGCCCATCTATATTTTTTCTTGTTCTTATGCTGAAATTCTTCACCTTCCCAGTTTTTATTGCCTCTGCTACCTGTGAGACAGATTGTCCTTCTTAGACCCTCATTCTGAGGAGAAAAGGATTTGCTATCGTAGGTAATAGCACCAGCAGGAAAGCTGCTTTCATTTCCACTGAAGTGTTTCTGAATCTGAGGTAAAGGAAATGATGGCTCTCTTGTTCTAGTGCTTTGCTTTATTTCTTTTCTTTCTCCTTGATTAAAACTAGAGTTCTATAAGTGGTTACTTAGTTCTGTAAGTAGTTACTTTTCTACTGATCCTCAAATGAGAGTCTTTAACATTGTAATCTCTCTGTGGGTAATGTAACACCAACATACATACAGATGGCCCCTGATTTAGGAAGGTTTGAATTACAAGTTTTCAACTTTATATGGTGTAAAAGGGCTATGGATTCAGTAGAAAATGTATTTCAAATTTTGACTTTTGCTCTTTTCTGAGGCTGGTGCTGTGCCACACGATTCTCTGTCATGACGCTGAGCTGTGGCAGAGAGCCAAAGCTCCCAGTCAGGCATGAGGGTCATGAGGGTGAGCAACAGACCCATTTACAACCATTCTGTATCCAGACAGTCATCCTGCTTTTCACTTTCAGTATAGTGTTCAGTAAATTGCATGAGACATTTAACATTTATTATGAAATAAGCTTTGTGTTGAATGATTTTGCCGACTGTAGGCTACTATAACTGTTCTGAGCACATTTAAGGCAGGCTAGGCTAAACTATGACATTCGGTAGGTTATATGTATTAGATCCATTTTCAACTTACAGTATTTTCATCTTACAGTGGGTTTATTGAAATGTAATCCTGTCATAGGTCAAGGAAGACCTGTAGATAGATAAATGTAGGTAGATAGATAGATGATAGATATAGATAGACAGATATCACACACCTATACAAACACACATATACACACATCCTAGAGATGGACTTTGCTAGCTCTTTCCAAAATATGCACTGTTAAAAACTGCACAGAGAAATGGTAGCTGAAAAGATCCACTGACACAATAATAGACATAAGAAATCAACAAGATGATGGATATAAGTTTTATATATATATATATACATATATATATACACACACACAAATATATATGAAGAGAAAACCAGAATAAAACAATACGATAGCGTTCTTATGTATCAACAAAAAACAAACAAAATACCCAAAACCATACTGAAGTTACAGACCTGTGTAGAAAGGGGGATGTGTCAATGAGCCTTCTTGTTCAACTGTAGACTCCAACAGTTACAATGATTGAAACAATAAAAACCCTGATAGCAACAGAATGCCTAGAAGACCATACCCCACATATCACTTTCCCTGCCCATAATTGGGGGTGGGCTGAACACATACTGATCCCTCCCCTATGATCACATGCTCTCTGCCTGCTCTCTTGCAGGTACCCCGTGAACCTCTCCGCATGAAACTCTAGTTGTTCATCTTATAGGTGGAGAGGTCAGTTGTTAAGGGAACTGAGTTTCTTCAGCAACACTGCTGGCAAATCCAGCCAGGAGCTGTGCTTCTGATTTGTCTAGTCCCCTTGGGTTTCTCTGGGTTGGAACAGTTGGCCATAGTAGTGTGCTAAGGCTTACCCATTTTTTTCTTTCCTGAGTTAACAGCTATGATAGATCATTCAGTAACATGTATTTAGGAAACTTCAGGATTTGTATAAGATTATTAGTTGAATATTCTATATAAAATAAGTAATAAACTACTAATAAAAATTAGCAATAGGTTTTTTTTGGGGGGGAACTAAGAAAACAGCATAGTAGGAGGACCCTTGGATCATCTCATCCTTCAAACATAACTAGATAAGCATCACATCATTCTTAAAATGCAAGAAATCAACCTAAGGACTGACAATACAGACTCCATAACTAGAGGGAGAGAAGAAGTCACATCAAGGAAGGTAGGAAGTGTGGAGATGTGGTTTGGTCCTGAGGGGGGCAAAGAGGGAGCTCTAGTCATGGAAAGTGCTAAGAGAGAGTGGAGCACACAGAGATATATGCAAAGAGAACACTACCCCAAAGCTATTGTCAGGGAAAACAAGATGGGCTGATTTTCATGTGTTTTTGCAACCAGCAGGATTGGAAGACTGGAGTGTTAAAGGTGAGTGGGCTTGGCTGGGATAGAGACCTGAGGTGCTGCCCTATTTGTGGAAAGAAGGCAGGCAAACAACTCCCAAGTAGATAGCACAATCTAAGGATTGCCTAGAAGGTGCATGGGGAGACACTGTTCACACTTCTTGGAGGACTTCTGTGAGAGGTGATGTTCACAGAGTCACCTCTCAGGGAACAAAAGAGCCTAGTTGGTACCATTTCCCTCCCCAGCCCCTCAATATCAGTGCAGAGCCACCTGCCAATGGAAGCTTGGCTCAACACTGGCTGCCTAGCCTGCTTGCTCCAAGTCCCATAACCCTGTGCTCTGGCACAACTGCCCTTCTTGGTCAAATCTGCAACAGCCCCAGCGACAAGTGGCAAGACCCCCCCCCCCCCAGAAGACCAGGGCAGGCCCCAGAGCACACCACGTCCCTAAAGCTTGGAGTTTTGAAAGTCAGTAGGCTTTGCTGGGATAGAGCCCAGATAGCACCTTGCTGCTCTTGGAGAGCAGGCAGGCAAACAACCCAGAGGCAGACGTGTGAAAACAGTGATCAGAAATTAGCCTGGGACTCACAGTGGGGAGATTATTCACTCTTCTTGGACTGTTTCCCTGAGAGCAACAATCACAGAGACCCCTCTCAGGGAACAAAGGAGCAGGTTGGTGCCATTTCCCTTCCCTGTTCCTCAGCATAAACACAGAACCACCTTCAGTAAACCGCATAGCTGCCTAACCTGCTTACACCAAGTCCTGCCCCCTTGTGCTCTGCACATGCTGCTTTTCTCAGGCAAGTATGCCTAAGAACCAGTGCAGTGGGACCCATCCCCAGAAGGCCAGCACAAACCCACACACATACCATACCTCCCAACTAAAGAGTTCTGCAAGGCTTTAGTTCTAGTGGAAGTAGCATCAGGTCTCATTTAAAAAGCAGACAGAGCACACCTAGTTAAAACTCCCCACACTCCAGCCAAGGTCCAAACACTGCCCACTGCAAGCAAGGAAAGCACCTGCAGATGACTGGCCTGAAGGATAGAGCAGCCAAAACACAACAGCAGAGTGCATGCAGCACACACCAGAGATACTCCCTGAAGTGCCAGGCCCAGGATCACTATATGAGCTATTATTCTTCATAAAGTCATTACTCTCAAGAGCAGGAAACATAACAAGCTTTTCTAACACAGAGAAGAAGACAGAGATGTAGACAAAATGCCAAGATAGAAGAATTCATCCCAAATGAAACAAGATAAAGTCATGGCCAGAGATCTAATTGAAACAGATATAAGTAATATGCCAGATGGAGAATTTAAAGCAACAATCATAAGGATACTCATTTGGGTTGAGAAAAGAATGGAAGACTTCAGGGAGACCCTTACTGCAGAGATAAAAGAGTTAAAAAACAATCAGTCAAAAATGACTGAGATTTGAAACAGACTGGATAAAATGAACATAAGGATGGAAGAAACAGAAGAATGAATAAGTGATATAGAGGACAAAATAATGGAAAATAATGAAGCTGAACAAAAGAGAGAAAGAATAATTATGGAAGATGAAAATAACTTCAGCAACTAAGTGATTTCATCAAACGTAATAAAATTCATATTATTGGAGTCCCTGAAGAAAAAGAGAGAGAAAAGAGGGCAGAAAATTTATTTGAGGAAATAATAGCTGAAAACTTCCCTAATCTGGGGAAGGAAACAGACATCCAAATCCAAGAGACCCAGAGAACTCCCATCAAAATCAACAAAAACAGGCCAACACCAAGACATATTGTACTTAAATTTGCAAAATATAGCAATAAATAAAAAAATCCTAATAGCAGTAAGACAAAAGAAGTCCCTATCTTACAAGAGAAGACCCATAAGGCTAACTGCAGATCTCTGCCTTCGGCTCAGGTCATGATCCCAAGGTCCTGGGATCGAGCCCCACATCAGGCTCCCTGCTCAGCAGGAAGCCTGCTTCTCCCTCTCCCACTCCCCCTGCTTGTGTTCCCTCTCTCTCTGTGTCTCTCTCTCTCAAATAAATCAAATCTTTAAAAAAAACAAAACAAAAAACAAGGCCATCTATCTATATGCTGCTTACATGGGACCCATGTTAGAGCCAAAGGCACCCGCAGATTGAAAATGAGGGGATAGAGAAACACTTATCATGCAAATGGATGTCAAAAGAAAGGGTAACAATACTGATATTGAACAAACCAAACTTTAAGACAAAGACTGTAGGGGCACCTGGGTGGCTCAGTTGGTTAAGCATATGCTTTCGGCTCAGGTCATGATCTCAGGGTCCCGGGATCAAGCACTGTGTCAGCTCTCTGCTCAGAGGGGAGTCTGCTTCTCCCTCTTCCTCTGCCCCTCCTCCTCTCTCTCAAATAAATAAATAAAATTAAAAAATTAAAAAAAATAAAACAAAGACTGTAAAAACAGATGAAGGGTACTCTACTATAATAAAGGGGAAGATCCAACAAGAAGATCTAACAACTGTAGATATTTATGCCCTTAACTTGGGAGCACCGAAATATATAAAACAATTAAGAAATATAAAGGAACTAATTGATAATAATACAGTAATGGTAGGGGACTTTAACACCCTACTTACATCAATGGACAGATCATGTAAGCAGAAGATCAACAAGGAAACAATGGTTTTGAATAACACACTGGACCAGATGGACTTAACAGATATATTCAGAACATTTCATCCTAAGCAGCAGAATACACATTCTTTTCAAGTACACATGAGATATTCTCCAGAATAGATCACATACTGGGTCTCAAATCAGGCCCCAACAAGTACAAAAAAAATAAAAAATCAAAATTATTCCATGCATATTTTCTGACCACAATGTTATGAAACTTGAAGTCAACCAAAAGACAAAAATTGAAAAGACCAAAAATACATGGAGGTTAAACAACATGCTAGTAAAGAATGAATGGGCCAGCCAGGAAATCAAAGAAGAAATTTTAGAAAAGTTCATGGAAACAAATGAAAATGAAAACACAACAGTCCAAAACCTTTGGGATGCAGCAAAAGTGGTTATAAGAGGGAAGTATATAGCAATCAGGCTTTCCTCAAGAAGCAAGAAAGATCTCAAATAAGTAACCTAACTAACACCTAAAAGAGCTGTGAAAGAACAATAAATGTAGTGTAAAGCCAGTAGAAGAAGGGAAATAATAAAGATTAGAGCAGAAATAAATAATATAGAAACAAAAAGCCCAGTAGAACAGATAAACTAAACTAGGGGCTGGTTCTTTGCAAAAATTAATAAAATTGACAAATCCCTAGACAGTCTTATCTAAAAGAAAATAGAAAGGACCCCAAGAAATAAAATCACAAACGAGAAAGGAGAAATAACAACCAACATCACAGTAATACAAACAGTTATAAGAGACTATTATTAAAAACTATATGCCAATAAATTCGATAAACTGGAAGAGATGGATAAATTCCTAGAAACATAGAAACTACCAACACTGAAACAGGAAGAAGTAGAAAACTTGAACAGACTGATAACTAGCCAAGATATTAAATCAGGAATCAAAAATCTCCCAAGAAACAAAAGTTCAGGGCTAGATGGCTTCACAGGGGAATTCTATTGAACATTTAAAGAAGAGTTAATGCCTAGTCTTCTCAAACTGTTCTAAAAAATAGAAATGGAGGGAAAACTTCCACATTCATTCCATTAGACCAGCATTCCCTAATACCAAAACCAAAGACTCTACTAAAAATTAGAACCACAGGCCAATATCCCTAATGAACATGGTTGCAAAAATTCTCAACAAAATACTAGCAAATCGAATCCAACAGTACATGAAAAGACTCATTTACCATGATCAATAGGATTTATTCCTGAGCTGCAAGGGTGGTTCAATATTTACAAATCAATCAATGTGATACATCACATTAATAAAAGAAAGGATAAAAACCATATGATACTCTCAATGGATACCGAAAAAGCACTTGACAAAGTACACTATCCATAATAAGAACCCTCAACAAGTAGTGATAGAGGGAACATACCTCAACATAATAAACACCATATATGAAAAACCCACAGCTAATATCATCCTCAATGGGGAAAAACTGACCACTTTTCCTCTATGGTCAGGAACAAGACAAGGATTTCCACTCTTACCACTGTTATTTAACATAGTCCTGGAATCCTAGCCACAGCAATCAGACAACACAGAATAAAAAGCATTCAAATGAGCAAGGAAGAAATAAAACTTTCAGTATTTGCAGATGACATGATACTATAGAAAACCTAAAAGATTTCACTAAAAAATTGCTACAAGTAGTACACAAATTCAGTAAAGTTGCAGGATGCAAAATCAATGTACAGAAATCTGTTGCATTTCTATACTAATAATGAAGCAGCAAAAAGAGAAATCAAAGAATCATTCCCATTGACAATTGTACCAAAAACCATAAAATTCCTAGGAATAAATCAAACCGAAGAAGTAAAAGATCTGTACTCTGAAAATTGTAAAACATGGATGAAAGAAATTGAAGATAACACAAAGAAATGGAAAAATATTCCATGCTCATTGATTGGAAGAACAAATATTGTTTAATGTCTATATTACCCAAAGCAATATACACACTTAATGAAATCCCTATCAAAATACCAACACTTTTCCCAGAGCTAGAACAAACAATCCTAAAATTTGTAGGAACTACAAAAGACCCCAAATAGCCAAAGCAATCTTGAAAAGAAATGCAAAGCTGGAGGCATCACAATTCTGGACTTCAAGTTCTATTACAAAGCTGTAGTGATGAAGACAGTATGGTACTGGCACAAAACAGACACATAGATCAATGGAACAGAATAGAAAGCCCAGAAATGGACCCACAATTATATGGTCAATTAATCTTCAACAAAGCAGAAAAGAATATCCAATGGAAAAAAGACAGTCTCTTCAACAAATGGTGTTGGGAAAACTGGACAGCTACATGCAAAAGAATAAAACTGGACCACTTTCTTACACTATACCCAAAAATAAATTCAAAGTGGATTATAGACCTAAATGTGAGACAGGAGATCTTTAAAATCCTGGAGGAGAAGATGGCAGTAACTTTTTGACATTGGCCATAGCAACTTCTTACTAAACATGCCTCCTGAAGCAAGGGAGACTAAAGCAAAAATAAACTATTGGGACTTCATCAAAATAAAAAACTTCTGCCCAGCAAAGGAAACAACCAACAAAACTAAAAGGCAACCTATGGAATGGGAGAAGGTATTTGCAAATGACATATCTGATAAAGGGTTAATATCTAAAATCTATAAAGAACTTAATAATCTCAACACCCACAAAACAATAATTCAATTAAGAAATGGACAGACGAGGGGCGCCTGGGTGGCTCAGTTGTTAAGCGTCTGCCTTCGGCTCAGGTCATGATCTCAGGGTCCTGGGATGGAGACCCGCATCCGGTTCCCTGCTCGGCAGGAAGCCTGCTTCTCCCTCTCCCACTCCCCCTGCTTGTGTTCTCTCTCTCACTGTGTCTCTCTCTGTCAAATAAATAAATAAAATCTTAAAAAAAAAAAAAAAGAAATGGACAGAAGACATGAACAGACATTTATCCAAAGATAGGCAGATAGCCAACAGATAAATGAAAAGATGCTCAAAATCACTCATCGTCAGGGAAATACAAATCAAAATTACATTGAGATATCACCTCACACCAGTCAGAATGGCTGAAATTAACAATATAGGAAACAGCAGGTGTTGGTGAGGCTAAGGAGAGAGGGGAACCTCTTACACTGTTGGTGGGAATGCAAACTGGTGCAGCCATTCTGGGAAACAGTATGGCGGTTCCTCAAAAAGTTAAAAATAGATCTAGGCTATGATCCAGCAACTGCATTACTATGTATTTACCCAATGGATATGAAAATAGTAATTCAAAGGGATAGATGCACCCTAATGTTTATAGCAGCGTTACCAACAATAGCCAAATTATGGAAAGAGCCCAAATGTCCATCAACTAATGAATGGATAAAGAAGAAGTGATCACTCAACCATTAAAAAGAATGAAATCTTGACATTTGTAATGACATGGATGGAGCTGGATGCTCAGCAATATAAGTCAAAGAAAGACAAATACCATATGATTTCACTCGTATGTGGAATTTAAGAAACAAAACAAATGAACATGGGGGAAAAAGAAGAGAGGAAAAGTAAGAGACTCTTAACTATAGAGAACAAACTGATGGTTATGGAAGGCGAGGGGATGGGGGATGGGCTAAATGAGTAATGGGGATTAAGGAGGGCACTTGTGATGAGCACCAGGTGTTGTATGTAAGTACTGAATCACTAAAATCTACACCTGAAAATAATATTACACTGTATGCTAACTAACTGGAATTTAAATAAAATCTTGGAAAGAAAAAAATTAGCAGTAGCTTCAATAAATCAAATTTCTGTCATGTAAACAATAACTATTAGGAGACAGTTCTCCCTAGATTTCTTATAGTTCTGCATGTTTTTAAGAAAATACACTAACTGCCTTTGTTTCATTTTTTTTCTAGGATTTTTGTGTAGTAAACTGTCTAAGAAAATAGAGATGGTGTCTCTCTCCAGAACAAAAGTCAGGCATGCTTACTGTCCATTAGAAAAGATTGAGGTTTGGGGCATCTGGGTGGCTCAGATGGTTGAGCGTCTGCCTTCGGCTCAGGTCGTGATTCCAGGGTCCTGGGATCGAGCCCCACATCGGGCTCCTGGCTCAGCAGGGAGCCTGCTTCTCCCTCTCCCTCTGCCTCTCTCCCTGCTCATGCTTTCTCTCTCTCTCTCTCTCTGTATCTGTGTCTCAAATGAATAAATAAAATCTTAAAAAAAAAAAAAAGATTGAGGTTTCTAAGTTCAGTGTTCCTTTCCTGTAGCGCAACCCACTACAGGTACAGGAATCATCTGCATATTTTTTGAAATGCCCTGTGCATATCGGGGAGTAGGAAACAGGCACAAGAGAATGTTACAGATAGCATCCTTTGTCTCAGACCCAGGAGTCTCATGTCTTCAGCACTTACGAGACTTTGGCAGGCTGATTTGTAACTTGCAAACAGTGTAAAATCTCAAATCCTTCAAATCTTGACATGACTTATATAAAAGAAAACAAAATGAATATTAGAGCCAGAGATATTAATAAGAACAAATCTGTGAAATAAGCACTTAATATGCAATATAATTGTTTATATAAAGTTTTAAAGTAGCCAAAACTTACTATATACGTTTTATTTGCATATATACATATATAGCTAATGTATAAAATTACTCATACATGTGGTAGACACCCAAGGCCAAATACAGATGGAGCAGGATCAGAAAAGAGTACCTAGGAAATTTTTAATGCACTGTTTTTAATAGTTTGTAACAGTTTTTAAAAAATAACAAATCTGGAGGACTTTGGTTTCTTGTCTGACATATAAAGAGATGGGAAGCTGTCATTCCTACCCTCACAACAGGAAAAAAGCTGAACAAATGGAAAATCAGCAACTCTTCTTATGTTTTTCAGAAAATTGAGATCACAGGAAAAACTGCTGCCACAAAAACTGGAGAAACAGGTGAATAGAGAATAGCAGTTTATTTGGAATAGAAGCCCAGGAGCAGAGCCTGTTGCTAGAGACAGTACTAGAAGGAACACTCAAACTCTAATTGATGGATTTCTGGATGCTTAGTGATCTGAAGAGTTAATATCTGGGGAGGGTAGTCTTGCGGAGTGAGTCTTTGGGAGGGTTCAAAATACCTATTCGAATGGACAAAATCTGAAACACTGGCAACACCAAATGGAGAAGATGTAGAGGAAGAGCTCTCATTCATTGCTGGTACGAATGCAGTATGGGACAGCCACTGTAGAAGACAGTTCAGTGCTTTCTTACAAAACTAAACATATTCTTACCATATGATCCAGCAACTGGGCTCCTTGGTATTCACCCAAAGGGCTTAAAAACATTTCCACACAAAAAGCTGCCCATGGATATTTATAGCAGCTTTATTCATAATTGCAAATTTTGGAAGCAATTTTGATGTTCTTCAGTAGTGAATGGATAAATAAACTGTGGTGCATCCAGGCAATGGAAGATTATTCAATGTTAAAAAGAAATGAGCTTTCAAGCTATGAAAACATATGTTGGAAATGTAGGTGCATATTACTAAGTGAAAGATGCCAATCTAAAAAGGCTTCAAACTGTATGATTCTAGACATTCTAGAAAGAGGAAAACTAAGGAGACAGTGAAAGATCAATGGGTTGCCAGGATGGAGGGTGGTATGAAGAGTCAGAGCACAGGGAATTTTCAGGACAGTGAAAGTATTCTAATACTATAACAGTGGATACATGCCATTCCATAATTGTCCAAACCCATCAAATCTACAACACCAAAAGTGAACGCTAATGTAAACAATGGACTTTGGGTATTTATGATGTGTCAAAATAGTTTCATCAGTTGTAAAAAAGCGTACCATTCTGGCAGGGGATGTTGATAATGAGGGAGGCTATGCATGTGTGGGGCAGGAGAACTCTGAGAACTGTATATTTTCTACTCAACCTGCTGGGCACCTAAAACTGCTCTAACTAACATCTATTAGAAACAAACAAACTGGGACGCCTGGGTGGCTCAGTTGGTTAAGCGACTGCCTTCGGCTCAGGTCATGATCCTGGACTCCCGGGATCGAGTCCCGCATCGGGCTCCCTGCTGCTCAGTGGGGAGTCTGCTTCTCCCTCTGACCCTCCCCCCTCTCATGTGCTCTCTCTCTCTCTCTCATTCTCCCTCTCTCAAATAAATAAATAAATAAAAATCTTTAAAAACAAAAAACAAACTGAAGCCTTGGGAGCTGGGATGGCTCTTCATAGACATGAAGTAAAGAAAAGGGGTGTATTTTTGAACATTTCTCGATGACAAGTATTGGTCACAGACATTCTCTGAGAAATTGTCTAATTTGGGGCAAAGCAGTGTCCTTTCACCACTGACAGTTGTAAGGGGGGACTAAGTTGTGGGCATAGCATTTCTAGCTGGGGTATAAGTGCTTCAGTGTATCTAAGAGGCACAGTATAGCTGCTATTACTGTAGGTTTTCTTTATTTTAGGAAGTGCTTTGGAGTAATAGAAGCTTCTTCAACTGGTATTCCACAAGAAAAATAAAACTTAACATATACATAATATTGTTGTCCATTCCACAAGTATTTATTGAGCCTGACAGGCATTGTGCTGCACAATTTATGTTGAAATCAATATTCACTATGGGTATCACAAATATCTTTGTTACATTAGAACTTAATTGGGATAAAATAACTTCAAAGATGAGCTAAAAAATGTTCTGTATATACTAATGGCACCTTTTTACTTAATATTAGTGAAAAGATGTGAAGATAATTACCAGGAGAATTTTTCTAGTGGTTTCATTAATCACTTTTAGCTTTATATTCATGTATTTTAAAGGTAGTCATTTTATTTAAAAAGTCACACATTCTTTCTAACCAAATTTTCCCCTCATCTTTTGTTGTTGTTGTTTTCAAGAGGAACATGTTGACCTATGGACTTGTATTCTCAAAAAAAAAAAAAAAAAAGGTGAGGGGCCTGGGAGAGTCACTATTTTTAGCTCAGTCGGCAAGTCATTACTTTACTTTTGGGAATCAGACCTTCCTGGGACAACAAATCCTTTCCTTTTTATTGTACTTGATACCAGGCTGGGTTTGTTCTTCATTTGGTACTGTGATATACTGTACTGCTGATTTTGGAGCAGCTATTATTGCTTTTAGAGAGAGCAACTGTGTATTTAATCTCCGTGTGTTCAATTGTGTACTTGGTATGTCCACAGTCAGGGATATTTAAAGATATATTTTGGAGCTGTGGCTTTGGAATTTTGAAAAGACTTATCTAATGTTTTTAGGTAGTACCAACCAATTTATTTAGTCTTTTCTTGATGTTACCCCAAATTTGAAAGGATTTTGTTTAATTGGTGTTTAGTTTATTATGAACTAATGATAGAGATAGGGATTTCATGCAAACTTCATGGATATTTTTATTCTGAAATTACCTCCCCTAAGGGATGATGAAACTCTTCTTTTAAAACATTCTGGTTGAGGTAATTGATTTTTTAAAAAATGGGATCCTATTAATCTAGAAGAGAGGGGAAGTTGAGATAGATCTCTGAATATGACCAGGAACACTGTGTCTATGTTGGCAAGCAAGATTCACTTTCCAATTTGTCTGAATAGAGTAATGGGTGTAGCAGGAGGGATTTAGTTCAGGTTCTACTCAGAAATTCATTATTGTAATTTTTTAATAATACTCAATATAAAATCTTTAAACTATACAAAAATTTGTGTTAAAAAGGAAACCTCATGATGCCCCCTCAGCAATTTTTAGGGTTATTTAATATTAAAAATTTGGTCTGTATCAATATACATTTGATAAAACATATATGTGAGTATATTTGTCAATGTATTTTCTGATTTAGAATGGGATATATAATTTTCTTCTTCAACTCAAAATTTTCATTTTACATTATATTGTGATCTCATATCCACATTCTTTTAAATAGCTGCATAATATTTTACATTGTGATTTATAACTTCCTTATTGGTTGTTCCATTAATTTATTCAGTATTTGTATACTACATTATACTCAGCACTGAAAAAATAGTAGTAAACAAGATAGAAAACTCTCTGCTTTCACATAGTTCCTATAAAGGGAAGATATATGACAAATAACTTTTAAAAAATTTATTTATTAATGGACATAAATGTTTTTAATTTTCCCCAATTACAAACAATGCTACAATTAATAAAACTATCCATTTCATCAACAAGTATGAAAATATCTGTAATATAAATTCTTAGAGGTAGAATTGCTGGGAATATATATTTTAGAGATAAAATATTTTTTAGGGAAAAATCGAGTAACATCTTCGTTAATGCATTTTAAAAGAATTTTTAAAAAACTTTTGCCTTTGAAGAGATGTTTTAATGTATAATTTGTTTAGTGGTAGTCAGTTTCTTGATAGTATTTTCCTGCCACTGGGATAGCAGTTTAGTAAGAACATCTTTTATGTTTTTAATTGGTAAGAAAGTAAAACTTGAAAGTACTACTTTTAAATTATTTTAATGTAAAGTTTAATGACAAACAGATTTCGCTTGATGTAAATTCGTGTGAGTTAGCCTGAAAAAGGGTATAAAATAGTACATTTCAAAAATGAAAATACTGTAATATTTAGCAACATATTTTGAAGGGCAAAGAGGTCATCAGTAACTTTACTGACAAGGAACACAAGATCTAGTTATAGTTAGTTCTTAAATCAAAATTGTCTTTTCTTAGATTGTAGTCTAAGACCTGAATCACTTCAAATAAAGTCAGCAAGTTAGTAGCAATGCTTTGTGGTTTTTAGAGCACTAAAATGGATGACTATAAATAGATTAGTAATATAAAATTTGAAAAAAGAATGACTGGTAATTTCAAACTGGCAGACAGAGGGCATAAGGAAAGCACTTATTATTTCCTAAATGCTCCCCCACTAGTCTAAAACTTGAAATTCACTTTGCATTATGAGATATGACTTTTATTTAGTGATGATTTTCAAGGATGAGGCTTTTTCTTTAACTATCCATATATTATGTAATATGTAGATGTTTCTATTACTTTGAAAATAATATCAAATACCAGGTCATTTTTAGGAGAATAGATTTTGATGGATGGAAAAAATGAAAAATAAGAGAGCTGTGAATACTTAAGCTGACACAAGAAACACTGGAGTCTGAAGTCACCATCTAACTCTGACCTTGTTACTCTCCTCAGGTTTTGTTTATCAGTCTTCTTTTTGCCAGTTTTCTACCTACTCCCAACTCCTAAAACCTTCCCCTTGTTCCTTCTGGAAGCCATAGTCCATCATCAGCAAAAATCCCTGTATCTTGAAACACGTTTCTGAATTTTCCAATCTCATGCTCCAATGGACAAAATCTCATTTCCTACAAAGAACACAGCTTGTCGTATAGCCTTTGTAGGAGGTACCTCATTCTTCTAGAGAGAGGGCGAATGTCATCCCTATACTTCCTTCTCTCCTTGCCAAAAACCTTCAATGTTAACTATCATGTTATGAGATTATACCACATAGTACTGCTTTATTTTGAATTCCCATTCCCAAATGAACTTTTCCTATATCCTACTTCAGCCAGTTGTTCTACGGCAACACATACTCATGATATCATTGTAAATAACTTCAAATTCTATATAGTCCAAAATTTATATATCTGCTATATTCTATCAGTACCTCCTATTTTTTCCCCTCCTTTACTCAATTACCCTGGCTCAGACAATCTTTTATTTAAACTGGAAATCTCAATTTTATTTTCATAATTCCTATGCACTGCCCCTCACCCCCTTTACATCTTCTCTCCTCTCCCTACTAACTTCAACATTATGTTCAATCATCACAGTCAGTCCCTTGCATGTTGTTGATTCTCTTGCCTCACTTGCTCCCTTGTACTCAAATTCAAAAGCTTCGTTACTTCCAGTTTCCACATAACCTATGCCTGCTCCCATGTGGCTAAACCTGGTTGGAGTTTGCGGACAATTCTCACTTTAAGTTTATGTCCGTGGACCTCGAGTGGCCCTAATGCAATCATACTGAACTTCCCCAGTCAATTTTTTTCATACTCGCAGATGACAATTTTACTCTCTTCTCTTCTCAAGCTTATAAGACGTTCTCCATCATCCTCACTCTCAGATTGTGATGTTGTTTTGGATTCACAGAAAGTTAAAGTAACCATAAGAGGTTCCTGGACTTAAAACTCGCCAAAGTGTGGGGGCCCTCTTCTCCCAAGCTATTCCACACTCAGCGTCCAGAAACTTAGCAAAATGACACCTTAAATGTTCCTCCCGGTTTAAGCTCCAGCGACTTCTGTTCTAGGTACGCAGATCTCAGCTGCATCTCTCTGAATGAACCTGTCTCTGGATTTTGGGGTGGTACTTTGCTCTGACACCTCATTTTACTGTTCAGTTTAAGAAAAAGCATTGGTTTTCAGCTTATTCAGCTTTTTCTTGTAACAACGAAAAGGAACATCAACTTCCAAGTTCTTTACGTGTCGGAACTGAAAAGAGAAGTCCGATACTTTTTTCTTTTTTCTTTCTCTATACATATTTAATCAAAAGTAATTTTTTAACCAACATGGCAAATATTGGGTGAGTTTCTAATTACCTTCAGAAAAATTGGCCTTTTTTCCTGAGGCCTATCTGATTTCTGAAATAATTTTTTACTCTTGGCCTTTTTTATGACATAATTACATTAGTTTATTATTGCTGTTGTAATACATTGCCACAAAGTAAACAATGCAAATTTATTATCTTACAATTGTGTGGGTCAGAAGTCTGGTTTAGGTCTCACTAGGCTACATCAACATGTTGCCAATGCTGCATGCATTCCTTTCTGGAGGCTCTAGGTAGAATCTGTTCCCTTGCTTTTCCCTATTTTTTGAGGTTAATCACATTCAACGTCTCATGGTCCCTCTCCTTCATCTTTAAAGCCAGCAATGATGAATTGAGTTCTCCTCACAACACATCTATGTTCCCTCTTCCTCTTATGGATCCTTGTTGATAACTTGGATCCATCTGCATAATGAAAGATAATCACCTTAGCTAAACTTCATCAATAATCTTAATTCTATTTGCAACATTAATTCCCCTTTACATGCAAAGTTAAATATTCACAGGTTCCAGGGATTAGAATGTAGATATCATTGAAAGGCCACTATTCTGTCTACCACATATATAAATAAATTTTAATTATTTAGGAATAATGAAAGGAAACTGCAGTAAGAACAACCATAAGAGGAGCTATTTTAAAATGTTTCTAAGGCTGCTCTGAGCTGTTCTCATAAAAAATAATTTAACTCTTTTCCTCAGTTCTTTTTATTTTTATAATTTTTGCTCATTTAACTGAAATGACAATATCATTGAAAAATCTGTGATCCTTGGATTGCCAATTTTCTTTTTTTCTAAACAATTTCAGTGAATTATAAAAAAGAACACTTTACAGTGGATTTGGGATGGGGCTCAAATTCCAGCAATACAAAATATTTATTTAGGCACTATTTTCTTGCCAATATCTAGATTTTTAACCTAAAGTTAACAAAACATTCCTCTGAGAGTATCATGCCATATGGATAAGAAAAATTTAGATGTTTGCTCTCATCCTCCATATATAATAAAATAATTATATTCTTTGATTTTGATGTGGGCATGTAAGACATATCTTTCTACATAATTATTTTCTACAAATGTGTTTGAGGTTTATTAATTCTGATAGTTTGTCTTGTGGAAGTTGTGTAAACTGTGCAGTTGTATGTTAATGAGAAGTCAAAAATCTGAGGACCTTGTTCTGTGATATGTGAAAGAAGAGCGGGTGCCCCCCAAATCTACAATGTTTTGGCACTTTTAATCTTTTTCCAATATTCAGAGGTAAATTAGCTGTGTTGCCATGGTAACTTTTCCACACTTCCCTTCAACCAGGTAATAGTGCAAGGTGACATTGATACTCACTCCTGTATACTTAAGACATGAAAAATTACAACTCGTAATATGAAGGGAAAGGATAAAATAGGAATATTTATTATAAAAATATTTTTTAATTATATAACAAATATTGGGTAAATTTTAAGTATTACAGTTAATTGTTTTCTACAACTGACACTATCATATTTATATTTCCAAAAAAAAGGCCCAAAATGTTGAAATTGATACTTATTAGACAAAGATAAACTTACTTTGTTAATACTTTGTGGACTATAGATATGGGTTAATTCAATCATTCATTTAAGAATATTTATCTTGCATTCCAAGCACAAAAGAAATCATTCATTGAGTTTGAATTCTAACGAATGGTTAATTTTAAAACTTCAGGAGCACTGGGCGTTATACACAAACAATGAATCATGGAACACTATATCAAAAACTAATCATGTAATGTATTGTGATTAACATAACAATAAAAAATTAAAAAAAACTTCATACAATATTAGTAATGATATGTCAAAGAAATATTCAATCATTGCTATTGCTTTTCTATATT
Source organism: Eumetopias jubatus (assembly GCF_037043125.1). Taxonomy (NCBI): domain Eukaryota; kingdom Metazoa; phylum Chordata; class Mammalia; order Carnivora; family Otariidae; genus Eumetopias; species Eumetopias jubatus. Next base: position 62,113,480 of record NW_028274808.1, read on the forward strand.
TATATTTGCAAACTGATTTGAAATTAAATGTATCAAATATCAAAGTTAAAATTTGCAGTGAGCGGATTTTCCTTCCTGTAATGAGAACTTTGCTCCCATTAGACCAGTCATCCTATAGAAAACATCTATGACTTGTGAAAAAATTATGAAAAATTAACCTTCTGAAAGCATTGAGGTTTGACCAAAGCACACCAACTAAAACCAATGAAATTAAATGGGGTCCTCCTCTGCCATTCACATTGGGGAAAAAAATGAATTTGGAGTTTGAGATAAGCCAGCTTAACTGCTTGCTAAAGCAAAAAGTATAAAAAAATAAAATAAAATAAAATAATATAAAAGAATAAAAAAATGAATATCAGTACAAAAGAAACAAAAGATCCTTCAGATAAAGGTTTCACACCCCAGTGCCTCCACAGTATCATATCATCTACTAATGTCCAGAAGAGGCTTTGGAATTACTAGCCATAAAGATTAACAGGAAAATGTAAGTCATACATTAAAGAAAAGTCAATCAATGGAAACTGAAACTGAATGACACTGATTCTGAATTTAAAGCATCTATAATAACTGCTCAAAGATGTATAGGTTAATGGACTTGTAATATATTTAAAAAAAATCAGAGAAGAAAGAAAGAAAGAAGAAAAAGAAAGAAAGAAAGAAAGAAAGAAAGAAAGAAAGAAAGAAAGGAAGGAAGAAAGGAAGGAAGGAAGGAAGAAACTACAAAAAGAACCAGGTAGAAATACAAGATAAGACATAGTGCTGTATCAGAAATAGAAATAGTATCAGACAGAGTTAAGAGCAATTAAGAGATGACAAAAGACTGAGTAAAACTGATAAATAGAAATCATTCAGTTGGGAAAAAAGAGAGAAAAGAAAAGTTTTAAAAATGAACAGAGTTCAGGGGCACCTGAGTGGCTCAGTCAGTTAAGTGTTCAACTCTTGTTTTGGCTCAAGTTGTGATCTCGCAGTTATGGGATGGAGACCGGCATCAGGCTCTGTGCTGAACACAGTGTCTGCTTCCGCTTCTCTTTCCCTCTTGCTCTCTCTCTCTTTCTCTCAAATAAATAAATAAAATCTTTAAAAAAAACTATAAAAATGAGCAGAGTTCAGTTTTGTGGCTATAGGATGACATCAAATGGTAATTGGAATGCTAGAAAGAGAAAAAAAAACAGAAAAAAATACTTGAAACGAGAATATTTGAAAACGACCCATATTAGTTAACTAAATCTTGCCAAGAAACAGACGAGTGAGTTTGGAAGTGAATTCTCCCTCCAGTGAATCATTTTGGTAAGTCTATAGTCCCAGCCAACAGCTAAACTAGTTACAAGAGAGACCTTGAGGGAGAAGCATCAATTATGCAATGTCTGGATCTCTAACGCTTTAAAAATAATAAATGTTTGGGTTTTTAAGGTGAAAAATTGGGGGGAAATTCATTACATGCAATATATGACTAATATATGTAATAAAATTGAAAGTAAAAGGATTGTGTGCTAGAGCGAGTTCATATAATTTCCCAGATCCACTCAGCCATGGATTTTCTGCTTGACATTACTGATGGATCTCCGGGAACATCATGTAACACCAACAACATTCTTTAGCTCACAGAAGGTATGATTTAATCTTAATCATGCATTTTGTGATGAATTTTGTTTCATCATCGTTCCAATATTATATTATTTTAGTTCTTAAGAAATTTTGATTTACAGGTTCATTTTGTCAGAGAGGATTTATTCATTTTTGTGAATTTTTGGTTATGTAGTTGGCTACCCAGGCTTTTATTTTTATTATTTATTAAACAGTCAGGGGTATTTCAGAGTTGTGCATGTATCTCATTTGATGCATTGTTTTGTTTCTGGTCTGTAGATTCTATCCGCAGCTTCTTCTGGGCCTTTGTCTCAATTGAGGTTTCACAGTGCCTGAGTTTAAGTACTGAATATAATTCCAGTTTCCTATTTCTCATGGAGCACTCTCTCTGCTTTACAGCCCCTGAATTCAACACTACTTTTGCAGTTTCTCAGAGTGGCCACATACTGTAGCTCCTAAACCAGCCTGTTTTTAGGAATAAAAAAGGGCACTATTAATAACTGTGTTTTTAAAAAAAGTGTAAAAGTAAACTGTACCAAGTAAGCCCGAGTCCATAGATAAGCATAACTAGCACATGGTTTCGAAAACTCACTCTGCATCTATTCATTCCATCTATTTTTGTTTTCCTTTCCATGATTTTCTTCCATTCCTATATATAGGAATTGACAAGGTCTTATAAAACTTGACTGAACTTGAAGTTAAACTACTTCTCAATCTCACTTTATAGCTTCAAATTTTATGTGCTCTCTATTATCGCACTAAACTCAGACTGGGTTTCACACATTGCCATGTGCATTTCTCAGGTCCACATTTAGCAATTCCTGCCATAGGGTATTAGGAATTAGCCGTTAGTACCTTCAAATCATAATTCATATCATTAAAATATAGTTTAATAGAATTTGTCTATAGTGGTATCTTCCTATCTCTACTTTCAAATTTCTGATTTTGATTTTGATTTAATTTCCATCAGTTTGGAATTCAAGAACCTGAGTGTAAATCTAAGGAATTGTCATTTAAATTCTATTTCTGCTTTTTTTCTCCTTTTTTGATCACTTGTGTGATTATGTGATTTTATTACATTATAATGCAACTGCCTAGACAGACATTATCATGGAGTTATTTCCACATCACACTATTTATCTACATATAACTATATAGTTATCTCTATCTATCATCTATCTATCCATCTATCTGTTTTTGAGAACATATTATCTGTCAGCTTTACTACAGGACTTTCAAGGGCAGTAACCATATATTACTATGACTTTTAATTTCTCCATAGAGCCTTTGCATTTTAGTCATTTTAAGGACTTATTAAAGAGAAAAAAACTGAATTGCCACAATAATATAAAATCCATGAATACTTCTTAGATTAATGTCACGAGGACCTATTAATCCTGCTTTATAAAATACCATTAAGAATCGTCTCAAAAAATATTAAGACTTCACGGTATATAAAACATTTTAAGTAACGACTGAACTAACTCTTCTTTTTAACTCCAGATTTCCTGAAACTGACATAAGCATTAATGCTTGCCTTTTGGCAGGCAGTTAACAATTTGCATATTAGTTAAATCAGGTAAAGTTTATTCCTTCTTATATAATTAAGCCAGGTCCTCCTATAGATAGAACACAAGTCAGGGGTCTGGTTTTTCTATATATCGGTATCTTTCATAAAAATTAACAGAGGACAGAAAATAGCAAGATGTTTTGGAAGGTTTTTAATTCTCAACAAATGAGAATTTCTAGCAAAATATTCATTTTAGATAAAAATAAAAATGATATTGAAAGTGACATTATTAAAAAAAGGAACAGAAGAAACTCTGATAGAGAAATTGTTGAATTATTTTGTCAATCTCAGTGAAAGAGTACTAAATGTTTAATGGCACTGAAATGAGGATGAGCTTAGAATGAGATTGTTCCAGCAGGATTGATGCTTCCAGAGAATACTTAATGTACTTTTAAAATGTCATGTAGGTGGGATTTCCATAGATAGGGATATTAGACACACATATAGATATTAACTAATATTTGCTTTGTTTTGACAATGATTTATTACGACAAGTCTATGACAGGACCCAGTATAATAGATTAAAACACTTTATACAGCCAATGAGAGTCAAGTTAACCAGTTGCCAATGGGTTTTTATGTGGAAAATTGCTGACTAGACTCAGCAATTTTAAACTATTGCTTTTCTATATAAGAAAATTTCAGTAAATTGAAGATATGAAAAAGAAGCAGATAATTTCCATCTTCCGTATTTTGTAATTACATAAAAAGGATAGTCAGGTATTCTACAGCTAGGCCAAGGTAAGACGCTTCATCCCCAGAAAAACTAGCAGTATCATGCAAACTCTGTTCCTTTGTTCACATGGAGCTTTACAATTTCCTGTAAACCAAGTTTAACTCTATTCCTTTGCTATGAGTCTCATGTCTGTGAATGAGCTAGTAATAATAATATCCAGGAGCTTAGTTTAAAATGTTCCATCTAGGGCGCCTGGGTGGCTCAGTTGGTTAAGCGACTGCCTTCGGCTCAGGTCATGATCCTGGAGTCCCGGGATCGAGTCCCGCATCAGGCTCCCTGCTCGGTGGGGAGTCTGCTTCTCCCTCTGACCCTCTTCCCTCTCGTGCTCTCTGTCTCTCATTCTCTCTCTCTCAAATAAATAAATAAAATCTTTAAAAAAAAAATGTTCCATCTAGAAAACTGTGGTGAATGCCCCTAGAGTTTTATGTAGTAAATAAATAAATAAATAAATAAATAAATTTTAAAAATCCTTCATTCGAAATCACAAACTCTTGCCTATTTAATAAACTGCACTGTATCTCTTCTTGGTAATGAATCTTTTAGTGTTTCAAGCTATTGTTCTTATCAAAACCCTAATAAAACTTCAAGCAAACCAAGTGAATTAGGAGAAATCTTGACAAGTAAAGGAATCCATTTTCTTTGTTATGGTGGTGCTCTAGATAACAATTATCAACAGGAACATTGTTCATTCCAGACTGTGTGACCACAGCTAATTGTATTTTCCTTTCTTATATACATGTAATCATTTCACAATTATTCTATTTCTGTTTTTAAATGAAGTTTTTACAGAGTATAGAAGCTAATGCACACATTGAGCTCTCAGAAGCTGGAACAAGATAGTCTATTAAAATGATCATATCACAAAACTTTAGCAAAGTTCTTCATATTTCAGGCTTACTAGCTCCTCATCGACTATGTAAGTTTTAATAATGCAAGACCCAAAATAAAACAGAAGCTGGATACCCACTGCTTGTTTTGATTTGAAGAATTTATTATCAAAACACCATTTAAAATATTTAACAAGGAATGATGAAACCACTGAAAGCCTCTAGCTCTTCTGGGCTATAACTGTCAGTTTCTGCTAGTTAGTTTTATTTTTAGCATTGGCTTGCAAACACCATTTCAGAATGAATATGCTTGCCTATTAAAGACAACTAATTCTCTGAATGGTCTCTGAGACAGGATCCAGGGCACTCTTCTGTTCTTGACATCATTAGACACAGCAAAAAACTAACAAAGCACTCCTTGGATGATAACTTATTCTTGGCCTATGGATTGATCAGATCTGTTTTTACATGGAAGTTACTGAGGATGAATGTGTGTGATTCTATTCACCTAGCAAATTCAGGGTACCTATACACTTTTGTTCGAGATTCCCAAGAAAGGGTAAAGGCAAACCATATTACCAAATATTTCAAAATAGTCTTCTGAACAGCTAGACGTGACAATATGGAAAACACTAAGTTAGATAATACCTAGAGCCCAGGATCACTGCAGGTCCCAATGCCAATTTTGCTCCTCCTACACACTGGCCACCTAACAAATAGTGCCTACCATGGTTCCCAGAACATAGCAAATGCTAAATTAATATTGTTGAATGCAAAAGTGAATATCACTCTCATGACAATGAAAGACAAGTCCAAGTCTACAGCAAAGAGAGAAGAGGAAAAAAAAATATTTGCTCATCTGCTAAGGCTCATCCCTATAAAATGTGAAAGAGTTAGTGGTCTTGATTTTGCATGAAAACACACACACACACACACACACACACACAGAAAAAAAACAACAACAAAAATGTTTTTCATGGGAGTACAATGAGGGGAGGCATCTTAGTCCATTCTGGGCTGCTATACCAACAAAGCACAGACTGGGTAGCTTAAAAACAACAAAAATTTATTTCTCAGAATTCTGGAGGCTCGAGGTCTGAGGTCCAAGAACAGGGTGCCAGTATGGTTGGGTGAGGGCCCAACACAGTCAGTTGCACACCTTCTTATTACTTTATGGGATAGAGGGGTGTAGGAGCTCTGGGATCTCCTATAAGAGCACTAATCCCGTTCATAAGGGCTCCAGTGTCATGATTCAAGCACCTTCTAAAGGCCCCACCTCCTAATACTATCACATGAACCCCAGGATTTTAACATATGAATTTTGGGAGGACACAAACATAGCAGGAGGGAATGTCAAAGCCTTTGGGTCATACTTTTTAGTTATTGTTCTTTTTCTTCCTATTTAATGGGATGAATTTAAAAGCAAGACATGTGGTCAACAAGGACTATTACTATTTCTTATTTTTTAATTAATACACTTTACTTGTTAGAGTATTTTCATGTTTGCAGCAAAATTAAGTTGAAAATACAGAAAACATACTCCTCTCATAATCTCTCTCACCATAAGCATCTTCCACCAGTGTGGTACATTTGCTATAATCTATGAACCAAACATCAACACATAATTATTAACTAAAGTCCATAGTCTACGTTCATGTTAAACTTTTTGTTGTGCACTCTGTGCATTTTGATAAATGTATAATGGCTTGTATCCACTGTTATCTACATTTTGGAAATTATGAATAAAACTACTATAAATAGCTGTGTGTAGGTTTTGTGGACATATATTTGTAATTCATTTGGGTAAATACTAAGGAGTGCAATTGCTGGGGTGTTCGCTAAGAATATGTTTAGCTTGGTAAGAAACTGCTAAACTGTCTTCCAAAGTGGCTGTACCATTTTGCATTCCCACCAACAGTGAATGAGAGTTTCTGTTGCTTCACAACTTCCCCAGCAATTGGTATTGTGAATGTTTTGGATTTTATCATTCTAACAGGTTTAATGGTATCACATCATCGTTTAATTTGAAATTCCCTAATGACATATAATGTTGACCATCTTTTCATATGCTTATTTATCAGCTGTATATATTCTTTGATAAGGTGTCTGTTCAGGTATTTTGTGCATTTCTTATTTTTGAGTCTTAATTTTTTTTAAATAGGAGTAACAGTCTTTTTGTTTATTTATTTGTTTTGTCAATTCTTTGGTATTTTCTACATCGACAACCATATCATCTGTGAACAAAGATGGGTTTATTTCCTCCTTCCCAATCTGTACACCTTTTATTTACTTTTCTTGTATTATTGTGACATGTAGGACTTCCATTCTGAGAGTGAAAAGGAGTGATAAAGGGAGACATCTTTGCCTTATACCTGATCTAAGTGGGAAAGCTTATAGTTTCTCACAACTAAGTGTGAAAATATTCTAACTTGTTAGAGTAACTTAGATTTCATGTTTGCAACAAAATTAAGTTGAAAATACAGAGAGTTTCCACATAACTCCTCTCATAATCTCTCTCACCATAAGCATCTTCTACCAGTGTGGTACATTTGTTATAATCTATGAACCAAACATTAACACATAATTATTAACTAAAGTCCATAGTCTAGATTCATGCTAACCCTTTTTGTTGTGCACTCTGTGCATTTTGATAAATGCATAATAGCTTGTATCCACTATTATCTACGTTTTGGAAATTAGGTTTTTTGTAGATAATCTTTATCAAGTTGAGAAATTTCCTTTCTATTCCTGGTTTAATGAGAAATTTAATCATGGATGGGGTCTGAATTTTGTCAAATGTTTTTTCTGCGTCTATTGGCAAAATCATGTAATTTTTAGCCTATTGATGTGATGGGTTATATTACTTAATTTTTGAATGTCAAAGCAGCTTTGCACACCTGGGATAAATTGCACTTGGTTGTGTTGTATAATTATTTTTTACATTCTTGGATTCCATTTGCTAGTATTTTCATGAGGAGTTTTGAATCCATGTTCCTGAGAGATACTGGTTTATAGTTTTCTTGTAATGTGTTTGTATAATTTTGCTATTAGGGCAATGCTGTCCTCACAAAACTAGTTATACAGTATTCCATCTGCTTTATGCACTGAAAGAAATTGTAAAAAGTTGTTATAATTTCTTCCTTAAATGTTTGGTAGAATTCACCAGTGAACCCATCTGGGTCAGACACTTTTATTTAGGAATGTCATTTATTCAAATTCTATAATAGATACAGGCCTATTCAGATTGTTGATTTATTCTTGTGTGAGTTTTGGGAAATTATGTCTTTGAAGGAATTGGTCCATATTATGTAGGTTATCAAATTTGGAGTATAGAGCTGTTCATAGTATTCTCTCTTTTATTATCTTTTAAAGCCCAGGGAATCTTTGGTCTCAAGATATCTTGCTTATTTTTGGTTTTCTATAGTTTGAAAATGATATTCTCAGTCAATATTGTATCAACTATTTCTTCTTTTACTTTCTCTCTTTCGTCTCTTTCATTTAGTCTCTGATATGCCCAGTAGGTTAGGTTCTAATTAACTGCTTTCCCTTAGGCCTTAAGAAGGGTGGAGTATTCTGTTGTATTTCAAAATGTTTCTTTTCCCTCCTTATGTAAAAAGTATGAATAAATTTTTCACCTATCTTTGATGTGGGAAGTTGTTTGAGCCCCTAGAGATATGTCCCACAATATTATGGGGGCAGCCCTATGGTTGGATCCTTCCAGAGTTTTTAAATCTCAGACTTGTCTACACTTGGTCTCCATCAATTCATAAATTGCAATTCAGATTTTCTTACCCTGGCATTGGTTCTTATAGTTTCCACTTATGAGTTTCTATCCAGATATTTCCCTTCTCCTGTGTGGAATGCCAGAGTGAAATGGAGCTGTATATTTTACTTCATTCAGGTTAGGTAAGCACTGGTAAAATCCCAACAGGTTAGTCTCTGCTAAAACAGTTTCTCTTGAAGGCAGGTCTTGTTAAGAAGAACAAAATGCTCTAGCATATTTCAAAATGACAGTTTCCCCCCTCTTTCTGCCAGAATCATGAGAGGATTTTTCTTCAATCTCACTGTGAGAAATCAGTGCTTCCAAAGATACCACTCAAAAAATGTGTGTCTTTCCCTAAGACTGGAACCCCTTAAGTTTTTAACTCTCAAATTTGTCTACACTGAGCATCCTGCAATTCATCATTCACAACTTCAGTTTTTCTAATGGGTATCACTTCTAGAAGTTTTAGGCTCGTAATTTTCTGCTCAGGTAAGTTGTAATTCTTTGTATCTGCCTGTCTCTCTTTCCAGTTTTGGAGGCAGCTATTTTCCTCATGAAAGAAGGAGTAAAAGAGAATGTTGTACCATAAGAGAGATTCAAGGGCTTCTTCTGAAAGCTTTATTTTAACCTTCCCAGGAGTTGGGCATTCTTGTCTTTAAGTTAAGAAAGCTTACCAAAACTGTGGTGTGACACTTCTCCCTTGATTATTGTTAAAAAAATAATCTAATATCTACTCCCATTTGGGAGCCAGACATGAAGGATTGCCCCACCCTAAGCTTGTGTTCTCCTGATGACTGTCAATTTTACTTCCTTTAGTCTGACTATAATGATACAGTCTTTCTTACAGGTGAGGATATTCTACACATGTCCATAAACTCTTAGTTGGTTACTAAAGTCTTCTAAGTGGTTAAGTTTGCTTTCCTTGATTTTTATGTAGTTTTGATTTTCTTTTTTTTTTAATTTTATTTATTTATTTGACAGAGAGAGAGAGAGCAGGAACTCAAGCAGGGGGAGTGGGAGAGGGAGAAGCAGGCTTCCCGCTGAGCAGGGAGCCTGATGTGGGGCTCGATCCCAGGACCCTGGGATCATGAGCTGAGCCAAAGGCAGACGCTTAACGACTGAGCCACCCAGGCGCCCCTGTAGTTTTGATTTTCAATGTTCTGATGATTGCTACCTGAATTTCGATAAATTGATCATTATGCTTGAATGATTTTCTCTCAAGGATTTTTTAAAGGCAGTTTGTTGGGCAATTTTAGCACAAGACATTCTTGGATCCCCATTCCTTAATATAATCAAATAGTATCCTATTTTATTTTTTTAGCAATGCTGGTATCCAGAAAGTTACCCTTGCTTTTCAAAGGAGTAAATAGTTGTACCAACATACTTAGCTGTTCTAGATCATAAAGGAACATGATGGTAGCATTGCAAAGTAATGATACTCAAATATGAAAATCTCAAGCAAATAAGAAAGTGAATGAGAAGCCCATGTAAGGATAGAAGCAAAAGTAAAATTTCTTGATACTAATAAAAATTGGACATTAGATTTTGACTTGATTTATTGATTATACTTGCTTCTTATATAATAGTGTGATAGACCAATGTGTTACTAGTTGATAGGACTTTTTCAATGACAGTTTTATAATAATAATTTTTAAAGCTTTACAAATATAGTTTTGTTAGAGTTAGTTCAACGCCATCCTCTTTATGCCCGAACTATACATAGTAACAAAAGCTGAGTAGAAATATGTACAAATAATGCAGTGAACCTTGAAAACATAAATATGTAGGCAGGATGTTATGAACTCCATGGTAGACAAGTGTATGTTAACAACTGGTTGTCTTGGAGATGAGATATTCAGGGCCACAAAGACAATTCAGACCACTTATTTAGCAAGGCCTTACAAACAATACTATTGTGAAATGACACAACCTGTAAACAATACTCCATTGCTAAGAACTATAAGAGTGTCTCCATTGAATTTTTGTTTATGTAGCCTATTGTTACTCAAGATATTGAACCACTTTGAAATTTTCATGTTACTCTTGTTTAATATAGAAATTGAGAAGCATTATATTAGATAACTTTATAAGGCACTTAAATATGTTAGTAGATTATGTTAGTAGATTGAAGAACACTTCTATTTTCACCTGACTCATTCTTCTCAAAAAGGTCAACATTTTTATGTTAGGATTTAAATGGTGAACTGAGACCAGACTCTTTTTAGAATTTCTCTTCCCTTGGCTGATAACATACACAGGCAACAGTGTTAGACAACTGCAAACAACCCAGAAGTCCTAACTTCTCTTGTCAAACAATAGTTAATGCACTGATTCCAGATATAGGAAAGAGCCTTCCCTCTTAAAGAGAATGTAACTTGCAAAGGCAAAGTTCATTTTACATTACCTGACAAAGCTCAACATACACTACCTACCTGTTTACCAATTTCTTCAGAGGTTTTTATCCTCGCTTCATGGCCGTAATAAAGGGAAACACTTAATTTCTTCAGATTACTGTTTTTAACAATTCTCAGAAGAATTATATTATTGCCACTTCTCATTTGGGAATCTGACTTGGAGTCACAAAGTTGGAAAATAGGTAAACCAAGATTCCAGCCCAGGCATTCTGGCTCCAGAGGACTCCCCACCTCCCATAAACAAACACATACAACCCTTTCTATTTCTAGTCTCTTAAACATGCAAACTCTTTTTTTTTTTTTAAGATTTTATTTATTTATTTGACAGAGAGAGACACAGCCAGAGAGGGAACACAAGCAGGGGGAGTGGGAGAGGGAGAAGCAGGCTTACCACTGAGCAGGGAGCCTGACGCAGGGCTCGATCCCAGGAGCCTGGGATCATGACCTGAACTGAGGACAGATGCTTAATTGACTGACCCACCAGGCACCCTTTAAGTTCTTCACTTTCAAACTGGTTAGTTAAGGAAATTATAAAGCCCTTCTTGTTGCTTCCTTCCTTAATCTTTTCATTGAAAAGAAAACAATAATTTTCCATTTAAAAGTTACATGTATAGTAAAATGGATTTATATTATTTTCTCATTATAAATGGGTTTAATGTTACATATTTATAAATGGATGTAGTTTTTTTTTTTTTTAATCTATTTGGTTAGTATACTAAAACCTTAACTACTTAAGTAGCTTTTCTATACAGTATTTTATTGTCAGTCGAGTGGATGATTCTTACCTGGCATAAACATAATGCTTACATGTTGTTGCTTCAAATAGAGCTGAATTTAAAAATGATCTCAATTAACCCATGCCCCACTTGACACTCATCAAATTCAGAGATAGAATAAAAGGAAAACAGGTAACTGAACTGTATTAAGAATCTGAAATTTCATTGCTTTCTGTTAAAAATTAAGGGGAATGTGGGACACCTAGGTGGCACAGTTGGTTAAGAGTGGGACTCTTGCTTTCAGCTCAGGCTGTGATCTCATAATCCTGACATCCACTGTGTTTCAGACTCTACCCTCATTGCGGAGTCTGCTTGAGATTCTCTCTCCCTCTCCTTCTGCCCCTCCCACTCGTGTTCTTTCTCTAAAATAAATAAATAAATCATTAAACAAAAACATTAAAAAAATTGACGGGAATGTATATGAATGAGTGTTAATAATTAAAAAAAATATATATAGTGACCTGGAAGTCTAGAAAAATGACAAATAAATATAAAAGTTATTTTTGATGTGACTAAGTTATGGAGAATACTGTTTGATATTAATCACACAACTTAAATTGTGAAGCCATTTCTCTGTGATTATTCTATGTTATAGTAAGATGAGTAATACTATTTTATTATTTAAAATTAATTGACTTTTGGGCACAGAAATAATAAATGAGGAGGACTTTTCCTGGAAACAAAAAGTAAACAACTAAAGGAATTTTATGGGGTACATAAACTGATTTATCCTTTGTGTCTGTATTCATTATTCCTCTCTGCTATTTTATCCTTTCCCATTCTATTTCACAATATTTATGTATAATCTTAAAGATTTGTCTTTCTGCTATCCATCTGCTAGCCAGTTGTCTAACATAAAATCAGCATGTTCAGAAATGTTAATGGCAACAAAACGGTCCAATATTCCTTTGCCTTCATAGCTACTGAAAGAACATTCATCAGCCCATCTCTCTATGTGCACGTTAAAAAAAAAATTAAAAAGCTTGCTATGTGATCTTTACAAATCTTGTCTTTTGGCACAAGGTTCATGATAGTAAAAAAAAAATGTAGCATTTGAATATTGCCACTGTAAAAATAGTCTCCAATTTTTATTAAAATTTCAAGTTACTTTTTAAGCTTTTGGATAATGAAAGATTCACAGTGAAGATTTCTATAATTTTGTTGGTAATGAAGGAAATTACAAGGATATTAAAATCATTATTCTACCTGTACAAACAATGGAAATCCCCCAAATTTGAAAAGATAGCAGAAAGCCCCCTAAATTTAATTGAAATAGAAATGTATAAATGCAATCACACACAATAAACATACTGCATGACATTACTGAATGATAAATTTTAAAATGTAAACTCTTTAATAGATTAAATGAGCTACCAAAACATTTGATAAATCTCAGTACCCTTTACTAATGAGGTTAAAAATAATAGATAAAAGTTGTTTTATAACACATGAACATATGTCAAATTAAAAATATTATTAAGAAAAGTACGTGTGACATTCTCATTAAAATTACAAACAAAATGATTCTACTCCTGCCATTATTTGTTATTGTTATGTATTTCTGACCATTGCATTCTGATATGGAATAACAACAAGAGATTTAATTAAAGACCAAAGAAAAGAAAACATGAACACATGACTTGATTGATACCTAAAAAATGCAAACTTTTATATTGACATTTACAAGGGATTTTATCACAAAATGAGGATTAGTTATTAGGTGCTTATTGTTTCCAAATACCATACAGTTTCCTGATAATGTTTCAACAGTAAAAGTTACAGAGTAGCTATTTGTGACTTAACTGATATATCTTAGCATACTATATTCTCTAAAAAAAACTCCATGAATTGTAAGTATCCATATGTAAGAAAATATAATATTTTAATAAGTGATGAATTTAAGTAAATTTGAATTTATTTAACACAGAAATATATATAAACACAGAATTTATATAAACACAGAACTCTCTGGCCATAACCTCATTTTAATACACTGATCCTAGGGCGCCTGGGTGGCTTAGTTGGTTAAGCAACTGCCTTCGGCTCAGGTCATGATCCTGGAGTCCCTGGATCGAGTCCCGCATTGGGCTCCCTGCTCGGCAGGCAGTCTGCTTCTCCCTCTGACCCCCCCCCCATGTGCTTTCTCTCTCTCTCATTCTCTCTCTCTCAAATAAATAAAATCTTTAAAAAAAATACTCTGATCCTAATAAAATTGGAAAATGTTCATTCTGCAAATAATACTAAACTAAATGAATGAATGTATTAATTCAGGAATAAAAGGGAAAGAAACAAACAATTCATGGCAAATCTTGCAAAGGTACCGTTTGTTGTTGACCAGATTTCAATTGAATTTGACATTATCCATGTTGCATATAAGTGGAAGTTCAAAAAAAAGCTCCATGTTAACATTCCTAGAAAAAAAAATAAATGAGATGGGTTCTATCAAAAACATTAAACAAAAAAAGCAAGCATTCTATCATTATGTCAGTGTACTATGAAAAACATCTTTTCAAAATATTTAACCACCTATAGGGCATGGACACTGACAAATGGAAACATGGTGGCAATAAAAGCTAGAGCAGAATCCTGGAATGCCCACTGGGCCAAGGTAGATGGGGGGTCGGGGCACAAGGGGGTGGTGGTGGTGGTATGTGTATTCAGCCCTGATAAAGCCAGCGGGTGAGTGTTCATCAAAGAATCTACCAGTTTTTCCTGACTTTCTAACACTCCTTTTGTCTGAAAATGAAGAATATTAGAAAACTGTTCTAGGTGCTCTCTTTTAATACAAAAACAAAAAAAAACAAAAAAGAAAATAATAATAATTAGGTAATTAATGAGAATTAGCTTTTCTGAATCCCACTAAAATTTTTCCATTTGCAAAAAAAAAAAAAAAAAACTCTCATTAGTATTCTAGAAAAAATAGTTAACTATATGGTAATGGTCCTAACTCTTTGATAGCTTCACTAAAATATCTGAAATTATTAGTGGATATTAGGTTTTGTAAACATTTTATATAATACATAGCTAAGTGCATTAATTTACATGACGGGAAATTTTGCGCTGTTAATATGTAATTTTGTACAAGAAACATTCATGGTATTTGTAGGAAGATTTTTAAATTGCAATATTTTAATTATAGTGACTAAGACTATTTTCCTTTATTTGAAGATGGCAATCAGTTTAATTCATTCTTGCTGAGCAAGTTGTAAAAATAGATCTGGAATTATCTATGATTTAAAGTAATATTCTTCAGAAATTGTTCTCTTTACAAAAATGGTTGAACAGATTTTACTTAGATATTCTAAGATGGTAAATTATCATATTATTATTAAATGTGGCTTCAATCCTCCAAAAGTTATCACTAAAGGTAACTACTTTAAATTTCCAGGGAAAGAGAATAATAATGAAAAGACACTCTATCAAAAAATCTAACAATGTTTGTATCATTATTTAGCATTAACATACCATTCATTAAGCTTTTTAAAAGTATCCCATTTCCAGTCCTAACCCATTGGGGGGAAATTAAAAGCTTTCCTCTTAAAACTTAAAAATTTGCAATTAATTTGAAGGTATAAATATGAATTTGAATATATATCATATAATTTTAATCTATATTTAATCACACAGAGGCAAATGTTTCCTTGATGTAATCTATAATTGTCTGGCCTGTTTATAATTTATAAAATAAATTTAAATATTTGTATATGTGTGTATATATGTATATGTGTCAAATGCATGCATGTTGACATATATGTAATATGTATTAAATATATTAGTTATATAAATATATAAATTATATAAAATTATTTTAATAATAAAGCAAATAAATCATACTTAATAAATCTAAGTGTGTACATATTTATACTTAGATACATACATATTTAAAACTGACACAGACTAGGTTATTAAAAGTCCTTCATTATGATTCTATCTAGATAAAGGTCAAAAGCATGCAAAACTGTTCAATGATGTTAGAATATGGTGTCTGTCCCTGGGATACAGAAAGAAGGGGTCAGTAGCTGACTGGAAAAGACTACAAAGAGCTCTGGGATTCTGATTATATTGTGTTTGTGTGTATATTACATAGGTACTTATACTTTGTGAAAAATCCTTGAAATGCATAAACACAATTTATGTTATTTATGTATACAGGTATGTATTTCCATATAAAAAGTACCAACCAGTAGTAACCAGGACTCCCTTTTCTGTAGGTAGCGTGGAACACTCTGAAATGCCCTGCAGAACTCACTGTCAGCTGTGTGCTATTTCCCCCGGTCATTGGATGGGGACAATGCCAGATCAAGACCCAGGAGGTCTCATACCTTTGAAGTCTTCCACTTGGAAGCAGAATGAAGGACTGAAAGGAATGCGATTGATTTTTTTATTTAAAATTTTTATTATTATTTATTTATTTTATTATTATTTTTTTTAGAGACTGGAGGGGATGGGAGAAGACCAGAGAGAGAGAGAGAGAGAGAGAATCCCAAGCAGGCTTCACACTCAGCATGGAGCCTGAGGTGGGGCTTGATATCACAACCCTGAGGTCATGACCTGAGACGAAATCAAGAGTTGGATGCTTGACTGACTGAGCCACGCAGGTGCCCCAATGTGTTTGATTTCTATACATAGTCCGAGCAATCCATTAGGTGGGCAATAAAAGGACATATAAAAACTTGGGACAAGATGATCTAAAATATTATCTATACCATAATTAGAATAATCATTCTTTCATTCAATAAAACCTTACTGAGTGCCTACTGTATTTAAGCACTAGTAATAAAATAGGGCATAAAATAGTCAAAAATTTCTACAAATATGAAGCTTATATTCAAATGGAACATTCTACTCAAGAGACAACAATTAAGACTAATTTTGAACTAACTCTAAAATGTTATACAAAAAAAAAGGGGGCACCTGGGTATCTCAATTAGTTAAGTGTCCAACTCTTGATTTTGGCTCAGGTCATAATCTCAGGGTCCTGAGGTCGATCCCTGCCTTGGGCTCTTCTGTGTTGGGCATGGAGCCAGCTTAGGACTCTCTCTTGCGCTCTCCCTCTATCCCTCCCCCCACCCCTGCTCTCGCACAAGCATGCACACGCTCTCTCTTAAAAACCATTATATAAAAAAGAAACAAAGCTACAATTATAAATTATAATCAAGAATAAAGGTAAATCATCCATTTTTCTAATTTTTTTCTGTTTAATAGTTTTTCCGAAGTGTGGTCTAAATATAGGTATCCACAGCACTTTAACAACCTTCATGGAACTCTGGAGGTAGCCCACAGAGATAAAATATGCAGTTTCCATGGTCATCTAGAGGGTCAGCCTTTTTCTTCTGCTGCAGTTAGTTTGCAAATCTTCATGTTTGAGAAAACAAAACAAAACAAAACTCATTTTCTGTGCTTCTATTCCAGAATCCTGAAATTTGCTTGAAAAAAACCTACAAATGGAAGATGGTTCACAAGTTAACTATCACTTCATGCTTGTATTACTTTTCTATTCCTGTCATACAAATTATGTCAATTACCACAAATTTAATGTCTTAAACAATACCAATCTATTATGCTAAATTCTATAGATTAGAAACCAACATAGTTCTCACTGGGGCAAAAATCAAGGTGTCAGCAGGACTGTGTTCTTTTCTGGAGGCTCTAGGAAATATATTTTCTTGCGTTTTCCACCTTGCAAAGACTTCTCACAGCACTTGCTTCTGATCCCTTTCTCCATCTTCAATTCCCATTGTTGCAACTCTCCATAATCACTACTCAACTGACTCAAGCCAGGAAAAGTTCTTTACTTTGAAGGCCCCATATGATTACATTAAGCCCACCTGGATAATCCAGGATAATCTTCCAATCTAAAGATCTTTAACCTATAATCACATCCCTGAAGCCCCTTTTGCCATGGTAGGTAACACACTCACAGATTCCAGGGTGTAGGGCGTGGTCCACAATGTTCTTCAACCTCATAGGGTTCTCTCTATGACCCAATAATTTTAATTTAACTTTCTTTCTTTCTTTCTTTCTTTCTTTCTTTTTTCTTTCTTTCTTTCTTTCTTTCTTTCTTTCTTTCTTTCTTTCTTTCTTTCTTTCTTTCTTTCTTTCTTTCTTTCTTCTTTCTTTCTCTTTTTCTTTCTTTTTCTTTCTCTCTTTCTTTCTCTCTCTTTCTTTTTTCTTTTTTTTCTGTGACTTTGTTCCTTTATTTTTTATTTTTTTATTATTATGTCATGTTAATCACCATACATTACATCATTAATTTTTGATGTAGTGTTCCATGATTCATTGTTTGCATTAACACCCAGTGCTCCGTGTAGAACGTGCCCTTGTTCTTTATAGCACTTTTAGGTTCACAGCAAATTGAAGGAAGGTATAGAAATTTCCCAGATACTTTCTGCTCCTACACATGCATAGCTTCCTGCATTATCAACACTTCCCCTGCCCAGAGTGGTACATTTGTTACAACTGATAGACTTACATTGACACGTTATCATTCAGATTCTGTAATTTATATTAGAATTCACTCTTTGGATTGTACATTCTTATGAATTTGGATAAATATATAATGGCATATATCCAACATTATAGTATCATACAGAGTACTTTCACTCCCCTAAAATCTTCTATGCTCCATTTACTCATCTCTCAACCCTAAACCCCGGCAAACACTGATTTTTTTTTTTGTCTCCATAGTTTTTGCCTTTTCCAGAACATCATATAGTTGGAATCATATAGTAGGTAGCCTTTTCAAATTAGCTTCTTTCATTTAGTAGTATGAATTTAAAGTCCCTCCATAACTTTTCATGACTTGATAGCTTATTTTCTTTTTAGCACTGAATAATCTTATATCACAGTTTATCCATTCACCTAGTGAAAGATATCTTGGCTGCTTCCAAGTTTTGGCAATTATGAATAAAGTTGTTATAAATATCCATGGGTAGATTTTTGTATGAACAAAGGTTTTCAGTTTCTTTGGATGAGTGCCAAGGAGCATGATTTCTGGCTCATATGATAAAGATATGTTTATTTTTATAAGAAGCTGTTAATTTGTTTTCTAAAGTGGCTGTACTGGGGCACCTGCGTGGCTCAGTCCATTAAGTATCCAACTCTCGATTTCCCCTCAAGTCATGATCTCATGGTGGTAAGACTGAGTTCTGCCTTGAGCTCTGCACTCAGAGGGGAGTCTGCTTGATATTTCCCCACTCCCTCTGCCCCTCTCAACCCCTCAGATAAATAAATAAATCTTTAAAGTATCTGTACCATTTTGCATTCCCACCAACAATGAATGAGAATTCCTGTTGCTCCACATTGTCACAAGCATTTGTCATTGCCAGTGTTCTGGATTTTGATCATTCTAATATGTTTATAGTGATATCTCATTGTTTTAATTTGCATTTCTCTGATGACATGTAATGTGGAACATCTTTTCTTAGGTTTATTTGCCATCTATATATCTAATTTGGTGAGTTGTCTGTTAAGGTCTTTGACCCTTTTTTTTTTTTTTAAGCAAACTGGGTTGTTTGCTTTCTTATTGTTGGGTTTTAAGTGATTTTGTATATTTTGGATAACAGTCTTTTATCAGATATGGCTTTTGAAGATAGTTTCTCCCTGTCTGTGATTTGTCTTTTTATTCTCTTGACTGTGTCTTTTGCACATAGGAAATTTTTATTTTTAATAAAGTCCAGCATATAAGTTACTACTTTCATGGATCTTACCTTTGGTGATGTATCTAAAACTTCACGTTCTTCTCTTCTGAAAGTCACCTAGATTTTCTCCTGTTATCTTCTAGGAGTTTTATGGTTTGCATTTTATATTTTGGCCTGTGATCCATTTTGAGTTGATTTTTGTAAAGAGTATCAGGTTTGTGTCTAGTTTCATTTTCTTTTGCATGTGGATGTCCAGTTGTTCCAGCACCATTTGTTGAAAAGAGTGTCTTTTCTTCATTGTATTGCCTTGTTCATTTGTCAAATATCAATCGACTATATTTATATAGCCTACGTCAGGGCTTTTTGTTCTGTTTTACTGATCTACTTGCATATTCTTTAGCTAAGGTAGATATATAGCAATTTTTGAAATCAGGTAATGTCAGTCTTCTAACTTTGTTCTTCTTCCTTAATATTTTATTGGTTATTCTGGTTCTTTTGCTTTTCCATATAAACTTTACAACCAGTTTGTTACATTATCAATTTTTAATTTCTAAGTGATTCATGCCTTATTTACTCTGATTGTTTAACATTTTCACAGTATCTCAATAAAATTTACTCATAATTTTTATGCATATAGCAGAACCGATTCCATGAGATGTTAATTCCTTTTATTTCAAACTCAATGTTTCTATGTAACTTCATCAAGCACCTTAGCAACAAAACATTTTTTTACCCCCCTTTTTCTATCAGTTCAGTGTTTGCCTTGTTCTGATACCTTCCCATTACAATCACCACAAGTATCCTGCTTATTGGTTTCTCTCCTATTTATATTTTTAAATTCCTTTTTCTCTATTCACTGGCCATTCCCTTGAACTATAAATATTCAGATTTCCCCATCTTAACACTAAATATTAAAAAAAGGAAATAAAAGAAACTTACCAACCTATGCAATTTTACTAGAAATATAACTAGTCTAATTGAATTATGTTTTCAAATACTTGTACATAAAATAATTCATACACAAAACTCCAGTTGATTCACCAGAAAGCAAGGAAGGAGGGGACCCTAATGAAGTCATTCTCTATATTCTGTCACTAAAAGATAGTGCACTTCAGTTAACATAGACAACAACTCCATTCTTTGGTTTCATACTTAGTAGATTAATGTGTTAGCTTTTTAATCATATTGATTAAAAATATTGATAAGAACTATTTGCTACTTATTAATCATAAAAATTGTCCTATTTTCATTTGCACTCAAGAATATCCAAAATGTATAAACAAATACTAAACTATTTTCACTTGTGTGGCTGGAACAACTGTGAGTTTGGCTGAAATCTAGGGTTCTTTTTTTTTTTAATAAAATCTAACTTTCTTAATAATGAGAAAGGCTGTACCATTAGAGCTTTGAAAAAGATTATTTTTACTTATACATAAAGAGATTTATCTATTAAAGAATTCATGTAATATGAGAAATAGAAGTTTTGTTGGATAAATTATTTGTTTTAGATTAAAATGAGGTCTATATCTTCTCCCTGATTTTATCACAATGGGAAAATAATGTTAGGCTATATTTTAGTTTGCACAAGATCTGCATTTAATTTCTCATAATTCAAAGTCTTTTAACTTCCAACACTACTTCTTATGGACCAATAGCTCTAAGGTAATTTATCATTGATTTTATAAATTGTTTAAATTATAAAATATAGCTTTATGCTTAATTAAATTAAAAATTAATATTCGATATATTTTAAACGGCTTAAAAGATATTTCTTATGACATCTGACAATGCAAGAAATCACTAGAAATGGCTGTTTTGGCTTAAATTATAATTATCAGATTTTGATCAAATTTAAGAACTTAGATTAATATAAACATGCATTTTTTTTAGAGAGGGAGAGAGAAAGAGAGAGAGGGGAAGTAGAGTGAAAGGGAGAGAATCTTTTTTTTAAGATTTATTTATTTATTTTAGACAGAGTGAGAGAGAGCACAAGAAAGCAGGGTGAGGGGCAGAGGGAGAGAGAGAGAATCCTGAGGCAGACTCCCTGCCCAGTGTGGAGACCAATGTGGGGTTCAATCCTAGAACCATGAGATCCTTACCTGACTTGGCTGCTTAACTGACTAAGCCACCCAGGTGCCCCTGGAGAGAATCTTAAGCAGGTTCCACAACGTGGCTCTATCTCACAACCCTGAGATCATAACCTGAGCTGAAATCATGGGTCAGACGCTTAACCAACTGAACCACCCACATGCTGCATAACTTAGTTTAATATTTAATTGGAATTAATTAATAAACTTTCCTTGGATAGTTATAAAATTTCTAAGTTAGAAAAAAAAACATGTATCATTAACTAGCCATAAGCTAAATTATCATTTTTTATTTTTATAGAAAATAACTGTAAATTAAAAGAATGTTTGCACACACACACCCATATTATCATCCAAAATTTGTTAAACTGTTATTAAATATATTCTACAGAGAAAAAAATAGCTAGATATGCATTTCTTCCTTCAGTTTTATCTTGTGCACAAACAAAATTTCAAGGAAGTAAATATTTTAAATGATTTCTTGGAAGAGGAAACATGGAACCAACCACACAAAGTAGTTTGTTATTTTTTCTTAAGAGGTTTTTTACATGCACACAGATTTAATTTATATGATGATAAATTTAGTTATAATTTAATTCCAAAATGATGAGCTAGTTTTAATTTTATTATTGATTTGCACATTACATATTCATTAATTTAAAATATTTGTAAAAAAATTAAAAAGATAATAGAAGACAAATTCAAGATCACAACAAAAATGTCAAAGATGTGAGGAAGGTACACTTGGATTCCCTGGTTGGTTATGCTTATGAATAACCTTTATTTTTTTTTATTTATAAAGGGAAAAACTTATTTTTCCCTTTATATCCATGATATAAAGGATCCATGATTTATATCCACGATATAAAGGGAAATATAAAGGGAATAATAAATTGGATTTATTATATAATAAATGGATATAAGGGAAAAAGTGGATATAAAGGGAAAAATAAATTGTATTGAAGTTGTATAAAATAGAGTCAATATTAATGGAGTTATTCATGAAGGAGATTTATGAATAATTTACCAAATATTACTACGAGGATATATGAAAAGCAGAATTTGTGTTTTCTTTCTGTAAAATGATAGACTAATTCTGTGTCCAGATAAGTAGTTTCTCTGTATTGCCAAAGTATGTACTTAATTCTCTGAAGTTATTGGTATAATTTTGATAAAATTTTCTTATTTTTGAAAAAGAATTAAGTTCCTAATATTAATTGTTATTTATTGTTGTGTGTTTTCTTTTTTGTTCTTGTTGCTGTGTGTTCTCAAAATAGTTCCTATAACCAGTTCTTTTTTTAGATACTATAACTCTGTTAATATATGTCTCTTTTGAAAGCCCCTCTTGGTATTTTTGTTTTTTCCAATCCAGGTCCCAAATTCCAAAATAAATCAAACTGAAAAAGCTTTGTAAAATAACTATTTTTGGGTTCTCTGGAATATTCACTAGTTAACATTAAGTTCTGTCCTTCTCCATATAAAAGGAATGTACCAGAAACAAGTAGAATTCTTTGGCACTATTTAAACTTTAATTAACTCAATAATACTGTGAAAGCTCTTTAGTTGATCACATTTGAAATATAAAAATTTGCCTCAAAAGTGAGTTTCATTTGCCTTAAGTTACTTATGTATAAATAAAATTAACATTTCAATGATTGTGTATAACTCAAGAACATACTCATTTTCATATTCAAAGACTGATTAGAAAAATCATTTTACCAAAAAATGTATTTCTAGATTACTAGGCTCCAATTCACTTGCCAAATATGCTAAGTCCTTATCACATACTTTGTGATGTAATTCAAGAAACCCTGAAGATTTTCAGTGTCCCTACTTCATACAGTATTATTTACCCCTAGAGTAATCACTGAGCACTTCATTATAAATTTTGTGTTACCTTCAAGAGATAATTCCAATCTTATAATTCTGATTTTGGCTTAGGAACTTTCATCTTTTGGGTAAACATCAGTAAATATGTGCACCGAGCCTCAACGAAGATAGCACTAGAAGCTCTCAAAAACTAAAGCAACAATAAAACTCTAGACGGTTGAGACTAAGATCTCTATCTCACAATTGAAGAGATTTAAAGACATCTTTGAATCATAAAAATCTATCTTACTTAGATACCTCAGTCCAGGGCTCTTAAGAAGTTTCCAGTCAGTTTTTGAGGGGACATAATCCTTATCCAAGAACATTGATGAAGATGACAGCATAAGGGAGACAGTTTCTATATAAGATCCAGAAAAAAGGTCCAACTGATTAGTCACTGTCATATTTTAATCTGCTTACATTTGTTATTTTCTTTCATCATTATTTTCTTTCCTCTTCACTTACTTAAGGATTTGGATTATTAATAGATATTCAAAACTCTTATCTGTGATGTCTATAAGTTTCTTATCCTTAATTCTGCTTTGTGTGTGTTTTTGAATAAAATATACATCCCATATAATTACTGTTTATAACTTACATTCCTTTGGCTGGCAACTAGCTTATTCTGGTTACTAGTGTGTTGCAATACGAATGATGATTTTCTGTGTAATTTGAATCAAACTCTAAGTGCTTTTTAAGTGACAAAGAAAACAGTGAGTCAGATGGCCAGAAAAATAAAACTCTCATTGAACCTAGATGTGAAGGTATCTGTCTCAACAATAATAAAACCTGGCAACGTTTCCTAGGAGTTGTTCTTTGTAGTCAAACTTTCACAGAAATAGTTTGGGCACTCTTAGCTCCTGCTTAAAATATGATTACAAATCCCAAATCGTATCATTCTCTTAGTATTATTCTATGTTTCTATGCTGAAATATGTCACCTTCAAAGTCTGAAATATTGCTGCTGGACATTGTCCTTTCATGGAATCCAACAAATGATTTTCAAGCAAGAGTAATAAAAAAATCTTAAACTAATAGATGTTGGAAAAACTACTAGCAGAGCCGTTTCATATATCTACAACACAGCAAAAAGTAGAGAAGTTTTAAACTAATTATATTCATAGACAACAATGTTGTAATCTCCATCTTGTGTTGACAAGTGACTAAAAGCGGGGAGGGGCTGAGAGTTTAAACCAATGCAATTTTCCTCCTCGATGAAAAATACAACTGTCAGGAAACTTTCCTATTACTGTATGAAGACTGAGAAAAGTGAAAGATATCTTAGAATCTTCTCTATGAAATACTTATGCCCTGAAGATAAAATGTAAATCAACTAAAACACCTGGATTATCAAGACAAACATAACAACTTGTTGATCAAAACTTGGTTCAAGATTTTATCTCACTATGCCCATTAGTCACAAACTGTTATGTCTTATACGCTGCCAAGTAGTTCCCAACATTGCAAAACTTGTATTAAAATCCATCACCCAACCAGATCCTTAAAAACCCCATCATTCTCTACTTTCCCTTTTGGAGGTGCTGTTAAAATTCTGCCAAAGTATTTTTCTTTCTTATTTCAATAAATCCAACAAAGTAAGCTTTGCCAACTCTACAGGTGTTTTTTGATGGTGTTTCCCTAAGCTGAAAGTTGACAAAAGCTAAAAACACACAAATCAATAGCTGATCTGTAAGATAGCAAAACATGCCCAGAAATAGAATTGAGAAACAATTCTTTTCTTTCCACAATAGAAAAAATAACAATAAAATGCTTAAAAACAATGTCCACCACAAAGGCACAGGACTTATATAGATAAAACAATCAAATCATATTGAAAGACGTAATACAAAATGTCAACAGGATAAAAAAATACGCCACATATTGGAATGGGATGATTTCACAGAATAAAACTATCAATTTCTTACACTGTTGGTGGGAATGCAAACTGGTACAGCCACTGTGGAAAACAGTATGGAGGTTCCTCAAGAAGTTAAAAATAGAACTGCCCAACGATCCAGTAATCGCACTACTATTTATCCCCAAAATACAAAAACACTAGTTAAAAGGGGTGCATGCACCCCTATCTTTATTGCAGCATTGTTTATAACAGCCAAACTATGTAAGCAGCCCAAATGTCCCCAAATGAATGGATTAAGAAGATGTGGAATAGGGGTGGCTGGGTGGCTCAGTAGGTAAAGCGGCTGCCTTTGGCTCAGGTCATGATCCTGGGGTCCTAGGATCGAGCCCCGCATCGGGCTCCCTGCTCAGCAGAGAGCCTGCTTCTCCCTCTCTGCCTGCCTCTCTGCTTACTTGTGCTCTCTCTCTATCTCTCTGTCAAATAAATAAAATAAAATCTTTAAAAGAAAAAAAGATGTGGAATATATATACAACAGAATATTATTCAACCATAAAAAAGAATGAAATTTTGCCATTTGCAATGACACTGATGGAAGTAAAGAGCCTAATGCCATGCGAAATAAGTCAGTCAAGGAAAGACAAATACCGTATGATTTCACTCATATGTGGAATTTAAGAACAAAACAAATGAGCAAAGGGGTGAAAAGAGAGAGAGGCAAACCAAGAAACAGACTCTTAACTATAGAGAACAAACTGATGGTTACCAGAGGAGAGGGGTGTGGGGGGATGGGGTTGAAATAGGTGGTGGGGATTAAGGAGTGCACTTGTGGTGAACACTGGATGATGTATGGAAGTGATGAATCACTACATTGTATACCTGAAACTAATATTATACTGTATATTAAGTAATCAGACTTTAAATGAAAACTAAAAAAAATAATGAAATAAAGTCTTAAAAAAATAAAAACTTAAAAAATATCATTTTTTCACAAATTAACAAAAATTCATCAGTATTTTTTAATTCTAGCTGGAAGTTAGTATGAAAAATATAAAAGAAAAAAGAAAAACTGTGAGGTACATTTTTCGTACTAGATATTAGCATACTACAAAGGTACAGTAATTAAATCCAAATCTATTGTGCTGGATATGGGAAAAAGTAATCTCCCAAATTACTAGTGGATATATATATTGTTATAATATACTATTTGAATAGCAATATGTATATTGTTATAATTTCCTGTTTGGAAAGTAATGGGTAAATATCCATTAAAATTAAAAATACATATAATCTGTGGCTCAGCAGTTCTACTGGGAATCTTTCTCACAGAAATAAAATCATAATGGTCATAAGAACAGACTTATTGCAAGGATTTTCATAGCAGCAAAAACTAGCAAACCTAGGTATGTGTAAATAAGCAATGCTTAAACAAATGAAACCACATCTAACCAGAATACCGTATAGCCATTGAAAAGAATACGCTAGAACAGCACTTCTCAAAGAAAGAAGCTTGTTCCATGAAACCCTGATGAATATATATAATATAGGTAGATAAATAGATATCATATCATCCTGTAATGCAAAAACAAAAATAGCTTTTATATGTGCATTAACACATGCACACACAGAAGTATGTTTGTAAATAGTTATCGGAGAATAGATAAAAATTATGTTGGATTTTTATGTGGGTTTATGAATATGAAGAGAACCTGTTGTGTATGAAGGTGGAGAATAAAGAGGAAAGGGAGGAAAGATACTTTAAAAGAACACAAAACTTAAAATATATGTGTTTATGCAAACACATATGTATGCGTTCAATATTTATACAAATAAATTAAAATATTTCCTAAACTGAGAAAAAAATAAACAAACAAAACATATTTAAAAAGCAAACATTATTTTAATTATCTCAACCCCCATCCCACTCCCAAACTCACAGGTAAAGAAGACTATTTGAGAGCTTTCTCTATACGAGTTTCTTTGTTTGCTCTTTTGTTTTGTGTGCTTGGTTTGAGTGTTATCCAATGAGGATTTTACCAGTGGATTGAAAATATCCCAAAGCAGAGATTTTTATTTGCAACTATACATGCATTCTTGAAAAAAATTCTCACTTTTTTGCCTAGGAATTTTGAGGGATGGAACTGGGAATTGACATCTGGCTTGTGGACATTATTTGTTGAGGCATGAGCTGTCTGGCAGAGGGTGTTAAAAGTGAGGTTGAGCCAGTGTGTATTAGAAAAGCAAACCCTGGCAAAAGAATACTGGGATATGAAATGGTAATTTAGATAGTATTATTGATAGTTGATATGCATGTGCACGGATATACAACAAGCTTCTTTATATTTCCCAGCATCCCTTGCAATTATTTTGGGACCAGGCAATGAATCTAGTCAACGAACACTAAGCAGACACAATATGTGTCTCTCTCGGGCTGAAATGACATGCTTGCTTCATTCTTCTCTACCATTGTAAACTTGGAAGACATGCATTTGTTCTAGATGAAACAAATACAGGATAAAGATGACCGTGCAAACCAAAGGTGTGCAAATTTGACTTTATTGAGTGTGACTAAAATAAAAGTTGCTATCTTGAAATGGGGTGCTGCTTTTAAAAACAATAGATTTTTAGGGGCAATAAGTGAAAAGAATCTGATTTCGGAAGATAGAAGATGACGTAGGCAAAAACATTAGGGAAATTATCAACTGAAATATCTTTAAAAGCAAGTATGTGTAGTAACTTGGAGAAAATAAGATTAGTAATGAAACATTTATTGTCTGTGTTTGGTATGTTATTACAAGAAAAGGAAAGATTTCAGGAAGGAATAAACTTTGCTCTTTTTGTTTCTTTTTTACTTTTAGGCCCAAAGAATCATAGAAGACATTAAAGCAGTTGGGGCGCCTGGGTGGCTCAGTCGTTGAGCGTCTGCCTTCGGCTCAGGTCATGATCCCAGGGTCCTGGGATAGAGCCCCACATCGGGCTCCCTGCTCTGCGGGAAGCCTGCTTCTCCCTCTCCCACTCCCCCTGCTTGTGTTCCCTCTCTCGCTGTGTCTCTCTCTGTCAAATAAATAAATAAAATCTTAAAAAAAAATAAAGCAGTAGAAATGGCTCGATTGAATTAAAGTGCCTCCAGAAAAAAAAAAAATCAAATTTAAGATGTGGCAGACACTAAAATCTCAAGTGACACAGCAAAGTTCAATTAAATGCTTAGCTTTCTCATACAAACCGAAGAATTTCAACAAAACCAGGCTTAGGGTAAGAGTGGTTAGTATGGGGGCAAAGAAGCAAAGGATTCATGCATGAGAGAAGTTTTGACTGGAAAAGCACATGAGCCTTATTTAGGAGGCTGGCCACTTGGGGAGAAGGGGTACTCTTGTCCAAAAGTCAACTCTGAGCATTCTGCCTGGGCCAGAAATTTTTAAAGGGGTTTAATCAGAAGGGAGTGCTGTGGTCTGTGACATTTCTTGATTAGTGCAGACTTGACAATGTCAGCTACAGAGTTGTCTTGGTGCCTAGAGATTGTGCAAGAAGTTCTAGTTCCTTGGTGCCCAGGTGGTGTTGAGCAAGAAGGTCTGGTTCCTTGGTATTTGGGGATTGTGCAAGAGTGTTCTTTCTGCAAAGGAGGGCAAGGCCTACGGATGTGCAAAGGGAGGTCAGTAAAATTTGTGTGGCCTTAAAAAAGAAAAACATCTTGATAAAAGATTGCTGGGCTAATCAGAAAGCCAAAGTGGCTTCAAACAGACTTGCTGATCTCTGTAGCCTGGTAATGTACTGGTCCTTCATTCCCTAAGGCCAGCAAATCCCAAAGAAAGTAAATTAGATTTTTTTTTTTTTAAGATTTATTTGAGAGAGAGAAAGAGTGAGTGAGCAAGGGGAGGCTCAGGGTGAGAGGGAGAGAGAGTCTTAAGCAGACTCAGAACTGAGTGCTGAACTCGGAGCTCAACACTAGGCTTGATCTAGGACCCTGTTATCATGACCTGAGCTGAAATCAAGAGTCGGATGCTTAATCAACTGAGCCACCTACGTGCCCCCAAAGTAAATTAGTTTTGTTACAGATCAAGGGCCTTAGGTCAGCAAGCAGGGAGTGTGTTAACTTGAAGCAAGTTAACCCTTAAGATCTGCTTGAATACTGTTATACTTAATACTTTTCCTCAGTAAAGAAACCTGAATGCATTTAATGGCATACTGAAATGACTGGAAGTCACAGAATTCTTGAGTAAATCATATCACTAAAGAAATCACAAACATGGATTAGAAACATTTTTTTTTTTTTTTACTTTACTAGCCTGAAAGCATTATTTAAACATTTATGTTATTCAGGAGGAATGGGCTTTATGAAAGCTAAGCAGCACTCAAGGAGGGCATGCTCCCCCAAACCCACTTCATGTACAGCCACAGAAGAAATAGATAAGGAAGGACAAAGGGATTCTTCTAGAGAACAGATTCAGATCCTAATTAAAGACATCTCCTACACTCCAAGTGTAGCAGGCTTTCCTAAGTTCTGCTCAATGCAAACACTTTAGAGTTGCTAAGAACCAGTGATTTCTGTATCTTTTATGTTTTCCCTTTCCAAATAAAGTGATTACTGCTATTTTCCAGTCCGTATTTCACCATTTGATTTTAAGCATATCTTGTAGAGAAGGGGGAATAAATTTGCTTGTTTATAACTTTTTTTTGACTGGAAAAATAAAATTATGGAGGTGATAAAGGGGCAACTGAGCATTATTTAGAAATCCTAGATGTTCAGAGGAATGCACTGATGAGAGGGAACTTTGAGTGGTTCCTCTCAGAGAAGGAAGGTTGGAATGGGAAGAAAAGGACAAAAGAGACCAGAGAAACAGATCACCGGAATTAATTCTCAGTGATTACCCAAAACACTTTTGCATATTGCAGCACACTTTTGAGTTAGGAATGAGGCTAGTTTTTGTCAATGGATTGAGAGTGGAAGTACTATGAGTTACTTCTGGGTTCTAGCAAATACGAATCAGCATGGCTCCTCCATCACTCTTCCTCTTCTGCAGTGATGATGAAGCCATGGCTTCCAGATGATGATGATGATTCAAGAGGAGGGATGTTTATCTTGCATCAGAGCTTGGGTGGCTGAGAAGTAAGTTTTCTTTGTGTAAAGCCACCGAGATTTGGGGGTTTTCCTGTTGTAGCGGATGGCTTAAAAGACAACGGTGGGTATACTGAACAAACTGGCTTAGTGTGAGGCTGGAAGAAGTCTTCCTGGGAAATCAATATTTGAATGAGCTCTGAAGGATCTATAGGTATTCAGGAGGCAGAATGTTTCTAGGGAGAGTGAAGAGGGTGACACATAAATACATTGTGATCCTTGGTACTGGGCAACTGACTCTCCTCATACTACAAATACAAACAAATGAATTTAATAAGAATACATGGACACCGGGGCACCTGGGTAGCTCAGTCGGTTAAGCATCTGCCTTCAGCTCAGGTCATGATCCTGGGGTCCTGGGATTGAGCCCCACGTCTGGCTCTCTGCTCAGTGGAGAGCCTGCTTCTCCCTCTCCCTCTGCCTGCCACTCTGCCTACTTGTGCTCTCTCTCTATCTCTCTGTCCAATAAATAAATAAAATCTTTAAAAAAAAAAAAAGAATACATGGACACCTGTCACTCAGAATACGGAGATTCGCCCGGACCCAGTGCAGCCCGTCACCCCAGCTACTCATCCTCATGACCAACAGAGGTCAAGTCAGGGGAACTTCACATTTCTTTCATCATGTGCTTGAACCAGAAGAGCACAGTGTCTGAAATACTGTGAGGGTTTGTAGATTTCTTTCCCCCGCCAGTGTCAGGGACAGACGTTTAAGTTTGTAATGCAATAAAGATTTGATTGGTAGGGGCTCTTAGGTAGGTGAAAAGACAAATTTATTAACTTGTCAAACTCTTCCTCTCAGATAGCAAGAATGTAATAAATTCTTACATAAAGAATTATTCCTTCCCAGTAGTGCTGACAGTCTATTTTCTTGGTTTTTTTCTTTTTCTTTTTTTTTCACATTCCAACATTGGGGTACTCATGAGTTAGCACTGCATTCTGCATTCACAGCAATTTCAGAGGGTGGCTGAAGAACATTTTACAATATTAAGCAACTAATATCATTCTTAAATTTATAACTTTAGATGAAATATGAGTGAAGTATTACATCAGTAATTTATTTTGGCAACTAAAAAGAAATTGAATATAGACTTGCATTTGTTTGATTTTTATAAAAATAACAAATGACATTTAATTACATTTGCAAAAATATTTAAGTTCAGCTTAATTTATGTAATTCTGATTTAATTTTAAATAGTTTTTCTTTATAATCTGTATTTTAATTTTAATAGGTAATTTTGATGAAATTTAATTATTATTGAACAAGCCTAGGTGTTCTATTAAAGGGAAGGGATGGTTAAATGGGAGCATTTTTGGAAGTCATATCTTGTAAACTTTTCTTATCTTCATTTTAGCAAAATCACTACTTTCAGATATTCATATAGATATCACTTTTCCTTCAACAAAACTCCCGAACTTGTGCAATGACAAACTTAGAAGTCAATTAATTAATATTTTGTCAAATTTTCAGCTGTTTTCAATTATTCACTAATAAATAATGCTCTAATTAGATCCTTATTCACAGATTCTCATAAATAAAAGTATTCCTGGATATTTAATTATAGAGCTGAAGTATATTTGGTAGACTGAATAATATTCTTCCTCCCCTACTCCCAAGATGTCTATGTCCTAATCTCTAAAATCTGTGAATGTTACCTCATGTGGCAACAGGGAATTTGCAAATGTGATTAAATTAAGAATCTTGAGATGGGCAGATTCTAGATTATCTGGATGGGCCCCAAGTGTAATCACAAGGATCTTCATAAGGTGACGCTAATATCAACAGTAACATAATGTTATCATGTACCTTTCCTATGATGAGATGAGAAGGGCACTTGACCTGCGCGTTACTATTGCCCAAACCCCATAATGCAGTCTCATGAGAAAACAGCAGACAAGCTCCAAATTGAGGTACATTCTACAAAATATCTAACCAGCACTTCTCAAAACCATCAAAATCCTAAAAAAAAAAGAAAGAAAGAAAGAAAGAAAGAAACACTGAAAGTGTTACAGATTTGGAGATGACTAAAAAGACATGATGACTACATTCAATATGGTATACCGGAATGAATCTTGGATTGAGCAAAGGACATTAATGGGAAAACTGATGAAGTTCAGTTCAGTTAGGCAATAGTTCAGTTAATGGTATCAGGTCTAGGTTACAAAGCTGGATAAAGGGTATAGAGGAAATTGATAGTATCTTTGCGATTTTTCTATAAAGCTAAAATTATTCCAAAGAGAAATTTTTTAAAAAATTTAAAAACAAAATAACCACAGAAATTTCATGAGGTCCCAAATGTAATAGGGGAAAATACTATTAAACCTTTAATAATATCAATCCTTTTCTTTAACATAGCAACAAAACCGTCATGGAACTTCAGTCATTTCTTTCCTTCATGTCATTCTAATTACCTCTTCCCTGTTGGAATCACTGGGGGAAAGATTTCTTAGAGTATGGAACACAAAGATTATTGAAATAGAGGTTAAAATTTTCCATTTTCTTTAAAGTGATTTTTTTTCTGATAATGGCTAAATCTATAATTTATATGTAAAAATACTCACTGCATTAATTGATCACTGCTACTTTCTCTTTATAAACTTTTACTTTAATGGTTCTTTTTAGATTCTGCAAATCCTGCTGAGATTAGTTTAGCGGATATTTAATTTTTCTCCGTGATTGAAAGAACATACAGTACTCAAGTGTAAGGTGTTATTAAATTTTTTATGCTGAGGCATGTGGATTTTTTCCCCAAAATACTATAGCCTAATAGCAAAGCAAAAATTGTTCATGTTGCTACAAAGTTCAAAAGTGGTTTCATGAAAGCAATCAGTTTTCAATTCTCCCCTTTTCACTCCTTTAAAAAAAATGTTAACAGAATTAAAGATCTCCCATGGACTTAAATACCTGACTGCTGTCATTATAACCTATAGGAGTGAAGACAAATCTCAAAATATTGCCCACATCAGAGGAAGTATTTAAAAGACTGAACTTTACAGATTCTGTAGTTTTCCCTAAAATATATTATTAAACTAGGTTGCTGCTAAGTCTTAGAATTCTATCCTTTCATCTTGCCTGAAGATCTCAATCCGGATCTAGACTTCTTCCCTGCCCCCCACGCCCCACATTGGTCATAAGTATTCTCTTCTATTTTTCTGATATTAATACTATGATCTAGATCTCAAACTTTTTAACCCATGATCTTACTTTGCTATCTAATTTTATAAAATTTTTGCACCCAAAATTAAGCTTCTCACCGATCAATTCTGATAGTTGAATTACTGACTGAATAGTGACCAGCCGTTTAAGATAGGAGAAAATAAATACAAAATGTCTGATTTTTTTAAACCACCTATAGACATGGATAGTCATCACTAAATAAATGTTTCATCATTCCCTAGTTGTCTGTTACAAATATGACTAAGACTACAAGATCAATCTGTGTAAGTAATTTACTTGCATTATCTTTTGACTTTTTTGCCATATTTATTGACACTATCCTAGGAACCTAACAATGTACACTAAATATTTATTGAGAATATCCTAGGAACCTAACAACGTACAAAAATAAAGAGGTGGTTACTGGCACAAGTTTCTTGTACTCCGAAGATCTGAAGTTGCCAATCTATCTTACATATTATTAATAGTGGTCACAAAACACATTTGTAATTTTGCTGTAAAAATTGGAAAAAAAAGACTCTTTATGTTAAAATGTTAATATGTAACTTGATTATTATAAAAAGGTTAAAAAGTAAGAACTTTCTAAAAAAAGATTGTTTCTTAGTTTATCATTTAATTTTATACTTGCATAACAATAACACAACATCATTAATTGTTTCCTTTGTGCTATGTGCTAGGTGCTTACATAAGTTAGGTCCTACAACACTCGCAAGGTTTTAGGAGGCAAAGTTCTTATTTACTGATTCACTATAGTTTCTTCATTGAGGTATAATTGGCAACACTGTATATATTTAAACTGTATAATATGATTTGATATACATGTACATTTTGAAATAATTACCATAATGAAATTAACACATGTATCACCTCACATAGTTACTTTTTTTGTGTGTGAGAATGCTTAAGATCTACCTTCATAGCAAATTTAAGTATACAGTATAGTTAACAATAATCACCCATGCTTTGCTTAGATATTAAGAACCTACTCATCTTATAACTGGAAGTTTGTACCCTTTGACCAACATCTCCTCATTTCCTCCAACTCCCAAGCTCTGGTAACCAGCTTTCAACTCTCCATTCTGAGTTTCATTTTTTTTTCTTAAACACATACATACAGTATTTGTATTTCTCTGCCTGACTTGGTAGCATGATGTCCTCAAGATCGGTCCATATTGGCAAGATTGCCTTCTTTTTTTATGGATGAATAATATTCTGGGGCTGTAGGGGGCAGGAAGAGAGAGAGAGAGTGAGAGAGAGAGAGAGAGAGTGTGTGTGTGACATTGTCTTTATCAAATCATCCAATGATGGGAACAGGTTGTTTCTGTGTCTTGACTTGTGAATAATGCTACAATGAACATGGAAATACAGATGTCTCTTTGAGATATTGATTTCACTTTCTTTTCTTTCTGCTGTAGGAATCATAACAGTATTTCACAATACAAGAGAAACAGAAAGTTCAGTCTTATGCTTTTGTGGATTTATCAGAGTTCTTAATGCATATCCATCATTATGTCTTTAAATCTTAGGATCTGTGATAATGTTACATGTATAAGAATTGAAATTGTTATCCAAACCATTCAACAAATCTTTTTAAAGATGTTTTGTGGTTTAATTACTCACATTGCGATGCTACATGTAAATCTTATATAATAATGCTACTCAAAATTTCTGTGATTTACATTACATAGTTATAAAAATTTCATGGCATTTTAAAAATACAAACTTAAAGGTCTTCACTATAAATTGATGAAAAACATGAGATTAAGAAACTAGATGTTCATTTTATGCAATACTTTAAAATGGGGACATTTTATATTCTAAAGTAAAAATTAAATTTTCAAGTGTGTAAGTCACTTGTTAGGCCCAGAGTGTTATTTCATCCCGATGAAGTAAAATGCAATAAGTAATCTGGACCTGAAGAAATTCAGACTTATTTTTGGAGAGACTGAAGGGAATTTAAATTTCAGAACAGGCAATAATTGACTAGAAGGCAT
Organism: Eumetopias jubatus; assembly: GCF_037043125.1. NCBI lineage: Eukaryota > Metazoa > Chordata > Mammalia > Carnivora > Otariidae > Eumetopias > Eumetopias jubatus. Next base: position 62,148,884 of record NW_028274808.1, read on the forward strand.
GTAGCAATATTTCTATCACTATTTTGATTGGGAGCTTTTCCCTTGACATGTTTTTACTAGAGACAGTGCTTGGGTCTGTTTTATTGTCTGAATCGGCAGAATCAGATGTGTTGAAAATGTGTAAGTTTTGATCTTCTGAAGCATAGGAGCAAGGCCTTACAAATAGATTTTAGTGTACAGAAATTTTCATCACTCACAATGCTGGGTCAACAATTTCCAGCAAACTAGACAACTATGGTTTGCTTCCATTACACCATGTTTTGATCAGGCATAACCAAATACATTTAAATGTAGAATTCAGTCTTTCAATAAATGAGCCTCATAGATAAAAATAGTAATCTTATTTTGGATTCAAATCCCTAAAAATATAGCTGGTATTAATATGCTTGATGTGTACCCAGCATTAGCATACACTTTAAATGCAGTGTCCAAGTTTTTGTGTGATTGTAAAAAAGTTGGATATTAGTGTTTAATTTTCCACTTTCATGTAAATTGCCAGAGCTATGGAGAATGGAAAAATTGAGTCATTGAACTACTAAATTCAAGAAAATGTGCAATAATTGTGCATTTGGTGCAAAAATACATTATCCAATGGGCATATTCTGCTAATATATTATTGGACCAAATTCATAGTTCATCTAAAGTCAACAAAGGTAATCATCCTTGAATAGGGAAATCTGTGCAGATATCTCTCACATCAAGTTAATCTTTTTTTTTTTTTAATAACCTTGCTAACCTGGAAACAAGGATGAGTGTGCCAGTATGTGTCTAACAGAAATATTTAAAGTGATATTTTTTGAAAAGATGAGGACAAATTTGAATATATACATTTTGAAGAAAAGTACATTTTACTTTGCCAATTATACATCTTTTAAAACAGGCTTAATATCAATAAGGTTTAATAAATCCTTAAAAGAATGTATTAAGTTTGATCAAAATGATGTTTGACAGGAAAACATGTTAGAAAGTCTCAGCAACACTGATTATTTAAGACACTTCTAAGGTCCTGAATCAGATTATGTGTACTGTTTAGCAGTTGCCAAGAAGTTATTCCACAGACAAGGCTGGGCCAATGCTTTAAAATGAAATCTGTCTTGGATAAATTGATTTCCACTATATTTCCTCCAAATGAAACTCATCATAGAAGTCAGTTTTTACTTATTTCAAAATTTATCTTCCATTATTATCTTGCTTTCATCAAAATCAGGCTTGTAGGACATATTCTGGTCTGAGTTTATAGCTTAACAAACAAGAGGTCACTCTAAAATTGTATAATTCCTTGCCCCAGCAGGATGCCTTGATGCTTGAATTCTATCAAGACCTTTTGTATTCTGACTTATAAATCTCTTATTCCTAGGAGCTAATGTAGTATATGTCATATAAGAGGCATCAATAAAGACTTATGGAATTAATGCTTTTACAAACACAGGACAATACAGATCCTTTTTCATTTTTATATGACACCTTCATTTATTTTAATGTCACTTATAGCAAATTTAGAACGTTCATAAACTCTATTCTACATTATAAAAAACAAAACTACCAGTATAACCTCCATTAGGAGGAGGATCTATCGGAGTCCTCATCAGGACTGAGCCAGATAGATTACTGTCTGTGGGTGTGGGTGATGCTATATATGGGGTTGATGAAAATAAGGGTCATTTTTTTCAGCTCCATTGAGACATAATTGACATGTAACATTATATAAGTTGAAAGTGTACAATAGGATGATTTGATACACTTATATATATTGTGAAATGATTACCACCATAAGGTTAACTAACACCTCCATCACTTCACATAATTACCATTTGTTTCTCGTGGTGAGAACATTTAAGATCTACTCTCTTAGCAACTTTCAGATATATAATACAGTACTGTTAACTATAATCACCATGCTGTGCATTAGATCCTCAGAGTTGATTCATCTTATAACTGGAAGTTTGTACCCTTGACTGATACCTCCCCATTTCCCCCACCCCCAGCTCCTGGTAGCCAATGTTCTACTCTCTGTTTCTATGACAGCAGCTTTTTTGGTTTAATCCTATTACAGAAGACTTGCAAGAGGCACTTTTAAATAAGTTATAGTCAAAGATTTTTTTCTAGTGTGTTCTTTTATAATTTAAGTTTAATATTTTAATATTGATTTTGTGTCAGCATATTATTTGTTAATTCTAATAATTGCAGTTTAAATTACTGATGATACTTTGGCATAAATATATTGTGCTTTGTAATCATATTTTATTTTATTTGTTTTTATGAAAAGCCTTATCCTCCAGATTTTCACTTTCTCATTTCTAGGGTATCTGCAATTTTATCTTACCAATTAATAAACTGGGATTGCTAAAAATCATTTCATCTAGTTTGACATTTAAAACACAATCCATCATTTTTACATAAAGAGTGAAATGTTGATTATATAAAATGTAGTCTAAGAACTTTAAAGAAATTTTATCTTTGTGTTCTTTCAGCAGTAACAACAACCAAAAGCATCCATTAGAGAAAATTTTATGTAGCCTTTTGTTTATATTTGTCTAAAATGGTAAATAAACCCTTTTCGTTACTGGATGAGTATCTGCCAGTTACTTATCTCTCTAGTTCTATTCTTCTGGAAACCTAATAAGAACCAACTGCTTCTAAAGAACATTTGATTATGAAACAAATAACCTGATTTGTGTATTACATTTGTATGAGGAGAAATGATAAGTGAATTACAAATACTTGATTGGCAGTCATGGTTTGGGGTTTCTCCGAAGACAGTAACTCTTGGATTGGCTTACCCTTGTGGAGCACTGAAAGGTAAGCCTATGTATTGTTACAAGAGATAACTGGTCCCTGTGTGGTATGGCTTCTGAACCATTCTGAACTCCACACTAACCCATGTGGAGCTTACCTTCTGGAACCTGGGCTGTCATTAGCATAGAAAATAACTCCTGGAGGGCTCTACAGCGTGCTACAGATCTTCCTGCTGAAAGGTCCCTTGTGCTGTCTTTCTGGAAGCAGTGATTTGTGACTCTAGTCTCATATTCTTCAGCTTAGATAGTGCCAGGCATGGCACTATCTGACCTCACAAGTCAGAATGTTTTAGTTGGGGAAAAGAAGAATCTTCTCCCATGTAGGCAAAGCAACATCATATGCCACAAAACAGCAATATATTAAAAATGTCATAAATTATGTTTTATCTTCCTGGTTTATGTTTGAATCCTTTCTGTTCCCAGAGGTTGGGGATAAGAATCTCTTAAACTAAACCAAAGTATATTAGAGAAAAACAAATATTTGAGAAGGATGAGAATATTACAGGGCATTTCCAAATATTTATTAAATTATGCAGACCCAATACTAATGAATGAATGAATTTTTCACTTTTCTCTCAGTTATAGATACTTTTTAAATGACCCAAGATGCTGCTGTTGGTAACCTACAGAGAGCCTGGATATCTTTAATTATTAAATCAAAAATTCAGAAATGTAAGTGAATGAATATGTATGTAGGTGCATTCATTATAACTTTCAAATTTTCATTTAAATATTTTAGTCTCAATACTAAGTGGATATTTTAACTTGTGCTCTAAGGAATTTTTTTTTTAATTTTCAGTATTAAATTACTATAATTATTGTGCTTGTTTGAGCTGAACCAAAGATATCACAGATTTAGAATATAATTGTACACTTAAAAAAAAACACCTCATGGCTATTGTTTATTATAACAAAAGAATACACATCAGTATCAGCAAGGGGAAAGACACATTAGGCAAGGTTGGTAGTGTCAGTGGATAGAAATGGTGGAGGACATGCACAGAACACATTTCTTCCTCCAGCAATAACTGTAATGTGAGCAAACAAGTTTCAGTATTTTCCTGTTAATGAAACAATTGTCCAAGTAATGGGATAAGAATAAAGTCATCTTTAAAACTATATATCAGAGAAGAAATATCTCATTAAAGTCATTTATAACATAAGAAGCAACTACATTACTATTTGTACGTTAATTAAAGTTATATTACAACCCCCAAGTATTCCCACAAAGTTGTTGAGGAAGAGAGAAAAAGTAGTAACAGTACATCTCAGTATCATTTGCCCTTTTCAAAGTTGAAATATTTCTTAAAAATTCATGTCTTTACCTATAGCTCAACACCATTTCTCAATGATCATCATTATGATTTATCATTAACCACTATGAAAATCACAGAAAATGCATTCTTTCTAAGACACTCATCTTAACTATCCTCAACTTCTCTTAATTACTTCAAAACAAAACTTTATCATCCTTTCACCTCATTGTCGTCTATCTTTGGAATCCACATACATTTGTGATATATATATATAATTTTTTTTTAAGATTTCATTTACTTATCTGACAGAGAAAGCAGGACAGCACAAGCAAGGGGAGCGGCAGAGGGAGAGGGAGAAGCAGGCTCCCCACTGAGAAGGGAGCCAGATGTGGGGCCAGATCCCAGGACCTGGGGATCTTAACCTGAGCTGAGGGTAGATGCTGAACCGACTAAGCCACCCAGGTGCCCCAATTTCTGATATTTTTTGAGGCAAGAAAAGCTTAAAGAAGAGAAGAGTCAAGCAAATAAATTATTGCATTGTTTTCTATGCCATATGCTTATGAAATGACAGTGATTTCTGATATTTTCTATGACTTGAGTTTAGTTTTCCCTTAGTGGCTTTTACTTCACACCATAAATGTGTGCTGAGTTTTAGCACAGAAAATACTGCTTTTAAATAAAATCCAGTCTCTTCTTTAAAATCTTTCAGAAATGTTTGGCCTTGTGTAAACAAAAGAACAGAAACCATGTAGAACAAATGTGAAACTATAATACCTGAGCTCTGTTGCTCCACGAAGAAAGAAACAATCTTTAGGACAAAAATTTGCAATATAATAAAAATAAACCTGAGGGTCACTGAAAGATCAAGCAGTAAAATTAAAAGAAATTTCTTTAGCACAGGAAAAAAACAATCAAGATGTGGATTATTCAAATGTGTGTGCTCAAATTGTTTAGTACACTTTCAGTGTGAAATACAGATTAGTTCATTTAAAGATGCTATTTTTATTTAGACAGACCTCTTGATATTAAATACAAGTGGAAGATATCCACAAATTATTTATTATAAATGCACTGTACTAATGTGATATCCATAATCTTAAAATTCTTGTTTTGTGTATTGCCTACATTTACATAAAAAAGTTCACTAGAAATCCAGAGCTAAAATTGAATTTCTGCCAAAAGTCAACAGTTTCAAGGGTAAAAAGACAAAAGTCTGTGCTGTCGATTGGCAAATGTGGACTATTTTAAACTGTTGTCGCTGAATATGATACTTTTTTGCATTAATAAATATTAAATTGCTTCATAAAGCTATGTGAAAAACAAAATGACCCAAGGATATGTATTCTTCCACCTGCCTGGATATAGTTTTTATTGAATTATTGGTTAGTAAGACAGAAATTATTGAATAGTAAAAATTAATATATTAACATTGGTAGAAAATTAGTCCTCAGTCCCCACCCCATTCCCATAACACCCATCAATAGGCAACAATGTGTGGGAAACAGAACGCCACAACAACAAGTGGTGCATGTTCGCTCAGACTCCGATATCTCTGAGAAAACTCGAGATTGCAGGGTTAAAAATAACCCGAAAGGATCAGAGTGAAATGTCCTTGGAAGGTGTGTGGTCAGTTCGAAAGTATGCAGCAGTAGATGTCTTGTAGATAGGAAACCAGCTGTAAACAGCACACTGGGCACTCCCTTCTTTGTTCCTTTATTCTGTTTTAGAGATTCTTATGTGCTTGACTAATCCTGTATACATGGAGGGATTTGATTTGCTAAACTTAACTGGAAGCCAAAGGGCAAGGGAGCCTTGGTGATGTAGTTCACCGGGATTGGCTTCCCCTGGGAATCGGTGCTACAGAAAAGAGTGCAAGTGCGGAAAAAAAGGAAGTGTATTCAACACAACTAAATATTGTGAGTGTGGTTCTTCCGTGCAGGAATGACTTGAACACTTTCAGTCCTGTACTTTCTAATAAAAATCTTGTCAAAAGTAAAATGACTACAGTGGAAATAATTGTATTTAATATGAGTATTTCTGAGTTTGTTATTTTCTCAGAGTAACTCATTTGGTACTCAAATACAGGGCCTTGTATACAATACAGGGCCTTACTATGCCCCTGCTGTAAATCATTATAGATCTATATCGCTGTAGAAGGTATATAAGAGTATGGAAAATAAACCTCGGCGCCTCCGGCTGTTAGCTCGGAGTCCCCTGTGCCTCGCTATACTGTCCTCTCTTTTTCTCAGTTCCTTTGCCGCCCCAGGTCCCCGACTCTCTGAGGTCGACAACAATGAACTAGTAAATTAAAACAAAACAAAACAACAACAACAAAAAAACCAAACTCCCCCCGGTTCATGTTCTCTCTCTCAAATAAATAAAATTTTTAAAAAGAAAACAAAACAACAAAGACTAATGCCATGTTTTCTGCTTCCCCCACAGCATTTTCTCCCTTACCTTCAATAACTATATAAATTTATCTCTATAATTATATCCCAGTAGGAATGCCGCTTAAGAGAAATACTTAGAAGCAGTCTGAGTCTCTACCCTCTCACTCCCCAATGCATCCTCAAAGGGGCAACAGGGTTGAATAAAAAGTACATTTACCAAGATGTGGTCAGGTTTAAGGAAAGAGTAGAAGGCTCGGCGTACCCACGGCTCTCGCTATGGAAGAAGGCCTGCCTTGTAGGAGTTGTAGCCTAGGGAGAGTAAGGCAGCCCTCATCAAAACCGTATCCAGGAAGGTGGAAGAATACGTATTCTGATGTCTCTTACCTTATACTCTCTGATCTGCTAAACTTAACTGGAAGCCAAAGGGCAAGGAAGCCTGGGTGATGTAGTTCCGCAGGGATTGGCTTCCCCTGGTAACCGATGTTACAGAAATGAGTGGAAGTGCGGGGGAAAAAAAGAAAGTGTATTCAACACAGCTAAATATTGTGAGTGTGGTTCTTCTGTGCAGGAATGACTTGAACACTTTCAGTCCTGTACTTTCTAATAAAAATCTTGTCAAAAGTAAAATGACTACCGTGGAAATAATTGTATTTAATATGAGTATTTCTGAGTTTGTTATTTTCTCAGAGTAACTCATTTGGTACTCAAATAGTACCTAACATCAGATACTTAGTAGTAAGTCATGGCTAGGTAACATAACAAGAAACGGGGTAGAGGTTGGAACCAAAGGTCAGGAACAGACCCAGGATCAGCTGCTTTTCACCACCAGGGAATTAAAATATGTAAAGGAGAATTTGAGCCACTTACAGATGCATATCTAATTTGATTTTTATTTTCACATTAATTCATTATCCTGTTATTCTATATTCTTCCACAGAGTTTATGATGCTAATTGTAGGGGAACGTAAATGAGAACTGTTTCTAGGCTGCACTATAGCTTTTTATATATTATCTCATTCAATCTTACAATAATCCTGAGAGGTATATTCTATTTTCCCTTTTTTCACAGAAGGAGAGAAGGTTCAGAAAGATTTTGTAATTTATTCAAGATCACATCACAAGTAACATTTCTCATTTTAATTCAGTTGTTCCTCAGTCATTTTTGTTTCTCATACACACACCAAAAAGAGAGCTACAGAGAGAACTTCCTTTATTGTATCAGTTTTAAGTATACATTTAGTCTTCAAAATAAGCTTAAAGAATTGTCCCAGTGTACACATCACTGTCTTCCTTATGCCATTTAAATTGTATCTTTAGTCCAATTAGATGTTTTCTCTGACGTAAGTATAGACAGTGCTCTTCTCTTTTTGTTATCATTTGTGTGGAATATCTTTGTCCATTCATTCACTTTTGGCCTATGTGTGTCCTTAATATATGTGAGTCTCATGTAGATAACATATATTTGGGTCTTTTTTTTTTTTTCCCAGTTCAGTCACTATATCTTTTGATTGGACAATTTAATGTATTAACATATTAAGTAATTACTGACAGGTAAGGACTTACTATTGCCATCTTGGTAACTGTTTTCTGACTGTTTTATAATTCCTTTTTTCCTTTCTCCCACTTTTGCTGTCTTCCTATGTGATTTGATGATTTTTTTAGTAGCATCTTTTGATTCTTTTCTGTTTCTCATTTTTTTTTGTACTTACTACAGGCTTTTTCTTTGTGGTACCATGAGGCCAACATAAAACATCTTATAGTTGTATCAGTCAATTTTATGCTTGTAAGAACTTAACTTGTACCACATACAAGAACTTTACCTTTTAACTTCTTCACATTTTATATTATTGATGCTGCAATTTGCATTATTATATGTGTATCTGTTAACAAATTAATAGTTACATTTAGTTTTTTTAAATATTTATTTATCTACTTTAGAGAGACAGAGAGCACTTACATGAGTGGCGTGAGGGTCAGAGGGAGAGAATCTTCAAGCAGACATCCCCTTGAAGATGGAGCCTGACTTGGGACTTGATCCCACAAGCCATGAAATCATGACCTGAGCCAAAACCAACTGTTGGATGCTCAACCAAGGTGCCCCATAGTATTTTCATGTTTTAACTTTTATATTAGAGTTAAAAGTGATTTATGTACCACCAATTATATTATTATAGTGTGCTGAATTTCACCATAGTCTTACCTTTAGAGTGAGTTTATACTTCTTTATGTTTATTTTAATGTAGTTATGTTCTTTCATTTCAACTTGAAAAATTCCCTTTAGCATTTCTTATAAGGCAGCTCTAGTGGTGATGAATTCCATTAGCATCATTTATCTGGGAAAGTCTTTTCCTCTCCTTAATTTCGGAAGGGCACCTTTTCTAGTTATAATATCCTTGGTTGGCGGTTATTTTTCTTTCAGCACTTTAAATATATTACTCTGCTGTCTAATGGCCTGCAAGGTACCTGCTGAGAAATCTTCTTATGGTCTTATGGGGGTTCCCGTGTGTGGGCCGAGTTGTCTTTTTATTGATGCTTTCAAAATTCTGCTTCTCTTTCCCTTTTAAAAATTTACTTATAATGTGTCTTGAGATCTCTTTATTTTAATATAGTTTGTGTTCTTTGAGATTCATGGATCAGAATGTTCATTTTTGTCTCCAAATTTAGGAAGATTTCTATCATTGTTTCTTTGAAAAAGTTTTCTGCCTTTTCTCTCTCTATCTCTCTCTGCTACTTCTCAGAATCCCATAATGTGCATATTGATTCATTCAACAATGTCTCATAGGCCCTGAAAGCTTTCTTCATTGTTTTTATTTTTTGTTCCTCTGTTGAAATTCAAATGATGTGTGTTCAAGTTGATTCTTCCCTTTAATTGAGTTTTCACTGTTGAAGTTATCTATTGAATTTTCAGTTCAGTCATTATGTTCTTCAGCTCTAGAATTTCTTTATGATTTTTTGGGGGGTTTGTTTTCTCTTTGTTAAACTTCCTTTTTGTTCATACATTATAGTCCTGATTTTGTTTAGCTGTCTATCTATGTTCTCTTATAGTTCACTAAACTTCTTTAAGATAATTATTTTGAGGGGCACCTAGGTGGCTGAGTTGGTTAAGTGTCTGCCTTTGGCTCAGGTCTTGATCTCGCTTCTGTGATCGAGCCCCACATCGGGCTCCCTGCTCAGAGAGGAGTCTGTTTCTCCCTATCCCTCTCCCACTCCCCCTGCTTGTGCTCTCTCTCTCTCTCTCAAATAAATAAATAAATAAATAAGTAAATAAATAAATAAAATCTTTTTAAAACAGGATAATTATTTTGAATTCTTTGTCAGGCAGGTTGTATATCTCTATTTCTTTAGGGTCAGTTACTAGTGCTTCATTTTGTTCCTTTGGTGGCATCATGTTTCCCTGATTAGTTGTGATCCCTGTGGCTTTACACAGATGTCAGCACATTAGAAATGTAGACACTTCTTCCAGTCTTTACTGTCTGAATTTGGCAGGAAAAGCCCCTCACCAGTCAGGACATCTAGAGATTTTGCATGGGCCAACTGGTCAGGTCACTGGAGAGGCTTGCTGCTGATGTCTTCAGGTGTGCTGATGGGAAATCTAGATCTACTGGTGCAGGCTTGGAACTTGGGTCCACAGGAGTGGGCCTAGTGCCTGGGCCTGCAAGTGCAGGATTTTATCCTGGGTCTGTGGGGACTGGTCTGGCACTGGGGTACACTGGGATGATCGTAATGACTATCTGCTAGGGCTGATCTAAAGTCTGGATCTTCAGAATTCTTCCTGAAGCCTTGGTCCATGGAGGGTCTGCTTGGTAATGTGGTGGGCCTTGAGCCTAAGTCTATGGAGCCCAGCCTGGGACTAGGGCAAGCCTGTCACCTATGTCCACAGAATGGGCTTGGTCCTGAGTTCATGGAGACCGGCCTAGCACTGGGTCCACTGAGATAAGCCAATGTCTGATACTGCTGGCATAGGCCTGGGGCCCATGTCTGCAGGGTAAGCCTGGAACTTGGTTCCACAGGGAAGGGTTGGACCCTGAATCTTCAGGGGCTAGGCAGGTGCTATGGTCCCCTACAATGGGCTTGGTGCTTAGGATCATAACAGCAGGTCTGGTGCCTAGGTCCGTGGGGGCTGGGCTGGTGCTGAAGTCAGCAAGAGTAAACCTGGAACATGAGAGTTTGGGAATGGGTATGTAACCTGGATCCAGGGGAAGGCTGGGCTCCCAGTAATGGAGTCCAGCTTGACTCTGTGGCAGGCCAGAACCTAGAGCTGTGTGGGTCAGTCTGGTGCTTAGTTGGGCCTGGAGCATGGGTCACAGGTGTCATCATAGAGGCTATATCTGCAGCCTGGGGCTACAGGAACATGCCTGGTGCCTGGTACCACCAGGGCCAGTCTGGTGCCATGGCAACCCTGAAGCCCAGGGCTGTAGGAGACAGCCTAGTGCTGAGGTGGGCTTAGAGCCTAGATTTGCAGGACCTAGCCTGGAGCCTAAGGCCATGGGAGCCACTTTGACATTGGAGTTTACTGTGGTGGACCTCATGTTGGGGTCCACAGCAAATTCAGGTGCTCACCTCACTCCTCCAAGCAGAGAATATCTTTGTACTGCATTGCATGGTGACACACGTAATGTGTGAATGTGAAGGATGGGAAACTATTCTTCCTATCCTCTTCAATGTATCTTTTCTTATTTCTGGGCTCCATCCAGGTGCTATAATCTCTCACTGGGATTTCTTAGTGCTTGTGAAGGTATTTTCAAGCATGGAAAGTTATTCAAATTGACATTTCAGTGAGGGGATGAGCATTGGCAACTTCTATTCTGCCATTTCTCTCAATAATAATATATTTTCAAATAATTTACTGTATGCCAATTTTGGAGAATATATTCTAATAATATAATGGTAAAATATTGAAGACCTATACTTTATCTTTGAATGGCAACATAATTCAAGTGATTTACTTAAAATTTTATCAACTATTATCTGGTGCTTGTGAAATTTTTAAGTTTTTTATCTTAAAAACATGTTTCAAGTTTTATTTTCTGCATTGTTTAATTGATTTTTTTACTTTAATCAACGTTGCTTGTGTAATTAAAATTATGAAAAGCGTAATTTAAAACAATAGGATGCTTTAACAGTGATTGTCTTTCATCACGTACACAATAGCCATCTTTTGGTACTTAATTTTGTCTAATATTATTTGCCACTAGTTATCCCAAATGTAAGGAAAGACATGGTTTTCCAAAAGTAAGACTCTTTTTCTTCGTTCTTGTAGCAACTACCATCTAAGAGTCCCTCATTATCATACATTAAATTGCATTCAACTGAAAAATATTGCTAAAGTAGCTTTCCCTCTTTTGCTTAATGGAAAAAAAAAAAAGAATTACTTCTTTTAAGTGAACTTCTTGCTACTCTTCAGGTCACATGCAATTATGTTTTTAAACAGAAAAATAGAATGCAGTTTTATATATTCAAATCTTTTACATTTCCCTCAATTTTAAAATTTTAAGTCCTCCTTTTAATACATATGTAGTGTATCAAGGACTTGTGTTTTTTTTTTTTTAATCACCATTAAGCTTTCCATTTTAGAGAATAAGATATTAGTTGTCATGGTGTTGCACTTGACTTGTTTAAAAATATAGTTCTCAATAGCATTCTTTTACTTAAAAAAATAGCAAGTTACTACCTGGTTGAATTAGCTGAAAACTGAAGTATTATAAAAATATGAATAAATTCATTGCTGTTTTTTGAATATCATTGAAAAACCATGGTAATGCATAGAATTTCTTCAAACTATAAGAATTCTCATGTGATATGCATAACTGCCACACAATAAATAATTAAACATGGTCTTCTTATATTTCACATGGGCCAATTCTAATCATGGAGAATTTCGCTGAACCCTTAATTTTATTAATGCAAGTTCCAGTTTAGGCCTTTATCTTATGTGACATAACACTAGACCGTTCTCATTTTCTTTTGATGAAGCATTTTCTTCATCTGATGGCACAGATGGCAAAAAATTGTCACAAATGCTTTGCAGGTCTTGGTAAAAGAGTCAGTTTCAGTGTTCAAATTCTTTAATCTGCTATTGACCGATAGCATGTGGTAGATGTTTTGGGACCACTGAGTCTAAGTCTCAAGAAACATTGCAGAGTTTCTATATTGGAAGATTTCACCATGGGGACAAGCTCTAGTTGGCTTCTCAAAGGACAGGAGACCTTGTGAGTAGAGGCCTCAGCCATGCCAGGCTTCCCAGCAGAGGCCCAGGTATGTCGGTGAGCCCCGTTGATTTTAAAAGGAACAAAAACAGACTATCCCTGCTGAGACTAGCTCATCTTCTCAGCCTACAGAATAATGAATAAATAAATATAAACTTTGAAGCCAATAAGTGTTAGAAGAGATAGTCATATAGCAATAGATATTTAATACACTTGTCTTTCAAGACAACTTATCTTGGTTTTCCTTAAAATTCCGTGACAATTACTTTTCAGTCTCTTTTGTTAATTATTCCTTATTTCTCTCTTTTTGATGGGTTGTCTTCTCTATCATTGTCTTTATAATCTCATTTAATCAAATGCCCCTGAATACCAAATACCACCAACACATCAACATGCTGACAACTTTCTCTCTCTCTCTCTCTTTCTACTTAGGAGAACTTTCTAGATTCATATAACCAAATGTCTACTTATATATCTAAAAGGCATCCCAATTTCACATGCCCAATACCATGTTCCTGGTTTTCCTCCCCCTGTCTGCTTTTCCACAAGTTTTGTTCTAAGTGACTGGCAACTCCATAAGGCCAAAGCGCTTAGTGCCTTTTTTGACTGCTCTATTCCACTCACACTCCACATTCAATCCATCAACAAATCCTATTGGCTCTATCATAAAATTTTCATCTAGAATCTTGAGATTTCTCATCATTTCCAACCTACCACCCTGGTTCAAGCCACCATCTCATCTGCTTATCAATGACCCTATCAATGACCTCCCAACTTACTTCCTTGTGGCACAACCCTCTTCCTGGTATAATCTGTTCAACAAACAATTCAGTGTCCTTCTGTTAAAATCTAAGTCAGATTGTGTCACTAAGCTCCTTAAAACCTTCCACGAATTTATGAGGCTCTTCATCAGTCTCCTCTCATAATTTTTCGACCTCACCTGCTCTTATTTCTCCTGGCTGCACTCCATCTTCAGTGTCACTTGTTCCCTCTTCCAGAAGTCATCAACAACAATTCCAACTTGCTGTTTCTCCTGCTGAAAACATTTTTCCCTTACTATGAACATGTGTCATATGTTCACGGTCTTCCAGTCTTTGTTTTAATGTTATTGTCTCAGTGAGGTTTCTCTGACTACTTCACCTGAAATTGCATTGCATTCTGTATTCAAGACCCTAGTATCAATCTTTTCTTCTTTATTTATTTTCATATCATTTTTGACTTTGTATTCTATTATGCTAGATAAATAGATACATAGTTAGAAAGGTTGTTTCAAATATTTTTCTTGTTTCTACATCAGAAATGTTGGCTCAATGAGAACTGAAATTTTTGTCTCTTTTGTTCACTGTTCTACCCCTAATTCTTAGAATAATATAATATTCTAATAATAATATGATATTGGCATATAATTGTTGCCTAGTATTTCTTGAGTAAGTGTACTAATGAAAGTAGCTTTGGTTATAAACAGAAATGAACCTTTAAAGAGTGATCACAGTGGTTCAAGGTGATTTTAAAAATTATATGGTCACATTAATGACTGAATTAAATTAGAATGCTGATGAACTCATTGTGTAAGTACTTCTCATTAAGATACTTGAAAACTGATTTTTAATTTCATGTTGTGTTTTTGTTTTCACCTTTTGATTTTACCTTATTAGCTCTACTTAATATGTTCTATTAACTTAGTCTGTGTATCAAATTTTCTATCCCATATCAAAGACATCATCTATTTGGGCTAAGCCTTATGGGCAGGGCTATTCTAGAAAGATTGAGGAGCATCCTATTTTCTGACATTGAAAGTAGTAGCTTTAACCACAAACACAAATATAAGTTATTTGGATTTTTGTTGGTTTAGATTCTATTTCCTCTTGCATTGTTAAAATCACAATATGGTGTTAAGAAAGAAAATCTTGGAGGTAGACCAACCATTGTTAAAATCCTGGTGTCAAGAGAAACATTAGTTTGGGTAATTTATTGAATAGCTTTAACACTCAGTTTTCTCATACATAAAATAGGTATAATAACAGTACTTTCTTTATAAAGTTACTGTGAGGTTTTAATTAAAAGAGAAAGAATATTGATGGTATGAATAATCATGGTACAAAAATGTTTTTTGACATTTTTATAACCTATGATGTAAAATGAGAAATAAAAATATTCTGTTGGAACAATTATAAATATTTTATTGGAATATAAATGGTTAAAAACTCATGCAGAAAGAAAGGTCATGCAAATGAGCAATGATTAATTCCAAAAGAAAAGAGATATTAAAGGTTCAGAAGGAGGCCAAAAGGGATATTCAGATCAGGAATGGAACGTATTCACATACTAAGACCAAAAGAGGGAGCAAAAGTAAAAAGGGTCTCAATGTCTAAATGAAACTCTTGCAGTTTCCTCCATTCTCCTGTGTAAGTAACATCTCTCCTCTAATCTCTTTAACCATTTAAGTTCTGAGAAAGTTCAGCATCCATAAACTACATGTGTTATGCAAATATTTACAATGGGAATCGGAGTAAATTATGTGATTATAGAGCAAAAATCTGGTCTCTTTGGTAGCAGAATCAAGGGATAAGAACATTCATGATTTATAATAAGATAGCTTAGATCATGTAACACTCTAGGGAAAAACCCTGGTACCATAGCTACAAAGTATCTACTAACTAGATTATTTCCAGTTTGGAAATATTATAAATACTGCTTTTATGAATATTCCCATACAAGTCTTTGTGTGGACATATGCTCATCTCTCGATATAAATATTTATAAGTAGAATTGCCAGGGGCAGCGGGGGGGTGCCTGGGTGGCTCAGTCCTTAAACGTCTGCCTTCGGCTTAGGTCGTGATCCCAGGATGGTGGGATCAAGCCCTGCATCGGGCTCCCTGCTCAGCAGGAAGCCTGCTTCTCCTTCTCCCACTCTCCCTGCTTGTGTTCCTTCTTTCGCTGTCTCTCTCTCTCTGTCAAATGCACAGAGCACTGGGTGTTATAAGAAAACAATGAATTGTGGATCACTACATCAAAAACTAATGAAGTATGGTGACTAACGTAACATAATAAAATTAAATTAAATTAAAAAAAGAAAAAGAAACAAATAAATAAAATCTTAAAAAAAATCTTTAGAAGTAGAATTGCTGGGTCATGCAAGAAATATATGCTTAAATTTTATGAAACTGCTGAGCTGCTTTGCAAAGTGGCAATACTGTTTACATTTTCACCAGAAATGTATGAGGGTTGCAATTCAATTAAATTTCTTTACCTGATATAGGTCTTTTCAGATTTTTAATTTCCTTTTTCAACACTTTTGGCATTTGCTTTCTAGGAATTTGTCCATTTCATCTAAGTTGTCAAAATTTTTAGCATACATTTAAAAGATAATATTCCCCTATGACTTTTTTTTAATTTATGCAGTTTCTGTAGTGATATCTTCTTTCATTCTTCATTCTTGGTTTCTGTAATTGTTATTTTGATTCTTGGTCAGTGTAGCTAAAACTTTATCAATTTTGATGATCTTTAAAATAGTCAACTTTATTTTTGTAAATTTTCTTTATTTTTTTCTTGTTTTTTTTTTTTATTTCATTGATTTATGCTCTGATTTTTATTGACCACTGTCAGGTATATCCAATTTCTAAGTCCATTTTGAGTCAGGTTAAATTGACTGTCTTTTATACTTAATACTTGTAAGACTTTTCTCTTTCTTTGCATATCTGATATAAGATGATGATAGATAGATAATAGATAGATAGTAGATAGATGATAGATAGATAGATAATAAGTAGATAGATAGTAGGTAGATAGGTAGTAGATAGATGATAGATAAATAGACATATATTTTATACTTATGAAAGTTAGACATTTAGAGAATATTTTAACAACTCTGGTTCATGTGTTAGTTTTTTCTCTCCATGTATAGCCATTAGTGTCTGTGATCAATTTTTTAATCTTATTTTAATTTTTAGTCTGGGACCCCAGTGGTCAACCCTTTGCATAGTTTGGTCACCAGTGACTGCTTTGGGCAGATGGTATGCTCAGACACCTCAAGACTGCAAACAAAGCTTCCATCTTCTGCTGATTGAATGGTGTGGAGGCTGGGGAATAGGCAGTGTTGCAGCTTATCCTGAAGTCTCTTGAATTTTACACTTTCAGAACTCCCTTGGAACTCCCCTGAGCAAGTGCAGTTTGACAGCCAGGCTGAGTTGCGTGAAGAACTTATATCAGCCCTTCTGTGGTTTCCTTATTTCCAAATCTCCCAGTCAAGTTTCTGGCTGGTCATTTTCTTACCTTAAACTAGACCACAAACTTAATTTTTTCTGACTGTTCCCAACAAAATTTGTCAATTTTATTTAGCAAAACCATGAGTTTTCATGTCTCTGACTCCGGATTTAATTTTCCATCTCTGGCACCAAAGCTGCTATATTTTCAGCCAGCCCGAATCTGGTAAAACTGCCATTTACACCTGAAAGCTGCAGTGGGGAGGGTAGGTGGGATGTTGGGGGATAGCACCCACCGGGAAGAACACACTCTAGCTTCCCTCAGTTTTTCAAAGATAAGTGCTTCTCCGTTTGTTTTCTAATTTTGGTCAACATCCAACATCCTGAGATGTTGTTTTTTGACAAAATTTGCCCAATTTTGTCACTGTTTTCTGCAAATTACCCAAATTGGCAACCTCTTCAGGTTGCTCTTACCTGAAGTGCCCCTTACGGTTTCATGGTGAATAACTCAAATATGCTACATTTTCAAAAATAATCTCTAAATTCTGTGCTAGAGGTATTGAGATTTTAATAGTAAATGAAGATATGGATAATATTAAAGATTCTCAGGTATGCAGATATCTAGAATAATAGGAACGCAAAAAAAATTTTTAAAAGCTGCTAGGGTGCTGTGATGTCACTGAACTTAATTAAGGAAGCGAAAATCAGGAGTTATAAAAGAAAAAATAACTTTCCTAATGATTTGGATTAGGCATATGCCTCTGTGGAATACATATCTTCAGTTTAACAAGTGTTAACTAAAATTAGTGTTTCAAAATTTGAAGCATTGGAGTAGATGAAGGAAGTACAAGTAAATTGTACAGATTGTCAAATTTCTACTGAATTACTTTCTTCTTAGTCGACTATGCCTCTGGCTCTTCCTTCCAACTAAAGAATATGGAATAGAAAAAGCAAAGACTAAAAAATCAAGCTGTTGACCTGAGCCAGCAATGAATTTTAAGAATGTAAGTGAGTGAGTCTGCAGAACTCATGCTCCTTCAGCCACTCCCTCTTGCTCTCCACTTTCTGTCTCTCAGTGCCTACTAACAGAGAGATACCTGTTGGCAGAGTCCCAGCTTGACCCTCCAGCTTTTCCACTGCTCTTCAGTCATGTGCTAACTTCTCTGCCTTGAACAGACCTTAAAGGGGCCACCAACTGGGGGGCACCCGGGTGGCTCAGTCCGTTGGGCGTCTGACTTCGGCTCAGGTCATGATCTCAGGGTCCTGGGATCAACTCCCACGTCGGGCTCCTCACCATTGATCAGGGAGTCTGCTGTTCTTCTGCCTGTCCCCCTGCCCCTACCCTGTTTCTTTCTCAAATAAATAAAATCTTTTTTTTTAAAAAGGCGAGGGGGGGGTAGGGGAACCGGCTGTACTCAGGAAGCCCAGTGAAATGGAGGAAGCAGCTGCCATAGCTGTAATTGCCTCTTTGCCCCTGAGCTGACTCTGCTCAGATGTTCACCCATCGGACAGCATTGCGAAGTTATCTGTTTTGGCTCATCTTAAGTGATTTATAAAGTCATGTTTGACGAGTGATATTTTTGGGACTTTAATAAAGTGGATGAATTCAGTGAAAAATCAGCGAGCAGTAAAGTATACTTTCCTCCCTCTGAGGTTGCCAAGAAATGGTCTTCTGTGGTGTAAGAAATGACCTTTCAGTGTTTGCATTTCCCATTGATGCTTCTCACCATATTAATGACTGATTTGAAAACCAACTTGTTTTTTTTTTTTGCTTGTTTATTGGTTTTGTTTTTCTCATAAAGAAAAAAAGAATGAATTAGGTTTCACTTTCCCTGAGTGAGGAAAGTTTGATCTCCCCACCTTCTTCTTTTTAATATCTCCCCACCATGGTGTTGGGTATTAAAATTCCTCTCAGAAAGTAATTTTCATGCCCTCCTTTACTCAACTTTTAAAATTAACCCTTAAATTTCTCTCCCTAAATTCTAGATAACACCTTGGGTCTGTGTAATTCAAGAACATGGTGAGGTCTTATGGTAATTTATAGTTTGCTCATGTCATCTGAAATCACTTAGTATACTATTTCTTCCTCATAATGAAAAGAAATACTTCTTTTCAAATTGCCAAAGTTCCAGAGTAAACCAAAAGCAGAGACCATATTGATTAAAATGTAATTATAAACTTTTTCTTTTCCTTTTATTTAAATGTAGGAAAATTGAGCCACAAAGAGAGAGCTAATCATGCATTTGATGGGAGTTAAATTCAAATGTAAGTTATATAGTCAGTCATGCTATTCAACATACTACTTTATCATCATGGGGAAAATCATCTTTGTCCTTGGACTTAATAGTGAAATAATGGTGTTGATTCACATCGCAGCATAAATTTCAGTTCCAAAGAAATAATGTACGATAATTACAATACACTTATAGACTTTCTGATCTGAGCCAAGAAGTACTGAGAACAGGAAATCGTATCATTTGTCACTTTCTGGTATGAAAGATTTTTTTTTTCTCTCTTTGGCTATTGCTTGTTTACAGTTAGTATCAGCAGGTGGGGAGGCAGAGGCAACTCACTGCCTGCTCTGCTTCAAATTGATTTATACAATTCTCAGCAAAGCAGACAATATATATGATGGATGGGCTGTTTAATTAGACTGTTGTAAAAGCTGTAATTACATCTACTAAGTGCACTTTTATGTCTGCATACATAAGCAATTTCAGAAAATGTCAATTCTACTCCACAAGGCATTGTCTAGGCTTCTGGAATTGGTTTTGGGGTATATATGTGTGTCTTCTGGGTTTTTACTTTGTAATCAATAATGACTTCTGAATAAAATGATCTATTCAGAAATATCCTTAGAAAATAAATACAGAAGACAAAGAAAATAAAAACAAAGAGCTTTAATATGAACTATGGCTTCTTGGACACAAACATGATGGGTTCCACAATTTGAATTAAGCCACTTAAAAACATCCATTTTGAACATTTAAAAACAAAACAAAACAAAAACGATCTGATATCCCAATCTGTTGAACAGCTTATGTACATATTAGCAGTAAAGTCTAAAGAACTAATGGTGTTCACTATATTCAATTTAGACTAACATTTGTGTCATGTTCTTACTCTCTTTGTGATCCATTAGTGAAATGGCTTTGCCTTATTGCATAGAATAAAAGTGATTTATTTTAAGGTTGCTATTAGTCTTTGGACTCATGCTGTATCTTCAGCTGTTAGAGAGCAATTGTAGCCAATAGAAATGCATTCTATGTCTGAGGCTGATGAAAAGCATTTGCCATAAGGCAAAATAAAATTGACTTGAACAATTCAGAGATTCTATGCAAAGGAGCTGGTGTTCTTTTATTGTTCTTGTTTCAAATTTTCCTTTGCATTGCAATCTATCAATAACACAGGTAGACAAACTAGATACAATGTTATCAAACTTCCATTAAATTATTTTAAGAAAATTATAATTTTTACCACTTAAATAGAAGGTATTTATAAATAGAAATATCATTACCTAATAGGCTTAGATGATCATACTTATTTAAAACAAAACAAAATAATTTAAAACTTAGAAAAACCTACATCTGGAGGCCTACTTTATATTACTCATTTTATTGTTTCTACTAACTCTTTTAATATTGGACTCTGTGGCCCCATCCTCAAATCTCCCTCATCAAATATTGCACCCTCTGTTTAACCATGCCAGGGTTACCAGTAGGGCTCTTGAAACCT
This sequence comes from Eumetopias jubatus, assembly GCF_037043125.1. NCBI lineage: Eukaryota > Metazoa > Chordata > Mammalia > Carnivora > Otariidae > Eumetopias > Eumetopias jubatus. The sequence continues at coordinate 62,169,468 of NW_028274808.1, forward strand.
CCTACAAAGAGGCATCAAAACCACTATTTTTGACAATTTTTACATGATTAAGGACAAAGCTATGAACTGATTTACTTTGTTATGCATTGATATGAATAACTTTTGAAGCTGTAAAAATTGATAGCGCCCCCTCCCTCCAAACTAATTGTATTTTACTATACTCATTTAAGTTTCTTCACTTTAAATATTATTTTTAAGATTTTTTTTTTATTTGACAGAGAGAGAGAGTACAAGTGGGGGGGGCAGGCAGAGGCAGAGGGAGAGGGAGAAGCAGGCTCCCTGCTCAGCAGGGAGCCTGATATGGGGCTCGATCCCAGGACCCCAAGATCATGACCTGAGCCGAAGGCAGACGCTTAACCGTCTGAGCCACCCAGGCGCCCCCACTTTAAATATGATTACAAGGACAGTAGCTTGGTTGTAGATGAACTTAACATACTTCATTCTTACACAGGTGACCCTTGAACAATACAGGTTTGAACTGTGCTGGTCAACTTACACATAGAATTTTTACAGTACAGTACTATGAATGTATTTTCTCTTTCTTATGATTTTCTTCATACCATTTTCTTTCCTCTAGCTTACTTTATTGTAAGAATACAGCATATAATAATATATGAAATATGTGTTAATTGACTATGTTATTGGTAAGGCTCCCAGTCAACAGTAAGCTATTAGTAGATAAATTTCTGGGGAATCAAAAGTTATATGCTGATTTTCAAGTGTACAGGGGTCAGCATCCCTACCCCCTATGTTGGTCAAGGGTCAACTGTATATCCTAGGGCTCTGCCACTGTCATTCTTCATAGATACTGTTTAATTTGAGAAGTGATGAACGCTATAGATAAAAATTTTTGTATAACCAGTAAGTATCAATTTTTCTTCCATATTTTATTTTGATTTGGTGACACTCTCTTAGGCACAGAAGCTTGAGTTTGAGACAGCTTTACAAAAATTAAGAGCACATCATTCAAATGTGTTGTTAAAATGCAGTGTCTTTTGAAAATTAGAAAATATCTCATTGCGTTAGACCCTTTTTGTTTATGTGATTTCCCAAGTCCTTTCTTTCTTAAGAATCAAATAATCATGACCAAGGTGGTATTAGAAGGCTATTTCACAAAATAAAAATTTTCAATCATAACTTATAATACAACATTTATAAATCTGCTTATTTACTTTTAGTTCATAATCTAATGATCACTCTAGTTTGGAAAGCAGTATGGCTTACTGATTCAGAAGGTGAGATTTGAAGCCAAATTTTCTTGGTTCAAATTTTTATTATAAGACTCATTAGCTGTGTGACCTTGAGCAATGTGAGCTTTCTAAGATTAGGTTACAAATTAAGAAATAAAGATGAAAAGATTGATTTTATCGTGTTCATGTATTAGTCACAGTGTTTTATAAAATGGTACCTATTATTAACTGCAAAGTAGAACTGTTATTATAAGACATGCAATTCTCAGAATTACATTCACATCTTCACCCTTCTGTTATTTCTTTCTTTAAGAGCTTCATACTAGTTTAGATGGTATTTCCTGTATTTGTTAAGCACCTACTTCGAGCCAGACATATTGTGCTATATGGTGAGGAAGCAGCACTTAAGAAAACAGAAAAAAAAATTTTGTCTTTTCAAGGAACTAATGACTACAATGAATCATGGGCTATTTGAGACCTGAGGATAAAAGAGTAGAGGAGCTATTTTTCTCAAGCTCTAGCAAGAGCCAAATTGTTAAGCAGAGGGCTTGCCCATTGGTGAGTGTTCATTAAAGATTAGCTATTACTATTTACTATATGTCCTTTTTGAAGATAGCATTATGACTGTTGTCTTATTTAAAGATGACATGTCTGTAATTATTAGATTTAATTTCCATCATTCCTGTAACCTAGCTACACCAAAGTCAGACTTATTTTTCTTCCTCCTTCGTCTGATATTCAAAAGAATGATATACATGTGATCTTTCCCCTCCCATGGTTTGCCTGCATTTCTTTTTAATCTGCATTTCCCTCCAGAACTAATCTTTAACAAAGTGAGCCTCCAGAAACAGAGTTCTTTGTCAGAGATGAATGTTTTTGTAGAAAGAATGATAGGTATCTAGACACAGCCCAGAGTATTTACATTTTACTTGCATTCCACTATTAAAACTAACATTATTTAAATTCTTTGTTCTCAATCAAGCTGTGTAGTTAAACTAAAGTAGAAGGCAGAAATAAAATATTCCAGAGATGTCTTGTAATCTCAGTCACAGTCTTCATATACCCGGCCAAGATACATCGTGGGGTTTATTTTAATTTTTAGCATTTAAAATATGACTGTGGCTTATTTCCTGAAGGAAAAACAACAAAACTCTCTCTTAGATTTAACTAGTAACCCTCAGTTAGTAAGAAGATCATACATTAAGTATGAGTTTTGACTTTACGAGCATGTGTGAGTACAGGGGCAATGAAACAAGCTGGAGGGCATTTCCAACAGGCGTAAGTGAATGTGGTCTTCAGAGACTTCTCAGAAACCCAGTTTATCTTTTTTCCATGTTCCCTCTGCTCAAAATAATAGAGAGACACAGAAGAGTTTGGACTATGATTACATTGTCTTAATGTTCTGTGAAATTTAGGGGAATGCTGATATTTCCAAGATGGTTGGAGCTAGGCATGGGAAGTAGTCTGTCTTCTTCATATGTTATAAAAAATAACATATATATTAAAAAAAAGAAATGGAAAGAAAAGTTTTTCAATTAAAACATTAGTTAATATTTAATTTTTATTGTTATGTTAATCACCATACATTACTTCATTAGTTTTTGATGTAGTGTTCCATGATTCATTGTTTGTGCATAACACCCAGATTTAAATAAACTTTGCTGGGACATCTATGAGTGGAAAACATATATTTTTTTTTCATTAAAACACCTATTTAAATAATATTAACAGTAAGTAAAATCTATCCCACATAATTCCCACACACCATAAAAAGCATTATTGAAGAAAGTTAAAAACATTATTTTCCAAAGTAAGAAGAGGATCTAACCAATCATGAGAAATACATCGATTAGCAGATGTCAGCAATCATAAGAGATTGAGCTCTCATAATGTTCACAGTTCAAAGTAGGAAGAAAGAAAGAGAAGTGTCCACATTTATTGAACCCTTATGATGCACTAGAAACTTTATAGCTGCATTGACAATTTTATCCATTTTAATGGAAGTATCATTAATTTTTGCTCAGCATTGAGTGAGTCATCTCAGGGATCAAACTTATTCCTTTTCTTACGTTCAGTATGCAAAAATATGGAAAAAAAAATGTAAAAACAGTTCATGCCTTCATGAGAGTTGAGAATCCAGTGGGAATTCTTAACCTATGGTTAGTGATGTAGTTTCAAGATTGGTTAATGTTTCCATTAAAAGGTTGACAGCTTTGCACTGGGTATAATACGCAACTGATGAATTATTGAACACTACATCCAAAACTAATGGTGTCCTATATGTTGGCTAATTGAATTTAAATTAAAAAAAAGTTTGATAGCTTTGTCCATGTGTTCTAAATCTAAGACCCACCCCAGCTACAAACCCCTTTGTGGCTGTCACCATGTGGAGTAATGTTTGCAGAGACTTGCAGAGCAGAAAGTAAATATCAGATCCTTTAAAAGCAATCTATAACTCAACTTTTCACCATTATTACCTATACAACCATTCTGAACTTCAGGATGATTCATCTGTGCTCTCAGAATAAAAATAATATCACAATAAATTAAAAATCTGAATCTTAAATAAAATTCCCCCAATTTTTTGGAATTAGTTGGGTCTTTCTTTTTGAGAAGAATGGTTTTGACATAACCCAAACTTTGGTCAATCTTGCATTTCTATGTTCATATAGCAGAAAAGTTTGAAGTTTTTTTTTTTTAACGATTCTCCAAGAAACTAAATGACAGAGTTTTTATCATTAGGTTCAAGCAATATGATAAAAGGGAATTAAAAAGAATAAAACTTTGGTTTTCTGAGATAATCTGGCAAATGATTTATCAGAAACTGTGAGACTTGGATTTATTACTGCTGGAATATTAATATACCTTATAAGCACAGAAGAGTTTATAAGTGCACATACATATTATCTAGCATAATCTTGTATCAACCAGAGAGACAAGTAGTTTAGTAGCTCTGACAGGAAAACTCTTTGCCTCTAGATGATTATGAATCTCTGTAACATTCTGAACACTTTATTTTAATGAATTTTTTTTGTCCCCCTTGCCCTACTTCCCTGTTGATTGACAGTGACCTACAGCTCACAAAGCCAAAGCTCTGATAGAATGATGAAGGGCTGCTCTCTTTCCTTTTCCAACATGGTATCTTTTCATCTCTTTCTCTATTCTCTGCTCATTGTTCATCTTTGGCATCATTAGTCACCATGCAGTAGGGTTTACAAATACAGGTGTGACAGAGGAAAAAAATTGTCAATCCGATAATATAGAGTCTATCAAATACCTGCCAGGCTGCTGCTTGAAACTCCTTTAAGCTTTAGTAAGAGCCAGATCAGGACTTAGATAATAGTTTTCCTTATAAAACAAATAGATTTTTTTTCCTACTCTCTTTGATAACTTACTCTGAGTGAGATGGTCTTTTCAAGGCCTGATCTTCTTTTGTTGGACAGAGGATGATCAAATGCTGAGAAGCAATAAACAGAGAGCCAGTGACACCTGGGTTTCTCATTGTTAAAGCAAGCCTTCGGAGAGCCCGCAGAGAAAACATATGATACTTGGCTTTTAGAAAAATACAGTCTAATGGTGATTACCAAATTTGAAATGAAAATAGAGTAAATTCATTGTGGAGTAAGTATTTCTAAGAACTTGCTGATTTTGATCCATAGAGTTGAATGAAATCATTGTAACAATAATAAATTTTCACTGTTTTATAAATGTCTTTCATTTCTATGATTAATCTATTTCTATCATAAAAGGAAGTTCAAGTTTGACTGAAATTACATTTAACTTGGTATTCATTCAGTATTATATATTTTATATGTTTTTATATAGAGATTTTTACTGAAAAAATAGGCAATATATTATAATTTTAACAATAAGAGCAATGCCACACATTTTTCAGAATTATAAAAAACGAGTAGAATAATATATGAACATGATCTTACTCAGGGTCTGTAACATTATGGGTCCTCAATAAAAAGTAACAATTTTTATTATGATTGTATTATTATTCTTGTTACCAGAAATGTTAAGACACTATAAATTTACTAAAGTGTAAATAAAATTGTAAATATAATACACATAAAAGTAAATGCACAGTGAAGCTGTTGTGTTATATGTCAATTATAAACAATAGAAAAATAAATGTGTATATACAAGTTGTTTTTATAAAAATTTACATTTAATTAATATGATTCAGTCAGCAGAGGTGGAATAAATCAGTATTTCTGATTTAATTAGTAATGTCTGATTGATATTGCTCTTAGATATATAAAACTGGAAGAATTTAGGAGGTAAGAAGTGTACTGCTGCCCCAGTTTTGAGGGCAATATGATTAAAATCTGCATACAATAGGAGGAAAACTTTATTTTTTGTACAGGAGAAAACTATATTAGAGAATTATATTTTTCTCTGATAAGTTTATAAAATAAATCATTATAGGTATTATTTGAGGAAAGCATGTCCATGATGGATTTAGGTTAAAAAAAAAAGTCTGAAGGTCCATTAGTTTACTAATTTATTCACTCACACAGCAAAAGTTATTGAGTAATCACAACAGGCCCTGGGAGTTAGAAAGAAGATACAAAGATAACTAAGATAAAGTAGTACATTTTATGACTCCATTTCTGCTTTGGTTATTAATAGTCTTGAAGAGCATGGTTCAAGATATGGTCGGCCCTGGCACTGAGATTTTACATGAGCTCTAATAGCACAGCAATACAATAAACAAGGAAGTAAGGTTATTATGAACCACTCATGCAACAAAAGTTATGTAACTGGAACCGGATGAGACCACCAGACTTTGGACAATCCTCTACCAGGGGGGCACCCAGGAGCCTCAAACACTTGTTTTATCTCGACCTATAGTCTTCCAAGTATCCTTTGCTTTGCTTGTTAGTGTAAATAAAACAGGAAACGTAATCTCCAATCATTAGAGCTAGCCAAGTTTCCAGGGCCACCATGCATTCTGATTTTAGCAACGTTTTTGATAAAGTTTAACCATATCTTTACTTATCACAAAATAGAGAGGGAAATTTTTCCGATATAATTGTACAATGTATCTATAGCTTAGTGAGCAACTCTCTCCAAGGGAATTGAAGAATGTTTATTATCAAATTGGGCAGAGATTTCCAGAAGCAGACTGCAGATTCCCACTATCAGATTTAGATTACTTTGTGCTTGTAATCAACAGCTCAGTTAAGTCACACAGGGTTTAAGTACTAACTTTGAAAATGACATAAAGAGACCCCGAAATAATGGATGGCAAAATTTTGGAACAAAATTTCAACCTTCTGAAATGATGGATTAACATAATTATAAAGCATTTGGACTTAGTTTCAATAACAAGTACACTTCAAATGATCTGGATTTAGGACTGATCAGGTATAAATAACAGTTTTCAGTGTGATAAAGCCATAGGGTTAGCCATCCCACACTGTTCTGAAGCGATCTGACCTCATGTGAAATAACATATGGTGTTCTGGATATAACATTTTTGGAAATTTTTTAGAATTGTTCTTCCACTTAAATGTATACAGGGAGGTTTTCAAAGTGGTAGAAAATCTCAAAATCAGGAGCGCCTGGGTGACTCAGTCGTTAAGCGTCTGCCTTCGGCTCAGGTCATGATCCCAGGGTCCTGGGATCGAGCCCCACATCGGGCTCTCTGCTTGGCGGGAAGCCTGCTTCTCCCTCTCCCACTCCCCCTGCTTGTGTTCCCTCTCTCACCGTCTCTCTCCCTGTCAAATAAATAAATAAAATCTTTAAAAAAAAAAAGAAAGAAAATCTTAAAATCACACCATAGAAGCAACAATATATGGAAAAATCTAAAATTTAGCCTAAAAAATAGAACCTTAATGAGGAAATCATGGTTTTATTTAAATTTTAAGCCTGCCATGTTAAAAGTGATGGTTATAGTGTGTGAAGTATCAAAGAACAATATTAGGACCAGTGCTTAATTATTATAAGGATTTGGGTTCAATATAAATAAAAACATTTTAAATTTAAAGGTATGGGAGATTTTGCTACTGATAAGGCTAGAAGGTTCTATTGGTTCAATCTTCTGGCAGACAACAGTTATTTTAGATGAAATATAAAATCTATTATATTAAGGCACTGAAGAGTGAACAAAAGCAGAGTGAACACATAAAGACTGAACCTGTAAAGGGTGACTCTTGAAAGAAGAGAGCAGCCTGTTAGCGTGGGGTGGGCTCTGGACAGTTCAATCATGGCTCAAGTTAGATGGGACATCTGTAATCCTACTTGCTTGAAGAACTAGGGACAGGTGTATTAATTTTTTACTGCTCCCATGACAAGTTATCAAAAGTTTAGTGGATTAAAACAATGCAAACTTATGCATTGAATGAGTTACTCTTATTTGTAGATGAAGATACTGAGAGTGAGGGAAGCTGAGCAGCTCCTAGGAGTCACAGATTTGGTAAAAGGAGGACTCCCATGGCCATTTAAACAACAGTCTGTTTGGTTCTTCATGCTGCTGTCACATTGGGAGACTCACATGGTGAACTTCAGTTTCCACATCGAGAATCTAATGATAATAAGAGCAACTGAAATATTTTAGCTTCATAAGAAGAAAATAGAGTCACACATTAGACCATGGCTTTGCTGTTGATGATAGATATATATGTATATCATATATATGCATATGTATGATGACTTCAGAAAAAAAAATTCTACTTTAAAATTTGTTTCTCCTCATAAATCATGCATATTCTCTTCTTAAAGTTTTCTTCATCTTGAAATATTTTACTTATTTTATAGTAGTCCTTAATATGTCTGTCATATCTTCAAAAATGCATTTTGATTTTATCTGACACTGTATTTTTCTGGTGTCTTTAAGTGAGAGCTTGCAAAACTTAGGTTCACAGACAGTAGAATGGAAAAAAAAATGGCACAGCTATTGAAAAAGAAGAAGGAGGAGGAGGAGGAGGAGAAGCAACAGCTCATGGAAAACCAGTTAATTTCGTTTTGCCATTTAAATTACCTAGCAATAATTTGAGATTGAAATTAAAGGAAAGAGCAAAGAAAAAAAAAGAGTTAAAAATCAAACTATTTTATCTAAAGGGGAAAAAATCTGAGTCTAACAATGCTATTTATTAGGTACAAATAAAAATCCATCATTGAAAAGCAAGTGGACATGTATTATCTTTTATCCGACAAAGAACAAAATGAAAATGTGGTCCTATCCCAGTAGGACCATTTTAATTAGACATAAGAGAAGCTCACTATGTAAATAGACTTTTAAAGTTTTCCATAGATTAAGAGTTGCATAATTGCAATGTTGTAAGAACTTGGGTAGCAGAATAGAGCAAGGTTATTACTACAATAACTTTATGATCTTCAGTATCAGGTATCTGTGCTACTCTACAATCTCTCTCAACTTCCCTGGTCAGTTCACTTTTCCAGGGGTTATTTCAATTATCTTTCACTTTTTAGAAACACCAGCGCTTGACCCCGCAGTAAATGACCTCCCGTCCTAGCTTCATCAATAATATCAGATAGCATCTCCCTGACTTTTCAAACATGAAATTGGTTAAAAACAAAATTTCATATAGACAAATTTATCTGAAGCACTTATCAAAGGTTATTAACATGCAGCACAGAAAACAGAATAGCAACCAAAACTTTGCCATTTCAAGAGAGAGGATGGAAAAAAAAGGTGTCATTTCTAAGAGGGTATGAAATATATCACTTTTATAAAGAAGCAGCTAGTTTTTTTCTTTTGAAGAAATTTTTCCTTATATTTCACATTTTACATATGTGTGTATGTGTATGCATATTATATGTATTATATATACATGTGTTCTTACAAAGAGTGTGTGTGGCAAGGTGGTACAGAGTGATATCTACATCTTCTACCAGAAGAAAAACAGCACAATGAAAAAGCTAATGTTAAGGATACATATGTGTATGAAGTTACAATTCCAGCTTCATATCCCAGACCAGCATTAGTAGAGGATAGAGTCAGCTAATAGGAAAGCACAAAATGAGAGCAGACAGAAATCAGAAGCAGAACACCAAGCAGTAGGTTCTCATTTTTTTTCTTTATTTTTTTATTGTTATTTTAATCACCATACATTATTACATCATTAGTTTGTGATGTAGTGTTCCATGATTCATTGTTTGTGTATAACACCCAGTGCTTCACGCAGAACGTGCCCTCTTTAATACCCATCACCAGGCTAACACATCCCCCCATCCCTCTCTCCTCTAGAACCCTCAGTTTGTTTTTCAGAGTCCATCATCTCTCATGGTTCATCTCCCCCTTCGATTTCCCCCCTTCATTCTTCCTCTCTTCCTATCCTCTTCTTTTTTTTTTTCCTTAACATATATTGCATTATTTGTTTCAGAGGTACAGATCTGTGATTCAACAGTCTTGCACAATTCACAGAGCTCACCATAGCACATACCATCCCCAATGCCTATCACCCAAGCACCCCATCCCTCCCACTCCACCCCCAATCCAGCAACCCTCAGTTTGTTTCCTGAGATTAAGAATTCCTCATATCAGTGACGTCATATGACAAATGTCATGTCTTTCTCTGATTATTTCACTCAGCATAACACACTCCAGTTCCATCCATGTCGTTGCAAATGGCAAGATCTCATTCCTTTTGATGGCTGCGTAATATTCCGTTGTGTATATATACCACATCTTCTTCATCCATTCATCTGTCAATGGACATCTTGGCTCTTTCCACACTTTGGCTATTGTGGACATTGCTGCTATAAACATCAGGGTGCACGTACCCCTTCGGATCCCTACATTTGTATCTTTGTGCTAAATACCCAGTAGTGCAATTGCTGGATCGTATGGTAGCTCTATTTTCAACTTTTTAAGGAACCTCCATACTGTTTTCCAGAGTGGTTGCACCAGCTTGCATTCCCACCAGCAGTGTAGGAGCGTTCCCCTTTCTCTGCATCTTCACCAACATCGTTCATTTCCTGACTTTTAATTTTAGCCATTCTGACTGGTGTGAGGAGGTATCTCATTGAGGTTTTGATTTGGATTTCCCTGATGCCAAGTGATGTTGAGCACTTTTTCATGTGTCTGTTGGCCATTTGGATGTCTTCTTTGGAATAATGTCTGTTCATGTCTTCTGCCCATTTCTTGATTGGATTATTTGTTCTTTGGGTGTTGAGTTTGATAAGTTCTATAAAGATTTTGGATACTAGCCCTTTATCTGATACATCATTTGCAAATATCTTATCCCATTCTGTCAGTTGTCTTTTGGTTTTGTTGACTGTTTCTTTTGCTTGCAAAAGCTTTTTATCTTGATGAAATCCCAATAGTTCATTTTTGCCCTTGCTTCCCTTGCCTTTGGCGATGTTTCTAGGAGGAACTTGCTGCGGCTGAGGTCGAAGAGGTTGCTGCCTGTGTTCTTCTTTAGGATTTTGATGGACTCCTGTTTCACATTGAGGTCCTTCAACCATTTGGAGTCTATTTTTGTGTGTGGAGTAAGGAAATGGTCCAGTTTTATTCTTCTGCATGTGGCTGTCCAATTTTCCCAACACCATTTGTTGAAGAGACTGTCTTTTTTCCATAGGGTATTCTTTCCTGCTTTGTCAGAGATGAGTTGACCCTAGAGTTGAGGGTCGATTTCTGGGCTCTCTATTCTGTTCCATTGATCTATGTGTCTGTTTTTGTGCCAATACCATACTGTCTTGATGATGGCAGCTTTGTAATAGACCTGGAAGTCCAGAATTGTGATGTCCCCAGCTTTGCTTTTCTTTTTCAATATTCCTGTGGCTATTCGGGGTCTTTTCTGGTTCCATACAAATTTTACGATTATTTGTCCCATTTCCTTGAAAAAAGTGGATGGTATTTTGATGGGGATTGCACTGAATATGTAGATTACTCTAGATACAATTGACATCTTCACAATGTTTGTTCTTCCAATCCATGAGAATGGAATGTTTTTCCATTCCTTTGTGTCTTCCCAATTTCTTTCATGAGTATTTTATAGTTTTCTGAGTACAGATCCTTTGCCTCTTTGTTTAGATTTATTCCTAGGTATCTCATGGTTTTGGGTGCAATTGTCAATGGGATCAACTCCTTACATTCTCTCTCTTCTGTCTTGTTGGTATATAGGAATGCCACTGATTTCTGTGCATTGATTTTATATACTACCACTTTACTGAATTCATGTATGAGTTCTAGCAGTTTTGGGGTGGAGTCGTTTCGGTTTTCCACAAAAAGTATCATATCATCTGCAAAGAGGAAGAGTTTGACTTCCTCTGCTGATTTGGATGCCTTTGATTTCTTTTTGTTGTCTGATTGCTGTGGCTAGGACTTCTAATACTATGTTGAATAGCAGTGGTGATAGTAGACATCACTGCCACATTCCCGACCTAGGGGGAAAGCTCTCAGTATTTCCCCATTGAGAATGATATTCGCTGTAGGTTTTTCATAGATAGCTTTATGATATGAGATATGTACCCTCTATCCCTATACTCTGAAGAGTATTGATCAAGAAAGGATGCTGTACTTTGTCAAATGCTTTTTCTGCATCTATTGAGAGGATCATATGGTTCTTGTTCTTTCTTTTGTTAATATATTGTATCACGTTGATTGATTGGCAGATGTTGAACCAACCTTGCAGCCCAGGGATAAATCCCATTTGGTCATGGTGAATATTCCTTTTAAGGTACTGTTGGATCCTATTGTATAGTATTTGGTGAGAATTTTTGCATCCGTATTCATCAAGGATATTGGTCTGTAATTCTCCTTTTTGATGGGATCTTTGTCTGGTTTTGGGATCAAGTTAATGGTGGCCTCATAAAATGAGCTTGGAAGTTTTTCTTCCATTTCTACTTTTTGGAACAGTTCAGGAGAATAGGTATTAATTCTTCTTTAAAAGTTTGGTAGAATTCCCCTGGGAAGCCATCTGGCCTTGGGCTTTTTTTTTGTTGGGAGATTTTTGATGATTGCTTCAATTTCCTTAGTGGTTATAGGTCTGTTCAGGTTTTCGATTGCTTCCTTGTTGAGTTTTGGTAGTTGATACATCTCTAGGAATGCACCCATTTCTTCCAGGTTATCTAATTTGCTGGCATAGAGTTGCTCATAATATGTTCTTATAATTGTATTTCTTTGGTGTTGGTTGTGATCTCTCTTCTTTCATTCATGATTTTGTTGATTTAGGTCATTTCTCTTTTCTTTTTGATAAGTCTGGCCAGGGGTTTTTCAATCTTGTTAATTCTTTCAAAGAACCAGCTCCTAGTTTCGTTGGTCTGTTCTACTGTTCTTTTGGTTTCTATTTCATTGATTTCTGCTCTGATCTTTATTAGTTCTCTTCTCCTGCTGGGTTTAGGCTTTATTTGCTGTTTTTTCTCTAGCTCTTTTAGGTGTAGGGTTAGGTTGTGTATTTGAGACCTTTCTTGTTTCTTAAGAAGACTTGTATTGCTATATACTTTCCTCTTAGGACTGCCTTTGCTGCATCCCAAAGATTTTGAACAATTGTGTTTTCATTTTCATTGCTTTCCATGAATATTTTTAATTCTACTTTAATTTCCTGGTTGACCCATTCATTCTTTAGTAGGATGCTCTTTAGCCTACATGTACTTGAGTTCTTTCTGACTATCCTCTTGTGATTGAGTTCTAGTTTCAAAGCATTGTGGTCTGAAAATATGCAGGGAATAATCCCAAACTTTTGGTACTAGTTGAGACCTGATTTGTGACCTAGGTTGTGATCTACTCTGGAGAATGTCCCATGCGCACTAGAGAAGAATGTGTATTACATTGCTTTGGGATGCAATGTTTTTTTTTTTTAATTTTTTTATTGTTATGTTAATCACCATACATTACATCGTTAGTTTTTGATGTAGTGCTCCATGCTTCATTGTTTGTGCATAACACCCAGTACTCCACGCAGAATGTGCCCTCTTTAATACCCATCACCAGGCTAACCCATCTGCCCAACCCCCTCCCCTCTAGAACCCTCAGTTTGTTTTTCTGAGTCCATTGTCTTTCATGGTTCATCTCCCCCTCCGACTTACTCCCTTCATTCTTCCCCTCCTGCTATCTTCTTCTTCTTTTTCTTTCTTCTTAAAATATGTTGCATTATTTGTTTGAGAAGTATATATCTGTGATTCAACAGTCTTGCACAATTCACAGCGCTCACCATAGCACATACTCTACCCAATGTCTATCACCCAGCCACCCCAGCCCTCCTACCCCCCACCATTCCAGCAACACTCAGTTTGTTTCCTGAGATTAAGAATTCCTCATATCAGTGAGGCCATATGATACAAGTCTTTCTCTGATTGACTTATTTCACTTAGCATAACACCCTCCAGTTCCATCCACGTCGTTGCAAATGGCAAGATCTCATTCCTTTTGATGGCTGCATAATATTCCATTGTGTATATATACCACATCTTCTTCATCCATTCATCTGTCGATAGACATCTTGGCCCTTTCCACAGTTTAGCTATTCTGGACATCGCTGCTATAAACATTGGGGTGCACTTACCCCTTTGGATCCCTACATTTGTATCTCTGCAGTAAATACCCAGTAGTGCAATTGCTGGATCGTATGGTAGCTCTATTTTCAACTGTTTGAGGAACCTCCATACTGTTTTCCAGAATGGTTGCACCACCTTGCATTCCCACCAACAGTGTAGGAGGGTTCCCCTTTCTCCACAACCCCACCAACATCTGTCGTTTCCTGACTTGTTAATTTTAGCCATTCTGACTGGTGTGAGGTGGTATCTCATTGAGGTTTTGATTTGGATTTCCCTGATACCGAGCGATGTTGAATACTTTTTCATGTGTCTGTTGGCCTTTTGGATGTCTTCTTTGGAAAAATGTCTGTTCATGTCTTCTGCCCATTTCTTGGTTGGCTTATTGGTTCTTTGGGGGTTGAGTTTGATAAGTTCTCTATAGATTTTGGATACTAGCCCTTTATCTGATATGTCATTTGCAAATATTTTCTCCCATTCTGTCGGTTGTCTTTTGGTTTTGTGAACTGTTTCTTTTGCTGTGCAAAAGTTTTTTATCATGATGAAATCCCAATAGTTCATTTTTGCCCTTGCTTCCCTTGCCTTTGGCGATGTTTCTAGGAAGAAGTTGCTGTGGCTGAGGTAGAAGGTTGCTACCTGTGTTCTTCTTTAGGGTTTTGATGGACTCCTGTCTCACGTTTAGGTCTTTCAACCATTTGGAGTCTATTTTTGTGTGTGGTGTAAGAAAATGGTCCAGTTTCATTCTTCTGCATGTGGCTGTCCAATTTTCCCAACACCATTTGTTGAAGAGACTGTCTTTATTCCATTGGACATTCTTTCCTGCTTTGTCAAAGATGAGTTGACCCTAGAGTTGAGGGTCGATTTCTGGGCTCTCGATTCTGTTCCATTGATCTATGTGTCTGTTTTTGTGCCAGTACCATACTGTCTTGATGATGACAGCTTTGTAATAGAGCTAGAAGTCCGGAATTGTGATGCCGCCAGCTTTGCTTTGCTTTTTCAACATTCCTCTGGATTCGGGGTCTTTTCTGGTTCCAAACAAATTTTAGGATTATTTTTTTCCATTTCTTTGAAAAAAGTGGATGGTATTTTTGGGGATTGCATTGAATGTGTAGATTGCTTTAGGTAGCATTGACATTCTCACAATGTTTGTTCTTCCAATCCATGAGCATGGAACGTTTTTCCATTTCTTTGTGTCTTCCTCAATTTCTTTCATGAGTATTTTATAGTATTCTGAGTACAGATCCTTTGCCTCTTTGGTTAGATTTATTCCTAGGTATCTTATGGTTTTGGGTGCAATTGTAAATGGAATCGACTCCTTAATTTCTCTCTCTTCTGTCTTGTGTTGGTGTATAGGAATGCGACTGATTTCTGTGCATTGACTTTATATCCTGCCACTTTACTGAATTCCTGTATGAGTTCTAGCAGTTTTGTGGTGGAGCCTTTTGGGTTTTCCACATAAAGTATCATATCATCTGCAAAGAGTGAGATTTTGACTTCTTCTTTGCCAATTTGGATGCCTTTTATTTCTTGTTGTCTGATTGCTGTGGCTAGGACTTCTAATACTGTGGTGATAGTGGACATTCCTGCCGCCTTACTGACCTTAGGGGTTAAGCTCTCAGTTTTTCCCCTTTGAGAATGATATTCACTCTAGGTTTCTCATAGATGGCTTTAAAGATATTGAGGTATGTACCTTCTATGCCTATACTCTGAATAGTTCTGCTCAAGATGGATGCTGTACTTTGTCAAATGCTTTTTCTGCATCTATTGAGAGGATCATATGATTCTTGTTCTTTCTTTTGTTAATGTATTATATCACGTTGATTGATTTCTAGATGTTGAACCAACCTTGCAGCCCAGGGATATATCCCACTTGGTCATGGTGGATAATCCTTTTAATGTACTGTTGGATCCTATTGGCTAGTATTTTGGTGAGAATTTTTGCCTCCATGTTCATCAAGGATATGGTTCTGTAATTCTCCTTTTTGATGAAATCTTTGTCTGGTTTGGGGATCAAGGTAATGGTGGCCTCATAAAATGAATTTGGAAGTTTTCCTTCCATTTCTATTCTTTGGAACAGTTTCAGGAGAATAGGTATTAATTCTTCTTTAAATGTCTGGTAGAATTCCCCTGGGAAGCCATCTGGCCCTGGGCTTTTGTTTGTTGAGAGGTTTTTGATGACTGCTTCAATTTCCTTAGTGGTTATAGGTCTATTCAGGTTTTTGATTGCTTCCTGCTTGAGTTTTGGTAGTTGATACATCTCTAGGAATGCACCCATTTCTTCCAGGTTATCTAATTTGCTGGCATAGAGTTGCTCATAATATATTCTTATAATTGTTTGTATTTCTTTGGTGTTGGTTGTGATCTCTTCTCTTTCATTCATGATTTTGTTGATTTGGGTCATTTCTCTTTTCTTTTTGATAAGTCTGGCCAGGGGTTTTTCAATCTTGTTAATTCTTTCAAAGAACCAGCTCCTAGTTTCGTTGATCTGTTCTACTGTTCTTTTAGTTTCTATTTCATTGATTTCTGCTCTGATCTTTATTAGTTCTCTTCTCCTGCTGGGTTTAGGCTTTATTTGCTGTTTTTTCTCTAGCTCTTTTAGGTGTAGGGTTAGGTTGTGTATTTGAGACCTTTCTTGTTTCTTAAGAAGACTTGTATTGCTATATACTTTCCTCTTAGGACTGCCTTTGCTGCATCCCAAAGATTTTGAACACTTGTGCTTTCATTTTCATTGGTTTCCATGAATTTTTAAATTCTTCTTTAATTCCCTGCTTGACCCATTCATTCTTTAGTAGGATGCTCTTTAGCCTCCATGTATTTGAGTTCTTTCCAACCTTCCTCTTGTGACTGAGTTCTAGTTTCAGAGCATTGTGGTCTGAAAATATGCAGGGAATAATCCCAATCTTTTGGTACTGGTTGAGACCTGATTTGTGACCTAGGTTGTGATCTATTCTGGAGAATGTTCCATGGGCCCTAGAGAAGAATGTATATTCTGTTGCTTTGGGATGGAATGTTCTGAATATGTCTGAAGTCCATTTGGTCCAGTGTGTCATTTAAAGTCTTTATTTCCTTGTTGATCTTTTGCTTGGATGATCTGTCCACTTCAGTTGGGGGGGGTTAAAGACCCCAAGTATTATTGTATTGTTGTCAATGTGTTTCTTTGCTTTTGTTATTAACAGTCTTATAAATTGGCTGCTCCCATGTTAGCCGCATAGATAATTACAATTGTTAGATCTTCTTGTTGGATAAGCCCTTTAAGTAGGATATAGTCTCCTTCCTCATCTCTTATTACAGTCTTTGATTTAAAATCTAATTCGTCTGATATAAGGATTGCCACCCAAGCTTTCTTTTGGTGTCCATTAGCATGGTAAATGGTTTTCTACCCCCTCATTTTCAATCTGGGGGTGTCTTTGGGTCTAAAATGAGTCTCTTGCAGACAGCATATCAATGGGTCTTGTTTTTTTTATCCCACATGATAGCCTGTGTCTTTTGATTGGGGCATTTAGCCCATTTACATTCAGGGTAACTATTGAAAGATATGATTTTAGTTCCATTTTATTTCCTGTAAGGTGAGTGGTGCTATGTAATGTCTGTGTTCCTTTCTGGTCTATGCTGCTTTTAGGCTCTCTCTTTGTTTAGAGGACCCCTTTTAATATTTCTTGTGGGGCTGGTTTCGTGTTTGCAGGTTCCTTTAGTTTTTGTTGTCCTGGAAGCTTTTTATCTCTCCTTCTATTTTCAATGACAGCCTAGCTGGATATAGTATTCTTGGCTGCATATTTTTCTCATTTAGTGCTCTGAAGATATCATGCCAGTCCTTTCTGGCCTGCCAGGTCTCTGTGGATAGGTCTGTTGCCAATCTAATGTTTCTACCATTGTAGGTTACATATCTCTTCTCCTGAGCTGCTTTCAGGATTTTCTCTTTGTCTCTGAGACTTGTAAGTTTTACTATTAGATGTCGGGGTGTTGACCTATTTTTATTGATTTTGAGAGGGGTTCTCTGTGCCTCCTGGATTTTGATGCCCGTTTCCTTCCCCACATTAGGGAAGTTCTCTGTTATAATTTGCTCCAATATACCTTCTGCCCCTCTCTCTCTTTCTTCTTCTTCTGGGATCCCCATTATTCTAATGTTGTTTCATCTTATGGTATCGCTTATCTCTTGAATTCTGCCCTCGTGATCCAGTAGTTGTTTATCTCTTTTTCTCAGCTTTATTTTCCATCATTTGGTCTTCTGTATCACTGATTCTCTCTTCTGCCTCATTTATCCTAACAGTTAGTGCCCCCATTTTTTATTGCACCTCATCATTAGCCTTTTTGATTTCAACTTGGTTAGATTTTAGTTCTTTTATTTCTCCAGAAAGAGTTTCTGTAACAACTTCCATGATTTTTTCAAGCCTAGTCTGTTTAAAATCATGATTCTTAACTCTAGGTCTGACATCGTACTAATGTCTATATTGAGCCGGTCCCTGGAAGACAGTACTACCTCTTGTTTTTTTTGTTTGTTTGTTTGTTTGTTTGTTTTGTTTTTAGGGTGATTTTTTCTGTCTTGTCATTTTGTCCAGAAGAGAATGGATGAATGAGAGAACAAAATGCTAACAGGGTACCAATGTCCCCAGAAAATATAGTCTAAACAAATCAGAAAAGACCTGAAACCAGGGGAAAAGAAAGGGAAAGAAAGAAAAAAGAAAGAGAAAAAAAAGAAAAAGAAAAAGAAAAAAGCAAACAAAAACAGAACAAAACAAAAAAAACACAATCAGGCCGTTGCATCGATCAGTGCCACACATAGATTTTAGGTGTATTTTGTTCTGTTAGAAGAAAGTGCCTCCCAAAATTTTAAAGAAAGAAAGACTTATATATGTACAAAAGAAGGATTGATATGACAAAGGGATAGAATATGACTGTAAAGATGAAAAGTATCAAAAATTTTGTAAAAGGAATTGAGAAGATAGAAGTTGTTTGAAAAAAGAAAGAAGAGGATTTAAAAAGAAAAGAAAGAATGAAAGAAAGAAAGAAAGAAGAAAGAAAGAAAGAAAGAAAGAAAGAAAGAAAGAAAGAAAGAAAGAAAGAAAGAAAGAAAGAGGAAAGAAAGAAAGAAAGGGGAGAGAGAATATGATAAGGCAGGAGACTAGAACAAAGCCATATAATAGAGATTTAGGGTATATTTTGATCTGTCAGAAGAAACTGTATCTCAAAATTTTAAAGAGGGAACAACTTTTATATATATGCCAACCATATGGGGAACTACTATGAAGGGATAGAATATGACTCTAAAAATGAAAATAAAAAAGATTTTTTTAAAAAGGGATTGATAAGATGTTGGTTGAAAAAGGGAAAAAGAAAACTAAAAAAAAAAAAAAACAGTTAAAAAAATTAACTTTGAAAGACTAAAGAATCATGGTAAAAAAACCATGAATTCTATGTGCAGTATTCCCCTAGCACTGGAGTTCTGCTGTTCTCATTGATCGGTAAACTTGGTCTTGGCTGGCTGTTCACGCTGATCTTCTGGGGGAGGGGCCTGTTGCCGTGGTTCCCAAATGTCTTTGCTGGAGGCAGAATTGCCCCACCCTTGCTGGTCCGGGCTAAGTAATCTGCTTGGGTTTGCTCTCAGGAGATTTTTTTTTCCTGCAAGCTTTCGGTACAGCTTTGGAGGACAAGAGTGAAAATGGTGGCCTCCCAATCTCCGCCCGGGAGGAGCCGAGAACTCAGAGCCCCACTCCTCAGTGTGTCCCCAGAGAAAAGCAGTCAATTACTCCCGTCTCCCCGGTCTCCGGGGGCACTCCATGCTCACCCGGCCTGTGACCGAGCCTTTCTATCTCTGGCACCTGACGCCGTGTGGAGTCTCCAAACCCAGCAAGATCCCTGCGGTGCACTCCCGCACCACTCCTCCTGGGGGAGGAAGGGGAGTCTCCCCAGATCTGCCGCTTGTTGGGTCCCTGCTGGAGGAGCAGTGGCCCGACTGTGTCGCCGATCACAGTTTATGGCAACCCCGAGCTGAGATCCTGCGCCTCGGCTCCGGCTCTGCAGCGGGCTTCCCCACTCTGATACCTGGGAGCTCTGCCACACTCAGGCGCCCCCAGTCTTTCTGTGACCCTGAGGGTCCTGAGACCACACTGTCCCACAAGGGTTCCACCCCCCGCTTAGCCACTGGAGTGACGTCCCTCAGCGGAGCCAACTTCTAAAAGTTCTGATTTTGTGCTCTGCGGCTCTAGCACTTGCCAGAAGCGGCCGACAGAGGCCCCCTCCCCCGCCATCTATCCTCCCGAATATTGCCTCGGATTCACTTCTCCACACATCCTACCTTCCAGAAAGTAGTCACTTTTCTGTTCAGAGAGTTGTTGCTGTTCTTTTCTTTGATCTCCTGTTGAGTTCGTAGGTGTTCAGAATGGTTTGATCCCTATGCAGCTGAATTCCTGAGACCAGATGAAATCCAGGTCTCCTACTCCTCCGCTGTCTTGCTCCACCCCAGTAAGTTCTCATTTTAAACAAGCTGCCCTTAAAGATTTGTTTTAGGCTGAAAAGATGCAGGATACATTTTGTTTATTTGTTATGTGTATTGAAAAATTTTCCTTTGGCAAACCTCTAAATTCGCCTTGCTCTAAGATTCCTTCTTCTTTGTAATTAACAGCAGTGGAAGTCAGTTTCCCTCTTTCCTCTAAAGACATATCCTCCCCTTACCTATCATCCTTGAACTCTCATGAATCTGCAGCGGCTTCATGTACTGAATCATAATAATCAATATTTACACATACTCAACTCTCTTTTGAATCAAACACACCCACCCCAGGCTTTGTGGTACCTCCAATTGCTGGCTGGCTTCTCTCCTTGAATTTGCAGCCAATTGTTGAAGGTGCTCTCTCTGCCCCTACAACTCACTGTAATATGTTTTCCTATGTCATTACTATTGTCTCTTTGCTAAGTTCAACATACATATATATCTACATGGATACAGATAGATATAGATTATATGTATATAATTCCCACCTTTTTATTACTTGAAGAGTTAATATTAATAATATTCAGTAATGTCAAACCTCTCTTCCATTATTACTAGTAATCCTTCACCAAAACCAGAGTCATTCCTCAACTTCTCTCTAAGTGATATGAGTTGAAAAATTTGTATCCACTGCCACCATTCTCTCCTCTTATTCAAGCGCTTCCCCTAGCTCCCTCCCTCTCATGATGTCTTTTCCCCTTCATAGAAAGTCTTTATTTTCTCACACAAAAAGAGAGATTGGCTTCAGTTTCTCCCTTGCTATTCCACCAGCAAGGTATTTCCCCTCCAGTCTCAGTTCTAGATTGAAGGCCCTGGGGAAGTGTTCTAATCTGATAGCCTCGGTTCAGATCTGTTCTTGTGCTTTACACAGGCAGAATACAGAATACGTTAGAACCATAAGATAGGGCGCCTGGGTGGCTCAGTCGGTTAAGCATCTGCCTTCGGCTCAGGTCATGATCTCAAGGTCCTGGATTCGAGCCCCACATCAGGCTCTCTGCTCACCAGGGAGTCTGCTTCTCCCTCTCCCTCCGACTTTCACCCTGCTCATGCTCTCTCTCTCAAATAAGTAAATAAATAAATAAGTCTTAAAAATAAACAAAACCCATACGATAGAAATCATTTCCTGTTTTCCAGAAGTATAAAGGGTACTGCTTGTAGGAAACAACAGATCCCCACTACAATACCTGGTGTGATTTCTGTCTCCACACTTGGATCACTCATTCTCACTCCAATTTCTCTATACTCTCTAGAATTTTTTTCATGAGACTGAAGGTATAGTTACGTTTCTCATCTATTTTCTCTGAGGCTGACCTCTACTAAACATAATCTCAACACTTTTGCCCTTATATTTGTATTTGCAAGTTTTGTTATCTGTGTATATTCCATTAAATTAAGACTTTTGAAGATGAAGGAATGAAACATCCCTATGTTGTTCATTGCTGTCAACAATGACTATGGTATAATGCTTAGCATATAGTAATTGCTCAGTATTTGTTTAATAAAGAAAAGGGCAAATTAATGGATAATCTCTGAGTTTTGTTATGGCTTTTCAAAATTAATCTATATACTGTTCATGCTCAGTTCTAGTTTCTTTCCTTTTAGAGCTCTCTAACTTACTTAGCTGACCTCATGCAAATTGTGGCCTTAATTGTCACCTGTACAGACTTACAACTTTATATTTCTAAACTTTTTGAATATTTGAGTTTCAACTCACATAATTAATTTTTGGTTGCACCTTAAACACATCACAGCCACCTGAATTCTTGATCTTTTCCACCCTGTACTTCTTCCATGCTGACCTTTAGCTGGTTGTTTTCTGGGGCTTTGCATTACAGGTGATAGCATCACCAATGATGAATTTAAACAAGCCATAAATCTTAAAGTCATTCATGACAACTCCTTTTGTCTTCCCACATAAGTATTCTATTATAATATCTTATCAACTTACCTCCAAAATATTGTCTCCATATTCTCTAGCTCCACTTAAATCCAAACTACTCTCAATGAACTTGGGTTATTGCAACAGTTTACGTTTCATGATATGCTATCACCTCTGACTCTAATGTTCTGCAGGATTAACTTTTTCTAAATGCAAACCTGATCATATCATTCTTCTTAAACAAGTTGATATATGTGTGGTGGTATTTTAAAATATGCCCACAAACTATCTGCTATGCTTCCTTTTCAAGGGATAGAGCCTAATTCCTCTCCTCATGAAAGGGGGCTGGACTTAGTGAATCACATCTAAGAGTAAAATAAAGTGCAAATGACAATGTGCAAATTTGAAGAATAGATCACAAAAGTCCCTGATTCCCATTTACCCTCTCTTGTGTCACTTGCTTGGGAGACGTGAGCTGTCATGTTATGAGGATGCACAAGCAACTTTGGAAAGGTTTATGTGGCAAAGGAAGTAAGACCTCCTGCCAACAGTGGACCACACTGAAAGCAGTTGCCCCACTCCTCATGAAGCCTTTATCTGACTACAGTCCCTGATGACATCCTATCTGCAACTACAGAA
The DNA here is from genome assembly GCF_037043125.1 of Eumetopias jubatus. Taxonomy (NCBI): domain Eukaryota; kingdom Metazoa; phylum Chordata; class Mammalia; order Carnivora; family Otariidae; genus Eumetopias; species Eumetopias jubatus. The sequence goes on from NW_028274808.1 coordinate 62,192,131, forward strand.
GAGATCTTGACCCAGAGGCACCCATATACCTCATTAACAAAAAGGGTGAACAAAAATGTCTCTTTTTTAAGCCACTACATTTTGTTATAAAGCAAATGAGAACGATTACAGTATTCTAATAATTAAGCTTCTTAGCATTAATTTAAAAATCTCCACAGTCTTGGGGCACCTGGGTGGCTCAGTTGGTTAAGTGACTTGCTTTCGGCTCAGGTCATGATCCTGGAGTCCCAGGATGGAGTCCCGTATCAGGCTCCCTTCTCAGCAAGGAGTTTGCTTCTCCCTCTGACCCTCCTGCCTCTCATGCTCTCTCTCTATCATTCTCTTTCTCTCTCAATAAATAATTAATAAATAAAATAAAATCTCCGCAGTCTGGTCTGTTTCCTTTCCAGCCTCTCTATGTGCAATGACTTCCCGCCCTTGTACACTCCAGCCACAACGGCTTTCTTTTAATCCCAAGTAGTTTCTGTAACTCCTACTATCTCAGGACTTTTTTTTACATCATATTTCCTCTTTCAAAATGTTTTTCTTATCCCATTATTACCATCATAACACCTACTCACCTTTTAAAACTCAGCTGAGATACCATTCTTTCCAGAGCCTTCTTGGACATTTCTATTATTCCTTTTACTGTACCTGTGCCTCTTTGTGGTGCTTTTCACATTGTGATTTTATCAGTGTTTGTCTTGTAGTTGATTACTATTACTAAACAGTAATAGTAAACTCCATGAGTTTGTACCGACCATTATATTCTGAGTGTCTACTGTAGTGGGCACTATAAATAAGTCAATGGATGACAAATATCAAGACTCAACACTATAAAAACCCATAGACCTTTTGATACTGCATTTTGGTGTGTTAAGTCCAGTTATAGGGTGCAAGTAGATTGGCTCTTTCAGAAAAGTATTAATGTGTACAGACTTCAAATGCATTACCCTTCAAAATAGCTTAAAATGAAGAAGAATAAAATACCTACTTTTAAAAAACCAAAATAACTAGTTTGCTTAATGTGGTTACCTAAATTTATGATTGAGTGTTTTCATCAGATCACACAATTGTTCCAACATTTTAAAGTATTTATTCATGAATCTGTAGAAGAAAGCTTGCAAAAAGCACTCTTGCCGAAACTCTCACTTACACATTTCAAAGTGATGGCAGTAAAACTGCCTATAGAACTCCCATTAATGTCAATGATAATCACTGACAAATTCCCAAGCAATACTTTGAAAACATCTTCATTGTTGCCTTGGGGCTATTGCTAATGCTGTGCACAAACAAGATTTAGTTCTTAAAGAGACAATTGCTTCTCTACTGCTGAGCCTGTATCTTCACTGATACTAAAACAGAGATGGCAACACAGGAATGCATCAGTATTTATCTGAAAGGCATATTGCAGTCTTTCTCAACTGTGTCCTAATTTAAAATAAGCAAAACAAATCTTTCACAAAATGAAGCTGCAGTAGGATTAAATGGGAATGACTTAACTTTTTTCCACATGCTTACATTACAAAATTCTACTTAGTCACCCTATTAATGAACCCGTTGCTAAAAACTCTCCTTAGATACACAAAATAACTACAGACTAAAATTGATTTACTATACTGACAATTCAAAACTACATGTTATCTTTATTTTTGATCCAAGTACTAGATTGCAAAATTAGAAGACCAAAAAAGAAAGAATATTTTTATGTACTCTCTAGAACTCTGATCTGTAGTTATGATATTTTAAGGAGATATTTTCTATATTAGTCAAAACAATTTTTCAAATTCTAGTTGCTAGTATTCTGAGTGCATATGTATAAAGCATTCAAATGAGAAAGAAGCAATTGAAAATGGATGTTCAGGAAAACTTTAAATAGTGTGAGTGACTATTGCATTTGGCTCTGCCACTTCTTCCATAATTGTTTTCTGGGCTTTCAATTTACTACTGGGAAATGAGGATTTTGAAAATAAGCAGACCTGCCTTTTCTAACTGATTAAATGTAGTGGAAAAGGAGAAAGAGGACTGACTGTTCATTAATAGAAATCAATGAAAACCCTTAGTAGCTTCAAAAGGATGTTGGTCTTTTTATCTGCTAAAAATTTGATTTGTATTTGTTAACATTCAAACAATTAGATTTCTGTTTTAATGGTGGTATACAATGCCCTCTGTGCTTAATCCAAACAGAAGATACTAAAAAGACCTGTTCAGTGTTTTAAGTGGAAAAATGGCTGGGCAAAGATGGATGGTGGTGAATGACTAAGATCGACACAATTAAACTGTATTACATGGCTGATGGAGGCTGAAGAACTGACAGTAAGCCTGCTTTGAGTTGTTATCTCACTTCTGTATAATAAAGAGGGAACTGGCAAACAACCTTGGCTTGAAGGAGATTTCTGGAATATTTCTACAAAATATTTCTCCACCAACTTGTTCTTAGATGATATTTTTGAGTTCTTGGTTATAGCATTCCTATAGTACAAAATAGTATGGCATCATGCCACTGGGATTCTGTTTCCTGCAGTACTACTTAACTTGTCCTTTATTCTCATTTCCAGTATAACTAACACTTTAGTATATAGTTACTTTTAAGTATATTTTTAATGTTTGTCTTTGTTTATCATTTGTTCATTTCCATTTGAAGATACTAATTTCTTCTATAGTGGGTATTAACTCTGGGGGCCTCTGTATGTCAAGGCCAAAATATAAAATAACTACATAATTGTTTTATTATTAAAATTATTCAGGTTCTCTAGAAATGGCAGATGAAACAGCTTTGAATCTCTCTACCTTATAATTCCCTCCCTAAAAATAGATTTCATAATCCAGTTTGTGAATCATCTTGAGAAATACAACTTTTCCAAAATCTGCTTATGGTTCTGGGAGGTTGGCCCAATCTTATTGACCCTTGTAGGCCTAAAGGAAAACTTCAGTAGTGGATTGCATTTACTTCAGTACCTGGAGAGGAGAAAAAAACTTGCACTAACACACAGTGAGTGCCAGAGACAGAAACTCCCCCTATTCCTTAGCCTAAGAGTTGTCAACCATTTCATGGCAGGCCTCAGGTCAGAAAATGTTGTATTTTGCACCTTTTATGGTCTGCCCTCATTCCAAAGTGTCTTGAATCTTCATCTGTAGAGGTTCAAGGGAACACAAAACCATAAATAAGTAAAGAAACAAATTTCATTGAAGGGGGCTCTATAAGTGAGGGTAGACACTACACTGATTTTCTCACATAATTGCTATAAATGGCAAGTATTAGATAAGAAAGAAGTCAATTTTAACAATTAAATCATTAGACTTCCATTTTTTTGAACTTCACAACCCACAATGCCCTTTTTAAAAATAGTTTATTACATCTATAAATACATAGTTGAGTTCAGAAGAAAATAAAGTAAATCTCAATGAAGCAAAGTGATGCTGATGGGGAATTGTAATTGAGTTCTTTGTATAAAGCTAAGTACACCCTCAATAAAAGATAGTCTAGATAAAAAATCAGAATCCTGGAAGAGTCAGATGTAATGGAAACATGTCTTCTTTAACTTGAGCTGCTTGAAATTTCAGAATCATGGTTATGCCCTCATTCAGTTTGTGATGTGAATATATATTACTGACTTGCTCAGGAAACTCTACACTGAATAAATAACACATAAGGTAGTCCTAAGGCAGAAAGATCCTTTGACACTTGGCAAAAGCAAATGCAAAATTGATTTGGACAGATACACCCTCAATCCAGGTTACATAAGATTCAAAAAAAAAGGATGTAGAATCAGAAAATAACCAGAAATAATCTCCCATGAACAACAGGCATCACATATAATGAACCAGTATGGATTTAAGGTAAGGGAATAATTAAATGAAGATTGTAAAGTAAGCACATTTGTAACAATAAAGATAAAATTGCAAAAATGGAAGACCTAAGAAGAGAACAAGACAATATTTTTTAAAAGGTCAATTTGAAAAGAAAATTGAGACAACTGGATATTAAAAATAGTAATTGAAGTATTAAAATAAGTGAGTTGTTTAAACAGCAGATTAGATATAACTAAGAAGAAAATTGGTGTAGCTGACAATTATTTGCTTAGAATGCAACACTGCATAATAAAGTTGAAATATATGGAAAAAAGCTTAGGAGATATGGAAGATAGAATAAGATCAATGTATGTCTAGTAGAAGTTATAGAAATAATAAAAACAAAGGGAATATAGGTCACTTTCAAAGAAATAATGAGTGAACTTTATTTTCAAACCTGATAAAAGACCTGATATTCACAATATGCAGCATGAGTCCACAATATTTAAAGTTATTCCATACCCAGTTACATTGTAAAGCTATAAATATCCAATGCTACAGAATATCTTCAAGTAATTCAGAAATAAATGAAATTTCTTAAAAAATTAATGGAAATTGGCTGACAGAAGACTTCTTCACACTAAGCTTATATCAGAATAGAATAGATATGTTCTAAGTGAAGAGGGGAGAAAAAACTCTTATCTATAATCCACATATATGTGCTTATGTATATATGTATATAGGGTATATCATACTATATTATATAATATATGTTGTATCTGTATATACTATTATTATTCACATATATACCATTCAAGAAGAAATTCAAGATTTCTATATATTATTGTATACTATATACTATTATCCAAAATGACATTATGAGGTTTGCCTACCTTTACTGTCTTTAAGTCTTTTATCCACACACCTCAATCCATTGAATACCAGGTTCCAACCATACTACTTCTCAGAAACCCTTCTTAATCAGAATCACCCCAAATTACATTGTTCTCACCAACGTTAATTTAACCTTTTAAAACAAGGACTCCAGCATTAGGCACCACTGATATTATATTATCTTCCATTGTTTTCTGTGATGTCACATGCTCGTGTTTTTCTTTCCGGCCCCATACCTTCTCCTAAGTTCCATGTTTCTTTTTCTCAACCTGTTATGAAAATGTCAGCCCTCTCAGAGCTGTACCCTAAAATTTCTCCTATCACTTCTCCTTGGCTCTTTTTGTCTTCTCCCAAGTTGCACGTAATTTATATATATTTTTACGATCTCTTGAGAGAGCATGACCTTTTGTTTCTTTTCTACTCCCCATGTATTTAAATGGGGACTGAGTTTATGCATGCTTATTTCTTTCCTGCATCCTGTGGCATTAGAGTTCACGGTGCCTGTCTAAGCTCTTTCCCTGGGCTGCTATGTGCTGCTAGTTCCCAAATCTTTACCCTCATGCCAGATTTCTCTGCTGAGTTCTTGACCCATAAATTCAAGTTGCTCTTAGATACATCTTCCTCACAGTGCCTTGGATACTTCATCTACCATGTCTAACACTGAATTCCTCTTTGTCTCCAAATCTGCTTCTCTCCGTCCTCCTCAAACACATTTTAGCATCATCTTTCCTCGTCCTTAATATATAACTTTGAGCATGATTCTTTATTCCTCACCCTACCACCCAACGCTTATTCAGTTCTAGCATTTCTCTCCATCTCAACATCCATCAATCCTTTCCCTTCCATCTCCACTGTCCATGCATAAGCATGAGCATTTCTCAACTATATTACCTCAGCTGCCTCTTAATTACCTTCATCTCTCCAATATGCCATTATGGATGCTACCCCCAAAAAGATGCTTCAAAAATGCAAACCTCATCATGTCTTTCCCTGGCTTAATATTGCTCAGATGTTTTGCATTGTCTATAGAGTAATGTGTAAACACCATAACGTAGTTTACAAAGCTTCTAATGAGGTTATTTCTGCTTACTTCTTCAAGCTTAACTCCAACTATGCTTCCACACATCTACTACATTACAACCTGTTTAATTATATTATTCATTATAAAGATGTCTAATATCTGGAGTAAAGTTTTCCCCTTTGTCTTTTGCCTACAGTTAGGTTTATTCCTTTCCTGATAACTGAGTAAAAAAATGAAAACTCCTTTAAGGAAACATGTCTACAGATTTATTTATAAGGTTTTACAAATGAGGTTATAGGAAAAAAATTGAACTCAGTATTTTTGATATTTGGCTTGAGGACCCACCTGCAACATAAAGTTCATATTTTTCTGTGTTTACTAACAAATGCTGAAGTTCATAAAATGCAGAGTAAACAGATTAAATGCTTAACCAAAGCCATGCAGCAACAAAGGTTTCTCTGTAACAAAGTGTGAGGTGGGACACTAAGGTATGAGGGGAGAGGAGGTGGTTAATTGTTTTTGTGGTTTGCACAGTTTCTTGTCTTGATTTGTGCTCCATTAAAGTTGTAGAGGGGTCTTCCTGCTTCTTGGTCACAGAGTGGCCTCCTCTGATAATGTGATCTAAAAAATTGTGTCCAAAAAAATAATGCCATGGCCTAGCCCTTGGTATCATACCAACTCTCAAATGAAAGCTGTCAAGGCTGTCTTTTTCTTTCTGAAAAAGAGGGAATTGGAGATCATATAGGACCAAAAAATGAAGGTTGTGAACCTTCCTAATAGTGATCATTCAATCCTCCTCTTCTATGTCAAATGTGACTGCAATAAGTGATGAAGAGGGATGGAAAAGAGATGCCTTTGGAATGTTATTTTAATGCTCACAGAATCTTTGTGAAAGTATTTCCGTGAGTGGAATTTGTTCTGGGACATTGCCAACTCCTATGGTGTGGAGAATACTATAAGAGCAATCATTTCTCCTGGGATTCTGCTTTCTATTGAAAGCATAGAGACCAGAGTTACAGAGCAAGGGATGGTGAGTGGGTCAGCAGGTATTGTGGAGACCCTGTATAGGGTAGAGCTTGATTATCCATAAAACAGGCATATTGATTAAATTTATATTTAGTTCCATGGATATACCAGACTTGGAGCTTTCACACATTTTCTTTCTTACCTTGAGCTGTTTTCTCCCAACTTCTTCTACAAGCTGAAACCTACTTGTATTTTAAGCTGCAAGTTAAAATTCTCTTTGGTAATTTTTTCCTTGGTTCTCCTGATGACTTTCTATGACTTTCTCAGGACCCTAAACTTTGCTATCAGACACTTAGTGTGATTTATTGTAATGGTTTAATTGTCTGTCTCTCCATTGCTAGAATCAGAGTTCAGTGGAGGTAAGAAAGGCATCGGTCTTGCTCAGTGTTATATATTCTGCAGTAAATATAGTGACTGGTTCATGGTCGGTGTTCAATAAACAGTTGTTGAATTAAATTATTAATAAAATATATAGGATATAGCCTGGCATATATTTAGTAAACTGGAGTATTTGTTTTCTCCTCTACCTTTTCTATGTGTTCTTCAACGTGTCAGTAACATTTGTTCCTTTTATTTCATTGAACTGTTTTAGAAAGGCATACTGTGTGCTAAACATTTTGCCAGGCATTTGGATATGATGTAAAGCCTGATCTACACAGGGCCTTGGTGCCCCAGGGATCTTCTGGTGGGTACAGAGGAGGAAAGTAGCAGTATAATACCATATAGTAAACACTTTGATGGGAGAAAGCCAGGTTGTTATGGAAACACATAAGAATGTCTTGAGGCAGACTTGTTTGTGAGAAAAAGCACACTTAAACTAGCACAAGGGTAAGAATGTTTACTGTAAAGACACACAAGAAATCATAAGGGAATCTCTTTGAAATGCAAAAACAGGAATGGTAATACAGATATCAATATAGCAGTGGTTAAGAGCATAGACTTTTGAAAGAGACTGCACTGTTTAGATTCATGGTAACTATATGGCCTTGAGAAAGTTTATTTAACTTTTCTGTGCCTTGGTTTTCCCATATTTAGATGGGGGTATTTGTAGTACTAATCTCTCAATATTGTTGGGAAGATAAAATGAGTTAATCTTTGTGAGCCACTTAGAATATTACCTGGCACAGGATTCACTTATATTTGTTGTTGATTTTAATAGGACAGTGCTTTATTGAGATGAGTTTAGAAAGTGAGTCCATATGCAACACAAATCTGGCCAACTCAAAATGTCATGAATGCTGACTCTCAGTTATACTTTGCATCCCTAATTTTTCTTGCTATAAACAGCTTCTTTGGCTGGTTTTTAGTTCATTCTCCCAAGGGGGACTCCCCAGTCCAAACACTAGTCACAACCTCTTAGCTGCAACTTCTAAGAATCATTGCCTAACTTTTTCTGAGTTTTTTGTTTTGTTTTTATTTTTTTTTCTTTTAGATTGCATGGGAGAGAAAAAAAAATGTATCTCTTAGCTAAGAAGAAAGCAAAGGAAATCATTATATGCCAAAACCTGAATGAAAGAAGGAATTCATAGAGGTAAGAGAACTCTGTGGCTCTCTGAGGACTCTTTCCACTCCTTAGTGACTCTAAGTTTCTGTTTTAAAATCTATAAAGTGTGTGAGGATAAGAAAAAGCCCAGTGTTTGCTTGGAGATACCACTTTAAAAACTCAGCAGAAGGACCAGCTCAGCAGTGAGTGACAGGAAATTTTAAATCTCACCTAAGAATTGATAAAAGCCTTATGTAAATTTCAGCATCATATAAACTTGGAACCCACCTGGGTGGTCCCCCAAACTTCAAGTAGATAGATGTTTATTTAGTGTCCTAGAGTAGGTAGTGCTTGTGAACATCAAAAATAAATGCCATGTGAAGGGAAAACATCAACGCATATAGGACAGTATACTTATTAGTGATGATAATTTTCAGTATCTCAGAGATTACTGAAATTTATTTTACATATCTTTACAGATACTTGTATTTTATATTTTAATCACTTTTGTATTGATATTCATAATATTTATTTAAGAACAAAGTTTTGGCTATCTAATTTCAATGTTCACTCTTACTACTTTTATGGGAAACATTACTTAATCCTGAGTTATTTGATTTCTCATTCAAATTCCATTGCCTGAATTCCACGTAATATGTGTATAAATGTCTGTGTATGTGTGTGTGTGTGTTTAGTTTTAAGAAAAGCAGTAAGATGGTACACTGAGTTTTCATATACCAAAGCATGTCCTTCTGTTTTAAGAACTTACAAAATACAATATAACAGCGTATATTATTCTTGAGTCACAACACCTTTGCTGAAGTCCTTTGGCATTGCTCTGCATTTTTAGTACTTACTACTGCTGAATAAAGCATGACTTTCATTGTTTTGTGGGAAAACTTACATTTTTCAAGCATATTTCCAGAAAACTTTTATCTCTGCAATTCAAAATGTTGTCAGATTAATTCTAGGGTTTTAGATTCTCTTTCAGGTTTTAAACTGGACAACTGACTGAAAGTAGCAGTCCTTGATTGCTTTCTTATGAGAAAGAGTTGTATTCCAGGACATCTCAGGCATTCTTCTACATCCAGAATCACAGAATCAAACGCTTTATGTCCCAAAGTGGACTGTAGTTTAGCTCTTCCTGAGCCAGCCACTTTTCATAGCTGCCTTCACATTCCTACGTGTAAGTCAGTCATGTAGATGTATAAGGAGAAATGTTGGTCAGTGTATGAAATAACATCATACCATCTATTCAAATAATATGCAAAGACACATTCTTATCTCCTCTCCTTTGTTATGGTGAATTTGATATTTTTCTTTTTTTATTATTTTTTATTATTATGTTCAAGTAGCCAGCCTATAGTACATCATTAGTTTTTGATGTAGTGTTCAACGATTCATTAGTTGCGTTTAACACCCAGTGCTCATCACCACATGTGCCCTCCTTAATACCCATCACTGGGCTAACCTATCCCCACCTCCCTTCTGTAACCCTCAGTTTGGTTCCCAGAGCCCAGAGTCTCTCATGGTTTGTCTCCCTCTCTGATTTCTTCCCATTCAGTTTTTCCTCCCTTCCCCTGTGGCCCTCCACGCTATTCTTTATGTTCCACATATGAGTGAAACCATATGATAATTGACTTTCTCTGCTTGACTTATTTCACTTAACATAATCCCCTTCAGTTCCATCTATGTCGGTGCAAATGGTGGGTATTCATCTTTTCTGATGGCTGAGTAATATTCTATTGTATATATGAACCATATCTTCTTTATCCATTCATCTGTTCAAGGGCATCTTGGCTCCTTCCACAGTTTGGTTATCATGGATGTTACTGCTATGAACATTGGGCTGCATGTGCCCCTTCTTTTCACCACGTCTGTACCTTTGGGGTAAATACCTAATAGTGCAGTTGCTGGGTCATAGGGTAGCTCTATTTTTAACGTCTTGAGCAAACTCTATACTATTTTTCAGAGTGGCTGTACCAGCTTGCATTCCCACCATCAGTGTAAGAGCGTTCCCCTTTCTTTACATCCTCACCAACACTTATTTCCTGTCTTGTTAATTTTTGTCATTCTAACTGGTGTAAGGTGGTATCTCATTGTGGTTTTGATTTGTACTTCTCTGATGGCAAGTGATGTTGAACATGTTTCATGTGTTTGGACATCAGCTTTTTTCACAGAGCCGGAACAGACAATCCATAAAAGACCCCAAATTGCCAGGGGATTGTTGAAAAAGAAAACCAAAGCTGGGGGCATCACAATGCCTGACTTCAAGCTATATTACAAAGCTGCAATCATCAAGACAACATGGTATTGACACAAAAACAGACACAAAGATCAGTGGAACAGAATAGAGAACCCAGAAATGGACCCTCAACTCTACAGTCAACTAATCTTCGACAAATCATTAAGGAATATCCAATGGAAAAAAGACAGTCTCTTCAATAAATCGTGCTGGGAAAATTGGACAGCCACATGCAGAAGAATGAAACCGGATCATTCTCTTACACCATACACAAAGATAAACTCAAAATGGATTAAAGACCTCAATGTGAGACAGGAATCTATCAAAATCTTAAAAGAACATAAGCAGTAACCTCTTCGACATCGGCCACAGTGACCTCTTTCAAGACATGTCTATAAAGGCAAGTGAAACAAAAGCAAAAATGAACTTTTGGGACTTCATCAAGGTAAAAAGCTTTTGCACAGCAAAGAAAACAGTCAACAAAACTAAGAGGCAACCCATGGAATGGGAGAATGGAATGGGAGAAGCTATTTGCAAATGGCATTATGGATTAAGGACTGGTATCCAGGATCTATAAAGAACTTCTCAAAATCAACACCCAGAAAATAAATCATCCAGTCAATAAATGGGCAGAAGACATGAACAGTCACTTCTCCAAAGAAGACATACAAATGAATTTGATATTTTCTATCTTCTACAGTAGCTATCACATCCACATATATTGTCATCTATGAATTGATTAAGAAGGAAGATAATTAGATTCGAGGATTCATCTCAATTCATCTTTTAGGTACTACTAATTATTTCTGAAAGAAGATAAAGTATGAACATATTATAATTCACATTCCAAATATTCTTCATATTTATACCTAACATTGCTCCTGAAAGTCTAACTCCAACACGCTTTAGGTAAAGAAAGAAATTAAAAAAGGAAAGAAGGAAGGAAGGAGAGAAGAAAGAGAAAGAGAGGGAGGGAGCTTTACAGACAGACTAGTTCACTAAGGAAAACTACCTTGGATGTGATGAGAGCTGTCAATCCTTTAGCTCTCATTACATTGAAGTGGACTTATAAAGTTGAATTAAATACACTTAATGCTTTCAACAACAGATTATCATTTTTGTCTATGTAGAACTTATTTTTTCTATATATAAAATTCAAATAAAATTCAAGTTTAAGGGGAATAAATTAAAAATTTTAGGCATTAGTTAAAATCTTTGTCTTTTTTTCTTCAGTAAACAACTAAAATGAAGTTGCAAAAAGCCATTCTCATAAATAAGATCTTGCATGTAGGTATTGCCTATTTTTGTGTAAGGTTTCTTTCTTCCTCTCCAGTACAAGGCATAATGCACTATTCCTGTTGTTAATCAGTATTAGTTATTTTCGATACAGTTTATCACAATGAAATGATTGAAGAATAAACTTATTTTCCTCTTATCTTTATTATAAACCATTGCAGCTCAATGAACCGTTATCTGTCTTAGTGAAGAATAGTTTAGTGTTTGCATCTTTTTGTAATCTTCTTAAAACAAGAAAATGAGTTTGGCTAATGTCAGTGCTGAGTCTGCTATGTATTCACCTAATGCTGTGTTCAATGCTTAATCTTTTCCTCATTAATGGCTTCAGTAAACATATGGTGATATCCAGCTGAGGTCAAATTAAATAGATCTCTCTTATCAATTCTGTGGAGAATCAGTTTAACACTTTGAAATTCTCCCTTAAGAAAAACATTGACATTTATTCTTACCACAAATGAACTTCATAAATCCTTCACTTCTAGATTGAACTGTCATCTGGCATGACTTAAATCAGTTTAAGTGATAGTCATCAAAGCCTCTTATATGGTCAGTGAACTTGATCTGATGGATTTTCCCAAGGATCTACCCTGACTTTATACAAATAATCTTCAAAAGTTTTATCTTGTCTCATCTCTCTTTCTCTTGGTTTTACAGTCTCCTCATAGACCAACTTAAAAACTCCTGGTTCACCTTTTGCACACTGTTTTCCACCTGACCTTGTTCTCTTATAACAGGGATCATTAATTAGGAGCATATTAAGGGGGAGGAGTGCCAGGTTCAAAAGGATAACTGAATCTTTATTTCCCTTTTCCCACAGTTACCAAGAATTCACTTCTCAATTGAATTCATGCCTCATCCATTTGATTGATGTATCCTCTACTATAGCTTCATACTGTGAAGTTCACAAATTGTGGAGCAAATCTAGAATATTAAGTACCAATGTTACTTAACACGAGCAATTAGATGAGATCAGGGAAGAAAAAAAACATATTTAGGGTGACAACTGGTTTTACCACAAGTCCTGCCGCTTGACTAAAACAAAACAAAACACTGAACTCTCACTGATTGAAATGACCACATGTGGAAGTGGAAGATAGAATCTTTAAAATAATATATAATAAATTGAAATTAATAAAATGATAAATCTTAATAGTACTATTATTAAAATTCTTACAGAGGACATGATTCTATTATGTTTCAAGACAACCATGAAGGATAAATGGTGTAGATCAGTATAGCAGTTTTCAAAATGTTTGATCTCAGGACATATTTGAACTCTTAAAATTTTTGAGAAACTGAAAGAACTTTTGTTTATGTGTAGGTGGACTATTGTTACTAACTGCATTAGAAATTAAAGTTGAGAAGTGTTTAAAATATTTATGTATTAATTTCATGATAAAAATCCGTTCACTATTAAAAATGACACATTTTAATTAATATAATTATATTTTGCAAAAATATGAGAAAATCAACATTGTGTTTCATTTATCAAATCTTTGTAATGTCTAGCTTAATGGAAGAGATCTGGATTCTCATATCTGCTTCTGTATTCAATCTGCTGTGATATTACCTGCCATATAGTATCTGGAAAAGACATACATACACTTTTCCAAGTGTACACACCAAGATGACATATATCATTTTCATATTATTAGGAAAATAGCTTGGTCACCATGTATTCCTTGCAGGGTCTCCAGGGACCCCTACAGCCATTTGACCTGTTTGTAACCACTCATTTTCGGAAAGTTGTTGTTTTAAATGATAGTTTTTGATTTGTCCTATACAACCGTAAAACCTAATGAATCATGGTGTTCTCTTTATAGTCAACAGGTTTCTATGTGTATATGAAACAACACCCTTTCCTTTCAAAGAAAAAAAAAAGAAAGAAAAAACCCACTAAAATAACCAAAAAAAAGAGAAGAAGATGATGATGATAATGATTAAGGAAATAAAAGGAGATAGGCATTTGAAAGCAATTGAATAAACAATGACTTCTTCAAAATGGTGTTTGTTTCAGTGTAAGACACAATCTCAATGCTTCTCTTAACATATATTTTCTAAAATTCTAGGTAAGAAAAAAATGTAGTTTTGTGTGTCAACAAATAAACTAGTAATGTCATGATTATATATGTTTGAAATATTTATCGCTAGAAACATTGTAAAAGCATGTAAAATGTAGCATAATCAGTTAAAAAAGATTCACTTAGTTGATTTCTTAAATAGGAGTAAAATAAAAGCTATACATTGCAAAGGTTAAGCATATAGCAATTATGTTTATTACTGTAATTAAACAAAATTTACAAAAGAGTTAAGCTGACATATGTGTCCAGGACTCATAATGATTATTGTGTAGAATGTTGATTAGGCAGAGAACAATTTTTTTAAATATTGATTTCACATATATGAACATAATTATTATAACTATATGTTTAATGTTTTATTTAAATAAATAATTATTTTTTATTCTTACTGATTTATTCTGCCCTGTATAAATGGCATGTTTTCAGTAGTTTTGTGTATGAGTGTGGTAAGAACACAACATGAGAACTACTCTCTTAAAACATTTTGTGTATAATACAATTTTGTCAACTATAAGCACAGAGTTATATGGCAAATCTCTAGAACTTATTTATCTTGTGTAACTGAAACCTTATACCCGTTGAATAGCACCTCCCCATTCCCCTCTTCCCCCAACACCTGGCAATCACAGTTCAACTGTCTGTTTCTATGGGTTTGACTACCTTAGGGACCTCAGATAAGAGGAATCATGGAGTAGTTTTTTATTTTGTAAATTATTATTTGTGCAGTTAAAACACACCTGAAATCCTTTTCGTTCACAAATGGATTCCTAGAAGTCAAAATTCCTAGGTGTCCAGTGTATTTCTCCTATATCTTCTTTCATACCTTTCATGTGGATTTTCTGTTCAACATGTGCTGACACTGTTGTCCCTCTGCACCTTGCACCACTACCCAGATATGGATGATCCATCTCAGCGGTTCTGAAAGTGTCAGACCATGAGGCAGGGGAAATGCTGGCTCATAAATCTTCACAGAACTGGGGGAAAGGGTATTGTTTGCTCAGGACCTTCATTCATTTTTCCTTACTGACCATAGATGACAGAACGTAGTGAAAACAAGGCAGATCTCAGATGGACTTGAGCTGATTTCATGGAGAAAGGTGAAAAATCTGCACTTAAAGCAGCTAGGTGGACACCAAACCTCAGAGAGGCTTGGGAGAAAGAACTTAAAAAAGGCAAATAGGGAAAGCTACTAAATCTGTTTCTGATAGTATTCCGTGATTCTTGGGGTGCCTGGGTGGCTCAGGTAAGTGTCTGCCTTCAGCTCAGGTCATGATTTCAGGGTCCTGTGACCAAACCCCCCACCCCACGTCAGGCTCCCTGCTTGGGCAGGGGGGAGTCTGCTTCTCCCTCTCCCTCTGCCCCTACCTCTGCTCATGCATTCATGCTCTCTTTCTCTCTCTCTTTGTCTCAAATAAATAAATAAAATAAAATAAAATAAAATAAAATAAAATAAAATAAAATAAAATAAAATAAAATAAAAGAAGAATTCCAGGTTTCTTTTGTGTCTGGAAATGTTCTCCTCCATCCCAAGAGAGTCTTGAAATATCTTCCAGGAGTCTTAGCATAGGCAAACTGGCCATAAGTACTTTGATAACCCTGAGTGAGTGAGTTTTTGAAGGAAAGGGGGGGCCTGGGGAAGAGACAATAATCTTCTCTTTAGACTTCCTAGATGGATTGTTTCATTCTTACCTTCTAGTTCAGGCTTATGAGTAGGTTGTTGCTTAATGTGATTCAGGAAAGCTTACATGCCTCAAATTATACTTTCTTCATCTACTTGCTGACCCATGAAATTATTTTAACACAGGTCATTGGCTTTACTTCTATAATTAAAATGTAAAGGATTAAAAGATAATGGCCTAGCCATAGGAGCAAAAAACACATTGATGGTGAACACTCCTAAGTACCTCATGTCTTTCTTGAAAACTGACTGATCCTTTCTAACGGGAGGGGGGGTGGAAGAAAGAGAGAGAGAATTTAGGATTATATGAGTGAAATTTAGGTGAGAGAATGGAAAGATAATGCTCAGGGTACTGAAAACAAAAATCCAAGTATTTCATATCAAGTCCATTTATTTAACACTGGTAAATACATTTAGAAATGTATATGACACAGTCTGGTTTCCTAGGTTGCCTAGAATAATGGCTGCTGCAGAATTCAGAATCTTTTCCCACATCTTCAAAATAACAACAACCAAAACATGAAGATCAACAAGGAGAGCAAATAAAATCACAAATAAATTTACCTTCAGCATAATCAGGAAACACAGAATACCATGAACCCCAAATTTCCTGTAAATAGAGAACTAAATACCAAGCTCCCACTTCCTTCATGTTCATGGAGGGGAAAGGATAGGTTAATGTCACTGGAGCACAGAAAAAATCAACAACAGTAAAAGTTCTAAACCAAATGCAAAATCCTAAGAACATCCTGAGATCAGATAGATCAAAGCACGACCACAGGAAAGGGAATTATGAGTGTATGGGATGCATTAAGAAATTGCTCAAAACTTGGTAATAAGGCAAAAAGATAGATTTTTATATTATAACTACTAATAATAAGCTAATGATGGGTCATTTGTCTAAGGAAATACAACTTTTTTTTTTACTATTTGCTATTGATTAGAATATAGATATTTATAATTTTGTAGTTAGATGCTAATTTGTAGAAGAAATTTAAGATGTAAATGAATCTATTCAATGGGGATTCAAATAATTTTTGTCCAATAAAGAATAAAGATTATGGAGTTATTGTCCTGTAGGACATTTAGTTGAAACTTTCCTACCAACCTGTTCAATTTATTCCAGCATTTTGTTATTCATTGAATATATATATATCTTAGTTTCTCAAATACTACTTTGAAAGGTCATTATGTCATTGTTTTCCTGGTATCCTCCTAGTTTCTTCATTAATGTAGCAAAGTAAACATAGACATAAGAATCTCTGTGTATTAATATTATAAATACAGTTTTAATATTTTGGAAATAATACTTTAACAGACCTAAGATTTAGTCTTGGAAAGTTATTGTTTCTATCAGAAAGGTTATTAACTAGGAAAGTAAGCAATATTTGAGATTTGGTGGTTGAAGAAATCTGTTTCAAGAAATTGGGTTATGTGGTTTTGGAGGCTGCAAATCTGGAATCTGTAAGGTAGGCCAGCAGACTGAAAACTCAGGCTGGAACTGATATTGCAATATTGATACAGAATTTCTTCTTCCTCAAGGAAATTTTGCTCTTAAGGCCTTACAACTGATTGGATGAGGCCAAATCATCTTGTCAAAATAATCTCCTTAAAGTCAACTGATTATGCATATTAACCACAGCTACAAAATAATTTCATTGCAACACCTATATTAGTGCTTGCTTGAATAACTGGGTACTGGAGCCTAGCCAGTTGACATATAAAACTAACCACGGTGATAAAGGGAAATAAAAACATAAAAGGGAAAATTAAATGTCCTGAAAAATCAAAACAACAACAACAACAAAAATAGAAAGATACACTAAAACTTTCCAAATGCCTGAAAACAATTATATTTAAAAAATTGTTTGCTTATGTAAATACTCTTGAATTGGGAATTTCATAAGTTATCCAAAATCCTCTCATCTTCATACAACCATTATTGAGAAGCCATAATATCATTCTACATTGAGATAAAGCAAATATTTGAAGGAAACAGCCAATGAAAATTCCTCTAAAACACAACCATAGAGCAGAATAAAGTTGGAAAAAAATAACAATTTTTAGGTGTAAAAAAAAGTTGAACTATTGTGATTTTTTTAAAGATTTTATTTATTTATTTGACAGAGAAAGACAAAGCGAGAGAAGGAACACAGCAAGGGGAGTGGGAGAGGGAGAAGCAGGCTTCCCATTGAGCAGGGATCCTGATGCGGGGCTCGATCCCACGACCCTGGGACCATGACCTGAGCTGAAGGCAGACGCTTAACGAGTGAGCCACCCAGGTGCCCTTAACACTTGTGATTACATTAGTGTGGCTTATTGCAATAGAAATGGGGAAACAAGATAGTAAAATATGCAATGAGATTTAACTAAATACAGAAAAGAAATTGATAGTTTTTTTTTTAATCTGAGGCAGTACAAACAGATAAAGAGTCAAGGAGTAATAAATGTGATTATATTCTATGAGAAATGTTGAATAAAAGCCTGAACAGAGAATAAAATGTAATAAGAGAAGAAATAATATAAAAGATATTCAATATATGTATATTTGGAATCACTAATTTTTTTTAAAAAAGCAGTAGGAACAGAATAAATATCTAAGCAATAATTCAAAACAATCCAGAAAAAAAACCCACAAAATTGTAATCTATATAGTGAAAGGACTGATCATGTACATAGAAAATATAATTCGAGACTCTTGCCAGAATCCCAATAAAAAAGAAAAAATTACATTGCACATTTAAGATAATAAAAATCCTCAAGGTCTCCAAGTTACTTTCAAAGGAAATAAGCCTAGTGTCAGAATTCTTGGTAGTAACATAAAAAGCATCAAATGAGTTCCATGAAGTTACCTCTTTAGAGTAGAGTGGGGGAAATGGGGAGATGCTGGTAAAGGGTACAAATTTCCAGTTACAAAATAAGTTCTGGCGATACAGTGGGCAGCAGGGTGACTACAGTAAATACTTTACTATGTACCTGAAACTAAGATCTTAAATGTTCTCACCACAAAAAGGAAAAATTATATGAGATGATGGTGACATTTCCTAACCTTATTGTGGTAATCATTTGAAATATATATGTTTAGCAAATGATCACATTGTACGCTGTAAACTTATACAATGTTATATGTCAGTTACACTGTATCTCAAAAAAGCTGCAAAAAACTGGGAAGATAAAGGGAAAATATGGCATGTACTGACAAAGGAGCTCTGGAACAAGATTTATTTTAAAATTATAGAAATAAAACAGTGATGATAGAAAAAAGTAAGATATGTTCATTTTATTTTAATTTTTTTCTAGTACATTTATTGTTATGTTAATCACCATACATTACATCATTAGTTTTTGATGTAGTGTTCCATGGTTCATCGTTTGTGCATAACACACAGTGCTCCACACAGAACATGCCCTCTTTAATACCCATCACCAGGCTAACCCATTCCCCCCACTCCCCTCCCCTCTAGAACGCTCAGTTTGTTTCTCAGAGTCCATCGTCTCTCATGGTCGTCTCCCCCACCGATTTACCCCCTTTCATTCTTCCCCTCCTTCTATCTTCTTCTTTTTTTTTTTCTTAACATATATTGCATTATTTGTTTCAGAGGTACAGATCTGTGATCCAACAGTCTTACACAATTCACAGCGCTCACCATAGCACACACTCTCCCCAATGTCTATCATCCAGCCACCCCAGATATGTTCATTTTAATGAGAAAATGTTAAAAGATAAGAGTAAGCCTATATGCTATCAAAATGTATTAAATTATATGAATTCAACAGTTTTAGAATTTTAAAAATTTTCTTCACATAAGGAAAAAATTATATTAAATGTTTACATTGTTCTTACATTTTACATTATATATTATACATTATATCATTATGTATTATCTTTCTTTTCAGCCCTTTAATAAGGTTGAAGAATATGTCTACTATCTTTAAATGACCCCAAATTGATCCATATGCCACTTCACACTTACATTTATATATTTGAGTTTTGTGGAAACTCCTAGTGATTTCATTATGCCTAGAGATTCTTATAACATATAAAATGATTATGTGGCACTACCATTAACCAATTTCAGTTCAAGCTATTTGTGAATTAAAGATTATTAAAATATGAGTAAAGATGAAATCCTAGAAACACAGATCCTTTTTAATGATTTGCTTATGAAAGGAAAAATAAATTAATCCATGTCAGATTATGTATAAGACTCTCCAATATCAGTGAAATAATGATCAATTTAGCCACTTTTCTATTTTAAAATATTTAATGTTAATATAATATTTTTCAAATTCTGTATCTGTGAGAATTTGAACTTCAAATACTATATTATCCATGATAAGATTGGCTTGTTCAAATGTCTTTGATTTGAGTTTCAAACTTCTCACTCAAGGGTGGAATGATCTTATTAAAAATTAATCTAAAGTATATTTAAAATTTAAATTTTTTATGCATTAAATATAGATGTTTATATAATTCTGCCTCAGAAGTAAGGAAAGGGAAATATTGTATTGAATATGAACAAATTGGGTTTTTCATTCTACTGCCTGCTCAGCACCAAATAACTCTATAGGATGCCATGGCTTTATGTAACTTTTAAATTTTTTGAATGTTTTCTATCTTTATCACAAGCTAAAGCTACAATTTCCAAAGATTAAAAAAAAAAACACCTCTTTTTTATAAAAGGAAATGCATCAACTTGTCCACTTCCAGGAAAAAAAAATCTTACTGGTGTTTTTATTTAGTTACACTAAATTTATAGACTTAGGAGAATTGGAATCTATATAATATTCAACTTTCTTATCCAAAAACAAAACTTACTTTTATTTTATTTTTTTAAGGATTTTATTTATTTATTTGAGAGAGAGAGAATAAGAGACAGCATGAGAGGGAGGAAGGTCAGAAGGAGAAGCAGACTTCCCTGCTTCGCAGGGAGCCCAATGGAGGATTAGATCCTGGGACTCCAGGATCATGACCCCAACCGAAAGCAGTCGTTTAACCAACTAAGGGACCCAGGCGCCCCAAATGTACTTTTATATTATACAATCGCTTCTGAATATTGAGTTTGTATCCTACAAATTTCCTGAATTTGCTTGTTAGTTCTAATATTTTTTCAGTGAATTCCTTAAGATATTCTGTGTACAATCCCATGTCTTTCCCAAATAGAGATAGTTTTAATTCTGGATTTTTATTTTTTTATTTTTTTTAGAGTGGGGAGGGGCACGGAGCGAGAGAGAGAGGGAGAATCCTAAGCAGCTTCCAAGTGGAGCCCAAACCAGAGCTCAATCTCACAACCCCAAGATGATGACCTGATCTGGAATCAAGAGTCAGGTGTTTAACTGACAGGTGCCCCAATTCTGGATGCTTTTTATTTCCTTTTCTTGCCTAGCTGAACTGACTATAATCTCCAAGACAATGCTGAAGAGAATAATGACAACAATATTCTTATTCCTGATCTTTGGGGAAAAATAATCTGTATTTTACCATTAAGTATTATATTAAATGTAGGTTTTTCATTCATGACCTTTATTATATTGAAGATGATAGAATTCTATTGCTACTATTTTAAGTGGATTTGGTCGAATGATTTTTCTGCATCTATTTGAGAGCCAGTCTTTGTTTTTGATCCTATTAATATGACATAGGACATGTATTGAATTTTGCAGAGTTTATTAAACCAAGTTTACATTCCTGGGATGTATCTCACTTGGTCATGGTGAATAATCCCTTCATATATTGCTAGATTTTATTTGCTTATATTTTGCAGAAAGCTTTTGCACCTTTGTTCATACTGGTATCATAGAAGAGTTGGGAAATATTGTTCTCTCTTCTATTTTGGATATGAGGTTTTGAAGGGTTAGTGTTTATTCTTAATTAAACATTTAGTAGAATTCACCAGCAAAGTAATCTGAGACTGGGGTTTCCTCTTTGGAAAATCTTTAAATTACAAACTCATTCACTGCTTGTTATTGGCCTATTCAAATTTTCTATTTAATATTTTTAATTCTATCAATTTTTGTTTAATGTATTGTAAAATTCAATATTAGGCAAAAACACTTTTATGATTACTTTGCCTTTCTGATTAATTGAGCCTTTTATCATTATTAAACAATTTCCTTTATTTTAATGATACATTCTTTTTCTTAAAATATATTTTATTTGATATTGAACTAGCTCTTCCATCCTTCTTCTGCATACTATTTGCATAGCATGTCTTCTTCCATCAATTTTATTTCTACTTGTATTTTTCTTCATGCTCAAAATGCGTATCTTCTAGACAGCACATAATTAGGTCTTGCTTTTTACCTTATCCATTCTGAAAATTCTTTCTGTTCATTGTGTATTCGATGTAATTATTAATACAACTCGTTTTTAATTTATCATTTTGTTATTTGTTTCCTATTTGGTCTGTTGTCGTTTCTCTTCACTTTTCTTTCTTTTTGTGGATTATTTGACTAGTATTAGAATTTGACTATTTTTTGTGTGTGGTTGTCCAGGAAATTATAATAGAAATCCCTAATGGTTCACAGGTTACTGGTAACATTGAACTACTACATACAAAATATGGAAATCTTACAGCCACCCCTGCACTGTCTTTTATACAAGAATGTTCATATGCATCACATTTACACACACTGCAACGATATAAAATAATGCTATCTATTTAGCTTTAAACAAATTCATGAATTATGTAGAATTTAAGGGCAGAATAGCAAAATAATTCTTTTGTTTTTACCCAGATATTTATAATCCCTATGCTCTCCAGTTCTTTCTATCTCCTTCTCCATACTTACACTCCCTGTCAACATTTACCTTCTTTTGGTCACTCTTCACTGCCTTCCTGTATCTATCTTTACACCATGTCCAGGTTTTATAGCTGTTTTCTGTTGGCAGGGTTGAAGACCTGTGTAGTAGAATCTGAACAATCATTAGCAGAAATGTGACTAAATGAATTTAAAGATCTCCTTATGTTGCTAAGTTTTATGATCCCAAGGCCATGGTTCTCTCTTACATTCAGCAAATAGTAGTTGTCCTTAATGGGCTAATACGCAAGTGTAGGAAACTCACAACAATGTATCTGGGAATCCTGAATAAATTAACATTTCCTTAAAATAATGTGTTATAAAAGCATTATCTGCTTTAATCCTAACAACATTGTATATTTTAAACCTAAGAGCAAATCTGTAGAGTATTTATAATACAGATTTTATAGAGTACAGAGGTTTAATAACATGTCTGACTTCACAACTGTCCAGCTCTAAGGCCAATAATTTTTCCAGCACACTGTGCTGCAGCAATTGAATATGGAGGCCATCCAATGGAAAAATAGATAAGCAGCCATAAGAAAAGTACAAGTCTTTTATTCCAGAAGCAATTCTGAAACTGAAACTTAGAATGTTCTGATTTACTGAGCCCACTGCTTGCATCTTGACCCAGGACAAGTTTTATCCATTGTCTATGAGTGATGAAGGAGTATCTTTTACAAACAAATAAAGGGGCCTGCCATGTGTTTCAAATTATTTACTTAAGATGTCTTGCCAATTCACTCACATAGAATGTTTCCTGCCAGTTGAAAGCCCAAATATTATAAATTGCTTTACATGAAATAAAACAGTGTCTCCCAAAGGTGGATACATAGATTATCTACAATATAAATGATTTAGAAAAACCTAAAGTATATAGATTTTGGACTATTGAGACCAGATGAGCTGACTTGGTAGATCTGCAGTAGGTTTTGCCAGTTTGCATTTTTAAAACCCTCCTCAAGTGATTTTGATGAACATTGAATTTTATAAACAATTGGAATAGGAGATCTCAAAAATAGAGGCCTGTAATGAAAAAGATTTTTGTTTTGTTCTTATGATAAATAAAACATACATTCCCGACTTTGAAGAGTTATTTGCATTTTTTATAATCAGATAAGTCCGATTTAAAAAGGGAATGCTAAATTTCTGAAATTATAGTAATCTAAAAACTGGCAAGAACAATTAGATAGCTGAGCAAGCAAATATTTTAACCTTATGGTGGGTCTATTATAGAATCTACCTTTATGACAGAAAGAAAAAACCAATGCAGTTTTCACACAGTTCTTGTTTAAATATAAGACACATGATCTGAGGCCATCCCTAAGGTGAGGTAAGAGATTACACTGGGGCATGTGCGCACTTAGGGTTACCTGTACATAGAAGTGATTTAGGAAGACATAGGTGTTGCAGGCTTCTGCTAGAAAAAATAACCAGATAAACAAATCATTATTTATCTGTATTCTTTTGAACAACAAACTTAAGTGGGTAGGGTTTCTCCTTTCTTCCTGAGCTGTCAGGTGGTCCTTTTGTTACTTTTAAAAGTTAAGAAGGAAGCCAGTGGTATTTAACTTTATTTATCCTCATTAAAATGCTGAAATCAATGAGGTTGAATAAGACCGTATAGGTTTCACTGAACACCAACTTATTGTAAAGACTTCAAGTCTATTCTCTTATAAAGCAAAGTGATAAAATTGTATTTCTAAGAATGAGTCACAAAGAGAACAAATCAAATGCAGAACACAGATTAATCAGTCTTCTTGCTAACAAGGAATTGAGAATTGAATTGATTTTATGGTTAAGGCTACAGATTGTATTGTGATTTAATTCAAATAAAATAAATAAAAATGAAAATGATTAGATTATTGTTGAGAAATAACCTTACAGTCAGAAATTTAAGAGTCAAATAGGGCTGTATAATATGTGGAAAATGTGGCATTTGGAATCTTCACAACACAGAGGATATTGAAAAAATGGTTCATGACTTTAATGACATAATCTAGTTGAGGATGAACTAAAAAATATAATTTTGGAAAATTATTACTTAAAAAAATAGAGGACAGTAAAGTTGTTAACAATTCTCCACCAAAGGAAGCAAATGTATATAGTGGAAGTCTGAACTATCATTCATACAAGTAACTTGATGTCAGACAACTTATCTAACCCCTCTCAACATAAAGTGTCTCCTCTAAAATCAGGATGATATTGTACTTCATATGGGTTAGTTGAAGGATTTAAAATGCTCACCTAACCAGAACATAATCCTTAGTAGATATACACTATAATTGTTACTTCTCTTTCTTCCTTTAGGCCCATATGAGAGGCACTGTGCTTGCAGAAAAGAAAAAGCAATGAACTAGAAATCAGGATGTCTGCCCTGTAGTCACTGTTCGGCTATTTACTGTCTATGTACCTGGGCAATCACTAGATACTCTTTATTCTTCAACCTCTGTTGAACAGACTTCATTCCAATTGCTTAACCACCACTTATATTTGCTTTTAAAAAGCCTAAAACACCATCCAATAATGCTATTATTATTAAACGGAAAGTTGAAGAAGAAAAACAAGATATTTTGATGTCAAAAGAAACAAAAATAACCTGTATTTTAGTCTAAATGATCCAGATTCACTGCCCATGTTCATTGCACTTACAAGGTAGGAATGAAATGTTCTGTACTTCCATTTCACATTGCTGATATAAGTGCAGCCACACAGTTTGAATGTGAAGAAAGGAGCAAAAGATATAAGAACACATCAGAATCCACTGGTGTGTTTAAATATATGTGTATGTATGTTTAAGCTCAGAGCTGGATTTCTACTCTTTTATGAAATTGTTTGTTAGATTTAACTAATATAGATCACAACAGTGAGCATTTGGTGTGCATTAGAGTTATAACATAAATACCTTTGTTTTTATTCACATTGAAAAATTATTTGGATTATGAATTTCATGGTTTCAAATCCTCATTTATAGCCATTTAATTGTTCATAGTAGTTTTTTATGATCCTTAATATTTCTGTATTATCAGTTATAATGTCTTCTCTTTCATTTCTGCTTTTATTTTTGAGTCTTTATTTTTCTCAGTTTAAAGTTTTGTTGATTTTATCTTTTCAAAAAAAGCTTAGTTTTAATGATCTTTTCTATAATCTTCCTAGTTTCTATTTTATTTCCGCTATGATCTTGGTTATTTCCTTACTCTACCTAACTTTGCATTTAGTTTGTTCTTTTTCTAGTTCTTTGAAATATAAATTAACTTATAAAAGAATGCATATATATATAAGCTTTGGTATATCATATACTCAGAAACCTGCTATCTCTCCTTTTTCTGAAATTCCACACATTTCGAATGCCACATAAGGCCTTTCGGATTTTTGTTTTGTTTTTAATACTATTGAATTAGAAATTTTTGCTAAATAGTCCAACCTCAGATGGGTGCCATACAAAAGATATAACTCAAAATTGTATGCATATTTTTCTTAGGACTTAGTACCTTCAATATTATAAACTAGAGGTAAGAAGAACAGTGATATGATATAAAACATTAAACTGCTTTCAATCAGAAAGTGAGTTGAATGATATATAATTTGGTTTGGCCAAAATTCCCTACCTACTCCTACTCCTTTCATTGACTCCTGGTTGTTAATTACAACAGGAAAAGTGGGAAATTCACAAACATTTGCAAAATGGACAACAAGCTCCTGAACAACCAGTAGGCCAAAGAAAAAAATCAAAGGAAAATTTTTTAAAAATCTTGAAAAAGTAAAAATGAACATATGACATACCAAAGCTTATGAAATGCAGCAAAAGCAGTTCTAAAGGGGATGTTTAAGGCAACAAATGATTATATTAAGAAAAAAGAAAGATGTCAAATAAACTTAATTTTATAAGTTATATTTATTTTATATATATTTTTATAAGTTATATATACAATATATATATTCTTTTATAAGTTAATTTATATTTCAAAGAACTAGAAAAAGAAGAACAAACTAAATTCAAAGTTAGGTAGAGAAAGGAAATAACCAAGATCATAGTGGAAATAAAATAGAAACTAGGAAGATTATAGAAAAGATCATTAAAACTAAGCTTTTTTTAAAAAAAGATAAACAAAATTGACAAAATTTTAACTAAACTGAGAAAAAAAGAGACTCAAAAATAAAATCAGAAATGAAAGAGAAGACATTATAACTGATAATACAGAAATATTAAGGATCATAAAAAACTACTATGAACAATTAAATGGCTATAAATTAGATAATCTGGAAGAAATGGATAAATTCCTAGCAATTTACAACCTACAAAGACTAAATCATAAAGAAATAGAAAATCTGAACAAATAATTAAATAAAGATTAAATCTGAACAGACAAATAATTAAATAAAGATTAAATCTGAACAGACAAATAATTAAATAAAGATTAAATCAGTAATCAAAAACCCCCCAACAGGGACACCTGGGTGACACAGTCAGTTAAATATCTGACTCTTGGTTTCAGCTCAGGTTGTGATCTCAGTTTTGGGGATAAGAGGAGGAGAGAGAAACGGCACAGGGAAAGGAAGTGGAGGGTTAACAGGACACCACAGAGACTTTTCTAAGGCCCTGTTTCCATCATCAGTGTGGAACAATATAAATTTAAAGACTGGAAGTCTAAATCTGATGAACTCCTTCAAAGTCACAGCCTCTTAGGGCACCTGGATGGTGCAGTAGGTTAAGCTTCTGACTCTTGGTTTTTAGCTCAGGTCCTGATTTCATGGTCCTGAGATTGAGCTCCAGGTTGGGCTCCATGCTCAGTGCAGAGTCTGTCTGAGATTCTCTCTCCCTCTCCTTCTGACCTTCCTGCTCATGCTTTCTCTCTTTCTCTCTCAAATAAATAAATCTAAAACAAACAAACAAAAACAAAAAACTTCTGAACAAATAAAAGTCTAGGACCAGATGGCTTCACTGGTGAATTCTATCAAACATTAAAAAATTAATAACACCAATCTTTCACAAACCTTTCCCAAGAACTGAAAGGAAAGAAATACTCCCCAATTCATTTTATGAGGTCAGCATTACCCTGATGCCAAAGCCAGACAAGGACACTACAAGAAAGGAAAATTACAGGCCAATATCACTGGTGAACATAGATGCAAAACTCCTCAAAAAAATATTAGCAACCCAAATTCAACAGTACATAAAAAAGAATCAAATACCACAATCAAGTGAGATTTATTTTTGGGATGTAAAGGTTATTCACATATGCAAATCAATAAACATGATATACCACATTAATAAGGATAAAAATTATATAATCATCTCAAACATGAAAAAAAATTTGACAAATTCAATATCTTTTATGATAAAAAATCCCAACAAATTGGGTATAAAAGGACAGAGTCTCACTATAACAAAAGCCATATATGACAAGCCCACAGCTAATGTCACACTTAGTGAAAAACAGAGCTTTTCCTCTAAGATCAGGACTAAAACAAGAATGCTTGTTCTCACCACTTTTACCCAACATAGTACTGGAAATACTACTAGAGTATTTTGGCAGTAAATAAATAGATAAATAAAAATAAAACACATACAAATCAGAAAGAAGTAAAATGGTCTCTATTTGCAGGTGATATTATATGCGTAAATACCTAAAGATTCCACCAAAAAACTAATAAATAAATTCAGTAAATTTGCAGACTACAAAATCAATATACAAAACTCAAATCCCAGATTCCTAGATACAGAGACAGAATGCTGGTTGCCAGAAGTGAGGGCTGTTGGGAATAGGGGGAAATGGGTAGAGGGGATTAAGAAGTACAAACTTCCAGCTGTAAAATAAATAAGTCATGGGCATGTAATGTACAGCCTGTGGAATACAGTCAATAATAAACTATTAACTTTTAAACTGACAGATGATAACTAGACTTACTGTAATGACCATTTCTGAATGTATACAAATATCAAATCACTATGTGTACACCCAAAACTAATAAAATATTGTACATCAATTGTATCTCAATTTAAAAAATCAGTAGCATTTCTATACTAAGAACAAACTATCAGAGAAATTAAGAAAAGAGTACCATTTAAAATATCAAGGGGTGGGAGCAAGATGGCAGAGGAGTAGGAGACCTGGATTTCGTCTGGTCTCAGGAATTCAGTTGCATAGGGATCAAACCATTCTGAACACCTATGACCTCAACAGGAGATCAAAGAAAAGAATAGCAACAACTCTCTGAACAGAAAAGCGAGCACTTTCTGGAAGGTAGGATGTGCAGAGAAGTGAATCTGAAGGTGATATTCGCGAGGATAGATGGAGGGGGAGGGGGCCTCTGTTCACGCTTCTGGCAAGTGATAGAGCCATGGAGCACAAAATCAGAACTTTTAGAAGTTGGCTCTGTTGAGGGACGTCGCTCCAGTGGCTAAGTGGGGGGTGGAAACCTCATGGGACAGTGTGGTCTCAGGACTCTTGGCGTCACAGAAAGACCCGGGGGTGCCTGAGTGCGGCAGAGCTCCCAGGTATCAGAGCAGGGAAGCCGGCTGCAGAGACGGAGCCAAGGCGCAGGCTCTCAGCTCAGGGTTGCCATAAACTGTGATCGGTGACAGTTGGGCCACTGCTCCTCCAGCAGGGACCCAACAAGCAGCAGATCTGGGGAGACGCCCTTCCTCCTGCAGAAGGGGTGGCACGGGAGTGCACCGCAGGGATCTGCTGGGTTTGGGACTCCACACAGTGTCTTGTGCCAGAGATAGAAACACTCGGTCACAGGCTGGGTGAGCACGGAGGGCGGCCAGAGACTGGGAAGACGGGAGTGACTGACTGCTTTTCTCTAGGGGGCGCTCTGAGGAACTGGGCCCCGAGTTCTCAGCTCCTTCTGGGCAGAGATTGGGAGGCCGCCATTTTCACTCTCATCCTCCAACGCTGTACAGAAAGCTTGCAGGGAACAAAAACTCCCGAGAGCAAACCCCAGCCGATTACTTAGCCTGGACCCGGTAAGGGCGGGGCAATTCCGCCTCCGGAAAAGACATTTGGGAACCACGAAAACAGGCCCCTCCCCCAGACGATCAGCACGAACAGCCAGCAAGCCAAGACCAAGTTTACCGATCAAGGAGAACAGGAGAACTCCAGCGCTAGGGGAATACTACACATAGAATTCATGGTTTTTCAAAGTTAATTTTTTGAACTGTTTTTTTCTTGAATTTTTCTTTTTCCCTTTTTCAACCATCATCTTATCAATCCCTTTTTTTAAAAAAACATTTTTATTTTTCATTTTTAGAGTCATATTCTATCCCTTCATAGTAGTTACCCTTATTTTTGGCATATATATATAAGTTGTTCTCTCTTTAAAATTTTGAGATACAGTTTCTTCTAACAGATCAAAATATACCCTAAATCTCTAATGTATGGCTTTGTTCTAGTCTCCTGCCTGATCACATTCTCTCCCCTTTTTTTTACTTTCTTTCTTTCCTTCTTTTTAATCCTCTTCTTTCTTTTTTCAAACACCTTCTTATAAATTCCTTTTTTAAATTTTTTTATAATTTTCATCATTACAGTCATATTCCATCCCTTCATCGTATCAACCCTTATTGTACATATATAAGTATTTCTTTCTTTGAAATTTTAGGAGGCACTTTCTTCTAACAGACCAAAACACACCCAAAATCTAGTGTGTGGCACTGATCTATGCACCAGCCTGATCATATTTGATCATATTCTGTTTTTTTTCTTTTGTCCTATTTTTCTTTGTTTTTGTTCTTTTTTTATTTTCACTTTCTTTTTTCTTTCTTTACCTTTCTTTTCCCCGGGTTTAGGTCTTTTCTGATTTGTTTAGAGTATATTTTCTGGGA
The DNA here is from genome assembly GCF_037043125.1 of Eumetopias jubatus. NCBI lineage: Eukaryota > Metazoa > Chordata > Mammalia > Carnivora > Otariidae > Eumetopias > Eumetopias jubatus. The sequence goes on from NW_028274808.1 coordinate 62,222,252, forward strand.
ACATTATTAACCTGTTAGCATTTTGTTCTCTCATTCATCTATTCTCCTCCGGACAAAATGACAAGACAAAAAAAAATCACCTCAACAAAAAGAACAAGAGGTAGTACTGTCTGCCAGGGACCTGCTCAATACGGACATCAGTGTGATTTCAGACCTACAGTTCAGAATCATAATTTTAAAGACACTACCTGGGCTTGAAAAAAGCATGTAAGTTATTAGAGAAACCATTTCTGGAGAAATAAAAGAACTAAAATCTAACCAAGTCGAAATCAAAAAGGCTATTAATGAGGTGCAATAAAAAATGGGGGAACTAACTACTAGGATAAATGAGGCAGAAGAGCAAATCAGCGATATAGAAGAAAAAATGATGGAAAATAAAGAAGCTGAGAAAAAGAGAGATAAACAACTACAGGATCACGAGGGCAGAATTTGAGAGATAAGACTAAAAACATTTAAAAAAAAAGATAAAACAACATTAGAATAATTGGGATCCCAGAAGAAGAAGAAAGAGAGAGAGGGGCAGAAGTTATATTGGAGCAAATTATAGCAGAGAACTTCTCTAATGTGGGGAAGGAAACGGGCATCAAATTCCAGGAGGCACAGAGAACACCTCTCAAAATAATAAAAATAGGTCAACACCCCGACATCTAATAGTAAAACTTACGAGTTTCAGAGACAAAGAGAAAATCCTGAAAGCAGCTCAGGAGAAGAGATATGTAACCTATAATGGTAAAAACATTAGATTGGCAACAGACCTATCCATGGAGACCTGGCAGGCCAGAAAGGACTGGCATGATATATTGAGAGCACTAAACGATAAAAATATGCAGCCAAGAACACTATATCCAGCTAGACTGTCATTGAAAATAGAAGGAGAGATAAAAAGCATCCAGGACAAACGAAAACTAAAGGAATTTGCAAACACGAAACCAGCCCTACAAGAAATATTGAAAGGGGACCTCTAAGCAAACACAGAGCCTAAAAGCAGAATAGACCAGAAAGGAACACAGACAATATACAGTAACAGTCACCTTACAGACAATACAAGGGCACTAAATTCATATCTTTCAATGGTTACCCTGAAAGTAAAAGGGCTAAATGTCCCAATCAAAAGACACAGACCATCAGATTGGATAAAAAAATAAGACCCATCAATACACTGTCTGCAAGAGACTCATTTTAGACCCAAAGTCACCCCCAGATTGAAAGTGATGGGGTGGAAAACCATTTACCATGTTAATGGACACCAAAAGAAAGCTGGGGTGGCAATCCTTATAACAGACATATTAGATTTTAAATCAAAGACTGTAATAAGAGATGAGGAAAGACACTATATCCTACTTAAAGGTCTATCCAACAAGAAGATCTAACAATTGTAAATATCTATGCCCCTAACATGGGAGTAGCCAATTATATAAAGCTATTAATAACAAAAGCAAAGAAACACATTGACAAAAATACAATAATAGTGGGAGACTCTAACACCCTCTGACTAAATGGACAGATAATCTAAGCAAAAGATCAATAAGGAAATAAAGACTTTAAATGACATACTGGACCAAATGAACTTCACAGACATGTTCAGAACATTCCATCCCAAAGCAACGGAATACACATTCTTCTCTAGTGCCCATGGAACATTCTCCAGAATAGATCACATCCTAGGTCACAAGTCAGGTCTCAACCGATACCAAAAGATTGGGATCATTCCCTGCATATTTTCAGACCACAATGCTTTGAAACTGGAACTCAATCACAAGAGGAAAGTTGGAAAGAACTCAAGTACATGGAGGCTAAAGAGCATCTTACTAAAGAATGAATAGGACAACCAGGAAATTAAATAAGAATTTAAAAAATTTCATGGAAACAAATGAAAATGAAAACATAACTACTCAAAATCTTTGGGATGCAACAAAGGCAGTCCTAAGAGGAATGTATATAACAATACAAGCCTTTCTCAAGAAACAAGAAAGGTCTCAAATACACAACCTAACCCTACAGCTAAAGGAGCCGGAGAAAGAACAGCAAATAAAGCCTAAACCCAGCAGGAGAAGAGAACTAATAAAGATCAGAGCAGAAATCAACGAAATAGAAACCAAAAGAACAGTAGAACAGATCAACGAAACTAGGAGCTGGTTCTTTGAAAGAATTAACAAGATTCATAAACCCCTTGCCAGACTTATCAAAAAGAAAAGAGAAAGGAACCAAATAAATAATATCATGAATGAAAGACGAGTGATCACAACCAACACCACAGAAATACAAACAATTCTAAGAACATATTATGAGCAACTCTATGCCAGCAAATTAGATAACCTGGAAGAAATGGGTGCATTCCTAGAGATGTATCAACTACCAAAATTGAACCAGGAAGAAATAGAAAACCTGAACAGACCTATAACCACTAAGGAAATTGAAGCAGTCATCAAAAATCTCCCAACAAAAAAAAGCCCAGGGCCAGACGGCTTCCCAGGGGAATTCTACCAAACATTTAAAGAAGAATTAATACCTATTCTCCTGAAACTGTTCCAAAAAGTAGAAATGGAAGAAAAACTTCCAAGCTCATTTTATGAGGCCACCATTACCTTGATCCCAAACGAGACAAAGACCCCATCAAAAAGGAGAATTACAGACCAATATCCTTGATGAACATGGATGCAAAAATTCTCACCAAATACTATACAATAGGATCCAACAGTACCTTAAAAGGATTATTCACCATGACCAAGTGGGATATATCCCTGGGCTGCAAGGTTGGTTCAGCATCCGCAAATCAATCAACGTGATACAATATATTAACAAAAGAAAGAACAAGAACCATATGATCCTCTCAATAGATGCAGAAAAAGTATTTGACAAAGTACAGCATCCTTTCTTGATCACTACTCTTCAGAGTATAGGGATAGAGGGTACATACCTCATATCATAAAGCTATCTATGAAAAACCTACAGCAAATATCATTCTCAATGGGGAAAAACTGAGAGCTTTCCCCCTAGGTTGGGAACGTGGCAGGGATGTCTACTATCACCACTGCTATTCAACATAGTATTAGAAGTCCTAGCCACAGCAATCAGACAACAAAAACAAATCAAAGGCATCCAAATCGGTAAAGAGGAAGTCAAACTCTCCCTCTTTGCAGATAATATGATACTTTATGTGGAAAACCGAAACGACTCCACCCCAAAACTGCTAGAACTCATACAGGAATTCAGTAAAGTGGTAGTATATAAAATCAATGCACAGAAATCAGTGGCATTCCTATACACCAACAACAAGACAGAAGAGAGAGAAATTAAGGAGTTGATCCCATTTACAATTGCACCCAAAACCATGAGATACCTAGGAATAAATCTGAACAAAGAGGCAAAGGATCTGTACTCAGAAAACTATAAAATACTCATGAAAGAAATTGGGAAGACACAAAGGAATGGAAAAACATTCCATTCTCATGGATTGGAAGAACAAACATTGTGAAGATGTCAATGCTATCTAGAGCAATCTAGACTGCACATTCTGCGCAATCCCCATCAAAATACCATCCACTTTTTCCAAGGAAATGGAACAAATAATCCTAAAATTTGTATGGAACTAGAAAAGACCCCAAATAACCACAGGAATATTGAAAAAGAAAAGCAAAGCTGGGGGCATCACAATTCCAGATTTCAAGCTCTATTACAAAGCTGTCATCATCAAGACAGTATGGTACTGGCACAAAAACAGACACATAGATCAATGGAACAGAATCGAGAGCCCAGAAATCGACCCTCAATTCTAGGGTCAACTCATCTTTGACAAAGCAGGAAAGAATATCCTATGGAAAAAAGACAGTCTCTTCAACAAATGGTGTTGGGAAAATTGGACAGCACATGCAGAAGAATGAAACTGGACCATTTCCTTACACCACACACAAAAATAGACTCCAAATGGTTGAAGGACCTCAATGTGAGACAGGAGTCCATCAAAATCCTAAAGAAGAACACAGGCAGCAACCTCTTCTACCTCAGCCACAGCAACTTCTTCCTAGAAACATCGCCAAAGGCAAGGGAAGCAAGGGAAAAAATGAACTATTGGGATTTCATCAAGATAAAAAGCTTTTGCACAGCAAAAGAAATAGTCAACAAAACCAAAAGACAACCGACAGAATGAAAGAAGATATTTGCAAATGACATATCAGATAAAGGGCTAGTATCCAAAATCTATAGAGAAGTTATCAAACTCAACACCCAAAGAACAAATAATCCAATCAAGAAATGGGCAAAAGACATGAACAGACATTTTTCCAAAGAAGACATCCAAATGGCCAACAGACACATGAAAAAGTGCTCAACAGCGCTCGGCATCAGGGAAATCCAAATCAAAACCTCAATGAGATATCACCTCACACCAGTCAGAATGGTTAAAATTAACAAGTGAGAAAATGACAGATGTTGGCGGGGATGTGGAGAAAGGGGAACCCTCCTACACTGTTGGTGGGAATGCAAGCTGGTACAACCACTCTGGAAAACAGTATGGAGGTTCCTCAAAAAGTTGAAAATAGTTACCATATGATCCAGCAATTGCACTACTGGATATTTACCACAAAGATACAAATGTAGGGATCCGAAGGGGTACGTGCACCCCAATGTTTATAGCAACAATGTCCACAATAGCCAAACTGTGGAAAAAGTTAAATGTCCATCTACAGATGAATGGATAAGGAAGATGTGGTATATATACACAATAGAATATTATGCAGCCATCAAAAGGAATGAGATCTTGCCGTTTGCAACAACGTGGATGGAACTGGAGGGTGTTATGCTGAGTGAAGTACATCAATCAGAGAAAGACATGTATCATATGACCTCACTGATATGAGGAATTCTTAATCTCAGGAAACAAACTGAGGGTTGCTGGAGTGGTGGGGGGTGGGATGGATGGGGTGGCTGGGTGATAGACATTGGGGAGGGTATGTGCTGTGGTGAGCGCTGTTAATTGTGCAAGACTGTTGAATCACAGATCTGTACCTCTGAAACAAATAATGCAATATATGTTAAGAAAAAAAAAGATAGCAGGAGGGGAAGAATGAAGGTGGGTAAATCGGAGGGGGAGACAAACCATGAGAGACGATGGACTCTGAAAAACAAACTGAGGGTTCTAGAGGGGAGGGCAGTGGGGGGATGCATTAGCCTGGTGATGGGTATTAAAGAGGGCATGTTCTGCGTGGAGCACTGGGTGTTATGCACAAACAACGAATCATGGAACACTACATCAAAAACTAATGATGTAATGTATGGTGATTAACATAACAATAAAAAATTTAAAAAAAAATAAAATATCAAGGGGCGCCTGGTTAGCTCAGTCGGTTAGTTGTCTACCTTCAGCTCAGGTGGTGATCTCATGGTCCTGGGATCAAGCCTTGTGTCAGTCTCACCACTCAGGGAGGAGTCTGCTTCTTCCTCTGCTCCTCTCCCTGCTCGTGCTTTCTCTCTCTCTCTCTCTCCCTGTCTCTCTCTCTCTCTTTCTCTCAAATAAATAAATAAAACCTTTTAAAAAAATAAAATATCACCCAAAGAATAAAATATTTAGGAATAAATTATCCAAGGAGGTAAAAGAAATGTACACTGAAAACTAGAAAACATTGAGGAAAGATATTGAAGACACAAATGGAAAGATATCCTATGATCATGGATTGGAAGAATTAATATTATTAAAAATCCATAGTACTGAAAATAATCTACACATTCAATGCAATACGTATCAAAATTCCAGTGGCATGTTTCACGGGAATAGGAAATACAATCTTAAAATTTGCATGGAACCACAAAAGACTGAATAGCTAAAGTAATCCTGAAAAAGACAATAAACAAACAAATCCATAGGTATCACACTTCTTGCTTTCAAACTATATTGCAGAGCGATAGTAATCAAAACAGTATGGGTGGCATAAAAACAAACACATGGATCAATAGAACAGAATAAAGAACCCAGTAATACACCCATCCATATATGGTCATTTAAGTTACAATAGAGTAGCCAAGAATTATACATTGGAGAAAGGATAATGTCTTTAAAAATGGTATTGGGAAAACTGAACATCCACATGCAAAAGAATGAAAATGGACCTTACCTATACCATACACAAAAAGCAAATCAAAATGGATTAAATTCTTTAACATAAGACCGAAAATCATAATGGATGGTAAACTTAACATTGGTCTTTAGAATGAATTTTTTTATTTGACCCAAAACCAAGGGCAACAAAAGCGAAAATAAGCAAGTAGGATCATGTTAATCTAAAAAGCTTCTGTGCAGCAAAGGAATCCATCAACAAAATGAAAAGGCAATCTATTGAATGGGAGAAAATATCTACAGACTACCTATCAGATAAAGGATTAATATGCAAAATACACAAGGAACTCATATAACACATTAGCAAAAAAAAAAAAAAAACAAAGGAAACAGGTGAGGTGTCGGTTACGTTAATTAACTAAATGGCGAGAATCCTTTTACAATGTATATGTGTATCAAAACATGATTTTGCACACTTTAAATATATTACAATTTTATTTGTCCACCGTATCTGAAACTAGCTGATTTTAAAAAGTGGGAGCGATAAGCATCAGTTTGTATTTTCTAAAATATTATTCCCGGGCGCCCAGGTGGCTTAGTTGGTTAAATGTCTGACTCTTGGTTTCGGCCCAGGTCATGTTTCTTGGGTGCGATCATGGAGCGATCAAGCTCCATGTCAGGCTCTGTGCCCTGCAGGGAGTTTACTTAAATATTCTCTCCCTCTGCCCCCCCACCACCACTCGCACTCTTTCTCTCTCTTTCTAAAATAAATAAATATTAAAAACTAAAATAAAATATAAAATATTCCATCACAAGTATCCCAAAGTTGTCTTTTCTAACCTCAACATTATATGAAAATGAACCTGACAATTTCTTTTTGTTTGTTTTTCAGTATAATTTCATATCCTGAAGGAAAAACTAAAACAAATGCAGCAATGGAGAGAGCACATTTTAAGCATACTGTTACATATTTTGTTTTTAAACACTCTTTCTCAGAATGCAATAGGAATCAGTTACAGAGCAAACTTTGTTCTTCATCTTAAAGCTGTGACTAAAACTATCATGTTGGAGGCAAATAATTGATTCCAAGACAGGTGAGTTTGAAAAACAGGTTGAGCAAAGGAGAGAAAAATAGCAAGCCCTTGGAGTTGTGACTGAGGTCCCAAAGGTACTGGTTTTCCAAAGGTGGACCTGGCCAGTACAAAAATCTCCCAGTATGGAAGTTTTATTTTTGATATTTCTGATTATGGCCTCTGAATTCCAATATACTAATTCCAACATATTTTAATTAAATCAGCATAAACTGAAGCTATTTTGGAAGTACACTAATCTTCAGAGGTGTACTCCAAGTTGTATACATCCAAGTTGTAACTACTGGAAATGAGTGACTAAATTGTGTCTAACGAGATGGTAGGACAGATGAATCATGAATAAGAAGCATTAATATTATTTCTTATTTGCATCTTTTCATAAGCACCAAAGCTCAGGTTGAACATTTGTTTCTTAAGATTTCAGCTTTTGCCATTCTGAAATGAGAACGTTAGTATGGATGTGATCTACATTTGCATTTATTCAATCTCTTTAAAACTGTGACATTAACAGTAACCAGGATAAGTTTTAAATCACGTTATTTTTGCATCTGCAAGTTCAGTTCTAATTCTAATATGTATCTCACTCATTACATGTGGGATCTTTATTTTCTGATACTTATGAAAGCTTCTTTAAATACCCAAGTGTCAGGGACCCCCATAAGTCAAATGCAGCAAAACTTTAGTGATGTAAAATGTCTACAAATGTACTTGGAATAAAAATTTTTATGCTAACTCTGGTTCCTGTCATGAAAACATAAAAAGTCTGGCTGTTGTTACATACTGAGTATCTTTTCCTACACATCCCTTTTGATAGTCAATTATCCAAAGCTACAGATTTGATAATTTACTTCTTTTATCCTATATCTAAAGGCTACAAAGAGGGTAAAGTATTTGAGTTAATGCAGTTTTAGTTGTGAGAGAAATAAATTATAAAGCATGGTAATAATAGCTGCTTTGACCTTGAACAGAAGGTCAATTTTTGCAGGTCAGAATATTTATTATTAGAAAACTCTCTGTTATATAATCTAATTCTTCTACCGTTTGATATAAATGGAGGGTTGCCCCTAAATGCCCTTTCCTTCCTAAGTACAGCAGGGAAATCGGGTGCTGCAATGATTGTCTGATAAGTTTTATTTCAGCAAGCAACAAAATCAATCAAGGATGTTCAATGGAAACCACAAAGAGGAGAGGATTAATGCATTATTTAGGGAAAAGGAGTCTTTCTACTTCAAGCCTATGCCACAAGTGTGAATATAATGAATGGTTGCCTGAATCCTTCTTTTGTTTACACTCTTCTTTTCACTTAGGTTATTTTTCATTTCAGAGATTCCCAGAGGGCTTATTTTCATCTCAGCTGATTTTTTTTTAAAGCACCACAAAGGCAACTTCTAATTCACATAGATTTTAGGAAAAGGGTATCTCTGTTCATTCGCAGAAGGAAAATCAAGTTTAAGTGTATAGGCTGCACGTGATATGAAAAAGATGTTTTCCAGAGGTTTTCTTGTTACTATTTCAGGTTTTAGAAAGTTTACTCATAGTGTGGTAACATTTAGAACTGTCAGGTTATTTCATCATTTTCAAATGACTTAAATTAAAAAAAAAATTCTTATATGTGGTACATTGCTGTGTCTATACAGCATCTGTAATGAAAGCTTCCCTATAACATATTAGGATGTCCCAAACTGCACCTGGTTTGTTTCCCTAGTAGTTCACTCCATTGTTTGTTTTAGATATGTATGCGAAAAAGCAGCCTTTGTGGGTCATCTGATTCTGTCTACACATTAATACTTTCTTCATACTGTATTGAAAACCCATTCCCTTGTTTTGCAAAATTAATTTGACGAAAACCAACTGGCCACATTTGAATAACAGTTTCTCATATCCTATTAAAGTTATATGCATGACTTGAATGTGTTCTCTTTTAGCAGTTAATTATTTAGCTATATGGGCTTTCTGCTATCATTTTAGTCATTCATCATATTTCTATTGGTTACCTAGTATACAATAACCCCAGTACTAGGCACTAATAAACATAACATAGATCCTGTGCTCAAAGAACTGAGTCTCATAACAGAATCAGAAACATAAAATATTTTCACAGAATGCATGATGATTTAAAAATATGAGCCTTATCGTTATGGAAAAATAGGAAAAAAAGTACCAGTTCTATTTGTGAGAAGGCCTTTGAGTTAGGAGATATCTAAATTAGGTCTGTAAAAGTGAGTAGTCGTTGTAAGGACAAACAGCAGTGCAAGCGTGTAAAGGCAAACAGATCGTAACAGCATGGATTCATTCAAAAATTTGTAATAATTTCTCTTTGTGTGTGAAATTAAGCAAGGGAATGGGGAACGAGTCAGTATGATCATGAAAAAGTATACAGGACTAAGATTATTATTGACAATATTGGCGTATCCTATTTGTCCAGCAGAGTTTCTCTCCTAGGTGTCTATGTTTCTTAAGAAAGAATTTGTGTTTTGCTGTCAGTGAAGTGCTCTATAAATGTCAATTAGATCAAGTTGATTGATATGGTTAAGTCTTCTATATCCTTTGTGTCTATTTGTCAGCTATTGAGAAGTGGTACTAAAATCTTTGTATATTATTGTTGATTTATCTATGCCTCTTTGTAGTTCTGTTTTTGCTTCATGTATTTTGAAGCCCTGTTAATGGTTAGTTGAGCTTTTAGGATTGATTCATTTACCATTGTGAATACCCACATTATCTCTGCTAATATATATACTTTTTATTGCATAATCTACTTTTTCTGATATTAATATAAACACCCCAGTTCTCTTTAGATTGATATTAGCATCTATAGTTTTGCACATTACTTTATTTTTAACATAGTTATGTCTTCCCAAGTAAAGGGTCTTGCCTATAGACAGCATGTACTTGAATCTTTTTTTTATTTTAAAGATTTTTATTTATTTATTGAGAGAGAGAGAATGGTAGAGAGAGAGCATGAGAGGGAGGAAAGTCAGAGGGAGAAGCAGACTCCCCGCTGAGCAGGGAGCCCGATGTGGGACTCGATCCCAAGACTCCAGGATCATGACCTGAGCCGAAGGCAGTCACCCAACCAACTGAGCCACCCAGGCGCCCATGTACTTGAATCTTGCTTTGTTTTTTTTATCTAATCTGATAATCTCTGCTATTCAACTGGGATGCTTACTCACTCAATCTATAATCAATGTGTTTATTTATGTGGGTGGGATTAAATCCAACATTTACTATTTGTTTTCTTTTTTTTCGTCTATGCCTTTCTTCCTCTTTCTCTTTTGATGACTTCTTAAATTAAATGAATATGTTTTTATAATTTCATGTTGTCATCTGTGGAGTTTTTGATGATAACTTTTTGTTTTGTTATTTTAGTGGACGTTTTTAAAATTTAAAGTATATATCTTTAATTTGTTACACTCTACCTTTAGTGATATTTTGCCACTTTATGTATAAGGACTTGGAACACTTCTGTTTATCCCCAACGTTCCTTGATGTTATTATTCTCATTGTATATATGTAATAAACCACAGAAATCTTTGTTACTGTGTTAGCTTTAGTGAGTTCATTACCTTTTTAAGAGATTTAACTGTGAAGGAAATAAGATTTTTTATATGTATTCATGTCTTTGTTATTTCTGGTACCCTTCATTCCATTGGCAGATTCAGATTTCCACTAGTTACTATTTTCCTTATGCTTTAAGATCTTCCTTGAATGTTTCTTGTAGTGCAGGTCTTCTGGTAATGAAGTCTTTGTACATGTGAAAAACTCTTCATTTAATTTTGCTTTGAAAGGTATTTTCCCTAGGTAAAGAATTGTGTTGGATATTTTATTTTTCTCTAAAGAGCTTGTCTTGATTCTGATAAGAAATCTGTTGTCATCTGTTTGTTTCTCTGTCATTCTGCAAGCAATGTGTCTTTTTTCTTTGGCTGCTTTTTTGGTTATAAACAATTTTATTATCTTTTTTTGTGGCGTTTCCTTCATGTTTCTTGTGATTGTGGTTATTGAGTTTCTTGGATTTGTAGATTTAGAATTTTCATAATACATAGGTTTTCAGGACACCTGGGTAGCTCAATTGGTTAAAGGTCTGCCTTTGGCTCGGGTCATGATCCTAGAGTCCGGCATTGGGGTCCTTGCTCAGCGGGGAGCCTGCTTCTCCCTCTGCCTCTCCCTGTGCTTGTGCGCATGCTCTCTCTCTCTTGCTCTCTCTCTCTGACAAATAAATAATTAAAAAAAAATCTAAAAAAATAAAAAGACTTTTTTTTTAGCATGGTGATGAAATTTATTTTGACTGATAATTCACAAAGATCCTAATCAATCATGGTTAGTGGGCCCAAATTATGAGCTTAAAAGACATTTTTTTTCCCAAAAATTTGTTTGCCCCTCCCCACCTTTAAAGATTCCATTTGTTTGTGAATGAGGCCACCTAAAGTTGTTCCATGTCTCACTCATGGTCTGATTTCTTTTTCCAGAGTTTTTTGTATTTATGTTTTATTTTGGTTAGTTTCTATTGCTATATCTTCAAGTTCACTAAAGTTTTTCCTCTAATAGCTAGCTTGTGTTTAATCCCATCTAGTGCATTTTTTTTAACCTCACATACTGTAGTATTTTTGTTCTCTCAAATCTCAGGTACTCTATTATGAAATACAGCATGTTTTCTCAGCCCAGTGAAACTTCAGCTTTCTGCTCTCAATCTATTCTACAACCATCAGTTGCAAATACCCTAAAGGAAAATACTGGCATGAATGTGGGATTTTTTGGAGTGCTTTTATTTCTCAGGGCTCATAGCTTTTAAAGCATTGCCAATATTGGTTACTTTCCAATGCCTTCAAATGATTGCTGTATGTGTTTTGTCCAACTTTTATACTTGCTTTTAGTAGAGGATTAAACTGATAGAAACCTCTCGGAAATGGCAAAATCAGATGTACATAGCTGAAGAACTTGGACAGAAAAAGACAACTCTGGAAGTTAGGACATTCAAGAAAATCATATAAATGCTAAAAAAGGATTTATACATTAATAAATTCAGTAAATGTATTCATTAAATCATGAGACATAGATTAATTCTGGAAGATAAAATAATAGACTTCAGTATCAGAATAAAAAATACACAGAGGTGGAAATTTTAAGCCTAAAAAGAGACTCTGTTACTAAATTCAGAATACCTAACACATGAATACCAGTAGTTTGAAACTGAAATAAAGGAAGTGCCATAATTAAAACTCAAATAACAGTCCTATAAATAATAAATTCAACAAATTACAGGATGGATTGATAAGAAAGAAAAACACTTTAATACATCTTCAGGTAGGATTTTTAAACTCTAAAGATAAAATGAAATCATCATAAACCTCTAAACAGAAAAAACAAGTTGCCCTTTAAGTCAGATTGGCAGTAGACTTTGTGTCTGTACCCATGGAAATGAAAAGTCAAAAGAATAACACAAACTATTGAGACAAAAAGAGTATTTAAAAAACTTATATCCTTACAATATGGTATTTAGAGTTTATGCTAAAAATATATGTTGGTAAACATGCAAAAATGTAGAAAGTATATTAGCCTAGCACATAGGAAAATACTTGTAGTGGGGAGGATGGGCCTGAATAAATTAATGATCCAGAAGAGTTTTAACAATATGAGCTGAAAGAAGAGAGGAACAGAAAATACATGACTGTAATAAAAGTGCAAAATAAAAAACACTAGGGTGTATTATGCTAAGTGAAATAAGTCAGTCAGAGAAAGACAAATATCACATGATTTTACTCATATGTAGAATTTAAGAAACAAAACAAACAAGCCAAAGGGGAAAAGAAGGGGGAGAGAAAGAGGCAATCCAAGAAACAGACTTTCAACTATAGAGAACAAACTGATGAAAACCAGAGGGGAGGTGGGTGAGGAGATGTGTTACGTAGGTGATGGGGATGAAGGAGGGCACTTGTGATGAGCATCAGGTGATGTATGGAAGTGTCAAATCACTATATTGTGCACTGAAACTAATATCACACTGCATGGTAACTAACTGGAATTTAAATACAAACTTAAAAAAAACACTAAACGGAGTGCTGTGAGTTGTGTAAGACTGATGAATCACAGACCTGTACCCCTGAAACAAATAATATATTATATGTTAATAAAAAAAATTAAAACAAAACAAAACAAAAAAACACTAAATGGACAAGAAATAATGTAATAGCAATTGTAATAATAGTCTAAAATTTAAGGGTGGACTACCTTAGCAGAAACTTAGTTTTCACAATGAGAAAAAGAAAGGCAAAGGCAGTTCAAGGGATTCATCTAAGGAAGAGGAATATTGATATGAGGGGAGGAGATGGAGGAGTTATTATAAAAATTCTTATTTATGTTTATCTTGTGGTATGTAGGGGGCACTGTAGGCATGGAGGTAGAGGAAATGAATTAGCATCCCTGTGGATCAAAGATTCATCTTGTCTTTCTTAGTGGACAAATAGTCAATTTGAGAATTATTATTTTGTTAAAGAACCATGCATTTCATGTGTCTGTTGGCCATTTGGATGTCTTCTTTGGAAAAATGTCTGTTCATGTCTTCTGCCCATTTCTTGATTGGGTTATTTGTTCTTTGGGTATTGATTTTGATAAGTTCTTTATAGATTTTGGATACTAGCCCTTTATCTGATAAGTCATTTGCAAATATCTTCTCCCATTCTGTCGGTTGTCTTTTGGTTTTGTGGACTGTTTCCTTTGCTGTGCAAAAGCTTTTTATCTTGATGAAGTCCCAATGGTTCATTTTTAACTTTGTTTCCCTTGCCTTTGGCGATGTTTCTAGGAAGAAGTTGCTGAAGCTGAGGTCAAAGAAGTTGCTGCCTGTGTTCTCCTCTAGGATTTTGATGGACTCCTGTCTCACATTGAGGTCTTTCAACCATTTGGAGTCTATTTTTGTGTGTGGTGTAAGGAAATGGTCCAGTTTCATTCTTCTGCATGTGGCTGTCCAATTTTCCCAACACCATTTGTTGAAGAGACTGTCTTTTTTCCATTGGACATTCTTTCCTGCTTTGTCAAAGATTAGTTGACTATAGACCAACAGACACATGAAAAAGTGCTCATCATTGCTCAGCATCAGGGAAATCCAAATCAAAACCTCAATGAGACACCACTCACACCAGTCAGAATGGCTAAAATTAACAAGGCAGGAAATGACAGATGTTGGTGAGGATGTGGAGAAAGGGGAACCCTCCTACACTCTTGGTGGGAATGCAAGCTGGTGCAGCCACTCTGGAAAACAGTATGGAGGTTCTTCAAAAGGTTGAAAATAGAGCTACCCTACAACCCAGGAATTGCACTAATGACTATTTACCCCAAAGATACAAATGTAGGGATCCAAAGGGGTACGTGCACCCCAGTGTTTATAGCAGCAATGTCCACAATAGCCAAACTATGGAAAGGGCCAAGATGTCCATCAACAGATAAATGGATAAAGAAGATGTGGTATATATACACAATGGAATATTATGCAGCCATCAAAAAATGAAATTTTTGCAACCACATGGATGGAACTAGAAGGTATTATGCTAAGGGAAATAAGTCAATCAGAGAAAAACATATATGATCTCACTGATATGAGGAATTCTTAACCTCAGGAAACAAACTGAGGGTTGCTGGAGTGGTAGGGGTGGGAGGGATGGGGTGGCTGGGTGATAGACATTGGGGGAGGGTATGAGCTATGGTGAGCACTGTGAATTGTGTAAGACTGATGGATCACAGACCTGTACCTCTGAAACATATAATACATTATATGTTAAAAAAGAAGAAGAAGATAGTAGGAAGGGAAAAATGAATAGGGGGAAATCAGAGGGGGAGATGAACCATGAGAAACTATGGACTCTGAGAAACAAACTGAAGGTTCTAGAGGGAAGGGGTGTGGGGGGTTGGGTTAGGCTGGTTACGGGTATTAAAGAGGGCATGTATTGAATGGAGCACTGGGTGTTATACGCAAACAATGAACCATGGAACACTACATCAAAAACTAATGATGTAATGTATGGTGATTAACATAACAATAAAAAATTTAATAAAAAAAGATTTATTTATTTACATGAGAGAGAAAGAGAGAGAGATAGTGTGCATGGTGGGAGGGACAGAGGGAGAGAATCTTCAAGCAGACTCCATGCTGAGCACAGAGCCTAACACAGGGCTAGATCTCATGACCCACGAGATTATGACCTGAGCTTAAACCAAGAGTCGGTTGCTCAACCAACTGAGCAACCCAGCCACCCCTATATATGATATTTTTTAATTCAAGTTATTCTTGTGATCTAATAGTTTTTGGCTTATGCTTTGGCTACTATGTTTCATACATATAATTTGTAATGGTTATCTCTTTGTTAGATTTACATCTTCTTAAATTAATGTTTACTTGTACTTTGTTTATTAACTCTAGCTTACATGTATCTATAATAGTTGTGCTAAATTCTTTATTTTCTACTTTTGTCACTTTAAGAATTTTTGTTGTTTAACAATTTTATCAGGCTCTGCATTTTAATGTGAGTTTCTAGTGTATTCACATTTAATATATGGCAAGTATATTTTATTTTTACATTTTACAACTTATATTGTTTCCTTCATTTTTAAAAATCATTTTAATATGACCAAAATTTTTTGCACTGTATTCCCCCCTGAGTTAGTTTATGAGATCTTCTCTTCTTTTCTACCCATTTTAAACTTAATTTTTTTCTATAACACTTACTTACAAGTTAAAAATCAATTTAGAATTCTTTATAACTGGAAACTTAGGGGGGGAAATTCATGCATTGGGGAAACTAGGCTTGCTTCCTCTTAGATGGATGTCAAATAATATTTAAAGATAAATGTTAACAATTCTGTCTCAACCATGATACTCTTTTTCAGATACCGTTTTTTTTTGTTTGTTTGTTTGGTTTGGTTTGGTTTGGTTTGGTTTGGTTTGGTTTGGTTTGGTTTGGTTTGGTTTGGCTTGGTTTGGTTTTCCCATCATGGGCAATGAAAGACTAATTTTGTCTCTTGAAGTATCATCCTGAAAAAATGGTTACCATCTGTATTTACAATACAGAGAAGTGTCTATGCAGTAGATTTATAAGTGTTCTACCTCTATGTTTTAGCTGTAACCACCTTAATCCATTCTTATAGGTCAAACAATTTGTTAGAGCCTGTAACTGGTTAAAACACATGCTACTCTCTTAAATGTAAAGTTGACAAAACAGAGAATATTAATACAATTACATGCTGACCTATTTTTAAAGTCCTCATTTAGAGCTGCATCACTTTCAAAGGTTTCAAAGGATCTGCCCTATATATTTTTAGGTCAGAATAGCAGTAGAAATAAAGGTTCTCCTGATGGATGAGCTAATTTTGCATTTCACTAAAACACAGTTATAAATAGTTACTAATGATTTTTTAGAGACTTTGATGGTTTCTAGCATACTATACATATTAATTATCTAATCATTCTAAGCTCTTTGATTTTTCTCAAGAGGAAGATGCTACAGGAAGTGAAAAATTTATAGCCTGAGCCTGTAGATGCATTAAATAGACACAAGCATGAATCACATGGGTCCCATGGATCACACGTGACAGACAGAGCTGTGCAATGGTGAGCAGCAATTGTGCTAACCATATTGCTTTCATCCAGGTTCCTTGGAAGCTTACATAAAAAAATATACATTATAAAACTGTGTTGCCATTGCAAAATGATGGAAGGAATGCTACAAGGTCTTGAGGCAGAGAGAAGAAATGTGAATGTATTCACCAGGACAAACCAGGTTATGCTATGGTAACCAGCAATCCCTAAATCTCAGTGCCTCCTACTGGGATATTCTTTTTCTTTTTCTTTTTTTTCCTCAATGACTTACCCTGTGCAAGTTGCTGAATTGTCACTGATATAATGGTAATTTGAAGCCCTGGGCTAGTGTAAGAGCCACTTTATTGAATATTACCTGTTGCCCTATCAGAAATAAGGGACTTCTGGAGAGTCTCACACAAGTAATTAAATGCTTCGCTTATATCCACATATTAACCATTTACAACTCTTCAACCAGAAATGTCCATGTCCCTCTACCTACCCAAAAGTGAGCCATGAAGTACAGTTTTTTGGTGATTAGCACTATCTTGCAGCATATGTGCACAAGCCGTTTTGCCTTTATATTTGCCTCATGAATATACTAGACAGAGTTTTCTGATATGCCCTATTTAGTGTTAGTCCTTTTTTCATAGAGATTGTGTATCAGATGACCTGTCAAATACAATCGAGTTAATCATGACCAGTGCCTGATAAGGACCATGAGGTGTTTCCTTAAATTTATCTGAGGTAAATTATGTCTGTTTGATAAATATATGATGAAGAACTTTAGGACTCTATGAAGACAAAACTTAGGGTAGAAAAGAAATTATATCGACTAATGTATAAATAAGTGTAATAAAACAAAAATAAACATGTTTAACCTGCATATCCTTTTTTGTATGTTAATAAAATAATAACTGTATACTATTTCATTTAATAAATGCATCATAATTTATTACCTTTTTCCTATTTTGAAGCTTTTATGCTTCATATTCTCAAGGTCATAGACAACATTAAAATGGATATGTAATTGCAAAGTGTTTTTTCTGAATTTTTAAGTTCTTCACATAAGATAAATAAATAGAAATTAAATTACTGAGACAAATATGAGGATGTTTAAAGCTCTTTGTCAAATTACTTAGCTGTTGAATTATTTATTTATTCAAAAATATTTCTGGAAGACGACATCCTATGCCAGTCACTTTCCTAGTTGACTACACGGGCACACACATATATATGCATACAAACAAACCAACAAAAGAATTATCTCTGATGTTAAGAAATTTATATTCTAGTGGGGTAAAACTAATAATAAGAAAGTAGATTAACAAGATAATTTCAGACTACCAAAGTGCCCTGAAAACAGTACACCAAGATACTATGATACAGACTGGAAGCCTCTCTAAGAAATGGGGGCAGGGGCCTCTCTAAGGAAAGTTTATTTGAGCCAATGATAAACTGTCATGGGGGGAGCCATCAAAGTGAAAGGTTTGTGTAAGATCTTTCATAAATATATGAATGCCAGTTTCACTGCGTAGGGGCAGCTATAATTATTCTTAGTTATTTAACTTTGTAGATCTTTTTTTTTTAAGATTTTATTTATTTATTTCACAGAGAGATAGCAAGAGCAGGAACACAAGCAGGTGGAGTGGGAGAGGGAGAGGGAGAAGCAGGCTTCCCCCCCGAGGAGGGAGCCCAATGTGGGGCTCGATCCCAGGACCCTGGGACCATGACCTGAGCCCAAGGCACACGCTTAACGGACTGAGCCAACCAGGAGCCCCTAACTTTGTAGATCTTATAGATGAAAATTTGTGAATGATTTTGTTCTCATTTGAAACATAAATAGTCCTAAGAGGGAGAGTAAAACAAATGATCCTTCATTCGCATCTGGTGTAAACTGATATATCAAGTCCTAAAGTAAGGGATAGGCAAAGTGGGATTTTGAGAGAGTAGGTTTGGAACATGCAATGTAGTGCCTGGAAAAGACCAGACTGGGAGTTACAAGCTGTTGGAAAGAGATCTGAACCATAGGAAAGAGTGACCATAAAGACAAGTGAGTAGGCAATGATTATTTATTCTCTGCTTTACATTTCAGCCACAGAAAAGCTTTGCTGCATAAACTGTTTCTTTTATCCTTTGTCAAATTCTCTCTTTGCACTTATCTCATCATCTCTCTCCCTCATTTTATCAATATTACAATTTCTTCTTTGGTAAAAATGCACTAAAAACACATCATTACCACTCTGCTTGATTATTGTTTTTCCTTTAATCTGTAAACACCCACCAAAGCAATAATCCTCAAGTGAATTAGCAGTGGTGACATTCGGAGACTGAGATTTTTAATACGGGATTTCTTTAAGTGTCTGAATAACTTCTGGGTATCTCTTATTTACTGATTACCTTAAGTTATCTGGATGCCTGATTTAACTGAAAATTGTCTTTTTCCCCCATGTACACAATTTAATGAATTGAAATACCATGGTAAAAGTAAGCCAATATTTCTTCTTTGGAGAAGCCACCATCACTTTTCCTGAGAAGACATGTTCCTCACACTTTCAGAACTCATAAACAGAGGTAATGCATGTAGAAGCACTGCCCACAAATCCACATCAGGACTTTCATTACTAGACAAGTGAGTGTGAGGCTCTCAGTGGATCAAAAACATACATGGATTTCCTTTTATCACAGAAGCAACACTTCCATTGTCAAAATTGAACATCTTAAATGGTTAAGATAAAAAAATAAAAATTAAAAAATGGTTATGATAAGCACTAAACTGGTTAAAATAGGCATTAAAACTACAGTAAAATTGCTTATTTTTTAGAAATAATTTTTATTTCAAAAGGGCTATGTATATGGATTAAGTAATTGTATGCCTCTATTCGGTACCTAAAATATTTAAAAATAAAATGGAAAATACTTGGTGGAATTCAAAATATAAGTTAAAGTCCACATCTTGGAGAAGACCCCTTGAGTATCAGATGTCTTCTGTACATTTAAGTTGCCATTTCCTCAAAACAGCTAAAGCTCAACATCTAAAGTGCATTCACAATCTCCTACACAAAATAAATTCTTGTTTCTTATTTTATGTACCCCATCCTCCCAATTCCCTGAGATACCCTTGGTTAATCATTGAGTTCTTTTCCCTAAAATAGTACATCCAGCTGGCTACATTTCTCTGTAAATCTTACCTTTTCGGGATGTCTAAAGCAAGTATGTGCAGTGTAACCAAAATACACTGATTTTTTTTTTAATCCTGTAGAAATTCTGCTTAAAATTTATTAGATTTTATTTATCTCTTTTGTTTCTTTGTTGAAACTTTCTGTCTTTTCATTCATTTCAAGCATGAGAAGAAATACATTAAATATAATAGATTTTTCCTCTCCTTGAAAATGTTTTAATCTATGGTTGATAGTTGAAACCAAAAAAGTTAACATTGTCTGAAGGTGTTTTTAATATGTGAGTCTGAGTATATAATAAATAGGACCAATGAAACAAAGAGGGAGAAAGCAAAAGAACCTGTAGTGTAGAAAGTTTTCTATATCCCTTTTAAAGTGGTGCAATACTCCTTCTAAGTAGGTGAAAATTATCTATATATTGTAGTCCTCCATAGAGTCCATATTGTAGCTGCTAAATAACAAGAGCTATAGCAACAACCAATGAAACAAAAAATCATTATGCAAAATGGTGACATAAAACATCCAATGGATACACTAAAATAGAATACTAAAAACCATCCAGCTGACTCAAAATAAGGCAGGAAAGTGGAAATTGTTGGTCAAAAGGCAAAGGAAACAAAGAAAAATAGTAATAAAATGCTAGCCCTAAATCCAAATGTATTAGTAATTCCATAAAAGGTAATTGGTTTAAGAACACCAATTAAAAGACAAAGATTATTCTAATGGATTTAAAATATGAACCAACTCTATTTCATCTACAAGAAATTCAGTGCTAATATATACTACAAGCAAGTTAAAATAAAGGAAAGGAAAAAAGATATATCCTCCAAATTAGTGTGGGTTTTCTAGTGATATAGAACCAACAGGAAATCTCTCTAGATAGATGATAGATAAATTTATAGATATATATATATAGAGAGAGAGATTTATCATGTCTCTTGATAGATCAGTTGATAGATGATAGATGATGATAGATAGATAGATAGATAGATAGATAGATAGATAGATGGATAGATAGATAGATAGATAGATAGATAGATAGATAGATAGATAGATGGATAGATAGATAGATAGAATATTATAAGGATTTGGTTCATGCAATTACAGAAGCTAAGAAGCCCCATAATCTCTAGTCAGCAAGCTGGAGACCCAGGATAGCCTGTGGTATAGTTCCTGTCTGAGTTAAAAGGCCTGAGAACCAGGAAAGCCAACCAGTGTGTGTACCTTCCAGTCCAAGCCTGAGTCTAAAGGCAGGAGAAGGCCCATGTCCCAGATCAAAGTGAGGCAAGAGAGAGAATTCTTCCCAACTCAGATATTTTTTTAATCAGACTTTCAAGATTGGATGAGGCCTACCCACATTAGGGATGACAGTGCTTTACTGTCTACCAATTCAGAGGTCCATCTCATCCAAACACTCTCACAGACACACCCAAATAATGTTTAACCAAATATCCGAGTCCAGATATTTTGGCCTAATTAAGCTGATAAATAAAATTAACCATCACACTATGCAAAGTCTAGTCAAAAGTAACCTGGATGCTATAATAATGTCAGACAAAGCAGATTTCAGAGCAAAGGAAATCACAAGGAATAAAGAGAAAAATTGTATTATAAAATGATAAAATGTGAAATCATTGAGAAGACATACCAATCTTAAACATGCATACAACTAACAATAATGGTTCATATACGTGAAACAAAAACTGACAAAAAAGAAAGAAGAAACTAGATGAATCCACAATTATAGCTGAAGACCTTAATGCTTCTCTCTCAGAAACTGATGGAATTAACATAGCGAAAAATCGGTAAGAATATAGAAGAACTGAATAATACTATCAATCAACAGGATCCAGATGATATTTGTTAACAGACATTTACAGAACACACCATCCAACAACAGAATAATATACATGCTTTCAAGTACACATACAACATTCACCAAGATATATTATTCCCTTATTCATAAACCAAATTATAACAAACATAAAATAATTAAATCATAGAGTGTATTCTCTAGCAATAATGAAATTAAATTAGAAACCAATAATAGAAAGATAATAGGAAAATCTCAAAAAATAAGGAAATTAAACAACAGAGTTTTAAGTAATCATTGTCAAAGTAGTCTCAAGGAAAATTAATAAATATTATGAATTGAACAAAAATGAAAATACAGTACATCCAAGTTTGTGGGATGCAGTTAAAGCAGTGTTTAGAAGAAAGTTTTTATCATTAAATGCTTATATTAGAAAAGTTAAAAGGCCAAAATGAATAATACAAATTTCCACCTTAGTAGACTAGAAAGTGCCAAATAAACTCAAAGCAAGGAGAAGAAAGGAAATAATAAATGTAGAAATCAATAAAATTGAGAACTGGGAAACAATAGGGAAAAATCAAAGAAGCCAAAAGCAAGTTCTTTAAAAAGAACAATAGAATTGTTAAACCTCAAACAAGATTTAGGAAGATAAAAAGAGAAGACACAAATTACCAATATTAGGAATGAAAGAGAATATCACTTCAGACCCTGTGGACATGAGAAAGATATCTGCGGGTAACATAATTGTCCATGTAGAAAACCCCGAGAAATTTACAACTAAACAAAATAACACACACACATGCACATACACACACAACCCTCCTACAACTAATAAATGCATTTATCAAGGCTATAGGATAAAAAGTCATCACACAAAAATTAATTCTATTTCTACATGCTAGCCATGACAATTGGAAACAAAAGTGAAAAATGACATTGCATTAACTTTGCATGGGGATAGGTGGTAACTAGACTTCATGGTGATCAGTACCGCAGGGCACACAATTGTCAAATCACTATGTTGTACACATGAAACTAATAGAATATCTTGTTTCAATTATACTTCAGTAAAAAATAAAAATAAAAAATAAATTAAAAAATTAGTAGGGGAAAATCACAAGTTTATTGTGTCACCACTATTATTTTTTTATTTTTATTTTTTTTATTTTATAGGATTTCATTTATTCATTTGACAGAGAGAGAGAGTGAGAACAAGCAGGGGGAGCTGCAGGCAGAGGGAGAAGTCGGTTCGCAGGGAGCCTGATGTGGGACTCGATCCCAGGACCCTGGGATCATGACCTGAGCCGAAGGCAGATGCTTAACAACTGAGCCACACAGAGGCCCCTGTGTCACCACTTTTAATGTAGAATTCTTCACTTTTTATGATATCATTTCCCGCATGAGTTTTAGCAACATTGACAGCAGTAGTAAGTGCAAGTGAAGGGATATGCAGCAAAAAGAATATACATAAAACATAAACAAACAACAAAATCCAGGTAAGTTTATTCTATAGAATATAGAACCTATAGATAATATGGACCTTCCAGGTCCACCATACCTGGAAGAGAAAGGTACCAGAGTTAAGGCCACGAAGCGGTGGAGTAGAGTTTTTACCCTTTTATTACCTGCAAAAGACGTGGGTGAGCACCCTAGGATTTTGCCTGGAAGTGACTGGCTTTTGGGCAAGAAGTACAGATTCCTGGGAATTTGGCTGGTTGAGACACTATGTCCCTTTTGTTATGACCACTTAAATGTAACCTTTATGACAAGTGTATTAAACAAGACAAAACATGGCTGGAACCTGTATTTTGCCTCAGGAATTCTGACTTCTCCTGTTCTTTGATACCCATCGCATGCCAATTTGTTTCATTCTCCTTCCATATTTAATTTCTGTTTTTCAGCTACAGAAGGATTCCTGTCCCTTTGGTGAGGTGGAACCTCTATAATTCACACTCAACCACTAAGCCTCCCACTGTATGTTGGAAGAGATAACATGAATTCAGATAATCAAAGATCCAATTTAGTTAATGATATAATCATCAGACATATTCACATTCTTATCTACAATGCTGTAGAATCTGGTGGGACAAAAGCAGTAGCATAATCCTCTCTAAATAATCAAGGAAAAAGCAAAACTTTCAATCTTTCTTTTGAAACAGAGTAATTAATTTCCTACCTAGTAAAAGAAACATGGAATTTGGAATTACACTGACATGTATTTAAATTTAAATTTTGCCTTTCACTTGCTGTATGGTTTTGGAAAACTAACTCTTAGAGTTTCAGTTGCTTCATAATAATACCATAATAACAACCAAATTATAGAGTTTATATGAGGATTAAGAAAGATAATAATTTTACTAAAGAATTTTGAACAGTTTGAGCCCCAGGTGAGTTGCAAACCATTGTAATTATTATTTTTCTTTGGCACTTGTAAAGCACTTTTCAAAATAATCCTGCTATTAGATTATGTGCTCTATATTCCATTTTGTCTAAGCAAATTATCTTGCCTCAGTTAATTGATACGGAAGTATATTGGATTTATCCATTTATAGTCCTGAGTATTGATAAAGGTATGATAGAAAATCCCTTAAAGTTATATTGCACTTTATAAAAGAAAAAGCAGTGAAAACTTTCAGGCATCTACATAAATTATTTTTTTTTAAGATTTTATTTA
Source organism: Eumetopias jubatus (assembly GCF_037043125.1). NCBI lineage: Eukaryota > Metazoa > Chordata > Mammalia > Carnivora > Otariidae > Eumetopias > Eumetopias jubatus. The sequence goes on from NW_028274808.1 coordinate 62,246,617, forward strand.
TTTATTTGACAGAGACATAGCAAGAGCAGGAACACAAGCAGGGGGAGTAGGAGAGGGAGAAGCAGGCTTCCCGTGGAGTAGGGAGCCCGATGTGGGACTTGATCCCAGGACCCTGGGATCATGACCCGAGCCGAAGGCAGACGCTTAACGACTGAGCCACCCAGGCGCCCAACATAAACTATTTTGAAAAACTATACAGGTTTGTCTAAAATTTTTATTGTGGTGTGTTTTAGTGTGTTCAGTTTGACACTCTTGTTTGCTTTCCGTGTGATGGATTAGATTTTGTGTCTAAACTTTATTTTAAAAATAAATGAATAGTTATTTTCTCTTTAATAGTATTAGTAGAGCAAAGAGGGAAAATTTACAATAGAAAGAGGGAAAATGTACGTTTAGTAATTATGGAACTTATGACATTGGAGTGGTTGAAGAGTTCAAGTTTTAACCAGGTTTCTATATTGCCCAATTTACCTGCTCATAGTATTGACCTGATAATCTGGGTAAGATATCAAGTATTTACATATTGTTTTTCATCTACAGCAAACACACCTAAAAGATTAGACTTACAAAGCTCAAAAGAGGCCAACCTATTAAGAGAAACACATTAGTTATAGCGTGGGAAATGAAGGCTTTCTGTGCCACGCCACCATAACTAATATTAATTAACATTTACTGAGTATTTAGTTCTGTGCACGGAGGTTTTTTTTTTAAGATTTTATTTATTTGAGAGAGAGAGTGAGAGAGAGAGAGAGCACGAGCCCAATGAGGGGCAGAGGGAGAAGCAGACTCCCCACTGAGCAGGGACCCCCCCCCAAGTGGGACTCGATCCCAGGACCCTGAGATCATGAACTGAGCCAAAGGCAGATGCTTAACCCACTAGGCCACCCAGGAGCCCTGTGCAAGGAGTTTTATGTACATTTTAAAATTTAATATTCACAATAATCTAATGGAGACAGTTACAATTATTACCTACCTTTTGCAAATATTTCTAGGGATTTGCAGATAGTAATGCCAAAGCTGGGGTTTGAGACCTGAGCTAGGTCTCATCATGTCTGGACTTGAACAAGAGGGTAGAGCCATACACCACTTCTTACACCTTTTCAATCCCAGAAAAGTTTGGGGCCTACCTTAAAAGCTGGAAAGCACCTGCATAAACATGTTCTATAATTCTGCAAATGTCCACTACTTATAAAAATTCCCTGTTCATTTGGACATTTGTTAAAATGTACCTGTTTTGCTCTTTTTAAAATTATTTGGCAATTTGAGCAATTCCTCAAAGTAATGAAGGATACACTAAAATATTTCAGAGGGAATCATTTATGCACTGAGAGAGTCTGTCTCAGTGTATCTGTGCACAATTTAGTGGAGAACCATTTTACTTCTTTAACACTTTGATGATCAGAAAAACTATATGTTAGATGTAGTTACAAAGATAAATTACCCCAGGAATAAACTACATACCATAAAAAATAGCAGTCGTCCTGTTTCAATTGATAGGGATAGATTTTCTTCCCATCTTTTCTTGTAGTCTTCTCTTTTCCTCTTTAAAGCTTTGTCACTATAATTCAACTGTGCTGTGACATTCATGATGCCTATAATTCCACTGGGATGTGAGAAGCTCATAATGTGTGAATTGGGACAGTTCTATCATATTGCCTTGGGCACTGTGTACCTTGTAGTCCCAGTTTATAGAAATGACATTGTCTGTGAAATATTCTGTGTTCTGAATAGTGGATAGAGGAAAGGTCTTAAATTTTACTGCTGAAACATGTTAACAGTAACTTTCTATCTTAATCCAAAATTATCAGGTAATACTAAGTTATAATAGGAGTGATTTATATTTTTTCTTGTTTTTATTTTTCCGGGGGGGGGTGATTTATTTTTGAAATGATTTTGTCAATTCATACTCTATACATTTAAACACTGAAAGTGGTTGGAATAATAAGATAAAAATATGGCCCCAGCCTGCAAGAAGCTCATCCATTAGTTTGATAAATTGCATGAAAAAGAAATAAATCTGGTATTATAATAACTGTTTAATGGTAGAGGGGAGATAGAATAAGTATACAGCATAGATAAGGGAAAATTATGATAGATCTCACTGGAAATTCTGCTTGTGAGTGGTAGGATTTAATTAAGTCTTAGACTAAGGAAAGTGGTAAAAAGGTTGTATGTATTTCAAAAAAAAATCTTTTTTGCATAATTGAGGCAGAAAATATCTACTAGGTCAAAAATCTTTTTTTTTTTTTTCAGCATAACATAACTCTGCTTCCCTGCTTCAGTTGTGGTCTATATTATCTGGAATACTTGACAAGGAAGACATAACGTCCTTCTCAGTAGATTGAGCCAAATAGTTTATCTTCTCATTATCATTTTCAGCAGTGCAGCTTAGCAAATCCTCAACAACATTAGATCTTTGATTAATTGAATGTTTTAATTCTTTCAACACTGTTCTAATAATGATCTTGGAATATAACAGAAGAATAAATCCCTCGCTTATAGTCAAATGGAGGAATCAAGTAGCCGCAATAAATCGAGCCTCACACAGATAATGAAATGTTACCAGATGCAATGTTAAGATACTATGTAAATATCTTTTTAAATATGGGGAAATTATTAATTAAAACGATTTTTGTGTCCCTTGTCCTCTCCATTTATATGCTAAATAATAATAATACAAATTCTTTTTCCACTTTTTGGGCAAATATTTTGGAAAATTTTCGTGGAATGGGGGGTAAGATTCCCTCAGAGATGCTTTCAAATAAAAGTACATAATTCCTAAACTACTTTCTAGAGGTAATAATAAGACCGGTGAAACTCAAGTCTTCGGTCTGTTAAATGGGTATTCTTGTGCAGAGAAATGAATCAATCCGAACTGTAAAGAGAATTTTTTAGAGGCAATGTGTTCTGAGGGGGAAGTTTGAATAGGAAAGAAAACAAATCGCTCAGTTGAGAGATGATTGAAAAGAGAAGTCTATAGTTGCATATTTAAAATTTTAAATTTAGGGGTACCTGGGTGGCTCAGTTGGGCGAGCGTTTCACTTTTGACCTCAGGGTCATGAGTTCAAGCCCTGCACTGGGCTCTATGCTGGGCATAGGGGGAAAAAAAAAAAAATATATATATATGGTATATGTACATATATATAAATAAAATAAAATTTTAAATTTAGTATATTTTGCACATAAATCATTCTCCAGTCAATCCTAAAGAACTTCAGCACTTCTGTCTTCATTCTCTTTTGATATAAATTTGCTTCTGGGGATAAGAATAAAGTTTTATTTGAAAAGCTAGATTGAAATGCAACAGGTTAGTAAAACATACCAATTTAAGCATTAAACATACAACCCACATAACGAAAATGGTTCTTTAAATATGTTAAGTAATAGACAATTCAAGAAAAATATTTCCTTCTCTTAAAGTAAGAATTTAATTATTATATTAGAAGACATGCAATTCTCACAACATCCTTAAAAATAGTTAGGTTTCTTCAGGCTGAATATTAACTATTAATTTACAGACTCTTCTGCTGTACTCCTAAGTTTTCAATTAGGTCATTATATTCCTCTTTGCATAGAGCTTATCTTTAGACACTATTTCCACAAAGCATATTTTATGAAAATGTTAAGAATTAATATATATTTATAATATATGTTGAAAATTAACAATAAAACTTATGTTCAATAAATAGTTCCTTGAATTTGTTCTAAAAGAAGGCATATGTCATACATAAATTCATTTTTTTCTTCTGAATCAATTTCATGTCACACACTAAAAATAACATTTCATATATATATATATATATATATATATAGCATGTGACAACTCTGGTGATAATTTCAAGTACACTATAAAATTTCTATTAATTCTCCAAATGTCTAAGATACAAGAAATTAATATTAGATATTAAACTGTTAAATTATAAATGGATTTGTCTATTTAACAAATCAATTGCTTAGCGCAGTAGCTGATATATTTGATATATTATTTGTAACATATAAGTCAGTTTATGGCTTTTATATCCCAACACATGTCCAGTGGTCCTATAGGAAAAAAAAATAACATTAAGAACACAACTTTTCTATTTAAATTGCAGCAGTGTTTATAAATACCATAAAGAGTTGAAGTCAGTTAATATCAATACCATAATTCAAAATGAGAAAGATATTTCTGGGGCGCCTGGGTGGCTTAGTCTGTTAAGCATCTGACTCTTGATTCCAGCTCAGGTCATGATCTCAGGGTCTTGAGGCTGAGCCCAGCTGAGGGCTCTGATCTCAATGCAGAGTCTGGTTGAGATTCTCTTTCCCTTCCCCTCTGCCCTCCCCCTGCTCACACACACTCAAATAAATAAATAAATAAATAAAATCTTTTTAAAAAATGAGAAAGATAGTTCTAAATAATTATAAAGGACAAAAGGATTTTGACTCAAAATCTTTAAGAGGCCAACTGCCTTACAGGGAAAATTTCAGAAACACTGGTGTTTTGATAGTAAACAAGTATTAACTATGCACTGTTCAATAATAATGAAGAATAAAATTTGGAGTAAAGAGAATTAAAGTTTAGTTTAGATAATGTTCAATATACTCTGGAAAGATTTTTGGACGACAGTTAGTGTTGATTTCCGTGAAGTTGTTTGCAACGTATTAACTCCAGAAAGTTTTAGAAAGTGTCATGGGAACGGTTCTTTGCACAGTTATCTGAAACAGCACCGATCTGTAAATGCCAAAGAATGTCTGAGAGTAAACTGTGAAGAATATATTCTATTGACAACTTTACCTTAAGGACATGCATTGTACGTACAGAGATTTCAACTTTAAAGGGTATTAGTTTTTGCAATGCTTCCCCTTGAGGTCGGGGGTGGATAGAGAGTATGAACAATGCGGCTCTGCTGTTTCTTCTTGAAAATAAAAAAGCACAATGCGATTATGAGCACCTCTCTAACAAGGGAATTAATTTCTTTCACTTAAGATTATTCTTGCCAAAGCCTAACCCCTGTCCATAAGAGGGTTCTTGCAAGGTTTGTTTTATTTGTCTTAGAACAGAATCAAGTAACAATACACCTTCAATGACACAAGTAACTCTCAGGCCCCAAGAAATCCAATTCAATCACTTCTAAGAATTACAGCCTTGAGACCTGATGATTTCATACTGGCCTCCTCAAGCACATTAGCACAGAATGAGATAGGAACCAGGGAGAATAGACCTACTGTTATTCTTATTAGAATACATATTAGAGTTTATTCAGTTCCTTGATTAGCACATGCTCTTTCTCCCCATGCCTTCTCCCTGCTCACCTGGACAAATATCTTTGTGCTTCAAATCTCAGCTTAGATAGTTTTTTCTTTCTCTTGCAGTTTTCCCTGGACTCTGAAATTGGGTTACATGTCTACCTTACGTTCCCACAGCACTCTGTATCATACTTCTTACACTTTCCTGGTTCTCTGTCTATAGCTTTCTTCCACCAACACTATAAACTCAAGTTTACTGCTAGATATTCAGCATCAAGCACTCTGCCTGGTATCATAGGAATCAATACTCATTGAAGTAATATTCACTTGAGGGGATTTATAATGATTTGTGTTCGTTTGAGAGATGGAATAATTGAATTACCTGGATTGTTAAAGCTCATGCCATCTTTACTACATTACACTAGCTTATTCAATTCTCTGCCTTACTCACAATATGTGATGTTCCCAGACCAAGCATGTGACTGATGCTTAGTATCTTCTCTAACAGTTAGTGAATGTATACATCAAGGAATAAACAAATGAATGACTCTTTCTGGATAGCTAAAAAGAATTCATACTTCTCTTCTTTTTGTACTCCTTATTATTTATTTGCAAGCATGTGTAAGGTATAGAAACTCAGAAGACAGTATTTCTGACTAAGGAAGCATTTAGAAAGAGGTACAATCCTTTGGGGGGGAAAATAGCTAATGTTTGGGTGGGATCCAATTAGTTGCAGGATTTTTTTTTCTTTTTTCTCAGCACTTTTTTTTGTTACTTTATGAAGGCAACTAAAATATTTATTGAAAATTATTTAACTTGCAAAATTAAATGAGCACAGATCATATATTTGCTTTTAAAAAATAACCTACAGGAGGCCTGGGTGGCTCAGTTGGTTAAGCGACTGCCTTCAGCTCAGGTCATGATCCTGGAGTCCCGGGATTGAGTCCCACATCGGGCTCCCTGCTCAGCAGGGACTCTGCTTCTCCCTCTGACCCTCTTCCCTCTTGTGCTCTCTATCTGTCATTCTCTCTCTCTCAAATAAATAAATAAAATATTTTAAATAAATAAATAAATAAATATTAACCTACAAATATATAGAGACTCTGTTGTTATTTCTCAGCTTCCCTTTAGTATTTCCTTTCAGTGAATCAATTGGTGCGATACTTTTAAGCAACTTCTGTGTTCTGGGAATCCTGGGTGGCTCAGTCATTTGAGCAACTGACTTTTGATTTCGGCTCAGGTCATGGTCTCAGGGGCCTGAGATTGAGCTCCAAGTCAGCTCTGCGTTGAGTGCAAAGCCTGCATAAGATTCTCTCTTCCTGGGGGCACCTGGTGGCTCAGCTGATTAAGCATCTCCTTTGGCTCAAGCTCAGGTCATGATCCTGGGGTCCTGGGAATCAAACCCCCATGTCTGGCTTCCTGCTCAGGGCTTACTGCTCAGTGGGAAGTCTGTTTCTCTCTCTCTCTCTCCCTCTGCTCCTCCCCACTGCTCATTCTTTCTCTCTCTCAAATAAATAAAGTCTTAAAACAAAAAAAACAGGATTCTCTCCCTCTCTCTCTGCCACTCCCCCCCCCCCGCACCACTCACAAATGCTCACTCTCTCTCTTAAAAAAAGAAACTTTTGGGGTGCCTTGGTGGCTCAGTTGGTTGAGTGTCTGCCTTCAGCTCAGGTCATGATCCCAGGGTTGTGGGTTGGAGCCCCACATCGGGCTCCCTGCTTAGGTGGGGAGCCTGCTTCTCCCTCTCTCTCTGCAGCTCCCCCTGCTTATGTTCTCTTTCTCTGTGTCAAATAAATGAGTAAAACTTTAAAAAAAAAAAGAAAGAGAGAAAGAAAAGAAAAGAAAGAAAGAAAGAAAGAAAGAAAGAAAGAAAGAAGAGAAAAAGAAAAAGAGAGAGAGAAAGAAAGGGAGAGAGAGAAAGAAAGAAAGAAAGAAAGAAAGAAAGAAAGAAAGAAAGAAAGAAAGAAAGAAAGAAAGAAAGAAAGAAAGAAAGAAAGAAAGAAAGAAAGAAAGAAAGAAAGAAAGAAAGAAAGAAAAAGAAAATTCTTTTTTCTTTTGCTTTTTCAGTTTCTGTTTTTTGGGGGCCAGTTTGGGGATGACTACTTTTTTCTATAGGTATAAATTACAACCCAGGTTTTAGGTGCTGAAGAGGATGTGTTTTTGCAAAGCTAAATCCAGTTTGTGTATAGGTATAAAGAATAGGCATCAGGCCAATGCACAAAAGAACAAAACTGTGAGGATCAAGCTGGAGTATGGTGGACAATCTAAGGCCAGAGTCCAAAAGAAACAAAGCCAAGAATGAGGTCTAAAATTGTAGCTTTGGAGAGTGCTCCCCATGTTTTTTGTTTCATTGATAAATGTCTCCTGTACCTTGAGTTTTACACTGAGTGTCGAGTTTCTTAGGAATTCCATACTTGTAAGTTTTTCAAGAAGAAAACCAGTTTATAGAAGGGATGTGACGGTTCCACTCCCTTCTCCTCTGGACTTTAGATCCTCTTTTGAATGACTGATATTGTACTGGACTAAACTTTATTCTTCCTCTTCAATGATGACCAATTATCTTCTACCAGATTTGTAACATCCCAATTCTCTAGTCCCTTGGCACTAAAGTAAATAGGTCTTGCTAAACGCAATCCCTCTGTTCCTTCAGAAGAGGAGTCGTGAAACCAAGGACATGACCCAAATCAAGACTTCTACATGTTTTATAGTTTCATTGCAATATGATTATGCTCATTCCTTTACGCATTATCTATGGCCTCTTTTACCAAAGACACAGTTGAGTAGTTGAAATAGAGACGATATGATGCAAGAGAACTAACATACTTACTATCAGCCCCTTACAGAAAAGTCTCAACCTATAGCCTTTACATCACGTTGAACTCAGAATACAAAACATCTCCCTTGAATGTAGCCCCTTTATTTTCCTTGATATTCCCTCATCTGTTCATCTTCAGAGAAGAATAAAGTTAGAATGGAGCACATTCAATTGATACTAATGCACCTATGCATGACTAATGCACCCATGATTAATATGGGATTATTGAGAATTCTCCATTTATAATATTTTCGTTACGTGACACCAGACTGTATCTTAAAAGTAGTGCAGACTTGTAAGAAGGATGCGGACTGTATCACCAATAACTTTCTACAAAAAAATGCCTTTTCATTTCTTTAAGCAATTTATAGTCTGTAATTTTATTTGGTTGCATATAAACCATTAACAGTTGACAGCTGTCAGTGAAGGTCACATAAAATGACTCATTAAAGTCATGTTTAAAAAAATTAAAAATTAATAAATAAAAGTTTAAAAAGCAAATAAAGTCATGCTTAAAAAAAGTCTGACCAACAGTTTTGTTTCCTATAGTTAGTTACTGACTAACCATTTTGGCAAAAATTTTCTTTTTTAGACTCATGGGTTCACAGAGTACAAAAGTATTCATGTGATATGGGCTTAGTCACACCAGAGATATTTTTAGAATCCAAAGTTAAAATAAGTATAATTTAGATTGATTCGGTAAGTATGTGTGAATGTGTGTGCACATGCAAAAGGGAGCTATGCACATGATTTTGTCAACTTTGAAGTACAGAATTTTTATTGTAACATTTAGTTGATTTCCGTCCAATTCAGTTCACTTATTTAAGAAAGACTTATGGATATTTTAATTTAATAATTAATTTTTTAATAAGAAAATTTTAGGTAAGAATGACTACATTGACATTTTTACATGAGACTAATATTCATTACATGGTGTGTTATGATACTTCTTCCTTAAAAATTAAAGATAATACTTAACTTGTATGATGAAGAAAATTGCCTCTAAATGTATCTATCTTGCAAGCTCTTTGGTGTGTGCCAGAATATATTCATATACCTTTTTCTTAATCACATGACCTCAACATTAATAGCAGAGTTCAAAGTTTTTATATTATGCACTTTTTCAAAGTAGTTTTTATTTACTGTTTTTTTTTAAGATTTATTTATTTATTTGAGAGAGCGAGAATGAGAGAGAGAGCGAGTACATGAGAGGGGGGAGGGTTAGAGGGAGAAGCAGGCTCCTCGCTGAGCAGGGAGCCCGATGCGGGACTCAATCCCAGGGCGTTTTTTTAATTAATACAGTCCCTGTATTAGTAAGTTCAGGCTGTCGTAACAAAATACTATGGACTGGATGACTTAAACAACAAAAATTCATTTTCTCACAGTTCTGGAAACTGGAAGCCCAAGATCAAAGTTCTGGCTGATCCAATGTCTGGTGAGAACTCTCTTCCTAGCTTGTATATAAGTGGCTACCTTCCCCCTATGTGTCCTTAACATGACCTTTCCTTAGTTAAGAAAGAGAATGAGTACTCTGGTATCTCTTCTTATAAGGACACTAAATGTGTTGGATCAGGGCCCCACCCTTATGATCTCATTTAATCTTAATTATTTCCTGAGAGGCCCCATTTCCAAATACAACCACTTTGGAGAGGAAGGCTTCAACATAGGAATTTTGAGGGAACACAACCATTCATTCTGTAATAGTCCTATATGAAAGCCTGTTTCATTTGATTTTTCTGCAGAATTGGAATCATCTGTTGTCCTTGCTAAAGGAGTTTCTTTTGCTCTTTTATCATAATCTTATTGAGGATTTGCTATTTAGCTTATTTGACATATGCTTTTGTGTCAAGAATCAAAGTTTTGATGGGTTTATAGAAATAGAAAGGGCATCTGAAATATTCATAGGCAAGGATAAGTGTTGCCTGACGTGTAAGATGAAAGCAGATATCCAACTATAAAACATCATGCCACTTCCTTGGTGTAATATTAAAGTACCTACTGGACAAAGTATCTTGAAGAATTTATTCCCTAAAACATCTTATAACCTCAAAATTACACTAGAAAAACTTACTGCATTCCAAGCTCTCATAGGCCAGAGGACAAAAATAATACTCTGCCATATTGCTGGAATAAAATTTAATATTGTCTCATTCTTTAGTTTAAGAGTCTTAAGTCTTTGTAAAATAAATGGAAATACTTGTGTCACGAAATATGCTCAAAAACTGAAATTAAATTTATCTGTGGAAGTTTTAGATCTGTGAGCATTTTTATGAGGATAAAACTGCTCACCAGTAGAATAATTAGATAAGAAGACAAATAACTTTCAAGTGTTCTTCTTGGTCACCAGAAAATAAAATGTTATGTGATTGAGAGGATGAAAGCAGTTTTCCCATTTCTCAAATCACAATTGCATTTGGCTTCCTTGGAAGATCTCAAAGATCTTCAGCTGGAAAAGTAATACTATGGTTGAAAAATAGTTGTCAATTCCATGACTTACTGAGGAATCTTTTTGACTCAAGCCATATTATCATCTAAAAAATAGGAATGAGAACATCTGTGTTAAGGTGATATAAATGAAGTCAGATGAACAATACCTAAGGGTATTATAATATGTACCTCTTTACAAATAGTTGGTGTTATTCACTTTGTCTCAATCAAAATAAATAATATATAGAATAATAATATATAGATTCCAATCTGTCTGCCACAATTCAAGTTTCAGAGTGTTTTTTTCTCTTTTCCTTCAACTTGTCAATTTGTTCTGAATTTAGGGAATTCTATCTCTCTTGAATAATATTGTCTTACTTTAGGTAAAAAAACAAAAAGGAACTAAAATTCTAAGTTTAAATTCTCAATGACAATAGAGGAAAGACTCATTAGACGTTTTTCAAGTACAAGAATTTCTTCAAAACCACAAATGAAATCTTCTATTTAATATGGAAACTTCTCACTCCATAAAACATACATTTTCCCCCAGAAATAATAAAACACTAAGAATAGCATGCTTTTCCTTCCTTTTATGAAATCATCACTTTGTAAACTAAGATGTAGATTTATTAAAACATAATCCAAAGTATTTGAATCCAAACCTGGAATTAAATATAGTTGAAGATAATCCTTTAGAGTCAGTGAAATATGCTTTACTTAATGGATAAATATGTTCATTCAAACTTGTATAATAATTGCAGAATTGGCTCAGTTTGGTACCCTAATTTTAGGGATAGAAAGGGAGGAAAAAATGTATTCTTATTAAATCATTTCTATGGGGCGCCTGGGTGACTCAGTCATTAACCGTCTGTCTTCCACTCAGGTCATGATCCCATGGTCCTGAGATCAAGCCTCGCATCCGGCTCCCTGCTCCGTGGGAAGCCTGCGTCTCCCTCTCCCACTCCCCCTGCTCGTGTTCCCTCTCTCGGTGTGTCTCTCTCTGTCAAGTATATAAGTAAAATCTTTTTAAAAAATTATTTTTAGTCTAGCATATTATTTTGACTGATTTTCACCCATAAAATTAAAAAAGGAACTAAGATATTTACACAAATCCAAAGTGAGAAACATTTCATAGGAAGAAAAATGAGGAAATACTTGACTAAACTCCAAATATTAAAAAAAATCAATGAGTAGAAAAATTTTCATGACACCATCAAACAATAAACTTTATAAGAAATAATGAATGTGTTACTGGAAAAACAACCTAATCTTGTGTGCATGGAATCTATAAGGAAACATGAAGGGGACGTTTATCTAAGGGAAACGTGTCCAAAAACCATATTAAATATTAAAAATATACTCAGAGACACTTACACAGAATTTATATGACAATAAATATGTGAATTAAATCCACACAGTTGGACACTAATTTGTAATTTTTAGATAATTAAATTGTTCAAATAGTAAGCTTACAAAAGACATTTCACATTTAATTTTGCTTTTTTGTTAAATTAAAAAATAACTTTAGAAATTAAATTAAAAATGTAACTTTTAGAAAACTTCCCCTGAAAGATAATTGATATAAAAAATATATCTTATCTTTCCTTATGTTCTGTGTAGTAATAGGTGATTCTATCAGTACTAAGATAGTCTAATTTATTTTTAAAGCCATCAGTAAAACATAATAAACATTAAAAATCATACTCTTTATAAAGGGGAAGAAAATGGAAGGATACAATTCATGTTCATTTTCCTTTGAAGTTTGCTATGTGTTATATATCAAACATACATATGTAAATGCTTTGGGGAAAATCTGAAAGCGGAAACAAATCATGACATTTATAACCATTTACTAACACTTGGCTAGATTATTTCAGGCTGTTGTAAATTTGTAGACTCACCATCTGTGTCTCCTTAAAATTTATAACAGGGGAGAAAAGAGAATATGTTTCAAGACTTCAAGAGTTTATGTCTCTGGGTGTCTGGCTGGCTTAGTTGGAAAAGCATGCAACTCTTGATCCCAAGGTCATGAGTTTGAGCCCCAGGTTGGGTGTAGAGATTAATAAAAAGAAATAAATAAACTTAAAAAAATATTTTAAAATTTTACTTCTATACATGGGTTTGAATCATCTATCTTTTGCCCTAAACCCAGAGACTTAGTATGCTTGTGATTTTCCTTACTTCCCAACCAATTACTACTAAAAACCAAAATAAACGTCTTATAGTACAGAATCTGTTTTTACTTATGGTCTCAACTTGACAATTTAGAAATTATTTACCTCCCTGTTATTTTATTATTCTCTTTAGTATGTGTGTGTTCTTATTTCTCCATAAGACTGTATGCTTATAAGAAAGATTTAATCGCAGGTGCCTAGGTGGCTCAGATGGTTAAGCGTCTGCCTTCGGCTAAGGTCATGATCCCAGGGTTCTGGGATCGAGTCCCGCATCGGGCTCCCTGCTCCTTGGGAGCCTGCTTCTTTCTCTCTCTCTCTCTCTCCCTCTCTCTCTCCCCTCCTCTGTCTCTCATGGATAAATAAATAAAATCTTTAAAAAAAAAGAAAGATTTAAGTGCAACTAGTTTGTAAAAAGTACCCAGTAGGTTTTAACAAACCATTTTGATGTGACTAATATACTTTTTAGATCTCACTACTTTGAGGAACTTGTTTTATCATAAATGAAATTTTAAGTTACTTCAATTGGAAATGACAGTGATAATAGCTTGAAGACTTTTAATTTTAACTATACTACTTCAATACATAAATTGAAAGTACAGAGACAGAGAAGAAATGAAGATTTTTTATTTTCTTTTAAACAATTTATCACTCAGATTATTTTTTTAATGTTCTTATTACTTGTGAAGTACTTCTGAACTGAAAAATGTCTCCTGTGATATGGATAAAGTGGTTAGGTACTTGTGTCTGTGCTGAAGAAATGAGTTTTTTAAAGGTCAGTAATTTTAGCTTAGCATTAGAGGATTATCTGTATTTTATCTTTATTTTTGGTTTCTGTATAATTGTGTTACTGTAATAATTTAAGGATAGTCATATTCTATAGTGCCTATGAACAGGCACTTTACTTCCAACTTAGTGATCAGTTACTTAGCAAATACATGGTTGATGAAAACTATCAGATCTGATGTCTCTGTTCAGAAAATGTCAGAAACTAGATGGAGTGGAATAGATTTTTCAAAATATTCTAGCCTTTTACAGACTCTGAAGGATTAGTAAGTAGTTTTATTTTCCAATAGATTTTATTTTTTTTATTTTTTACTGAAAATAGCATTTATTTATTTTTTAATTTATTTTTTTATTATGTTATGTTAATCACCATACATTACATCGTTAGCTTTTGATGTAGTGTTCCATGATTCATTGTTTGTGCATAACACCCAGTGCTCCATGCAGAACGTGCCCTCTTTAATACCCATCACCAGGCTAACCCATCCCCCCACCACCCTCCCCTCTAGAACCCTGTTTATTTCTCAGAGTCCATAGTCTCTCATGGTTCATCTCCCCCTCTGATTTCCTCCCCCTTCATTCTTCCCTTCCTGCTATCTTCTTCTTCTTTTTTTTTAACATATAATGTATTATTTGTTTCAGAGGTACAGGTCTGTGATTCAACAGTCTTACACAATTCACAGTGCTCACCACAGCACATATCCTCTCCCATGTCCATCACCCAGCCACCCCATCCCTCCCACCCCCACCACTCCAGCAACCCTCAGTTTGTTTCCTGAGATTAAGAATTCCTCATATCAGTGAGGTCATATGATACATGTCTTTCTCTGATTGACTTATTTCGCTCAGCATAACACCCTCCAGTTCCATGCATGTCGTTGCAAATGGCAAGAGCTCATTCCTTTTGATGGCTGCATAATATTACACTGTGTGTGTGTGTGTGTGTGTGTGTGTGTGTGTGTGTGTGTGTACCACATCTTCTTTATCCATTCATCTGTCAATGGACATCTTGGCTCTTTCCATAGTTTGGCTATTGTTGACAATAGCCAATAGATTTTATTTTTGTTCTTCAATCTTTTTTAACTTTCATTATTTGAAAGTTAAATATAACTTTTTACTCTATTGTCAGGAGATATTATTCCTAATATTTTAAGATTTTTTCCATGTATTCATTCCTGGAGATATCAATCAATCTTTGTAACCAACCAAACAAATTATTTTAATTGAACACCTGCTATGTTAAAAATATAATGCTAGATGATTTGGTGGAGGTAGGCATGATTTCTACCCCCACCAAAGAGGTTTAAAATTTGTTTGTAATCACATATCTTTATACTACAATTGACAATGGAAGGCAATGTTTGATAAGTGACCAACAATATAGAAAACCAAGGAGTTAAAGGAAGGAAGGAAAAAATCATATCCTTAAATGTTATTCAGGAAAGGATAATTATGACAGAGCTCTTGGATGCTACAGATGGATGAGAGAATGCAGACTTTTCTAGATAGAGAAAATACAACCTTCCTGAATGCTTTTTAGATGTATAGCAATAAATAAAAATGATAGCATTTGTAACAGCATTGATATTTTTCTCCTAAACCATTTTAGTGCAATTAGTATCATTTCAAACAAAACTGTTATCTTTTGCATTCATTTTATCATTAAGGAAATAGCTAAAAATGATGGTTTATCTCATCAAATAACACAAGGTTGAGATATCTACAGAAAAAAATGCTAATGTTATAGTTGGAGGCATAGATATTTTCTACAAAGACAGAATGTAATAATTTATACTCTGAATTAAACTATTGCCCTATTCACTCATGTAACAAATACTTATTAAGTACATACCATCTACAGAAATTGGTACAGGCCATGAAGTGAGAAACAGAGGTACAACAGTGTATATGGCATATTTCATACTCTCAGGTAATTAATTACACATTTTTACCTTTCATCATTACATCTGGAATATATTGGACATTAACTTTTTGTTAGGTTTCAAAACATAGTTTTTCCATATACTGATCTAATTAACCCAGAACCACTCATTGAAAAGTCTTTTTTTTTTCCATTGCACTGTCCCCTTTGTCATAAATCAGGTATTGGGGTGTGTTTCTAAATTCTCCATTCTGTTGCATTAGTTGGTTTTTCTATCCTTGTATCAATTTCCCACTATATTGCTTATTTTATAATGAGTCTTCATGTATGATAGTGTAAGTCCTCCAAATTTGTTCTTCTTGCTCAAGGTTGCCTTGGATATGCTAAATTCTTATTATTGTCACATGATTTTAGAATTATCCTGATAATTTCCACAATAATTTCTACTGGGATTTTAAGATTACATTAACCTTATAGACTAATTAGTTGCAGGAGAACTGATATACTTACAAGCTGATGTTTTTATTTTTATTTATTTTATTTATTTTCTAAGTCTTTATTTAAATTCCAGTTAGATAACATACAGTGTAATATTATTTTCAGGGGAGAATATAGTGATTCATCACTTACCTACAATACCTAGTGCTCGTCACAAGTGTCCTCCTTAATCCCCATCACCTGTTTAACAAATCCCCTCATCCATGTCCCCTCCAGCAACCCTCAGTTTGCTCTCTGTAGTTAATAGTCTGTTTAATGGTTTACTTCTCTCTCCCTGCCCAATGTTCATCTGTTCCATTTCTTAATTTCAACATATGAATGAAATTGTATGGTATTTTTCTTTCTCTGACTGAATTATTTTGCTTAGCATAATACACTCTAGCTCCATTCATGTCATTGCAAATGGCAAGATTTCATTCTTTTCGATGGCCGAGTAGTATTCCATTATCTATGTATACCACTTCTTTATCCATTCATCAGTCAATGGACATTTGGGCACTTTCCATAATTTGGCTATTGTTGATAACACTGCTATCAACATCAGGGTACATTTGTCCCTTTGAATCAGTATTTTTGTATCCTTTGTGTAAATACTTAGTAGTGCAATTGCTAGGTCATAAGGTAGTTCTATTTTTAACTTTTTGAGGAACCTCCATACTGTTCTCCAGTTGGCTGCACTGGTTCGCATTCCCGCCAACAGTGTAAGAGGCTTCCCCTTTCTCCACATCCTCACCAACACCTGCTGTTTCCTGTGTTGTTAACTTTAGCCATTCTGACAGGTGTGAGGTGGTATCTCATTGTAGTCTTGACTTGTATTTCCCTGATGATGAGTGATGAGCATCTTTTCATGTGTCTGTTGGCCATCTGTATATCTTCTTTGCATAAATGTCTATTCATGTCATCTGTCCATTTTTTAACTGAATTATTGTTTTGTGGGTGTTGAGTTTGATAAGTTCCTTATAGATTTTGTATATTAACCCTTTATCAAATATGTCATTTGCAAATACCTTCTCCCATTCCATAGGTTGTCTTTTAGTTTTGCCGATTGTTTCCTTCACTGTGCAGAGGATTTTATCTTTATGAAGTCCCAATAGTTCATTTTTGCTTTTGTTTCCCTTGTCTCCAGCGATATGTCTAGTAAAAAGTTGCTGCAGCTGAGGACAAAAATGTTCCTGCCTGTGTTCTTTTCTAGGATTTTGATAGTTTCCTTTCTCTCATTTAGGTCTTTCATTCATTTTGACTTTGTTTTTTTATATGCTGTAAGAAAGTGATCCAGTTTCATTCTTTTCCATGTAGCTGACCAGTATTCCCAACACCATTAGTTGAAGAGACTGTCTTTTTCCCATTGGATATTCTTTCCTGCTTTGTCAAAGATTAATTGACCATATAATTGTGGGTTTATTTCTGGGGTTTTTATTCCATTCATTGATCTATGTGTCTGTTTTGAGTAGTACCATACTGTCTTGATGACTACAACTTTGTAATATAACTTGAAGTCTGGAATTGTGATACCTCCAGCTTTTCTTTTTTTCTTTTTCAAACTTGCTTTAGCTATTTTGGGACTTTTGTGGTTCCATATAAATTTTAGAATTTTTTTTCTAGTTCTGTCCCATTTTTTTTAATGTGATGAATTACATTAAAACACTTTTGGTTTACTCATTCTTTTAAAGATTGTATTTGTTTACTTGAGAGAGAAAGAGCTGAGTGAGACGGACTATGAGCAGGGGGAGGGTCAGAGGGAGAGAGAGAAGCAGGCTCTCCACTGAGCAGGGAACAAGACTCAGGGCTCTATCCCAGGACCCTGGGATCACAACCTGAGCCGAAGGCAGATACTTAACCGACTGAGCCACCCAGGCACCCTGATTTATTCATTCTTTTTTTTTTTAAGATTTTATTTATCTGACAGAGAGCGAGAGAGGGAACACAAGCAGGGGGAGTGGGAGAGGGAGAAGCAGGCTTCCCGCTGAGCAGGGAGCCTGATGTGAGGCTCGATCCCAGGACCCTGGGATCATGACCTGAGCCAAAAGCAGACGCTTAACGACTGAGCCACCCAGGCGTCCCCCTGATTTATTCATTCTTAATAAAAAACCATTCTTGCCTAAATAAATACAATATGTTAGACTTTTACCTTTCATTTCACTCAATGTTTTATGTCTTTTTTCCCTCATTTTTTACTTGTTTTGGAGTGAACAAATACTTTTAAAATTAATTTACCTTCATTATTCTGTTAGTTATGGGTTCTTTTGCTGATTACCTTTGGAATTAAACATGTTTTCTTCCCTGATTTGAATCTAATGAAAACTATTACTCTTGCTAGTTTCCAGACATCGCTTGATATTAAAACTTTTAACTCCACTTATTCCATTCCATTTCGACCTTCTTGCTGTGATTTTTAATTCTCTCTATGCTTTAACTCCATAAAACATACTATCTTTACATTGTCAGTCAACAATTATTTATAAATATTCACATTTTTTCCTTTTCTGGTGTGCTTTATTCTAGTTACATTTACATATTTCCCTCAGTAGCATTTATCTTCTTCCTAAATTACTCCATTTAGTATTTCTTTTAGAACAGGTCTGCTGAAAATAAATGGACAGTGTTTGCTTGCCTGGAAACTTTTTTTTTCCACCTCCATTTTTGAAGACTATTTTTACTTGACTACTAGTTCTTTTTTGGGTACTTACAATGTTTCATTCCATTGTCTTCTTTACAATGTCACCTTCATTGAAGTTTCTCATTTTCCACAGTTTTACTATATTTCCTGGTGTGTTTTTGTCCTGTTTATTGTTTATTTATGTATATATATGTATGTATGTATTTGTTCTATTAAAGTTTTCTAAGTTTCTTGAATCTGTAGCCCTTTAGTGTGATGATTTTCATTATTCCTGGAAAACTTTCAGCAAAACCTCTTTGAGTATTTCTACTGGCCCATTTTTTTCTTCTCTCATCCTGGATATATATATATATATATATATTCATACCCTACTTTTTTCTTGTTGCTTTAAAATGTCTCTAAGTATAGAGTTAGCTTTACAAAAGTAGAATGGGGAAACTATCATTTTCTCTGGGGAAAACTGAAGGCTGGTAACAACCTTGTGGTCAAGATAAGGATGAGATGAGATATGTTAGCTAGTGATTTATAATGTGCTTTTAAAGTTTTAAACTTCCATGGAAGCATTTTATACCAGCTTGTCTATATTGTTCAGGGAGGAATGGGTTGTTGGTTTACATGTAATTTAAACAGTTATGTAATTTGGTTTTAGCAACAGGACCAGTAGAACATAAAAGACCCCTCAGTAAACTTGTGCCCAGACTTTGCTGTAACTATGATATTTTGCACAAGTCTGGATGGTTCTTCATTCAGTGAAATGTATCCTGTGCAATTTGGAAAGAACCCTTGAAAGCCTTGACCTGGAAGTTTTTGTAACAATCAATCACCATTTGCCAGTTCTTTCTCCTGCTACACTATCAGCTTTAGCTTTGTATGAATATACTACGTGGAGGATTTTGTTAGTCCTTTCAATTATGCAACCTGAAGTAATAGTATGATGGCTGTACTTTGGTTTGCATCTTTTCTATTGACCTGTTCAGAAATTTAGTTCACCAATCCAGCCTTCTGCCCTATCCAATGTGCTCTTAAAGCTAGCTATTGAATTTTGGTTTCAGATATTATATATTTTAATATTGAATGACTTTTTAAATTACTTAACAGATTTCATTTTTCATTTTGTAAATCTCTTCTCTACTTTCTTAAATGTGTCAGCAACTGTTATTTTACAATTCTTGTCTTCCAAGATCAATATTGGAACAATTGGTGAATATGTTCCTGTTTTATATTTCCTTTCTTTAATTCAATCACATGGTGCTTCACATGTCTGGAAATTTTTATTAAATGCCAGATGTTGTATGTATAAATACATACACAGAGTTGAGAGACCCTAGATGATATTTTTCCTCCCAGAGATGGTTCCCTCTTTCTTCTGCTACTCTTGTAGAGTGATCAGCAGACCTGACACAGATCAAGGTGGATCAGAGATTGAGTTCACATAGATGGAGGTTGTGTAGACAAGAGTCTATGTCTCTATTCCTAGAGCACAGCACTCCAGCTCTTTCACTTTCTGCAATTTTTTGTATTTCTTTCTCTCTGCTTTTTTTAAATATAGCCCACTATTTCTAGACTTTTTATTCTATTTTATTGACCTGTCAGTCTATTCGTTCACCAAAATTATAGTATTTTAATTATAAATACTGGTTTATATTTAAATACTTTAATATCTGATTGGACTAGGTACTCCTCATCACTCTGCATTTTTGGGATTTTCCTAGTTATTCTTTATCATTTATCTTTCATATAAGTTTAGAAACAATTATTTAGCTCCAGGAAAAAAATAATTTTATTCTTATTCTATTGAGTTTATATAACCACTTGAGAAAAAAATGACATATATATGACTTTTTTTTTTTAGATTTTACTTATTTATTTGACAGATAGAGAGAGAGGTGGTGAGAGAAGGAACGCAAACAAGGGCAGTGGGAGAGGGAGAAGCAGGTTTCCCACGGAGCAGGGAGCCCGATGCCGGGCTCGATCCCAGGACCCTGGGATCATGACCCGAGCCAAAGGCAGACGCTTAAGGACTGAGCCGCCCAGGAGCCCCTATATATGATGTTGATACTTCTTTTTCAAAAACAAAGAATGGTGTGCTATTTATTCTATTATCACTTTAGTCCTTTTAGAAGCGTTTTAAATTTTTGTCATATAGACTTTCAACATTGCTTGTTCGGTTTATTCTTAACCATTGAACTTAGTGTTACAAATAGATAAAGTTTTCGTTTCAATTATATCTTAACTATTACTATTTCTATATTTGAAGGCTATTAAATATTCTAATTCTACATATTGCTAACTTCCTGAGTTTCAATTTGGTTTTGTGTGTGTGTGGTTTGTTTTTGTTTGTCTGTTTGCTTTAGCACTGCTTCTCTTGGGTTTTGCTGATATAGTATATTATCTTGTGATAGGGATAATTTTTTGTCTTCTTCCAAATTCCTATGCCTCTCTTTTCTTTTGACTGATACTCTAATAAACCTCTAGTAAACCTTCTAATAAAATGTTAACTAGTAGGTGGAAAATGATCATTGTTCCTTTATCCTACCTCAAGTGTTTTACTATGAGAAAAAGTCTCTCAATTTTCAGTTCATTTAAATGATTTTAATGAGTAAAGTATGTTGATTTTGTCAAACAGCTTTTCAGCTTATAAAGAGATAATTATGTTTTTTTCTCCTTAGAAATATCAATTTGATAAATTGTATTAATTGATTTATTAATACTGACTCCATTAATATTTTTTTAAAGATTTTATTTATTTATTCATGAGAGACAGAGGGGAAGAGAGAGAGAGAGAGAGAGAAGCAGAGGGAGAAGAAGGCTCCCAAGGAGCAGGTAGCCCAATGCGGGACTCGATCCCAGGATCCTGGGATCATGACCTGAGCGGAAGGCAGACGCTTAACCATCTGAGCCACCCAGGCGCCCTGACTCCATTAATATTGATTTACATTTTCAGTTATTCAAAGATACCACATGATTGTAACATATTATTTTATTCAAAAAAATCAATGCTGTTGCACTTTTTTGCTAATGTTCTACTTAGAACTTTTAGTCAGTTGGGGTGCCTGGGTGGCTCAGATGATTAAGCGTGTGCCTTCCGCTCAGGTCATGATCCCAGGATCCTGGGATCGAGTCCCGCATCAGGCTCCTTGCTCAGCAGGGAGTTTGCTTTTCCCTCTCCCTCTGCCTCTCCCCCTGCTTGTTCTCTCTCTGTCTCTCTCGCAAATGAATAAATAAAATCTTAAAAAAAAAGAACTTTCAGTCAGTAATCATAAGTGAGACTTTTCTATGTGGGAATCAATCTTTTTTTTTAAGATTTTATTTATTTGCTTGAGAGAGAGAGCGAAAGAGAGAGAGCATTCACGCACGCGAATGGGTAAGGGGCAGAAGGAGAAGGAGAGAGAGAATCCAAAGCACTCTCCACTGAGTGCAGAGCCTGACTTGGGACTCAATTCCAGGACGTGGGCCAAATTCAGACACTTAACTGACTGAATCACCCAGACACTCTTATATGGGAATCAATCTTATACTTAAAAGTGATTTGGAAATTTTCTTTATCTATTATCTGGGATAATAAAGTAGTGTTAAAATTATCTGGGGTCTTAATGCTTGGTAGATTTTCCCTATGAAAGCATCTGTATGTAAGACTTTCTTTGGAAGGATAAAAAAGAAGCAACAAGCAATTCTTAGATGATTTTATTTTGTTTGTTCTACAGAGATAGGTCTGTTTAAACTTTTTCTGTGATACATTCCTTACTTATTAATTTAATCTACAATATCAAGTGTATCTGAAATTAATTGCACAAATTATTCCCTCAAGACTTTTTTTATAATTCTCCTTAAGGAATTATTTTCCTTCTTATAATTTTTTAAATTTCATATTTGTGCTTTTTTATTCTTCTGTGTTTTTAAATTTGCATATTTTTGTGCTACTTATTCTTTTATTGGAATAGGTAATAGATTTATCTAGTTCATTAACTTTTCTAAAAGATCTGAACTTTTGATTTTTAATATTTGCCATTAATCCTACTGTTTTTATCACATTAAATTATATTCTGTACTTATTATTTATTTTAATCTTCTTTTGGCGTGGAGTAATTTTGTTCATCTAGTGTTAAGAGTTTAATTGTCCTTTCATTGTCTTTCCTTCATTTTAACTGATGTTAGTATTTAAGGCTTTGGATTTTCCAATATTCACTGCTATAATTTTATTTCATACATTCTGATATTGGTTATGTTTATTATCATTTTCATTAAACATTCTGCAGTTTTGCTTTGAATTTTCTCTTTAACCAAGTATATTTATTGTAATGATATTAATTTTATGGTGGAAGGGCTATTTTATGACTTCTGCTTTTTTAAAATTTTGATTAAAGTATTGTTTAATTGCTATCTTATCAAGTTTATTAAGCTTTTACATAATACATAATACATTTTGAAAAATGTGCCATGATTACTTAAGAACTTAGTGTATTTTAATTTGTCAGGTTGTAAATACAAAATGTATTGAACAGTTCTATATTGATATTTTTGTTAATAAGTAATATTCTTATATCTCTTCTCTTATTTAAGAATTTGGTCTATTTGAATTGTCTTGGACTGAGAACAGTGTTTTAAAGTCATCTAGAATTTGTATAATTTCTGTTTCTACTTATTTATCTCTTAATTTCTCATCATCCCTAGTTTACTTAGAAGGTTTCTGTGTTACTTTGTGGAAAGATATAAATTCTTACATCTTTGCTATAATCTGTGGGCTTTAGCATTATATAATGATCTTCTTTGGGTCAATGGATTTTTTTTTAGCTTGAATTCTATTGTGTCTCATATTGAGATTTCAACCTGTGTGAGGTCAAAAATTGAATTGACAAATTACACTCACAGAAATAATAGGTTTTTCCATAACCAGACTGTTCTAATAACTCAAAAGATGCAGGGAAGGCACCTGAGTGGCTCAGTTAGTTAAGCCTCTGACTCTTGATTTCTGCTCAGGTCATGATCTCACGGTCATGAGATCAAGCCCCGAAGTGAGCTCCCTGCTCAGCAGGGAGTCTGCTTGATATTCTTCCTCTCTTTTTTTTTAATTTTTTAATTGTTATGTTAATCACCATACATTACATCATTAGTTTTTGATGTAGTGTTTCATGATTCATTGTGTATAACACCCAGTGCTCCATGCAGAACGTGCCCTCTTTAATACCCATCACCAGGGCAACCCATCCTCCCACCCTCCTCCCCTCTAGAACCCTCAGTTTGTTTTTCAGAGTCCATCGTCTCTCCTCCCAATCTCTCTCTGTCCCTCCCCCTTCTCTAAAATAAATAAATAAATAAATCTTTAAAAAAAAAGGATAAGGGAATCAAAAGCCACAGGTTAAACATCACTTTCTTGGAGAAGATTAATAACTCCCAATAAATGTCCCTGTTTTTCCCACAATAGGATATGCAATGGTTTCACGATTTATGCACATGGAACATTGCACAAAGGTAGTCACTTCTGTTGTGGAGTATCTCTAATTTATACACCATCAACACCATCAATTAGACAACTTGATTGACTATCCTTTCTCCTGCCAACCATGACCCATAAATCCATAAGATCCAGTTTTGTTGATTATAAGTCATCGGTGTACACAAGGAATTTCCTGCTACCCTGCTATGACATATAGATTAAAATTCTTACATTACAAATCGATAAGAAAAATCTAATGAGCATTTCAATTGAGAAAGATGATCATTTTTAAACGAAGTAAGTACTCTATAAATACTGATATTACTGATATATAAAGAGATTGACTGCAAATGGAATCTTTTGGGCTTTTAAAGCTACAGAATACAGATGTGGTTAAAAATGTAAGCACATTATTGTACCCCAAAGATAACAACAAAACTGGACTGGAAAATTTGAGCTTTAAAGAAAAAAAATATATATATGTATATATAGTTGATTCCAAATGTTTATACCTGAATATAACTGAGAGTAATTCATAAATTTGCATTCATTTCCTTTTAAAATGTGAACTCAAGTTCATTCTGTACCATAATCTTGTGTCCTTTAAGGGCAGGGAATACCAGCCTTTCCTCAGAGTGTACTACACACACACACACACACACACACACACACACACATGCACACACACACACAGATTTCAAAATAGAAATGATCCTTTTACATATAACATTAAAAAATTACTCTCAGAAATTTCATGTTATCTAAGTTAGTAAAAATAAGAGGCCTAATATTAAGTCACTTTGAAAATCTTGCCTTCTTTTCTAATGTAAAAGCCATAAATATTTTAATTGAAATCCAATTTCTTCATCTTGTTTTTAAATAACATGTGTATTCAGGAAAACTATATTCTTCTTATATTTTTTCCAATGAGGAAAGGCAGCTTTTCTTTCCCTGACATATATTAGACCTGTGATTTCCTCAGAATATTAAAAATCCCATATCAATAAAAAGTTTATGGATATAATATTATTTTTTATTTTGTGTTAAAATATATATAAGATAAAATTTATCATGTTAATCATTTGTAAGTGCTAAGTTCATTCACAGTGTTTTGCTACCATCATTACCATCCATTTACAGAACTCATTTTTACCTTGAAAAACTGAAATTCTATACCTATTTAAAAATATCATCATTTCCCTCCCTATAGCCTCTGGAAATAACCATTCTATTTCTCTCCCACTGTGTTGGATCACTCTGAGAACCTCATATAAATGGCATCATAGAATATTTGTCCATTAATGACTAGTTTATCTCATATAGCATCATGTCCTCAAGGTTTATGAATGTTGGAGCATATGTCAGAATTGCCTTCATTTTTTTGTTGTTTATTTCAGTTGTTTCAGCGCTCATCACAGCATGTGCCTTCCTTAATCCCCATCACCTATTTAACCCATCCCCCTGCCCACCTCCCCTCTGGTAACCATAACTTTGTTATTTCTAGTTAAGAGTCTGTTTTTTTGGTTTTCCTCTTTTTTTTTCTTTTTCCCTCTATGTTTGCTTTGTTTCTTAAATTCCACACATGAGTGAAATCTGACTTTCTCTGACTTATTTTGCTTAGCATAATATTCTCTGGCTACATCCATGTTATTGCAAATAGCAAGATTTCATTATTTTTTACAGAATTGCCTTCATTCTTAAGACTGAAAAATATTCCATTGTACGGATATACAAATTTTGCTTATTTACAAAAGAACCCTTGAATGGCTTCTGCCTTTTGGCTATTGCAAATAATGATACTATGAAGATGGATGCATATATCTCTTTGAATCTCTACTTTCAATTCTTTTGAATATATATGCAGAAGTAGAATTGCTTGATTTTATGGTCTTTCCATTTTTAATTTTTTGAGGAATCTCTATACTTTTTCCCATAGAGATTGCATCATTTTACATTCTACCAACAGTGCATAAGGGTTCGATTTTGTTGCCAACATGTACCTCTTCTTCTTCTTCTTCTTTTTTTTTTTTAGATTCCATATGGAAGTGAAATCATATGGCATTTGTCTGACTTATTTTATTTATTTATTTTTATTTTTATTTGTTTTAAAGATTTTGTTTATTTATTTGATACAGAGAGAGAGTGAGCACCAGCAGGGAGAGGGCCAGAGGGAGAGGGAGAAGCAGACTCCCCGCTGAGCAGGGAGCCGGATGTGGGACTCGATCCCAGCACCCTGAGATCATGACTTGAACTGAAGGCAGACGCTCAACGGATTGAGCCACCCAGGCGCCCTTTTTTTTTTTTTTTTTAAGTAGCCATTCTGATGATTATGAGATGGTATCTCTTCGTGGTTTCAATTCATGTTTTCTTTTGATTAATGATGTTGAACGTCTTTTCTTATGCTTTTTGGCCATTTCTATATCTTCCTTGGATAAATGTCTATTCAAGTACTTTGCTCATTTTTTAAAAATAGGTTTTTTGTTTTTGTTGAGCTGTAGGGATGTTCTATATAATTTAGATATTAACCCCTTATCAGATGTATGATTTGCATATTTTCTCCATATTCCATAGATTGTCTTTCACTCTATTAATAGGGTCCTGAGATTCATAGACACTTTCATTTTGATGTAGTCTGAATTATCTATTTCTTTTTAATTTGTTGCCTATATTTTTTATGTCAAATCTTAGAAATAATTGGCAAACTGGGTGTCCTACAGCTCTTACCTTATGTTTTATTCTAAGAGTTTATAGTTTTAGTGCTTGCATTTAGGTCTTTGATACATTTTGAGTTAATTTTTGTGTATGGAATTAGTAAGGGCCCACCTTCATTATTTTGCATGTGGATATCCAGTTTTCCCAGCATCACTTATTAAAAAGACTTTCTTTTCCCTATTGAATGATCATGATACCCTTGTCAAAAATCATTTCACCATACATGTATGGGGTATATTTTTGGGGTCTCTATCCCATTTTCTTGGTCCATATGACTGTCTTCATACCAGTACCATTCTGTTTTGATTATGTAGCTTTGTAGTACCCTTCAAAATCAGTAAGTGTGATACCCCCAACTTAGTTATTTTTGAAGACTGTTTTGTCTAATGATTCCCTTGAGATTTCATATGAGTTTTAGGAAATATTTTTTCTGTTTCTGCAAAGAAACATCATTTGGACTTGGATAGGGATTTCACTGAATCTGCAGATCACTTTAGGTAGTATTGATACTTTAACAATATTAAATTTCCCAGTCCATGAACACAAGATTTTTTTTCAGTTATTGGATTCTTCTATAATTTCCTTCAGTAGTGTTTTGTTGTGTTTTGTTTTTTAATTTAAATGTAAAAGTCTTTTGTCTCCTTCATTAAGTTTGTTCCTAAGTATTTTATTGTTTTTGTTGTGATTGTAAATGAAATTGTTTTCTTAATTTCCTTTTCAGATTTTTCACCGTTAGTATACAGAAATGCAGCTGATTTTTATGTGTTGAATTTGTGCCCTGTAACTTTGCAGAATTCATTTACCAGTTCTATCAGTTTTTTTGTAGTTTTTTTTAGAGTTTACATATAAGGTTATATCATCTGTGAAAGATCATTTTACTTCTTTCTTTCCTATTTGAATGTCTTTGATATTATTATTTTATTTTAAAATACCATTATTTAACATAATATGCCATTTAATTGATTATTAAGAGTTATACGCAGTCTGAGACTATCACCAGGGCAACTAGAAAGAGATAATATTTTTACCCAGATTTAACATACACTTGGAGAAAAAGAGTTATAATGTCAAGCTATTTTGGCAATCAGATTAATCTCATGAACCTGCTCCCTGAAATGATTTTTTAATTAGTCATTTAAACGAGAAATCTCTACATGTTATCAGTTTATATAAAATGATCATAGCTGCCCTTCTGCTCCATACACAAACATTTAAATTGAAGTAGCCCTCAATAATCATGATTCAGGTTATAGTCTATCTGGGACAGCTGACCTAGACTACATTACTTCATATTTCTAAAAAAAATTCAAAAGGACAGAGTGCAATGCTTTGGATTTGGATATTCTCTTTCTATTCCACTTCAGGGCCAGATCTTCCCTAACTAAAATTGATAAACATTTAAAACCTTAAGTAGGGCATTTGCCAAGTAATAACATGGAAATGAACCCATGTTACCTACATATGCTTTATCAGGGGATAAAATAGTAGTTTTCTGTTATTCTTAAAATTATTTCTAGTTTAATTATATATTTTTGTGGCTATTTTTACCAAATAATACACTTTAGTATATTATGTTTATGCCTTTGAGACATGAGAAGTAGATGCTCAACAGATGGTAAATTTGGACATGCAAAACTTTTTCCCATGAAGCCTTTTTAATGTGTGTGAAAGATGATATGTAGAATAGATCTAATTAACTACATAAATTAATTGAGTCTAGTTGTATTTAAATTTTCCATTAATTTGATTTTCAAGAATTTTTCCTACAGCTACAATAGCATAAGCATGCAAAGGTGGATATGTATTTCTATTTATATATATAATGGATTTCTCTGCAGCTTTGTTTATGACACTGAAATTTTGAAACTGCTTTAAAATATTAAATGGTCTTCAATCAATAAATTAACATATGTCTATAAAATAAAATATTATTTATGTATTCAGAAAATGTGTGTAATATTCTTAATTTTAAAAACAGTTGAGAAAACATGCATTTTCTAAAAACTGTATGTATTTTTGTTCATCTAAATGTTACCTACATTTATGTTAATATACAGGATATTATACTAAGAAACAAAAATCTTAGATACATAATAAGTTTTAATGTGATTATGGCTCAGGAAGAGTTTGGGTGTGGAAATATTCAGAGGAATTTTGTAATTAAAATTATATAAAATTTTAATAACTTAAATGTAGTTTTTTTATATATATTTTCTTTTGCTGCTGCTGATGGCATATATGAAGACAGTACCTAAGTACCTTATACCTATATACAGGTATAAATCTAAATGTACTCAAAATGAATTTCAGTGAGTTGTTAAAAATATTTACTATTCAATACTGGTGCAAGCTATGAATAAGCTTTACCTAAGAAATATATTCTAAGGCAGCAAGTGTGACATTTTTTAAAGTAAAACATTACAAAAGCAATTGTACCATGAATAAGTTTACATCAGGTCTCCGCTCTACCCTGGATTTAAAAGGATCATTAACTTCATTGCAAATTTTAAGCAGGTGGTATGCATCAAGGGTAAACATTCTAAAATATATGAGTCCATTGAGGATTCTCATGTAAACATTGTGATCAAGAAGCTAGAAAAGTAAATACAGTTATTTGCTTTGAGCTTGCAGCAAGCCAGGTGGTACAGCTAAATCTTCTGCCCTGAAAAACTATGGGTTCTGCTCCCACCTCATATGTGACATGGGAAAGTTAGATGACAGCCTCATGTTTTCTGCTTGGGGATCACTCCTGACAATCTTCACATTCTTTCTCCCTCAGGGCCTTAAGGAAAGTTTTAACTTCTGTACTCTCTTTTGAGGAGCACTAGTTAGCTGTGATTTTGCTACATTTTAAGGCCCTGGTATGCTGGGGAGGAGGGTGAGGGTCTCAAAGAGCCCTGATTTGTAGTGTTGGCTGATTTCTGTGTCACAAATTCTCCCACAATGGCTACTAATGTGAAGTCACTGAATGAACATGGAATTGGGAAGAGATGTGAAACATTGGCTCATATAAGCATTGCAAGCTGGCTCCAGCATATCACCAATTTAAGACACATTTGGTCTCTCTTTACTTCTTTATAGACCCTGAAACTATTGTTTTATTAGATTGTTGCAATGACACTTCATTGTGCACACTACACACACACACACACACATACACATAGGAATGTGTCTGTGTATGGGTACATTTGTATGAGTATGTATATGTGTGTGCTTTTGTATGTCTGTATGTGTAAATATGTATTGTTTTCTCATTCTTTCCCTATGCCACAATAGCATAATGGCTGGCTATATTCCATAAAGAGGCTGCTGAAAAAGTTTTAGTCCCTAAGTGAAGATGGCATGGAGTGGGACCACAGCTGAGCCACTGTGTACTGTGTTATGAACAAAAAATAAGCCTTTGTTGTTGCAAGC
Organism: Eumetopias jubatus; assembly: GCF_037043125.1. Lineage (NCBI taxonomy): Eukaryota > Metazoa > Chordata > Mammalia > Carnivora > Otariidae > Eumetopias > Eumetopias jubatus. The sequence goes on from NW_028274808.1 coordinate 62,276,596, forward strand.
AACTACTATTTGGAAGTTATATTTATCCATGCATAACTAATCTCCAGGACTGGTACAAATTTATTATCAGACTTCTGTTTAAGCACTTGTTCAGGAGAATTATATATGTAATTATAGAAAAAATATAGAGAAAATATATACAATATAGAAAATTACACATATATCTAGTTTCCTCTCTTGCTTTCAAAAGCAAAAGTCTGCGAAAGGATTTGAGTGAGCATAGTTTTTGCCCTAAATGAGGGCACTTGAAGCAGTTCACACCATGCCAGATGGTCATTGTGACCTTGTAAACTATCCTGCGGAAGAATGAGAGTCTGACAATGACAGAGATTAGGGTTAAAATTTCCTACTGGAAGAAAAATAATCTTTCCAAAATTGGTTTGTAGAGTGTCATGCAGGGTGGTTCCTCATATTTTGAACTACACCTTTCTCCTTGTTAAATAACTGAGAATTAGAAATAACAGTGACAGCTTACAGTATCTTTTTAAGTAGATAAGAATTTATTCTCATAAAGGGCTTTACACACAATCCCAGCTCAAGTAAAATTTTATTAACAAATCAGATAACCTTGATTTTCTCTCTAAATCATCTCTGAATGAGGTATGATATAAGATCTTTACTTAAGTTACCATAATCCCTTTTACAACAAGAAGCCTAATGCATAAAATAGACTTAAATGCACTACTGATCTCTCATCAAGACAAGCCTTAAAAGAATTAATCTGCTGTCAGAACTCCCCAACTACTTTGTCTTATAAAAACCTAGGATTGGTCTTCCATTGCCTGCCATTCCTAGCATTAACCTAGCCCTTTGTGACTTTAGAATCACAGCAGGTAAGGAGGGTATTGTAGACGTTGCTAGATTTCAAAAGGAATCATGAAGACTTCCTAAAACACCTCAAAACTCTATCAGAAAGGTGACAGTATACACACAGGCACAGTAAACTAGACTCTTCTTCCAGCTTCCTTTACTTAACCCCTCTCTCAAAAGTCTCCAGGTTCCCCATGTTTCTTCACATTTTAGTTTAGTTGATTCCTAGTGAGTAATTTTCTTCTTCAGGGTGAAAATTTTTATTTGATTTGATTTTTTAAATTTTCTTTCAATTTGCTTCTCCTTTCTTCCAGTTTTACTGAGATGTAATTGACGTATAGCATTGTGTAAGAGTAAGGTACACAACATGATAATTTAATATATGTATATATTACAAAATGATTTACTGTCTTGCCTACTTTCAAATAGACAATTCAGTATATTAACTATGCTTGCCATGCTGTACATTATATTCCCAGGACTTAATTCATCTCATGACTAGAAGTTTACACCCTTTGCATCCTCCCTCTGCTCTGCAACCACCAATGTAGTCTCTGTTTCTATGAGTTTGGTGCTTTAGGTTCCATATACGAGTGAGATCATATAGTATTTGTCTTTGTCTGACTTATTTCATTGAGCATCCAGGGTATTGCAAATGGCAGGATTTTCTTCTTTATGGCTGAATAATATTCCATTACTTATATCTGCTGCATTTTTTTTATCCATTTATCCATTAATGGACACTTTGGATGTTCCCATGTTTTTGGCTATTAAAAATAATGCTGCAAGGTACCTCTTCAAGTTAGTGATTTCATTTCCTTTGAATATATACTCAGAAGTAGAATTGCTGGATTTAATAATATTTGTATTTTTAGTTTTTTGAGGAAACTCCATACTGTTTTCACAGTGGCTGTACCAATTTACATTCACACCAACAGTGCACAAGGATTCCCCTTTCTCTACATTCTTGTGAAGACTTGTCTTCTCTTGTCTTTTTGGTGATAGCCATCTAATAATGAGTTGATACTTCATTGTGGTTTTGATTTGCATTTCCCTGATGATTAGTGATGTTGAGTGTTTTTCATGTACATGTTGGCCATTTACATATCTTTTTTGGGGAAAAAGTATCTATTTAGGTCACTTGCTCATTTTACCTGGATTATTTATTGTAGGTAAGGTATTAGATGAAATTTTAAAAGCCCTCCCAAATATTGTTGCATGCCCATTATTAAGCCACTCTATTCTCTACTCCCTGTAACCTTTGGGAATCACTATTGTTCTAGATTGGTAGTTCCCAAACTTACTTGCATCAAAATCACATGAAGAGGGTTTTTTTTTCTGTTTTATTTGTTTGTTTGTTTGTTTTTAATGTTTAGACTCATCCTGATCTACTGAATTTGAGTCTCTGATGTTGAGGTTGGAAATCTGGAATTTTAAAGGCTTAAAAGTAATTCTTTTTTTTAAGATTTTATTTATTTATTTGAGAGAGAGAGAGAGTGAGCGAGAGAAAGAGAACATGCGCACAAGTCAGGGGGAGCGGCAGAGAGAGAGGGAGAAACAGCCTCCTTGCTGAGCAGGGAACTAGATGTGGGGCTCGATCCCAGGACCCTGGGATCATGACCTGAGCCAAAGGCAGACACTCAACCGACTGAACCACCTAGATGCCCCATAAAACTTATAAGTAATTCTTTTTTTTTTTTTAAGATTTCATTTATTTGACAGAGAGCTGGAGAGCGAGCACAAGCAGGCAGAGAGGCAGGCAGAGGGAGAACAGGAAGCAGACTCCCCGCCGAGCAGGGAACACCACATAGGGCTCGATTTCAGGACCCTGGGATCATGACCTGAGCTGAAGGCAGACGCTCAACTGACTGAGCCACCCAGGTACCCCACAAGTAATTCTGATACAGATTCACTACTTTAGATCATTTCTCTGTCCCCAGAAAGACAACTGCTGGTGGATATAATCTCATATTCTGCCTTTTTTGACTAAAGTCTTGTGAGATCTGCAATTCAATACTGTGGTAAGAATCATTTCAAATTAGGTCTGCCAGATACCTCTAGTAGCTATTTTCCCTAAGAAATCCTGAGTCATGATATACTAGGCTATCAATGAACTACCTATACCTCTAAATATATGAATATAATGTCTACTACCTTATATGAATATATTAATGTGTCAAGGGGCACCTGGGTGCCTCAGTCCACTAAGTAGCAAACTCTTGATTTCAGTTCAGGTCATGATCTCAGGGTGGTGAGATCAAGACTTGCATCAGGCTCTGTGTTCAGCCTGGAGTCTGCTTGAGATTTTCTTCCTCTCCCCGGGTCCCTCCCCCTGTTTGTGTGCTCTCTCTCTCTAAAATAAATAAATAAATAAATCTTAATGTGTCAAAAATATGAACAATTCCTAAGTCTACAGATCAGCTCTGAATGCTGGACATCACAATCTTGGAGAGATTTTAGAGTATCCAAAGCAAATTTACTAACATTATGATCTAAATTTTAAAACAGTTCTTTCTATATATAATTTTCCAATAAAATTCATCTTGCCCAATATTCTGCATACATGTCTTTATCCATCAGTCTCCAATGAGCTCATAAAGATTGGTGTGCCTCATATGTGGCCATATTCAATAACTGATCATCTAGCACTAATAAACACCTGTTCCTCTATACAATTTTTTAAAAAGTTTTTTGATTCAATGATATTATTCTTCAGGTGACCCTTCATTGAGTTTCATGCTCTCTTTGACTACTTTTCAGGTTCATGCTTAGCTGACTCCTTTTGAAGTCTTACTTCTCTGCCTTTGGCATGGATTCAAGGATCTCCACTTTCTGAAAATCAAGGAACTAGAGCTACATTATGTCCCCAATTTGTACATAGTGAAGCCAACTGACTCCACTGAAGTTAATGTCCCTCTTTTGGTTAGTCATGTAATAAAGAGTCCTAAAGACAGATGTATCTTCTCTAACCTACATCACAGTCCTTATTACACATATTGAAGATTGCCTATTTATGCTAGGTATGTGAGAGGAGTAGGGGAAGAAAATTAAAATATTCATGTAATCCTTATCAAGTACAAAATTGCATTTTTCTTTAAAAATATCATGGGGTAAATTTTATCTTAAAAAAAGAACATATAGAATATTTTTCATTCAGCTACAAGTAATGTAACCAGCATCCCAGGACATTCCTCCCTATGCTTTCTGTTATATAAGTGAGGTGTATATGTTATTACCTCATAAAGTGGGAAGGGAGGGGTATCTAAGTTATGAAATATCTTAAGACAGTAGTATAACTTATGTGATACTATCCTGGGAAATATGCTTCATAAATACATAGACACTATTTATTTACTATAATGAATCTTTATCCAGAGACATATTGTTAAGATATTGTCTTTGCCTATAACTTTTTATAGGCAAAGACAATCTTCCTATAAAACTATTAGTCTACTTACGTGGAGTTTTAGTTATTTTGTTAACAAATAAATTAAACTGCATTGCTAAGCTTCTTTTTCTTTTACTTTGAACATCACTTCCTTGCTGTACCCACTCAGCAACAACAACAAAAACTTGAAAAGTGCCACAGGTTATATGTTTTAACTCCTTCCTCTCTGTATGAATTTCCTGGTGTTGCCATAACAAAATTACTACAAACTTCGTGACTTAAACCAACATAAAGTTATTGTGTTAATGTTCTATAATTAGAAGTCTGACATGAATTTCATGGGGAGAATATCATGGTTTTATAAGGGCTGGTAAACTTTAAGACATACAATAAACCATCCAAAATAAGATACAAAGAGAAAATAAAATCTGAAGAAAAAATTAAAAAGTGGTGTGTGAGACAAAATCAAGCAGTCTACCTTAGATGTAACTGGAATCCCAGAAGGGAAGAAGAAAAGGGAGAGGGAGAGTGTGTTGACAAATATTTGAACAGCTAATGGCTGAAAATTTTCCAAATTTGGTATTAGAAATTAACACATATATGAAATTGAGTGAACTCCAAGCAAAGAAACATAAAAATACACAAAGTCACTACATAATCAAGTTGCTGAAAATCATTGATTACAATAGAAATCTTAAATATAGCCAGAAAAAAGTGTATAGAAAAGAAAAAAAAATAACAGTAAAATTCTCATCAGAAAATATAAATGCCAGAAATAATAGAATAGGGGAAAAACAAAAAACAAAAAATTGCCAACCTAGAATTATATACCCAGAAAAAATTAAGCCAAATTCAAAACTTTTTTCAGAACAATAAAAACTAACTTTATTGTTAGTTTATTTATTAATCGACAGAAATTCAGTGCCAGAATGCCATATTAATATTTGACAAAATAGACTTCAGTGTAATAACCTATTATTATGGAGAGTGGGTGTACGATGATTAAATATTAAAAAAACCAGGAAAATAAGCAATGATAAATTTTTATAATAAAACTTAGCTTTTGTCCTGAGTAAGTGGAAAGATGGCATTATGATCTTTGTATTGGGAAAAGGTACAGGATGTACAGGTTTAGAGAGTTAGGGAAGTAAATTTATGGCTATGTAACTTTGAGATATATTTAGACATCCAAGTGGAGTATTACATAGGCAGTTGGATATATGAGTGTGAAATTTAAGAAAACATCCTAGGCTGGATATATGTACTTATAAGCGGTTGTCATATAGATGTTATGCACAGGTTTGAGACAAGATGAGATCAACAAAAGAGTGAAAGTATGGGGCTGCCTGGGTGGCACAGTTAGTTGACCATCCAGTGCTTGGTTTCAGCTCAGGTCATGATTCCAGGGTCATGAGATCGAGCCCCGTGTTGGGCTCTGCACTCAGTGTGGAGTCTGCTTAGGATTCTCTTTCCCTCTCTCTCTGCCCCTCTGCATCACTCTCTCTCTCTGTCTCTCTACAATAAATAAATAATTCTTAAAAAAAAGAGAGAGCGAGAGAGTGAAAGGACCAAAGAGTGAGAATTGGGGCACCTGCTTGAAAAGAAATTAGATAAAAAAGGTGGGTGTAATAAATAAGATTTGGATTGAGAGGTCAAATAAATAGAAAAACTAGAGTGTGATGCCTTGAAAGCCAAATGAAGAAAGTTTTTCTAGGAAGAGAAAATGATCAATTGTTCTGTGTTGGTGACAGGCCAAGTGAGGTGAGTTCTGAGAATTAACCATTGAATTTAACAATCAAATTATTTGTGACATTGACACAGTCACAGTGGAACAGTAGGGGAGTCAGATTGAAATGGGTATAAAAGAATGGAAGGAGAGAAGTTAGGGACAGAAAGTGTAAACATCTCTTTCAAGAAGTTTGAAGATGAAGAGAGTTTTTTTAAAGGTAGTATTTATAGTATGATTATAAGTAATGGGAAAAATACAGTGAGAGAAAAATTAATTGTGAAGGAATTAAATGGAGCAGGTGCTGAAACACAATCATGTAGGAGAGAGGAGATATAAATAAATGAGTTACCTCTGGATGATCCATATATTTCATCTTTTCTGTTTGTTTCAAGTTTTTATTTAAATTCTAGTTAGTAACCAGATAGTGTAATATTGGTTTCAGGAGTAAAATTTAGTGATTCAACATTTATATATAATACCGAGTGCTCATCACAAGTGCCCCCCTTAATACCAAGCACCTATTTAGCCCAGCTCCAAATCCACTTCCCCTCCAACAACCCTCAGTGTGTTCTCTATACTTAAGAGTCTTTTGTGATATACCTCTCTCTCTCTCTTTTTTTTTCTTTCCCCTATGTTCATCTGTTTTGTTTCTTAAATTTATGGTATTTGTCTTTCTCTGGCTGAATTATTTCACTTAAGATAAACCATTCTAGCTCCATCCATGTCATTGTAAATGGCAAGATTTCCTTCTTTTTTGACAGCTGAGTAATATACCATGCGTGCTGTGTGTGTGTGTGTGTGTGTGTGTGTGTGTACCATTTCTTTATCAGTTCATCAGTTGATGGACGCTTGGGGGTCTTTCTGTAATTTGGTTATTGTTGATAATGCTGCTATAAACATCAGGGTGCATGTGCCCCTTCGAAACGATATTTTTGTATCTTTTAAGTAAATGCCTAGTAGTGCAATTGCTGAATCATAGGGTAGTTCTATTTTAGTTTTTTGAGGAACCTCCATACTGTTTTCCAGAGTGTCTGCACCAGTTTGCATTCCCTCTAACCCATACATTTCATCTTAATAAAAGGACAGATGGCTGAATTTATGGGACAGATTGTTATCGTGTGGATAAATGTAGTGGTGAGAAGCTGTGGTGGTTCTCTTCCTACAGATTTTATCTTATAGTAAAGAGGAAGACAAATTCATTAGCTGACAGTGAAGTTGGGGAGAAAAATCAGAAATTTAAGGAGAGAGAAGATGATGTGAAATAATTGTTTAGAGACAGAAGTATAGCATGATTGCCAGACAACATTAATGCTCAGTTTATATTCAGAGTCATAATTTAAGATGAGGCTAATCAGTGTCATCTTGTGTTTATGTCAAATCACAGTCAGCTGGGCAGATGAAGAGCTGCAGTGGATGAATTTAATCAAGGTTGCAGGTACTCCATGGTCACATCCATAATATATAGAACAAAGGCTACTCAGTGTCATTCCTCTTTCTGACTCAATTTTCTAGCTCACTTATTTGGGCCTGGAGTAAATGAAATATATTTGGGACTACCAAGTGCCTTCAGTATGGTAAGAGAAATATCTTGGAAGCAATAGAAAAGCATTTCTTTGTGAACTAAGCCTCATACTTTCTGTCACTTATTCAAGATCCACTGAGCTGAAAGTAACAGAAACTGATTACTATGGAAAATTGAGAAAATAATATAGTATTCCAAAAGCAGTATACAGCTCTTAGTTACATATATATTTTCTGACAAAGTGTTTAAAACAAATAGAAATTTCCCCTCAAGAGTTATTGTGCTGCAGTGTAGTTTTATTAGACAGATGGTCAGCAATAAATACAGCTATAGCATATGTTCTATGAAGTCAAAATACACTGCACTGCTTTGTCAATTTTCTTCCTATGGTCAAATAATTCATCATTGTTTATTCAAATGATGAGAAATTACATCAAAAAGTTATAGAAATACAGACTCTGAGAAACAAACTGAGAGTTCTAGAGGGGAGGGAGGTGGGGAGGCTGGTTAACCCAGTGGTGGGTATTAAGGAGGGCACATATTGCATGGAGCACTGGATGTTATATGCAAACAATGAATCATGGAACACTACATCAAAAACTAATGATGTAATGTATGGTGATTAACATAAAATAATAAAAGAAAAGAAAAGAAAAAGAAATCTAAAACAACATTTTAAAAAAGTTATAGAAATAGGTAACACAAACCTGTAGTGTTCTTATTTTCTCTCCCTATCTTGTCTACTAATTATTCAATTATTATTAAATTCCTTTTCTTCCTATTATGCTCATAATAAAAAAATCCCTCTGCTCTAAAACTTGTATTATGATCCTCTTCTAAAATTTTTAAATTTGAGCCCATCTCTGATGCTTCCAATTTAGCAGTATTGTATCCCTTCCAAAGACATACAAACAGTGGGTAGTTGCAACTCCTTTCTGCACAGGAGATATTGTTGCCATGGCAACAGTGGACAACAGAGAACAGCAGCACACCAGTACATTCCCTGCACTTTAATAAGTGGTTCTCTTTTATCTATTGCTATCTTCATAGCCTATACAGAATTTAAAATCAGCAGGATGCTAACATCTGCAATACCCATATGATAGCATAAGAAAACGTCATTCTATTTTCCCTCAACTCTTTATATATCCTCCACAATAAGTGCTTTTCAGTATGCAGATGACTCATCACTCTACGATATCATGATTTGCTAAAATAGAAGAGTGGTAAACAGAAAGCAATATAAACTGAGCAAACGTCTCCCTATTTTATGTTTAGCTTTTGCCGAGTACATTTGTATCGGCATAGATCTCTTTCCCTGAAAATCATATGGATGGAGTCAAGGATCTGACTTCATCATTTATTTCTTTTTTCCTTTTAGACTCACATTTTTTGTCCCCACCTGCATAACATAGGACTTCCAGCCCCCTCAGAGTCTCACTGTTATTCCTGGAGGTATCCACGAAGGAGGATCACATGTACAAAACCACTTTTTTCCCCTTTCCACTACAACAGTTTCAACAACAGTGACCCACACTCCAATACGCTCGAAGTCTAATGCAGCCTGATACTTAGACATGCTCTGTATGGCCTCATTTACTTGTTTCACCAGTGCACAAGGCCCTCCGAGGTTCCCCTGTCTCTGTTCTGCCTTATATCTTTGTCCTTATTCCTGTACATTTTCTCAGTAGTGAGCTACCTGTGGTTTTCAAATGTATCTTGCTGATCCCTCTCCCTAGGATGGTGTTCTTACATTTGTATGCTTGGGAAATTCTATTGTCTACTTTAAGAGATAACCCACCATCCCATCCAGGAGTCCGTCCCTGACCCACTGACCCCCTGACCTGTGAGGGGACACTTCCCTTTTAGACTCATTTTTAATGAGATTCCTACCTCTGTCAAAATGGAACCACATTCCCTAAGGCAGGTGCTCAGTATCATTGTGCTTGATTACCTGATTGTCCTGGCTAGACCTCTATTCCAGTACAATTTTGAACGGAAGGATAAGAATGGACACCAATTTTTTGTTGCTAATCTTAAGGAAAAGCATCTAGTCTTTCACCATTAAGTATGATGCTGTCTGTGGGTTTTCATAAATGCCCTTCATCATGTTGAAGAATTTCCTTTCTATTCCTAGTTTGCTCAGTGTTTTTTGTTTGTTTGGTTTTTGTTCAGTATTTTTATCACAAAAAGCTCTTGTTTGTCAAATCATCTACATCTATTCAGATTATCATGTGATTTTTTTTTTTTTTTGGTGTACTGACATGATGTATTACATTGGTGGTGATTTCAAGATGTTAAACCAATGTCACATCTCTGGGATAAACCTCATGTAGTCATACTGTATAATTCTATTTACATATCTATGTATATTTCTCAGTATATTACTGAGAATTTTTGTACCCTTATTAATAAGAGCTATTGATCTGCAGGTTATTTCCATTTGATATCTTAATCTGCTTTTGGTTTTAGGGAAATACTCCAATTCCATGCTTTGTTGCTAATGAGGTCAGTTCCTTTTGGAAGAGATTAGGAGCTATATGTTTTATGACCTGCATCTTCCTCAAGATAAATCTTTGATTTAGGGCTCTGGATCTAGAGCTGGGGACAACAGCAAGCCTCTCTCTGAGTGATATCTTCACTTAAAAAACTGAGGACTTGGTGGGGGAGGGTCAATAGCCTGTGTTCTTCTTGGCATGGATCCACTTACTTATAAACTTAAAGAAGTGGATTGGATCCTCAGTATTCTCAGCATGCCATGCCAAATGTAGAGTCTCCAGTCTGTGAATGGGAATGAGGCAGAAAAAGAGAGCCTTCACCTATCTCTAGGATATCTGGGGATTAGCCTCAGCAATAGGTACCTGAGGGCAGGATGAGAAATCTGGGGGTCCCAGTCCTCCTGAATAAAGCATTCTGTCTGGGAGCTGGGAGTGGTGGGGGGGAGAATCTCCTGTTTATGGCTGTAGCAATCTAGAGTGGAGTCTCCATCTCACTAAACCACATGCATTGAGGGAGGGAGTAGACCTCATTCAAATATCACAGATTCTTGCTTTTCTTACTGAATTTTTATAGATATTTTGGATAGATTTTTTTATTCACTATTTGACCTTCAGATTATTTCCAAAGGCTTTAAAAGCTTTTTGGTTTGGGGTTTTTTGTTTGTTTTTATTTTGTTTTAATAATTTTTACCAGTTTCACTGGAGAAAGTTTCACCAGAACTCCTCACATTGTCATTCTGGAAGTCCATTCGAAATTAACAACAAAAGTTTAAACAAAACTATTCTAAATGAAACATAGTAATATCCCATTCTAAAAGAATTCTCAAAGAGATATCACAACTGCAAATATAGGCTTTTTACAAAGAAATAGGAATATAAATAATAGGAAGTGGCAAAATGGCATAGGGCAGTGAAGTAAGGTTTTCTAGGGTTAAATTCCTGTTTTGAAACTTACTTGTTCTGTAGAATTTGGTAAGTTAATTTAGCCCCCAAAGCCTTAGTTTGTTAATTATAAACTATAATAATAATAACCCCTTGGTGATAGAAGTTTTATCTGGATTCATTGAGATAATAAAAGTTAAGCACTTAGTATGGTGTCTGGCATAAATAAATGTTTTATAAATACTATCTACGAATACTTTTTACTAGAATACAACCAAAGTTTTAGTTAAAGATAAATTTATAGAATTAAATATTAAGTAAATTATTACATTAAGAAAAAACACCAAACTGGTTCATCAAAGGATGAACACATCAGAAAAGCAAAATAATGACTGAAAACTTAATCTGAAATTAATCACCAGAATTTTTTAAGTGTAGATAAATATGCAAGGTGTGACAAATCTAATTAAAAATATTGTGAATGAATACTCCAAATTATGAATGAAACAATGAAATCATTGACCATTGAATATATAAGGGACATTTCTGCTGAGGCATAATGCAAAACAGCTATTAGGAGTAGAAGTAAAAATCGTTCATAGTTAGTAGCCAACAAGTCTTAATCTTGTCTTAACCTTACATCTGGGTATAGTGTATTGGGGCCTTTCATAACTTTATACATAACTTGAGGAAAATGACCCGGAAAGGATTTTTAGAGAGTTATGTGCATTCTCTTGCTGGATGTTGCCTCTTCATTAAGAGAAAATTGTTTCATGGAGACAAAGACCACTGTCTGCTTTAGTCTGGCCGATTGAGCAGAGGCTTGGCTGACTACTGCCTGGAAGATCCAAAGACAAAAATGAGAGACTGGGTGGCTGCTCGGCTGGTAAAGTCAACGAGATTGGCTAGATTGAGAGTAGCATATATTTCCCGAGTTTGCCAGGGCAAAGAATGAGTGTTGCTTGCCGTGGACCAGATATGGAGCCATGCATCAAAGAGAGCCAGTGTGTTGGAAAGGCTGTCTGAATGGGACAAATATACATGATCAAAAAGGAGATGGAATTCTTGGACATCACCATGGCCTAGAAGAAAGCAAGTTACTAGAAGAAAGAAAGAAACTTACTCGTGTCAAGGAAGCTGCAGTTGAGAGATCCCAGCAGTTGGGGAGAGATTTCCTCAAAAAACTCCTGAAGATACCCAGGAGAAAAAGAGTCTGGCTTTAAGCCTATCAGTTTCAAGGAATCTCAAGGTTAAAACTGTAAGCTTGCTAGTCAAAAAAGCAAATTTCCACTCACCTCATCTATTTTCCTTCCAAGCCTCAGTCCTCGCAGGGTCAGAAACTAAGGTTAAATGGATCAGAATCAGATAGAGATCTGAATAAGGTTAACTCCTGGATTGTAAAATATTTACTAACTATACATAGTAGTTCTGAACAAGAAATAGGATGTAGAGAAGCTTAAAAATTGTGAGACTATTACAAGCAACTTTATGCCCTCATAATTGTCATTCATTTTAGATAATCAGGTTATTTGTTTAAGAAAATAGTCACTCAATAAATATTTTGATTTAACTGTTAAATAAGCAAAGAAACTTTAATGAGGTAGTTCCATATCAAAGAAATATATCAATTAATTTAAAATGTAGTCAATAATTATAGCTATTTTAAAAATATTAATTAAACCACAATTTAAACCATGGCAAAAAAAAATAAAGAAAATTTAAACCAAAAGAGAAATCCTAAGCAGAACATATAGGAATAAAACCACAGAATTCATTTTCAGATGAAAGAGAAAAGCTGAATAGAATGAAGATTTAAAGAGCATGTTCTTGATGGAAAAAGAAAATGATATATATTTTTTTCATTCTCCATGTGTCTGAATGACCTAGAAGAGTAATTATAATCAACATCCTAAAGGGATTCTTCTACCTGACAAATTATTCCACTTAATTTGGAATTTAAAAAGTGCATAGAAAAAGTCAATAAATATTTTAAATTTGTCTAATGGGATAACTTAAAAAGTAAAAATTAAAAATCATTTTATAAATGTATAATAAGAAAAAGAGGATTGTTTTAATGTGAATAAACATAAAATGTGACAGAATAGAAAATCCAGAGATACAGAAAGTCTTATATATTCAGTATATAATGAAAAGACAATATTGCCAGTGGAATTATTTGGCAAATTCTTCTGGGGTAACTTGTTAAATGGTGTATTCAGAAAAATAATATAGATAAGATAAAAACTAAAAACAGAAACTAATATCATATAAAATGATAAACTAAATTCCAAAAGGAATGTAAAAATGAGACAGAAAGTAAAGACAGGTATACACTTTTTTGATTTTAGGGTATTGAGGGACATTTTTGCCATAAAAACTATGAAAGCAACAATGAAGGAAAAATTCACAAAATTGACCATGGTCAATTTTTTTAAATTCTTCAATTTAAAAATGCTGCATGATAAAGCAAGCCTCCATGAATAATATCAAGACAAGTAAAGTTAAGAAAAAAATGTACATTTTTGTAGCATATATAATAAACAACAGATTTATAACATTAATATTCAAAGAAATCTAATAAAACTAAAAGAAAACAAAAATGACCTAAAGATAAGGACATGTGTTTTTCAGAATACAAACGTACAACATGAAAGGATGTTCAGCCTCGTCATAAAAATACTTCATTGGTATTAGAGCAAACAAGCTAGTTGTTACAATAGACAAACACAGAAATCTCAGGAGTTTAACAGAGTGAAAAATATATATTTTATCTCACTAAATAGTCTATGTTGTATATTAGTATCCCGTGACAATGTAACAAACTGGGTAGCTGAAATATCAAAAGTGTATATTCTTAGAATTCTGGAGGCTAAAAGTCCACAATCAAGATGTTGGCATGCTTGGTTTCTTCTGAGGACTCTCTCCTTGGCTTGTAGATGGCCTTCTTCTCCCTGTGTCTTCACATGTTCTACTCTCTGTATGTGCCCATGCCTTAATCTTCTCTTCTTATAAAAACACAATAATGTTGGATTAGAGAACCTTAATGACCTAATTTTAACTTAATTACTTCCGTAAAGACCAGATCTCCAAATACAGTATATTAGGGGTTAGGGATTCAACATATGAATTTGGAAAGGACACACTTCAGCCTCTAACATGTGGGTTGGGAGTTCTTTCTCCATCTTGTAGCTAAACCACCTGGACTATACGGCCTTCAAGGATAACATGGCAGACGCTTAACATGGCCTCTGCCACATGCTGTTAGGTGGTATTCATTCCAGGAAATCAACTTAAATAAATAATCAGAGACAAATCCCTTGCAAATAAACACAGGAGTATTTAGTATAAAATCATAGCATTTAAACTTTGTAAATGGCTTATATTAAGGGGAAGGAGTAGTTAATTATATCAAATTTGATCACTAGGCAACGATTTGAAGTCCTATTTTAAAAGAATATATTATAAGAAATGGAAACGTTCATGCTATAATAGACAAGAAATAAAAACAGGACAATTTTATGTTGTATTAGATGGCAATACGACTTTTTAAGGAATTATCTGAATCATAAGGTAAGAATAGAAAGTAGATATTACCATTTTAACAATGGTTGACTGTGAGTAGTGAATATTTCAAGTGGCTTTACATTATTCTTTATAGACTTCTATTATTAACAGTTTTCCCTTGCTGAGATCTTAATAGCTGGAAATGAGAAAAATCTATTCTAAAACTAGGAGCATCTTTAAAACAACATTATTAAGGTGTAACTTGCTTATGATAAAATTCATCCCTTTTAAGTGTACAAATAATAATTGTTTAGTAAATTTGCCAAATTGTGGCATCATCACCCAATTCAGATTTAGAGCATTCTCATTACCTAATAAGAGCCTTCAGACCCATTCACAATCAATTCTCATACCTATTTCTAGCCCAAGGCAACCATTGATGCATTTTCTGTCTCTTCTGGATATTTCATATAATTAGAATCATACAATATGTAGATTTATGTGTCTGAGTTCTTTAATTTAGCATAATCTGTTCACCTGTGATGACAAACTCATCAGTTTGATTGGCAGAAGGGAAAATTGGGGGTTTGCAAAAAGGCAAGGCAAAACTTCTGCTCTGAAGAGCTTAATAGCTCCACATTAACAAATACAATGTTGTTCCTATTGTTATAGAGTATGTTTCTGAAGATTATGTTTCATTTTAGAGCAAGTATTTGTTTGGTGTTTTTTGTTTTGTTCCCATGGAAAGAACTGATATGATTAAAGATAATAAGTTATAACATGAATATCTGTCCCTAGATTGTCTCAAATTATGTCTTCCAATTCCCTTACACTATCTATATTCAGATAATTTAAGAATTACATGTATGGTGAGAAGTTTAGCATTTTACTCAATACCCACAGCTCATCTGGGGAATCAGGCTTAATTTTCTTGTTATCTTTGGATTTATACATTTCTCTCTTTGGACATTACCCCAAAGTCCTTACTCTTCAAGTTAAAATGGGCTGTTAAAAGTGAAGTAGTTTTAATTTGGGAGACGGAGTTGGAGGCAGTGGGTTACACCTCTATGCATATAGCCAAAAGCTGAATGTTAGGGTTAAGACATCCAAATTTTTAAAATTCATTAGTCATTACTTCCTCCAGGGAATCTTCTTTTGGGGATCATGATTTCAACCATGTTAATGGGGCCATTTTATTTCAATGAACTCCATTCATCTCTACTTCTCTTAAGACTTTATTTTGTTATGCTAAGCAAAGCATGACACATACTAAGTGTTGAATATATACTAGCATTTGTTGTGGGTTTTTGGTGTTGTTACCGCTTGCTGCCATGACTTGTTAAACATTATATGTTACTAAGCAAAGAGAAGTTCTAAGCCTTGTGAGTAATTCTGATAACATCCTAAATTACTTCTTTCCCTCTCTCTATCTCTCTCCTTCTCTTAATCTCCCTCACATGTATGCACAAGCCTGATAGTAACTTAGACTAATTACTATATATATATTAAATCTCTATTCAGAATTTTTATAATAAAAATGAATTATTTTTAGAATCAGAAAACTGTTCACCTAATTGTGCTAAATGAAAATACTATAGAATAAAGCTTTACGAAATCAAGTCATCAATTTAAACATCTGTAGGGAAAAAAAAAAATGACATGAATTCCTCCTGTCTCTTCAGGTTAGTTATTCCCAAGTCAGTTCCCACTCTGAATGGGGTAAGCACAAAATATCTCTAGCTACTTTTTTGCTGGTTGCAGTCTTGAGGTCAGAGCAATATCATCTTGTAGACTAATAGCCTCTGGTCCCATGAAACTAGGTTGAGACCCTGAGGACCCCTCCCCCCACCATTCTTGTTCTAAAATTTTGCTGAACCCTTTCTTTTTTTCCCAAGAACTATTGGTGTTCATTCTTGACCTTATTTCTTAGATTTAAAAAAAGTGTAGCAAGTTTTACTGCATGCAAATAAAAAGGATGTTTCAGAATTAATGTATTCAACAAAAGATATTAAAATTATTTTATCTTAATTTTTGAAGTTATCCAGTGTAAAAAAAAATCAAAGCAAAAAATAGATCAAAAAGACCATTTATTAAGGTGGGAAAATAGTAATATTTTTTATTTGATGCTGAAGTATAAGTACAGATTAACCAAGAACCACACAGATTTGTGTTGATATATAAAAGTCAAAAGATCTTTATTTTTACCAAAGATTTCAGACTTATTTTTTCTAATTTCAGATGAAATTTTACTTTTTGTAAGAGTAAAAACAGCCCAGATGCTTATGACATATCTGTTTTTGTTATATTCAGAAATTTTACTTCTATAGCAAATATTAATCTAATATTAATTTATAACATTATTGAGCATATGTGCAATATTGATCACAATATTTTGTGTATCTTTTTATGATTCCATATTTAATTAAAACACTGTTAAAGTCAAATGACCCCAATATCTGGCTTTCTACATTTGTGACCGTATTCTATGCCATATGGGGAGTTTGGTAATTCCCATTTTCAAGGAGATAATTTAACCTTATAATATATAAGTTAGGCATTTTATTTTCTTTGAAATATTTCTCCCCAAAGCTTACCAGTACAATTTAATGAACCTAATGTTATAGAAGTCAGGTTATGTTATTTAAGACTTTTATATTTTTTAGAGAATGTATATAAAAGCTTTTTTGAAAATAAATAATTATAAAATACCCTTTCAAAAGTGTGAGTGATGGGCAAAATAATGAATAAGTCACCCAAGATATTTCTTGTCTTTACAAATAGATCAATATTTTAAAGAAATTACAATTTATAATAGTTATTCTGAGAAGCTTGGACTTGTATATAGGATAAGTGCATGCTAAGCTTTGAGCTGAAAGCCTTACTTGAACTTCAAAATGAAAATATTTTGCTCTTCCAAAGTAGCAGATTCATAGCTTCTCAGCATCCTCAAGGACCTAAGAGATTTTCTTAGAGAAAACTTATTTATTGAATTCCCTTACATAGTTAAGTTTTAGGTGAATTTTTGGTGGGATTCTTTCATTATTTTGAGCACAAATATATCTTTGTGTTATTTCTAACTACTTGGTGCTGCTCTCTGGAGTTACACAGTAGAATTATAACCCATGTGACAGTGTTTCAACAATTTGAAAGCAGCTATTGTTATATATGCCCTACATCATCTCTTCTTCAATATTTTTGTTATTCCTAATGTGTTATGTTTTCAGTGCCTTTTCAAATGCCATGATTACTCCCCTCCAGATAAGCTCCAATTTATTAATGAAGTCTTAGAATGAAGTTTCTAACAACAAATTGAATATTGCAGGGATAGTAACAAAATAGAACAGCATAAGATTTCTTTTATTCTGCATATTTTATTTCCTACTAAGGAACTGTGATAATTCCATTTACTCTGTGGCAACAAAGTACAAATTATATGAACCTAGAAATTGTCTGCACAGCAAAGGAAACTATCAACAAAATGAAAAGACAACCTACTGAATGGGAAAAAAAAATATGTGTAAATCACATATCTGATAAGGGGTAATATCCAAAATATATAGGGAACTCATACAACTCAAGCAAAAACAAATCAAAATATTTCAAACAATCTAAAAAAAATGGTCAGAAGCTCTAAATAGATATTTTTCTAAAGAAGACATAACAAATGGGGGAGGAGCAAGATGGCAGAGAAGTAGGAGACCTAAATTTCGTCTGGTCCCAGGAATTCAGCTAGATAGGGATCAAACCATTCTGAAGACCTATGAACTCAACAGGAGATTGAAGAAAAGAATAGCAGTAATTCTATGGACAGAAAAGCAACCACTTTCTGTAAGGTAAGACATGCAGAGAAGTGAATCCGTGGTGATATTCGGGAAAATAGACCGCGCGGGAGAGGGAGCCTCCGTCAGCCGCTACCGGCAAGAGATGGAAAAGCAGAGCACAAAATCGGGACTTTTAGAAGTCAGCTCCGCTGAGGGACATAGCTCCAGTGGCTAAGCGGGGGGTGGAACCCTCACTGGGACAGTGTGGTCTCAGGACCCTCGGGGTCACAGAAAGAACAGGGGTGCCTGAGTGCGGCAGAGCTCCCAGGGATTGGAGTGGGGAAGCCAGCTGCAGAGACAGAGCCGAGGTGTGGGCTCTAAGCTCGGGGTTGCCATAAACTGTGATCCGCGGCACAGTCGGGTCACTGCTCCTCCAGCAGGGATCCAACAAGTGGCAGATCTGGGGAGACTCCCTTTCCTCCCCCAGGAGGAGCGGTGTGGGAGTGCACCACATGGATCTGCTGGGTTTGGAGACTCCACACAGGGTCTTGTGCCAAAGATAGAAATGCTCAGTCACAGGCTGGGTGAGCACAGAGTGCAGCTGGAGACCGGGGAGACAGGAGTGATTGCTTTTCTCTGGGGGGCACTGAGGAGCGGGGCCCCGAGTTCTTGCCTCCTCCGGGACAGAGATTGGGAGGCCACCATTTTCACTCTCGTCCTCCAAAGCTGTACGGAAAGCTTACAGGGAACAAAAGCTCCTACCAGCAAACCCCAGCAGATTACTTAGCCCAGACCCGCAAGGGCAGGGCAATTCCACCTCCGGCAAAGACATCTGGGAACCATGGCAACAGGCCCCTGCCCGAGAAGATCTGCAAGAACAGCCAGGCAAGATCAAGTTTACCGATCAATGAGAAAGGCAGAACTCCAGCGCTAGGGAAATACCGCACATAGAATCCATGGCTTTTTTACCTTTGATTCTTTAGTCCTTCAAAGTTAATTTTTTTAACTGTATTTTTTTTAATTTTTCTTTTTCCCCTTTTCAATCCCTTTTTTAAAAAAATCTTTTTTATTTTTCACTTTTAGAGTCACATTCTGTCCCTTCATAGTAGTTAACCTTATTTTTGGTATATATATATATATATATATATATATAAGTTGTTCTCTCTTTAAAATTTTAGGATACAGTTTCTTCTAACAGACCAAAATATACCCTAAATCTCTAGTGTATGGCTTTGTTCTAGTCTCCTCCTGATCACATTCTCTCCCCCCACTTTTTTTAAATCCTCTTCTTTCTTTTTTCATCCAACTTCTTATCAATTCCTTTTATAAAATCTTTTATAATTTTCACCTTTACAGTCCTATTCCATCCCTTCATCATATTTACCCTTATTTTTGTACATATATAAGTTTTTCTTTCTTTAAAATTTTGGGAGGCACGTTCTTCTAACAGACCAAAATATGCCCAAAATCTAGTGTGTGGCACAGATCTATGCACCAGCCTGATCTTACTTGATCATATTCTGTTTTTGTTTTTTTTTAATCTTTTTCTTTTTCTTTTTCTTTTTTTCTTTTTTCTTTCTTTCCCTTTCTTTTCCCCTGGTTTCAGGTCTTTTCTGATTTGTTTAGCGTATATTTTCCTGGGGTCTTTGTTACCCTCTTATCATTTTGTTGTCTCATTCATCTATTCTCCTCTGGACAAAACACAAGACAGAAAAAATCACCTCAAAAAAAATAAAAAAGAACAAGAGGCAGTACCAACTGCCAGGGACCTAATCAATATGGACATTAGTAAGATGTCAGAACAAGAGTTCAGAATGACAATTTTAAGATAGTAGCTGGGCTTGAAAAAAACATGGAAGATATTAGAGAAATCCTTTCCGGAGAAATAAAAGAACTAAAATTTAACCAAGTCAAAATCAAAAGGCTATTAATGAGGTGCAATAAAAAATGGAGGCTCTAACTGCTAGGATAAATGAGGCAGAAGAGAGAATTAGTGATATAGAAGACCAAATGATGGACAATAAAGAAGCTGAGAAAAAGAGATAAAAAACTACTGGATAACGAGGGCAGAATTCAAGAGATAAGTGATACCATAAGACGAAACAATATTAGAATAATTGGGATCCCAGAAGAAGAGAGAGAGAGAGGGGCAGAAGATATATTGGAACAAACTATAACAGAGGACTTCCCTAATTTGGGGAAGGAAACAGGCATCAAAATCCAGGAAGCAGAGGAACCGCCCTCAATATCAATAAAAATAGGTCAACACCCTGACATCTAATAATAAAACTTATGAGTGTCAGAGACAAAGAGAAAATCCTGAAAGCAGCTGGGGACAAGAAATCTGTAAACTACAATGGTAGAAATATTAGACTGGCAACAGACCTATCCATGGAGACCTGGCAGGCCAGAAAGGACTGGTATGATATATTCAGAGCACTAAATGAGAAAAATATGCAGCCAAGATAACTATATCCAGCTAGGTTGTCACTGAAAATAGAAGGAGAGATAAAAAGCTTCCAGGACAAACAAAAACTAAAGGAATTTGCAAACACGAACCAGCCCTACAAGAAATATTGAAAGAGGTCCTCTAAGCAAAGAGAGAGCTTAAAAGTAACAGACCAGAAAGGAACACAGACAATATACAGTAACAGTCACCTCACAGGCAATACAATGGCACTTAATTCATATTTTTCAATAGTTACCCTGAATGTAAATGGGCTAAGTGCCCCAATCAAAAGACACAGACTACCAGATTGGTTAAAAAAAACAAGACCCATTGATATGCTGTCTTCAAGAGACTCATTTTAGACTCAAAGACACCCCCAGATTGAAAGTGAGGGAGTGGAAAACCATTTACCATGCTAATGGTCACCAAAAGAAAGTCGGGGTGGCAATCCTTATATCAGACAAATTAGATTTTAAACCAAAGACTATAATAAGAGATGAGGAAGGACACTATATCCTACTTAAAGGGTCTATCCAACAAAAAGATCTAACAATTTTAAATATCTATGGCCCTAACATGGGAGCAGCTGATTAATAACAAAATCAAAGAAACACATTGACAACAATACAATAATAGTGGGGGACTTTAACACCTCCCTCGCTGAAATGGAAAGATCAACTAAGCAAAAGATCAACAAGGAAATAAAGACTTCAAATGACACACTGGATCAAATGGACTTCACAGTTATATTCAGAACATTCCATCCCAAAGCAACAGAATACACATTCTTCTCTAGTGACCAGGGAACATTCTCCAAAATAGATCACATCCTAGATCACAAAGCAGGTCGCAAGCAGTACCAAAAGATTGGGATCAATCCCTGCATATTTTCAGACCACAATGCTTTGAAACTAGAGCTCAGGCACAAGAGAAAAGTTGGAAAGAACTCAAATACATGGAGGCTAAAGAGCATCCTACTAAAGAATGAATAGGTCAACCAGGAAATTAAAGAAGCATTAAAAAAATTCATGGTAACAAATGAAAATGAAAACACAACTGTTCAAAATCCTTGGGATGCAGCAAAGGCAGTCCTAAGAGGAAAGTATATAGCAATACAAGCCTTTCTCAAGAAACAAGAAAGGTCTCAAACACACAACCTAACACTACACCTAAAGGAGCTGGAGAAACAACAGCAAATAAAGCCTAAACCTAACACAAGAAGAGAAATAAAAATCAGAGCAGAAATCAATGAAATAGAAACCAAAAGAACAGCAGAACAGATCAACAAAACTAGGAGCTGGTTCTTTGAAAGAATTAATGATTGATAAACCCTGGCCAGACTTATCAAAAAGAAAAGAGAAAGGATCCAAATAAATAAGATCATGAATTAAAGAGGAGATATCACAACCAACACCACAGAAATACAAACAATTATAAGAACATAGTATGAACAACTATATGCCAGCAAATTAGATAGTCTGGAAGAAATTGATGCATTCCTAGAGATGTATCAACTACCAAAACTCAACCAGGAAGAAATAGAACCTGAACAGACCTATAACCGCTAAGGAGATTGAAACAGTCATCAAAAATCTCCCAACAAACAAAAGCCCAGGGCCAGATGGCTTCCCAGGGAAATTCTACCAAACATTTCAAGAAGAATTAACACCTATTCTTCTGAAACTGTTCCAAAAAATAGAAATGGAAGGAAAACTTCCAAACTCGTTTTATGAGGCCACCATTACCTTGATCCCAAACCCAGACAAAGGCCGCATCAAAAAGGAGAATCACAGACCAATATCCTTGATGAACATGGAGGCAAAAATTCTCACCAAAATACTAGCCAAGAGGATCCAACAGTACATTAAAAGGATTATTCACCATGACCAAGTGGGATTTATCCATAGGCTGCAAGCTTGGTTCGACATCTGCAAATCAATCAATGTGATAAAATACATTAATCAAAGAAAGAACAAGAACCATAGGATCCTCTCAATAGATGCAGAAAAAGCATTTGACAAAGTATAGCATCCTTTCTTGATTAAAACTCTTCAGAGTATAGGGATAGAGGGCACATACCTCAATATCTTAAAAGCCATCTATGAAAAACCCACAGCCAGTATCATTCTCAATGGGGAAAAAACAGAGCTTTCCCACTAAGGTCAGGAACATGGCAGGGATGTCCACTATCACCACTGCTATTCAACATAGTACTAGAAGTCCTAGCCACAGCAATCAGACAACAATAAGAAATAAAAGGCATCCAAATCGGCAAAGAAGAAGTCAAACTCTCAAGCTTTGCAGATGATATGATACTTTATGTGGAAAACCCAAAAGACTCCACCCCAAAACTGCTAGAACTCATAGCAGTTCTCATCCAAATGGCCAAAAGACACATGAAAAAGTGCTCAACATCGCTCGGCAGCAGGGAAATCCAAATCAAAACCTCAATGGGATATCATCTCACAACAGTCAGAATGGCTAAAATTAACAAGTCAGGAAATGACAAATGTTGGCGGGGTTGTGGAGAAAGGGGAACCTTCCTACACTGTGGGTGGTAATGCAGGCTGGTGCAGCCACTCTGGAAAAGAGTATGGCGGTTCCTTAAAAAGTTAAAATAGAGCTACCCTACAACCCAGCAATTGCACTACTGGGTATTTACCCCAAAGATACAAATGTAGGGATCTGAAGGGGTACATGCACCCTGATGTTTATAGCAGCAATGTCCACAATAGCCAAACTGTGGAAAGAGCGAAGATGTCCATCAACAGATGAATGGTCAAAGAAGGTGGTTTTATATATATACACACACACACACACACACACACACACACACACACACACACACACAATGGCATATTATGCAGCCATCAAAAAGAATGAAATCTTGCCATTTGTAATGACGTGGATGGAACTGGAGGGTATTATGCTGAGTGAAATAAGTCAATCAGAGAAAGACATATATCATATGATCTCACTGATATGAGGAATTCTTAATCTCAGCAAACAAACTGAGGGTTGCTGGAGTGGTGGGGGGTGGGAGGGATGGGGTGGCTGGGTGACAGATATTGGGGAGGATATATGCTATGGTGAGTGCTGTGAATTGTGTAAGACTGTTGAATGACAGACCTGTACCTCTGAAACAAATAATACATTATGTGTTAAAAAAAAAGAAGATAGTAGGAAGGTAAAATGAAGGGGGAGAATTGGAGGGCAAGACAAACCATGAGAGACTATGGACTGAAAAACAAACTGAGGGTTCTAGAGGGGAGGGTGGTGGGGGGATGGGTTAGCCTGGTGATGGGTAGTAAAGAGGGCACGTTCTGCATGGAGCACTGGGTGTTATATGTAAACAATGAATCATGGAACCCTACATCAAAAACTAATGATGTAATGCATGGTGATTAACATAACAATAAAATAAGATTTAAAAAAAGAAATATAAAATAAAAAAAGAAGACATAACAAATGGATAACATTGCAAATCATCAGAGAAATTCAAATCAAAACCTTAATGAGATATCACTTCATACCTGTTAGTACAGCTATTATTAAAATGACAAGAAATGACATGGCAAGGATGAGGAGAAAAGGGAACCCTTGTGTACTGTTGGTAGGCATGTAAATTGATGTAACCACTATGAAAAACAGTATGGAAATTCCTCAAAAAATTAAAACTAGAGCTACTGTATTATCCAGCAATTCCACTTCTGTATTTTTATCCAAAGAAAATTAAAACATTAACTTGAATAAATATATACACCCCCTTGTTCATTGCAGCATTATTTAAAATAGCCAAAATCTAGAAACAACATAATGTTCATCAATGGATGAATGGATAAAGAAAATGTGATACGCACACACACACACACACACACACACACACACACACACAGGAATATTATTCAACCATTAAGAAAAAAAAGGAATGAAACCGCCATTTGCAACAACAGGGATGGACCTCAGGGGCATTATGTTTCATGAAATAAGCCAGAAAGAAAAAGACAAATGTCATAATATCTGACTTACATCAGGAATCTAAAATAAAAAAAAAAGTTAGACCAGCTCATAGATAGGGAGAATAGATTAGTGGTTGTCAGAAGTGGAGGTTGGTGAGATCGATCTAAGATGGCGACTGTGGAACCGGAAACCACCCCTACTCCTAATCCCCCGCCTACAGAAGAAGAGAAAACAGAATCTAATCAGGAGGTTGCTAACCCAGAACACTATATTAAACATCCTTTACAGAACAGATGGGCACTGTGGTTTTTTAAAAAATGATAAAAGCAAAACTTGGCAAGCAAACCTTTGGCTGATCTCTAAGTTTGATACTGTTGAAGACTTTTGGGCTCTGTACAACCACATCCAGTTGTCTAGTAATGTAATGCCAGGCTGTGACTACTCACTTTTTAAGGATGGTATTGAGCCTATGTGGGATGATGACAAAAACAAATGAGGAGGACGATGGCTAATTACATTGAACAAGCAGCAGAGACGAAGTGACCTGGATCGCTTTTGGCTAACGACACTGCTGTGCCTTATTGGAGAATCTTTTGATGACTACAGTGATGATGTATGTGGAGCTGTTGTTAATGTTAGAACTAAAGTTGATAAGATAGCAATATGGACTACTGAATGTGAAAACAGAAAGGCTGTTACACATATAGGGAGGGTATACAAGGAAAGGTTAGGACTTCCTCCAAAGATAGTGATTGGTTATCAGTCCCATGCAGACACAGCTACTAAGAGCGGCTCCACCACTAAAAATAGATTTGTTGTTTAAGAAGACACCTTCTGAGTATTCTCATAGGAGACTGCGTCAAGCAATTGAAATTTGGGAGCTGAACCAAAGCCCCTTCAAAAGCAGAGTGGAATGCATTTACATTCAAATTTGATTTCCATCTAAATGTTGCTTAAGATATAAGAGAAGTCTCATTCGCCTTTGTCTTGTACTTCTGTGTTCATTTTTTTTTTTAATTTTGGCTAGAGTGGCCACTATCCCAATCAAAGAATTACAGTACACATCATCCCCAGAATCCATAAATGTGTTCCTGGCCCACTCTATAATAGCTTAGTAGAGTTACCATTACAAACACATCTTACCCATCCACAATATTCAAAAAAGAACTTGCATTTCTATACCTTACAGGAAAAAAGTTCTGTTTATGTTCCATTGTATGCAGGAGCATATTTTGCTGGTTTGAAAGAGTATGAAGCATACAGTTTTCTAGCATTTTCTTTGTTTCCTTTTACAGCATTGTCTTTGCTGTACTCTTGCTGATGGCTGCTAGATTTTAATTTATTTGTTTCCCTACTTGATAACATTAGTGATTCTGATTTCAGTTTTTCATTTGTTTTGCTTTTGTTTTTTTCTTCATGTAACATTGGTGAAGGATCCAGGAATATGACACAAAGGTGGAATAAACATTAATTTTGTGCATTCTTTGGTAATATTTTTGGTTTTTTGTAACTACAAAGCTTTGCTACAAATTTATGCATTTCATTCAAATCAGTGATCTATGTGTGATTTCCTAAACATAATTGTGGATTATAAAAAATGTAATATCAAAATTACATTCCTAATTAGAATTAGTATGTCTGTTTTTGTATCTTTATGCTGTATTTTAACACTTTGTATTACTTAGGTTATTTTGCTTTGGTTAAAAAATGGCTCAAGTAGAAAAGCGGTCCCATTCATATTAAGACAGTGTACAAAACTGTAAATAAAATGTGTACAGTGAGTTGTCTTTTAGACAAAAACAACAACAAAAAAGAACTGGAGGTTGGTGAGGTGGATGAAAGGGGTGAAAGGAGTCAAATGTTACAAACTTCCAGTTATAAAGTAAGAAAGTTCTGGGAATGTAATGTGCTGCATGGTGACTACAGTTAATAATACTTCATTGCATATTTCAAAGTTGCTAAGAAAGATCTTAAAAGTTCTCATTACAAGAAAAATGTGTAATTATATATGGTGACAGATGTTAACTAGACTTATTTTGACAATTACTTCATAATGTATACAGAGAGCAAATCACTATGTTATTGACTTGAAAAAATATAATGTTATATGTCAATTATACCTCAGTTAAGAAGAAAGAATTGACTGTGATAATTTCATTTACTCTTACTGTGGAAAGACTAACTCATAATAATCCCAAATGTAGAACGCGGGGTGTGGTTGAAGATCACTGAAGAACCATTATAGAGGAGGCAAATCTGGTTTGCTGATGAATGAAAGTAATGAGTGACACCTGAAATTATATTAAAAATTATTTTTAATATTTCGTAATTGTGCTTTGGGATATTTTTATTTCTAGGAATAATCTTTTGATGAGCTCCTTATTTTAAACTATAAATAATGTTTTGCAGTAGAATCGAATGGCATTGAGAAAACCTGCTTTGCACAATTTTTTTTCTAAGCATAACTTTATTTTTATTAATTTCACACCTAGCAAAGAAAGGATTATTTTATGTAAGGACATATAAAAAGTTATTCTTTTTTTTAAGATTTTATTTATTTATTTGGGAGAGAGAATGAGAGAGAGAGAGCACATGAGAGGGGGGAGGGTCAGAGGGAGAAGCAGACTCCCTGCTGAGCAGGGAGCCCGATGTGGGACTCGATCCTGGGACTCCAGGATCATGACCTGAGCTGAAAGCAGTTGCTTAACCAACTGAGCCACCCAGGCGCCCCAAAAGTTATTCTTTTTTTAAGATTTTATTTATTTATTTGAGAGAGAGAGAGAGAGAGCATGAGAGCAGTAGAGGGAGAGAATCCTCAAGCAGACTCCCCCTGAGTGCAGAGCCTGACTCCAGGCCAGATCTAACGACTAATGAGATCATGACCTGAGTCATACCCGAGAGTTAGAGGCTCAACTAAATGAGCCACTCAAGCACCCCTTTATAAAAGCTTATTCTGATAAAATTTTCATGCTTTGTAGGATACAATTCTTAAGAATGACTCAAACATGGGGAGCTTGTGTGGCTCAGCTGGTTGAGCATCTGACTCTTGATTTTGGCTCAGGTCATGATATCAGGGTCCCTGGGATCCAGCCCTGCATCTAGCTCCATGCTCAGTGGGGAGTCTGCTTGATGACTCTCTCTCTTTCCCTCTGCCCCTCCCCCTACTCATGCTATCTCTCTCTTTCCATCTCTCTCTCTCTAAAATAAATAAATAAATATTTAAAAAAAGAATGAGTCAAACACGGCATACTCTAATTCATGATATAAAAAATATGTCAAACAAAATTTCCATTTTTAGTGAAGAATGTAATTTCTATGAAACATACTGCTTATTAATGGGTATTAATTTTCAAACATTTGATTTCTTATTGATTCTTAAAAATTTTTAATTAATTATATATAGATGATACACAATAGACTTTAAATCTGATGTAACGTAGATGATAGTCATAGACACCATGTATGACTATTTTCTCTTTTAAAATATTTGTTGAAGAAAAATATTCTGAATAGAAAGTTCAATGAATTTAAAATTTATCAAATATAAAATGCAAGTCTGATTACATTTTTATTTAAAAATTTGAAAAAAACTATATTTAAAATTCTATCTTCAGAAAAATAGAAATGACATAATATTAAAGACAAATATGTCTAAGAAAATTATTATCTAAATATCAAATCAATTATTCTTTTGTTATTGCTTTTAATAAGGAGATAATCAACTGAATGAAGGATTTTTTCTCCAGGTTGAATATAGACAGATATAGTTAATTATTTATTTTTTGGAAATAATTTTAATTCTGAAAACGGGGTTTGAATAGAATGATTTTATAGGCCCACAGCATAATAAAATCAATTTTGGACAATATAAAATACATTTTAATTATACATTCTTAATTATTTTATAACCTTTTATACTCTTACAAATCTCCGTATTTAGTTGATAAATTATACTGTCACTCTATCTGTAGAGCAAATATTGTATTTAACTTATACTTTTATTCTAATCTTTAAAAAGAAACAGCATTACGGTAAGTTCAAACAAACGTGTGATACTGGTTTGCTTGTTTTCTCTCTTGGCTACTGTCCAACTCACATGCAGCAATGCAAATAGTAAATATCCATCAATTCAATAGCACAGTTAAACACATAAAATAAACCACTAGGCCTGTAGCAGCCTTTTTGTTCATTGACAGAGAACTAGATACATATTAATTAAGGCCTTGGGAAGATTTAGGTTGAAATGATGAAGACAAAAAGACAAAATAAATACCACTGTATTGACTTGAAAATGATATATGTTTATTTTAAGGTTATTGTAATGTTTGTGTATTCCTATTTCTAAATCTATTATTGAAGATTACAGAATATTAAAAAAAAAGCTGGTTTAAAGTAAACAGATTTTACTTTGACAATTAAAGACCCTGGTAACCTCTGTGTGAGAAAAGTCTGGTGCATTAGCCTGAGTAATCATTCAGAGCAACCCTACTTAGCAACCTGTGAACACTTCCTAGATTTAACCGGCAAACTAACCCCAGGTTTTAATGTAGTCATTTAAATGTTTTTTCTTTAAAACATTTTTTATATAATTTTAGGCATCTTGTTTTTCTCTTTGAGTAATACATTGAGGAAATTCATTCCACTCAACTAATTTAATGTAATTCATTTTCTTAGCCTTTCATTATATTTCATGGTGTGGCGGTGCCAAGGTTTACACATCCAGGTCCCTCCTGCTGTACATTCACACATTATGTTACCAGCTTTCAGCTGCTACTATGAACAATGCTACAATGAATCTGCTTTTACCTATGTGCCTACTTGCTTAAGTTTTTATTTCTAGGAGATGGAATCCAGGAATTAAATTGCTGGGTTGAAGGACATACGACTTTCCTATTTCGTTTTAATTGAATTTGCCAGATTACTTTTCAAAAAGCACAAAACACATTCATATTACCATCTTGTGGTATAGAAAAGTACTTGTCCACCAAAACCCACTATCAATTGGAGTTTCTTAAACTTTTTCAATATGAAGAGCATACAGTATTCCATTTTTACTTTAGTTTAAATTTTTTAATACTGAGTTTGATAGTATTTCACATATAAAAACATTTGGCAATCCAGTTTGATCCTTTACTATCTCTCTATTCACAGCCTTGGCACAATTTTCATGCACTTTGTTTTTTGTCCTTTTGTTTTTTGTTTTTTTTTTGTTTTTATGGATAGTTGCAAAACTTTGAAAAATAACAGATTTTAGTACTTAGTACTTTGTCTTCTCCATTACAAATACATTTTTCACAGTATATCATTTCCTATTCACTTTATCTTTTTCTGGAAGATTTAAATTATGCATTTAATAAATATAGTCAGATAAAAACATATTCATATATATAAATAATACATATTTTCTATATAATATATATTTACAGTTATATATCTATATAAAATATAAATGTTTAATTACTAGACTTCTATTCTAGTCCCCTAAGTTATGTAAGTAGTCTCCTAGATTTTACTTAAATTTTCTAATTTTACTTTCATACTTAGTTATGTAATTGACAAGGACTTTATATGGTATATATAGAAAGTAAGTGCCTACTTACTTTATAGAAAGTACGTGCCTACTTTCATTTTGCACCAGAGAACCACAAAAGCTATCATGATTCATTAAATACTCCATCCAATTCTTTCTGATTTGGGCTCCCATTTTTCTGATGAATTAATTCTTATATCCATAGGGATCAATTTCTGAAGGTTTTGTTTTTTCTGCACCATTGATTGATTAGTATATTTTCATTAAAAAATAGATTTTGATTTCACTATGCAGTGTATTTTCAGTTTTGTCTATTTCTGAACATTTATTCTTCCAAATAAACTTCTAAATAATTTTATATAATTGGAAAATAAACTCTATTAGATTTTAGTTAAAATAGAATGAAGCTTAAATATTGATTTTAGAATAACTGACATTTCCATGATATAAGATCCTCCCATACAAAAATATGGAATGTCTTTTCATTTGTTTATGTCATATTTTCAGTATTCAATGGAATTTTACACTTTTTTATGTAAGTCCTGAGGCTTTTATTACTAAATGTAGTATTAAATGCTTAAACATTTTAATTGACTTACTAGGTGGAGTGCAGTTTCTTTTTCCATTTCTGTTGCTTTTGGTGTCATGCTAGAAAATTGTATATTTATTTTATATTCGGTACCTTCCAAATTCTCTCATTCTAATGTATTTTTAATAAATTCTCTTGGGCTTTCAATGTTTTATAATATTTCTTATTATCTCATTATTGTCTTTCTGTATTTATTAAAAATTCAAAGACAATGTTTAAAAATCATGGTAACAATTCTGTACAGCTCCTGTTGGAACTGATTTTTTTTTTGGTTCTGCCTTCTTTGAAGTTTATATATTAATTATATACTTGTCTCATAATAATAATTAAGTAAGTGCTTTCATTTTCAATTATCTGGAGTAACTTACAGAATATTTGAAAAATCTGATCTTTGGAAGTTTGGTACAGGTCCCTTGTGAAAACTTCTGAGTCTGGTCCTTTTAGTGGAGGTATATCCTTGACAATTTTCTATATTTATGGTAAGGAAATAAGTTTATTTAAGCTTTATACCTCTGGTAGAGTTGGGATTAGCAATTGTACTTCTTTATGTAAATATCTATTTTTTTCTAGGTTTTATTTTTTTTCCACAGAATTGTGCAAATTGACTTTAGATAATATCATTTTAAAATATTTTACATTTCCAATATCATTCCCCTTGTCACTTGTTATTTTGCATTTTTGTGCTTTCTCTTTTTTTTCCTATATTTTTCTTAATCTAAATTTGTGATCATCTTTTTTGTAAATTCTTTTAAGAAAGCCATATGTTAAGCTGTTATGTAGTTTTACTCTTTTTCTATTTTCTACCAAATTAATATTTGTGTTTATTATTTCCTTACCATACTTTTTAATTTTTGTTTTGTTCTTCTTTTTCTAGTTTTTGAACAGGGCATTTAATTCACTTATTTTAATTTTTTCATCTTATTGGTAAAGTTGTTTAATGCTATAAATTTTTCTCAGGTAAGTGCTTTAAATGCATCCTACAAGAGTTCAAACATATGATATTACCATCAACATGTTTTAGAAATACTGCAATTTCTAAATTCTGCAAATTTCATGACATATCTTGGCGAGGATGCAGAGAAAGGGGAACCCTCCTACACTGTTGGTGGGAATGCAAGCTGGTGCAGCCACTCTGAAAAACAGTATGGAGGTTCCTCAAAAAGTTGAAAATAGAGCTACCATATGACCCAGCAATTGCACTACTGAGTATTTACCCCAAAGATACAAATGTAGTGATCTGAAGGGGTACATGCACCCCAATGTTTATAGCAACAATGTCCACAATAGCCAAACTATGGAAAGAGCCAAGATGTCCATCAACAGATCAATGGATAAAGAAGAAGTGGTATATATATACAATGGAATATTATGCAGCCATCAAAAGGAATGAGATCTTGCCATTTGCAACGACATGGATGGAACTAGAGGGTATTATGCTAAGCGAAATAAGTCAATCAGAGAAAGACATGTATCATATGATCTCACTGATATGTGGAATTCTTAATCTCAGGAAACAAACTGAGGGTTGCTGGAGTGGTAGGGGTGGGAGGGATGGGGTGGCTGGGTGATAGACATTGAGGAGGGTATGTGCTATGGTGAGCACTGTGAATTGTGTAAGACTGATGAAACACAAACATGTACCTCTCAAACAAATAATACATTATATGTTTAAAAAAAAAGAGAGAGAAGATAGCAGGAAGGGAAAAATGAAGGGGAGGAAATCGGAAGGGGAGACAAACCATGAGAGATGATGGACTCTGAGAAACAAACTGAGGGTTCTAGAGGGGAGGGGGTGAGGGGATGGGTTAGCCTGGTGATGGGTATTAAGGAGGGCACGTATTGAATGGAGCACTGGGTGTTAAACACAAACAATGAATCATGGAACATTACAGATGAATGGATAAAGAAGAAGTGGTATATATATACAATGGAATATTATGCAGCCATCAAAAGAATGAGATCTTGCCATTTGCAATGACGTGGATGGAACTGGAGGGTGTTATGCTGAGTGAAATAAGTCAATCAGAGAAAGACATGTATCATATGACCTCACTGATATGAGGAATTCTTAATCTCAGGAACAAACTGAGGCTTGCTGGAGTGGTCGGGGGTGGGAGGGATGGGGTGGCTGGGTGATGGACATTGGGGAAGATATGTGCTACGGTGAGCGCTGTGAATTGTGTAAGACTGTTGAATCACAGATCTGTACTTCTGAAACAAATAATGCAACATATGTTAAGAAAAAAGAAAAAGAAGACGATAGCAGGAGAGGAAGAATGAAGGGGAGTAAGTCAGAGGGGGAGACGAACCAGGAGAGATGATGGACTCTGAAAAACAAACTGAGGTTTCTGGAGGGGAGGAGGGTGGGGGGATGGGTTAGCCTGGTGATGGGTATTGAGGAGGGCGCGTTCTGCATGGAGCACTGGGTGTTATGAACAAACAATGAATCATGGAACAGTACACCAAAACAAATTATGTAATATATGGTGATTAACATAACAATAAAAAAATTAAAAAAAAAAAGGAATGAGATCTTGCCATTTGCAACGACGTGGATGGAACTGGAGGGTGTTATGCTTAA
Source organism: Eumetopias jubatus (assembly GCF_037043125.1). Lineage (NCBI taxonomy): Eukaryota > Metazoa > Chordata > Mammalia > Carnivora > Otariidae > Eumetopias > Eumetopias jubatus. The sequence goes on from NW_028274808.1 coordinate 62,309,799, forward strand.
TGAAATAAGTCAATCAGAGAAAGACATGTATCATATGACCTCACTGATATGAGGAATTCTTAATCTCAGGAACAAACTGAGGGTTGCTGGAGTGGTCGGGGGTGGGAGGGATGGGGTGGCTGGGTGATAGACATTGGGGAGGGTATGTGCTACGGTGGGTGCTGTGAATTGTGTAAGACTGTTGAATCACAGATCTGTACTTCTGAAACAAATAACGCAACATATTTTAAGAAAAAAGAAAAAGAAGATAGCAGGAGAGGAAGAATGAAGGGGAGTAAGTCAGAGGGGGAGATGAACTAGGAGAGATGATGGACTCTGAAAAACAAACTGAGGTTTCTAGAGGGGAGGAGGGCAGGGGGATGGGTTAGCCTGGTGATGGGTATTAAAGAGGGCACATTCTGCATGGAGCACTGGGTGTTATGAACAAACAATGAATCATGGAACACTACACCAAAACCAATGATGTAATATATGGTGATTAACATAACAGTAAAAAATTAAAAAAAAACTAATGATATAATGTATGGTGACTAACATAACATAATAAAAGAAAAGAAAAGAAATTCTGCAATTTCAGTTTATTTTAAACGTGTCACCTATCTTGCTTAATGAAAATTTTAAATATTCAAGTGGTGGAGGTTTTTTTCTTGTTTTTTATTTTGTTTTAATAATTGTGTGTGTGTGTGTGTGTGTGTGTGTGTGTGTGTGTGTGTGTGTTTAGCTGTAGAAAGCAGGCAAAATGGGCACCTGGTTAGGCAATTGTCTTCATCTCAGGTCATGATCCCAGGGTCCTGAGATAGATAAATAAAATCTTAAAAAAAGAGAGATTCTTGAAAGCAGGCAAAATGTAGAAAGCAAATAATTTAAATAACAATAAAATTTCAAAACCTGGCTTTATTATTCATTCTTTTTTTTAAGATTTTATTTATTTATTTGACAGAGAGAGAAAGAGAGCTAGCACAAGCAGGGGGAGGGCAAGCAGAGGGAGAGGGAGAGGCAGGCTCCTTGCCCAGCTGAAAGTCTGATGTGGGGCTCGATCCCAGGACCCTGGGTTCATGACCTGAGCCGAAGGCAGAAGCCCAACAGACTGAGCCACCCAGGCACCCCTTTATTATTCAATCTAATTAACAGTATATTGTTTAGAGAGCAAGCCAGTATTATTATTTTATAATAAATATTCTTTAATGTAATGCTAGTTCCTACCATTGCAAAGTATTTTGAATTAAATTCTCATAGCATAATAGATTTAATAAATACCCTTGTATAACAAAAAAAATGCATAACACAATCAGAAGTCTCAAAATGTAAATGTTACTGGATTTAATTTCTGCCAAGGCATCAAACTAAATTCTAGGATAAAATTTTCTGATATACCTAGAATAATTGAAAAATATAATTTTGTGGCCTACAGGCGGCCAGAACTGTCAAGAAAATGCTCATTCATAGGGAAAAACCACACTTGCAAATAGCATTTGCCCTGTGGTATTACTGACATCTGATGGCCTAGAGCCTGAATTTTAATAGACCATATGCCAGCAGGAGGAGTTGGGTGAAAAATCTTAGTAAAGATTTTTGCATTAAGTTCTAATATCTGAAGGGGACTCAATAATTAAGCTGGGGGGGGAGCCTATTCTGCAGAGTGAAATAATTGGGGATAGTAGCCTTTTCCTTTTTTGGCTCTTTGTAGAGTAAAAGACAAAACTATCCCCTCAGAATTTCTTAACACAAACTTATATTGACATGTGTTTGGGACTGTATTCACACCACTTGTATATTTTGAAAAACCACTTATCTCTCTGCCTTCCTATACTCTTGATATTCATTCATACATAGTCACATTTTTTAAATGTGTCTAAATCACCTTGACAGCATTACATAATATGAATCACTACATTCACAGTTCTTGATACTGAATCCACAGATGTATTTGAAAATGAACAAGCATAATTCTGGTTGTCACAATTATGAGTGTATGTGTGGCAGGAGGGGTGATATGTCTTGGCCTTCATTGAGCCTGTACTAAGTACACTCAGTAGCATGCAATGTACAGCAGAGATTTACACAAATGAACTATCCTGTCAGTGGGACAATAACACCCATATTGTGGAGTTTAGCTCAATAAAATTCAATATCAACCAATATCATCTTGTGTTCATATATTCACTCACAAATCTTTTACCTTATTTTATATTCCAAGCATTTAATTACTCAATGAGGATAATGGAGGGGAAAAAAAATTCCCTTTTCTGAAGAGACTAAACATTTGTTAGAGTGAATGGAAAATGAAACAAATTAGTTTATATATAATTTTTTTCTTTTTGATAAGAATGATTGAGGCACAATTTTCTTCTCTTTAAAATTTTGCAATCTGGGATGCCTGGGTGGCTCAGTCCTTAAGCGTCTGCCTTTGGCTTGGGTCATGATCTCAGGGTCCTGGGATCAAGTCCCACATAGGGCTCCCTGCTCAGCGGGAAGCCTGCTTCTCCCTCTCCCACTCCCCTGCTTATGTTCCCTCTCTCGCTGTCCCTCTCTCTTTCTGTCAAATAAATAAATAATCTTTAAAAAATAAATAAAAATAAAATTTTGCAGTCTTTTTGGTATGCGTCTCAATGTATGTTAACGTAATTAGTTATACACAAAAAGATTGTACATACATATCCTTTTTATTGCTTGCATCCACCAATCCTAAATTCTGGACTCTCATCTAACAAAATAGCACACTTTTTTCCCTCCCACTCTGTTCAAAAGAGATAAGTTTGGAGTACTTTCATTCTGTTAGTTTACCACCCAAAGAAGATGGATTTTCTTTCCAGGTTGCGATATTAGGAGCACACTAAACAGTTTTTCGGGTGATAGACCATAGTGGTCTAAAACCAAAACAACATCAAAGTGATTGCTTTTTTCTAGAGACAAATACCACATCCTACAGGAATATAAAATAGTTTATACACACAATAAATACCTTTTTTAACAACTCATTTGTGCCACGCAGAATTCTTAAGATGCCACCAAGAGTCATGTCCCTGGTATTCACAACCTATATAATTCTCTTTCCTTGAGTGTTGATGGAATTGTATGGAATTTCATTTCCATGATAGTTTAGGTTACATGGGAAAAAAATGAAGGGATTTTGCAAATATAATTAAGGCCACTAATCAATAATTTTAATCTAATGAAAAGGGATATAACTGGGGTAGACACCCCCCATCAGATATGTATCTTATTTTTAATATTTTATTTTAATATTTTTAATAATTCAAGATCACTTAACGTGAGATCTACCTACTTAAATTTTTAAGTGTGCAATACATTATTTTTGACTTTAGGTATAATGTTGTACAGGAGATCTGTAAAGTTTATTCATCTTGCTTAATTCAAATCAAGACAGACTCTTTTACTTATTTTTATAGTTCATCAAGTGCTTAAAAGGGAAAGAATGATGTCAAAAAAAGAGGGAAAGGATATTCCAGGTAGCTAGAAAAGGATGTGCAAAGACATGAGAACCTGAGACATTAGATCATGTTTACTACATTTGGGAAAGAGTATTAATGGGTACAACTATAGCATATAGAATGATGTGGTGGAAAATAAAGTTGGAAAGTATTAAAGGAAATCTTTGTGATATTCTCAGACAAGTCCATAATAAAAGAAATTGGACAATAAATAGAATGTGATATTATTTTGCTTATAGACAGGTTGTTATATAATCATAATATTGATTTAAAAACTTGATCACAATCAATTATTTCCATATAAGGTAATTGCTTTATCTGTGTTTGTTTTGGCATTTACTTTAAAAAGCCAAAGAGTCTGGAGAAATCAAGTCATTGGGCAGAATTTCTAGCAAGAATTAGCTAATCTCCATTCTCTCTCCATTGTTCCATGTAGAAAGCATTAAAGTATTCATGACCCCCACCAGTATATCTTCTAAACTTTTCCTTATTGTGTTCTCTTTTAACATTCTTTTTAGAATTTGTAAAAGTTCTGTACCAGTGGTCCTAAGACTCTCAGAAACAAGAGTTTTGACAGACATGCGCTACAATGATACTATTAAGTTGGATAAAATGTATTAGTGCAACATTAAATACTTAAATTTAATACCTTACAGTTGTGAATAAATATGGATCTAACTATGACAAAGGCTTTGACAAAATAGAGAAACAGGACAAACAAAATAAAAATAAAATGCATAGCATGTACTTAGTATATTTTATTGATCTCTCCATAGCATTCTATATTTTAATGTTCATTTAATTCATTTATGTCTTTTTCATACATTGTTTCAATAAATCAAATATTTTGTACTTCTTTCATCAGTCACTGTTTTGGCTACTGCAGATGCAGAAATAAGACAGACACAATACCTGTCTGAGTCCACAATTGTGGTTGAAAAGATATTTTTATAAAAATTACATTTTATAAAATGTCTCACAACCCTGAGATCATGACCTGAGCTGAAATCAAGAGTTGGCCACCCAACCAATTGAGTGACCCAGGGCCCCTGTGTGAGTTCAATATTTATTAAAAATCTACACCATTAGTAAACTATAGGTTGTTGTAGAAGGTGAAGAATCAACAAGCTAACTATTATCTTAGCACTGTCAGAGTTTTGGTTAAATAGACTACCTAAGTTTTATATACAAATATGGTCTGCATAATTTAAATATGAAAAATTTGAAAAAGTTCAATGAAAAGAAACAACTAAAAAGAAAGATTGAAATTATAAATAATGTCTGTCCTAGAAAGGTTTATACTTGACAGTAGAATTATTTTCTTCAATAATTCAGGAACTAGGGGTTTGTACCTAATGATACTGAGAATTTCAATGCCAAGGAAGCTGATTTGATGTACTTTTTGTTTTTTTTTTTTTTCAGTTGTAGCTGTAATAATAATTATTTACTTAAACTTAGCTCTCCTGAGGTTTAAAAGCAGTCTCAGGGCTGGAACTTATGAAGGGTGTGCTCTAATTCCTGACTTCTCAGTAGTCCCTCATGGTTTCTCTCTTTGTGGTAGAGCATGATCTCCATCCCAACATTGATTTTATTCTGCTTATGATGGCAACTTGGAGAGAATGTCACTTTCTAGAAACACTGCACATACTGTTCAAAAACCATAAACCAAAATGAGGTGTCTGGGCGGTTCAGTCCATTAAGCATCTGCTTTCAGCTCAGGTCATGATCCTGAGGTCCTGGACTTAAGCCCCATGTCATTGGGATCCCTGCTCAGCAGGGAGTCTGCTTCCTCCTGTTCCTCTGCCTCTCTCCCCTTCTCATGCTCTCCCTCTCAAATAAATAAATAATCTTTAAAACACAAACAAACCATAAACCAATATTTTAGAAGGTATTCATTTATGCCAGCCTCAGGAAATCACCTTAAAATTGCAAAATGTCTTTTGGATAAATATTCTCACATGTCTATGTTCAAGATTGCTATTTTGCTGTGCAGTTGTTTGGGAATATGAAACCAGCATCAATAGTCAGTACTTTGTCCTCAGGACAAGGACACATGTTGTGTAGGAAATGTTTCATTGCATATAAAATCTGCTAGTTGCTTACTATATGAATAGAACTGTTCTTATTTTATGCCATAGCTCCTCTAGGCTCTTTATTTTTAAATATTCTACCCATAGAATATTTAAAAGGATGTTTACGTTAAGACTTCCTCCTGACAACTTACTAAGTAATCTAGTAAGACCTTTTGCAGTTTATCACTTGTATTTCAATGCAGATGCCAAAAATCATTGTTATAGAATGTATCTGTTAAAAATGCACATAAACACCCCCCCCAAACACACACACAACATATTTAAATCTTAGTTCTACATCTCATTGTTGACATAAAACATGTACAGGTATTTCCATGTAAAAAGAATTTGCTATACATAGAAAATAACAAGTACATATAATGCTACCACTCCAAAATAACCATAGTTAATAATTTGGTCTGTAACTCAGTCTGTTATGTAGGCACAGTGATATATACATATATTGGTATTGTGCTTTAGATAATCAAATCATATTGCATAGACATCGATGACTTTGTATATTCTTGGAGAGAATACATTTTATGAAATATAGTATATTTATCAAGCAAGCTGGCTATCTACATCTACATATCTACCTATGTAAATATTTAACTATTTATGTTTTATGCAGTTGCTACTTTTTAGACACTGAGATTGTTTCTAAACTCTAAGTACCATAAATGTTCTTGCTCTATTTCTTGCTCCATGTTAAGTATGCAGATTCTTAAGTTTACTTCTTTGAAATATTATCAACATTTACACACTAAAAAAAGATGATTTGCTAATTATATTTTCTGCAACTCAGTTCTGTCATTTGCAAAATATGGAAAATTATACAGTTTGTGTGCTGTTCAAATGAGAATACATAGGATGATATCACAGTGTGTGGCACATAGGAAATGCTCAATAAAAGTTATTTTATAGTTGATAGTATTATTGTCAGCATATATTTTTATTCCCATCTGTTATTATATCCAAATAATATGTTCTTGGATCTGATATTACTAGGACCAAAGGCAGAACAGTTTTTAGAGCTATTCTATATGTTGCTAAATGGACATCCTGTAGTAATTTGTAATTTTTACTTTCTAAGTGCATTGTACTTTTTTTCAAGCCAGTCTTTATTGTAACTTTTTGCAAGTACATTTTTTTCTTTTCTCTTTAAATTCTTTCATCTAGAATGTTCCTTTGACAAGATAAATAGAGAGAAGTCAGAAAGCAGAAGCTGAGACAAAAGAGTGGCACCTGCGTGGCTCAGTCAGTTAAGCGACTGGCTCTTTGTTTCGGCTCAGGTCATGATCTCAGGGTTGTGGGGTCGAGCCCTTCAATGGGTTCTGTGCTCTGCTTGGAGTCTGATTGAAGATTTTCTTCCTCTGCCCCTCCCTCCGCTCTCTCTTTCTCTTCTCAAATAAATAAATCCTTTTTAATAAAAGAGAGAGATGATATATTAGAGAGAAAGAATTAAAAAAAAAAAAAAAGGTTAGTTCCCATGATAGAAAAAGCAGAAACAGAAACTCAGACTAGCAACATCAGTGTAATGGTGGAGGGCTGAGGTAGCAGAGCCGGGGATCCGCTGCTCGGCAGGGCTGCAAGGAGAGGTGAGGCCAGAGATGCACAAAATTCTGAAACATGCTGCATCCTCTGTGAGCTCTGGTTCTTTGGTAGCTCAGACCATTTTCTGTCGTCCTTACATTCCCTGAAAATAACTCCTATTATCTAAGGTAATCCGATTGTGTTGGTTTCCCAATACTTGAAAAAAACCTAACTCAGCCAGTGTGCATAAAAGCAGCAGCAGGTCATTAGCCAGGCTGATGAGAAACAAACCTGAGCAGCCTTTTGTCAATACTACAAAGTATGGATCACACCCTGAAGGTTTGGGAAGGCATCGTACTACTTTAAGCACAAGACTGATGTGGCAAGATGGGTGGCTTTTTCTATTTTTGTTTTGTTTTGTTTTATAGATAAGTATACAGGCAATGAAAGACAGAAATATAAAGGGGGTGATAAAATTGAAGTCAGAAAGAAAGAAATCAGCAAGAGGATCCATCAGAGCGAGATTTAAGATAGGGAATGATCCAAAATTTGAGATTGATTAACATAAAAATGAATCCTCAGCTTTCGGGCCTGCAGGGTCATACAATAAACTCTGATTGGAATTGGAAGAGGAGGAAGGGTGGACTCAGGCTTGGAGATGAGTGATGATGAAAGAAGGGAAGGTTCAGCTTTGGCATGCTGAGTTTGAGGTACCTCGACATACGCGTGTTAATGTCTTCTAGGGAGTTGGATATTTGGAGCATAGCAAAAAGGTTCCCAGAGTTATAGTTTGTGTCTTTAAACATGCATACAAATTGTGACCTTTTTCACTGAGAAGCTACAGTATTTTTAACAGCAACATAGACCACAGACTATATCCAAGCTTTTTGAACATGCTCACAAGATGAGATATATCACCAGGATACCTTCTGGGAAAGGAAAAACTACACAACATCTCTAAAAAGAGAACAACATAGCACAATCTAAAATGGATATTGTCAAAAATGTACTTTTCTGAATCTTAGAAAGAAATAACAAAATGACTTGTTGCAAATGTTAAATATTCATTTTATGTAAATAACTTTTAGTTGCTGAGTAAAAAAATAATTCTGCTCAGACAGGGAAACAAACACTATGATTTTTACATATCTGCAGTTTATATTTACAATCAATAGTATCTGCCACTAACTGGGCCATTTTTTAAAAATCATTGGTTTTAATGGGGTACGTTTTCTCTTAAAAACAAAAAACGTTAGTTTCTACATAAGAAAAGTCAGGTATCAAAAGGGTTGTAAAATTTTATAATCTTTGGGGCACCTGGGTGGCTCAGTCGGTTAAGCGTCTGCCTTCGGCTCAGGTCATGATCCCAAGGTCCTGGGATCGAGCCCTACATCAGGCTCCCTGCTCAGCAGGAAGCCTACTTCTCCCTCTCCCTCTGCTACTCCTCCTGCTGGTGCTCTCTTGCTCATGCTCTCTCTCTCAAATAAATAAATAAAATCTAAAAAAATAAAATAGATAAAATTGTATAATCTTTATAAATTCATAGAGTATAATTAGGAAAATAATTTCCAAAGGTAGTTATTTTTATGTATTTCTTTCTTTGTACCTTTGGTTTCATAGAAATGAAATGTTTATAAAATGGCATCACTTCTATCATAAAACATACTATTCATTCTAATAAACATTTTGTATAAATTTAGCCCCTATACCAAGATATTATTGCAAATTAAGTAAACTGCATGATACCAAGGCCATAAGACAAATGATATAGAAAATACTAGAAAGATAACCAAGGGACCTCAAAAGAGTAAGTACATTTTTTTAAGACTCCAAGAAAGCACTTAAGCACCAAGATTAAGCCAAGTTAACACAAATCATCTTTTTAAATAGTAGTTGTAAAACGTAGTAATTTTAGCCAAAATGTTGCTGAAACAACACATCTGTAGAGCTTAAAACCATCTTTTATATACATCGAAACAAATCAAGTGATTAATGACTAAGTTTGACAGAAATTGACAGAGATTAAATTTAGTTGAATGCATATTAACTTTGGCTTTACTTGAAAATCATTTTATTTAAATAACAAATGCTCGGTCTTGGTCATCAGAAAAGTCCATCTTCTATCTTAATTAAATCCAACAAAAATAAAACAGGAACAAGAATATAAGAGCCATTTTGCACAATATTCAATTTATTGTTAAAATATTGTTGATTCAAATAAATTGCATTAAGCCTCACATTCCTGGAAAGAACTGATTTTATTTTGTGATGGGAAAAATGCTGATAGAGGGAATGCTGTGGAAAGAAAATATATAAGCCTTCACAGCAGTGATTTTCTAGTATCTATGATTATGTGACAAAGGACTATTTATCTTTTGTGTGCAGGCAAACTATGAAAAACAAAGACTTATTACTACCCTAAACACATTTTCAGAACAAGGAAGAGAAACGAAGCAATATCAAATGAATAAAACAAAAACAAATTCATGAGAATTAAAATAAAACTAGTTAAATGAAGGTTAAACCAGAGAGGAAACCACTGTAGGCATTTCCACCAAGATCAGGAACAAGGCAAGGATGCCCACTACTATTATTCAACATTGTTATTATTATTATTATTATTATTATTATTATTATTATTATTTTACTGTCAATATTAACCAATAGAGTTAGAAGTAAAATCAATTAGAAATCAATGTGTAAAGCGGTGGGTAAAGCAATCTCTACTTGCAGATGGTATGATCACATATCTGGAAAATTTCAGGCAATCGATGCTAAGATAAAGTCAAAAAGCAAGCAATTCAGTGAAGTAGTAGAATAAAAATTTGACGTACAAAGATCAATTGCATTCATAAACAAAAAATAAACACCTAGAGAACATAGTGATCAAGCAAATCATCTTTATAATAGCACCAGAAAAAATTTACTGCTTGGGAAGAGATTTAACAAAAAATGTGCAAATATATGTTTGTATTTTGTTTTCCAGTACAAGGAAACATTTTAAAACATCCCTGAAAGACAGTAAAGTAAACTTAAATAGGTGGAAATATCTCTTTTGCTCCTGGATAGAAAAACTCAACATTTTAAAGAAGTGAATTCTTTCTTACTTAATTCATGAATTCAATCCAATTGTAATAATTTCCAAAAGCTATTTTGAAAATATATTTGATACAAAAGTTCATGTGGATTGTTGTTGGACCAGCATGGTACTGGTGCATGTATAGATATACCATGGAATAACAGAGAAAGTCCAAAATTAGACCTAAATACATACCAAAATTTAGCATATGACCAAGACGGCATCTTACATCATGAAGGTAAAGATGGACATTTTATTAACTGTTATGGGACAACTGGGTGATTGTTTTGGAAAATATCAAATTAATACCATCTCATATCATACACCAGAATAAATTACAAATAAATTTGGGATCTTAATGTTAAAAATGAAAACACACTCATGCTAGAAGAGGTTAACAATAAATGTCTTTTCATCAGGATTTAGGGAAAGGCTTTCAAGCTCTGACTCAAATCTGAAGGCAAAAAAATGTTTATATATTTACAACATAATATTTTTCTAAATTTGATGAAAATCACCATCAAAAAGTCAAAAGATAACTGACAAAACTGGGAGAAAGTATTTGCAACATCTAACACAAGAAGCTAATTATATACAGTAGTCCCCCCCTCATTTCGCAGTTTAACTTTCTGCGGTTTCAGTCACCCACGATCAACCACTCCCTGATGTCAGAAGGGCTCTACCAACCTAACAGCGCATCACATGCCTACACCATGTCCCTCACTTCATCTCCTCATGTAGGCATTGTATCATCTCAAAGCATCACAAGAAGGGTAGTACAGTACTCTAAGGTATTTTGAGAGAGAGACTGCATTCACATAACTTTGATTACGGTATGCTATTTTATTTTTTCTCTATTTTATTATTAGTTATTGTTAATATTTTATTATTAGTTGTTGTTAATCTCTTACTGTCCCTAATTTATTAATTCAACTTTACCACAAATAGGAAACTTTATCACATATAGGAAAAACATAGTATATATAGGGTTCAATACTACCTGCAGGTTCAGGAATCCATTGGCAGTTTTCAAACATGACCCCTGTAGATAAGGCAGGTCTATGCATAAAGATATCTGTAGAACTGAGGGTCAAAGCACCAAAACCCCAAGAGAAAAATGGCAAAATACATTAAAAGACAAATCACAAGAGAGGTCTAAAAATGGCTGCCAAATGTATAAAAATATGTTCACACTCACCCATAATCAGAGAAAAGCAAATGGAAAATTGAGATACCATTTCTCATCTATCAGACTGGCAAAAATTAAAAACTAAGATAATGCATTCTTTCATCAAGATTGTGGGGAAGTAAGCAGTCTCATATATCATTGGTGGGAAATTGGTACACTCCTTCTGGAGGGAAATTTGACAATACAAAGTACATAGCCCAGTACTTGTATTTCACTTCTAGGAATATACCTTAAAGATGGATCTATAAAATATGAAAATATACAGGTACAAGTTACTTCATTGCAGCACTGTTTGCCATTGTAAACCATTGAAAACATTTTAAATGCCCATTCGTAGGGGAATGGTTAAATACCTACTGGGGATCTATACACACGAGTACTATGCAACTATAAAATCAAAGGAGAATATCTCTACAAATTGATATGGAATGATTTCTAAGCCATACTGTTCAGTGAAAAGAGCAAAGAATAAAACAGTTATCTATTGTATGCACTTCCCTTTGTTTAAGAAAAATGGGATGTATAAAAACCACACATTTCTGCTCACTAATACATTAGAATTACAGGAGAAATTAATCAGAAACTAAAGACACTTGTTGCCTATGAGGAAGAGGTGGGTAGAGGGTGGAGGAAAGGGTGAAATGTTATCAGGGTAGCAGTGATAAGGGGTATCACTTTTCTGAATACATCATTTGTATTGTGCTGATTTTCAGTTCTGTAGTAATGTTTCACATACCCCCCAAATAAGCAAACATTAAAACCAATTAGAATGTGGAGAAAACATAAAATGGAATAAAATACTAACAAATGAACCTAACAGTATTAGAAATAATAACCTAATCATACTGAAGGTGATAGGACAGTAAAAAAAAAAAAAATTTGACCTCCATAACCTTGGACAATAGTACCTCGACTGAATAGCACAAGGCTAGAGACAAAATAGTTGCACATAAATGCTACAATCGAATTACTAAATGTGACATTCAAAGGGAATTAGCAATCGTTCATCGTGAATTGTTAGCAATTTTAAGTCTATATTATGTACACAGTACAACTGAACAAATAAATATATTGTTGATAATAAGAGTGGAAATTTTCACTCTTGGAGAAATAAATACAAGTAAGGAAAGAGGAAAAGCTAAAATGAATGCTTTGGTAGATATCAGTATGAATTTATGATAGGATCCACACACACGTGCAAATACACACATACAAACAGAGAGATGCAGACATGTAGACATGTATAAAGGCATAGTTAGCATACTGACATATATTTCCTGGTTTTGTCAACTGAGATGGCTTAGAAGCAATCACACTTCAGTAGCAAAGAGCACATGTAACACATAGATCTTGGTTTTTAAGTATAGTTCTCTAATAAAAAGAACCAGGATTCTTTGAAGAGGGCTGAGGCAGGGAAAATGCAAGATGACCATGATATTTGTACCATGCAGAAAATGCCCAATTCATTATGCACATGATCCAGAAACCAACTTGAAGATGTTCCCAATGGCCAAATCTGGGATGAATTGCACACACACAAAAATAAATAATAACAGTAATTTATTATAATTCCTACAATAAAATATATATCCATGGGTTCATGTTGAAATAAATAAATAAATAAATGGAAAGGAGCAGCTCTCTTTTATTATAGAATCCCAATTAATAAGTGTAGAGGAAAGAGAGCAATATAAAATCTCCATTAGGCAAATACCACCATGATCATTGTCGCAGGTAAGATGGATGTTAAAATTTGTTGGGGAAGTGTCACCTGGGTGGCTTAGTTAAGTGACAGACTCTTGATCTCAGATCAGGTCTGGATCTCAGGGTCGTGAGTTCAAGCCCAGCATGGAGCCCACTTTAAAAAAAAATGGTGAAAATTTGAGGAAAAATAGTATCTACCTGGTTTGAAGTATTTTGCCCCAAGACATGCATTAACTACAAAGGAAAATATAGAATTGAACAGCAGAGAAACCGAACAGATACAAATCTTAATCAAATGAAGGAGATTAATATATATCATCATCTTGAAACCCTCAATACAATGTACTGAGAAGGGTACAAGATCATTTTTATTGTATTCTTGACAAAAATGTGTAATCTCAAAACAAAGAGAAGACATGGGGCAAACCTAAATTGAAGGCATTCTGCAAAATAACTTATCAGTACTCTCTAAAAATGTCAATGTTATAAGAAATAAAAAGGAAAAATTGAGGAATTCTCACAGATAAGAGGAGACTAAGGAAATAACAAGAAAATGTGACATAGGATCCTAGATAGAATTCTGGAATAGACAAAGGACAATGGTGAAAATACTAGTGAATTTTTAATATAAGATCTGTGGTTTAGTTAATAGTGTTTTACTATTATTGATATTTACTTAAGTAATATTAATATTTATTACTATTAATTCCCTGGTCTTGGTAATTGTACTATGGTTATATGACATTTTTCACATGAAGCTGAGTGAGGCGTAAACAGGAACTCTCAATGTTATTTTCGTATTTTTCTATAAGTGTAAACTTAGTTCAAAACATAATGTTAAAAACAGAACAAAAAAATTAGCTGCTTATGAATAAAATATAAATATGAATGCTTGATCTTCATATTTTCATGAGCACGTTGCACATATCAACTTCATTGTAGGTGCCAAATAAATACATTACTTTTTTTAAATTTTTTTAATTTTATTATGTTAGTCACAATACATCATTAGTTTTTGATGTGGTGATCCATGATCCATTGTTATCGTATAACACCCAGTGCTCCATGCAGTTCGTGCCCTCTTTAATAACCATCACTGGGCTAACAAATCCCCCCTCCCCCCTCCCCCCTCCTCTCTAAAACTATTTGTTTCTCAGAGTCCATGTCTCTCATGGTTCCTCTCCCCCTTTGAATCCCCCCTTCATTTTTCCCTTCCTTCTCCTAATGTCCTCCATGCTATTCCTTACGTTCCACAAATAAGTGAAACCATATGATGAGTGACTTTCTCTGCTTGACTTATTTCACTTAGCATAATCTCCTCCAGTCCCATCCATGTTGATGTAAAAGTTGAGTATTTACCTTTCTGATGGCTAATATTCTATTGTATATATGGACCACATCTTCTTTATCCATTCGTCTGTTGAAGGGCATCGCGACTCCTTCCACAGTTTGGCTATTGTGGACATTGCTGCTATGAACATTGGGGTGCATATGGCCCTTCTTTTCACTACATCTGTGTCTTTGGGGTAAATACTCAGGAGTGCAATTGCTGGGTCATAGGGTAGCTCTATTTTTAATTTTTTGAGGAACCTCCACACGGTTTTCTAAAATGGCTGTACCAACTTGCATTCCCACCAACTTTCTCCACAACCTCTCCAACATTTGTTGTTTCTTTCCCTGTCCATTTTTGCCATTCTAACTGGTGTAAGGTGGTATCTCAATGTGGTTTTGATTTGAATTTCCCTGATGGCTAATGATGATGAACATTTTTCATGTGTCTGTTAACCATTTGTATGTCTTCTTCAGCAAAGTGTCTTTCCATGTCTTCTGACCATTTTTTGACTTGATTATTTGTTTTTTGGGTGTTGAGTTTGAGAAGTTCTTTATAGATATGGATACCAGCCCTTTATCTGTAGTGTCATTTGCAAATATCTTCTTCTATTCTGTGGGTTGCCTCTTTGTTTTGTTGACTGTTTCCTTTGCTGTGCAGAAGATTTTTATCTTGATGAAGTCCCAAAAGTTCATTTTTGCTTTTGTTTCACTAGCTTTTGGAGATGTATCTTGAAAGAAGTTGCTGTGGCTGATGTCAAAGAGGTTACTGCCTATGTTTTCCTCTAGGATTTTGATGGATTCCTGTCTCACATTGAGGTTTTTCATCCATTTTGAGTTTATCTTTGTGTATGGTGTTAGAGAATGGACGAGTTTCATTCTTCTGCATGTGGCTGTCCAATTTTCCCAGCACCATCTATTGAAGAGACTGTCTTTCCATTGCATGTTTTTTCCTGTTTTGTCGAAGATTATTTGACCATAGAGTTGAGGGTCCATAGCTGGGCTCTCTAGTCTGTTCCATCGGTCTATATGTCTGTTTTTGTGCCAGTACCATGCTGTCTTTGTGATCATAGCTTTGTAATATAGCTTGAAATCAGGCAACGTGATGCCCCCTGCTTTGTTTTTCTTTTTCAACATTTCCTTGGTGATTCAGGGTCTTTTCTGATTCCATACACATTTTAGGATTATTTGTTCCAGCACTTTGAAAAATGTCATTGGAATTTTGATCAGGATGGCATTGACGGTATAGATTGCTCTGGGTAGCACAGACATTTTAACAATGTTTATTCTTCCAATCCATGAGCATGGAATATTTTTCCATCTTTTTGTGTCTTCTTCAATTTCTTTCATGAGTGTTCTGTAGTTCCTAGAGTATAGATCCTTTACCTCTTTGGTTAGGTTTATTCCGAGGTATCTTATGGTTTTTGGTGCTACTGTAAATGGAATCATTTCTCTAATTTCTCTTTCTACAGTTGCATTGTTAGTGTATAAGAAAGCAACTGATTTCTGTGCATTGATTTTGTATCCTACCACATAACTGAATTGCTGTATGAGTTCTAGTAATTTGGGGGTGGAGTCTTTTGGGTTTTCCACATAAAGTATCATGTCATCTGCGAAGAGAGAGTTTGACTTCTTTGCCAATTTGAATACATTTTATTTCTTTTTGTTGTCTGATTGCTGTTGCTAGGACTTCTAGTACTATGTTGAACAATAGTGGCGAGAGTGGGCATCCTTGATGTGTTCCTGATCTTAAGGGAAAGGTTCTCATCTTTTCCCCATTGAGGATGATATTGGCTGTGCATTTTTCATAGGTGGATTTTATGAACTTGAGGAATGTTGCCTCTATCCCTATACTCTGAAGAGTTTTTATCAGGAAAGGATGCTGTATTTTGTCAAATGCTTTTTCTGAATCAACTGAGAGGACCATATGGTACTTCTCTCTCCTCTTATTTATGTGTTCTATCACATTGATTGATTTGCGAATGTTGAACCACCCTTGCATCCTGGGGATAAATCCCACTTGGATGTGGTGGATGATCCTTTTAATGTAGGGTTGGATCCTATTAGCTAGGATTTTGTTGAGGATTTTGGAATCCATATTCACCAGAGATATCAGTCTGAAAGTCTCCTTTTTGATGGGGTCTTTGCCTGGTTTGGGGATTAAGGTAATGCTGGCCTCATAGAATGAGTTTGGAAATTTTCCTTCTGTTTCTATTTTTCGAAACAGCTTCAGGAGAATAGATATTATTTGTTCTTTGAATGTTTGGTAGAATTCCCCAGGGAATCCTTTAGGCCCTGGACTATTGTTTTTTGGGAGGTTTTTGATCACTGCTTCAATCTTGTTACTGGTTATTGGCCTATTCAGGTTGTCAGTTTCTTCCTGTTTCAGTCTTGGCAGCTTATAGGTTTCCAGGAAGGCCTCCATTTCATCCAGATTGCTCAGTTTATTGGCATATAGTTGTTCATAATAATTTCTAATAATTGTTTCTATTTCCTTGGTGTTAGTCGTGATCTCTCCCCTTTCACTCATAATTTTATTAATTTGGGTCCTTTCTCTTTTCTTTTGGATAAGTCTGGCCAGTGGTTTATAGATCTTATTAATTCTTTCAAAGAACCAACTTCTAGTTTTGTTGATCTGATCTACTGTGTTTCTGATTTCTAATTCATTGATCTCTGCTCTAATTTTAATTATTTCTCTTCTAATGCATGGCTTAGGCATCATTTGTTGCTTTTTCTCTAGTTCTTTAAGGTGTGGAGTTAGTTGGTGAATTCCAGATTTTCCTATTTTTTTGAGTGAGGCTTGGATGGCTATGTATTTCCCCCTTAGGACCGCCTTTGCAGTATCCCATAGTTTTTGGACCAATGTGTTTTTGTTCTCATTGGTTTCCACGAATTGTTTAAGTTCTTCTTTGATTTCCTGGTTAACCCAAACATTCTTGAGCAGAGTAGTCTTTAGCTTCCAAGTGTTTGAATTTCTGCCAAATTTTTTCTTGTGATTGAGTTCCAGTTTTAAAGCATTGTGGTCTGAGAATATGCAGGGAATAATCTCAATCTTTTGGTATCGGTTGAGACCTGATTTGTGACCCAGTATGTGGTCTATTCTGGAGAAAGTTCCATGTGCACTTGAGAAGAACGAGTATTCTGTTGTTTTAGGGTGGAATATTCTGTATATACCTATGAGGTCCATCTGGTCCAGTGTATCATTCAAAGCTCTTGTTTCCTTGTTGATTTTCTGCTTAGATGACCTGTCCGTTGCTGAGAGTGGAGTATTGAGGTCTCCTACAATTAACGTATTGTTATCAATATGACTTTTTATTTTGGTTAACAGTTGGCTTATGTAGATGGCTGCTCCCATGTTGGGGCCATAGATATTTACAATTGTTAGATCTTCTTGTTGTATAGACCGTTTAAGAATGTTAAGTGTCAGGACACCTGGGCGGCTCTGTTGGTTAAGCATCTGCCTTTGGCTCAGGCCATGATCCCAGGTTGAGTCCCACATCGGGCTCCTTGCTTGGCAGAGAGCCTGCTTCTCCCTCTACCTGCTCTGCCTGCCACTCCCCCTGCTTGGGCTCTCTCTCTCTGACAAAAAAATAAATAAATAAAATCTTAAAAAAAAAAGAATGATATACTGTCATTCTGTGTCTCTAACTACAGACTTTAGTTTAAAATCTAGTTTGTCTGATATAAGAATTGCTACTCCAGCTTCCTTTTGAGGTCCACTGGCGTGGAAGAAGGATCTCCATCCCTTCACTTTCAGTCTGGATGTATCTTTAGGTTCAAAATGAGTTTCTTGTAGACAGCATATGAATGGGTCCTGTCTTTTTATCCAATCTGCAACCCTGTGCCATTTTATGGGAACATTCAGGCCATTCATGTTGAGAGTGATTATTGAAAGATATGAATTAATTGTCATCATGTTTCCTGTGAAGATGTTGTTTTTATAGATTGTCCCTGTAAATTTCCATTGTATATCACTCTTGGGGTCTTTCTCCTTTTATAGAACCTCCCTTAATATTTCTTACAGGGCTGGCTTAGTGGTCACATATTCTTTCAGTTTCTACTGGTCTTGGAAGCTCTGCATCTCTCCATCCATTCTAAATGATAGCCTTGCCGGATAAAGTATTCTTGGCTCCATGTTCTTCTCATTTAGTACCCTGAATATGTCTTGTCAGGCCTTTCTGGCCTGCCAGGTCTCTGGGGATAGGTCTGACATTATTCTGATGTTCCTCCCTCTGTATGTAAGGAATCTCTTCCCCCTAACTGCCCTGAAGGTGGTTTTCCTGGTTCTAAGATTTGCGAGTTTTACTATTACATGTCAGGGTGTTGGCCTCTTTTCCTTGATCTTGGGAGGGGTCCCCTCTGCCTCTAGGACATGAATGTTTGTTTCATTCCCAGACTGAGGAAGTTCTCAGCTATGATTTGCTCAAATATATCTTCTAGTCCTTTCTCTCTCTCCACTCCCTCTGGGATTCCAATAATTCTGACATCGGAATGCTTCATGGGTGTCACTCATTTCTATGATTCTATTTTCCTGGATTCTGAGTTGTGTTTGCCTGGCCTCCTCTTTTCTCTTTTTATCTATTAAATTGTCTTCCAGGTCACTGATTCGTTCTTCTGCCTCACTTACCCTAGCTGTTAGATTTTCTAGATTAGATTGGATCTCATTGATAGCATTTTTAAGATCTGCCAATTCAGCTTTCATTTCTGCCCTTAGAGACTCTATGTTGCCATTAATTGATTTCTCCATTCTAGCTACTGTCTTCACAATTGCTAGCCTGAATTCCATCTCTGACATCTTGGTTATATCTGAATCCATTTGTAAATGTGTGAAGTCATGATCTCTGAGTCTTTCCTATTTTGGGGGTTCCTCCTCCTAGTCATTCTGTTGATGGGTGGTTGAGGGAATGTATAGAGTCCAAATTATTGACCACAACCCAAGCAAGATGCACCTGTTTTCTAGGGATGTTAGGGTTGCTGACCTCTTGTTTTCCCAACTTGTCTTCTGGGGGAGGGGCCTGCTGTGCTGTTACTCAGGCAACCCTGTTTGGGCGGAGTTGCCCTGCCCCCTGTGGCGGGGGATGGGCTCAGTGAGGAGCAGTTTTGGGGGCTTTTGTTCTCTGGCAGCTTTCCCTGATGGCTTTCCACGTCTCTTCGGAGAGTCAGAACAGAAAAGACCATTTCCAACCCTCTGCCTCAGAGCAGAGAAACCGCAGTCTGTTCTTCAGTGAGCTCTCCAGGCCACACCATCACCGTTTCTGTCCGTGCTGCTATAAACTGCAGCTTCCTGGGTTGTGCGCCCCTCTGCAGCACCCCCAGTCCTGCCTCCAGGTTGGGGCATGTCTCTGCCTTTTGTGCTTCTAAAACCCCCACCGCATCCCTGGGGCTGCCCTAAAGTCCTTTCCCCGCAGCTACCGGTCTGCAATTCTGTGCCCTGTCCCCAGCGCACGAGGCTGTCGCTCACCGGTGGTGTAGGATCCCTACAGCCAAGCTCCCTCCCACTGCCGTTTATCCTCCAATATCTGCCGGTGGAATCACGGCTCCCTGCTTCGTACCTTGAAACCAACCACCTGCGATATTCTGTTTGTAGAGACCCAGATCTTCTTACATCTCAGGCTGATTTCGTGGATGCTCAGAGTGGTCTGGTAGATATCCAGCTCAATTCCAGGGACCAGTTGGAATAGGGTCCCCTACTCCTCGCCATCTTTTCTCCCTCAAATAAATACATTTCTGAGTAAATCATTATCTTATACATGAACTTTATCTTAATATTAAGTATTTTATAAATAAAATCATATTAATTTTATTACAGATGGGGAAATAATTTTGTTCCACTCTCCTTTATTTGCTCATTCCACACACCAATTATTTTCCAGACATTCTAAGTGCTGGAGATACATTGTTGATCAAAAATAAGAAATAATTTTTTCATAGACTCTACTTTTAGTAGAGAATAAAGACATTGATCAAGTTATCACATAAATAAATGTTATTTATATCTACTATAAATGAAGGAAAAAACCCGTGATTTTATAAAGGTATATATGAGGATTTGAAATTGTCAAATAATTTAGTGAAGTCTCATCTGAAGGAAATACAATTTACTAAAGATAATGTATTTTTAAGTGTAAAATAAATAAATATATGATTTCTCTGTATGCAAAATTTAAAGAAATCTTCAATTACTTGGTTTATCAGGGAAATCATCTATATCATGTATGTATTTTTCTGCTACTATAGACACTGATGAAATCCTTTTTGATTGGTCAAGAAATAAATGACAACGGAACTTTTTATCAGACTTCAAAACCAACTCCTGATTTAAAAATTCAAAATAGTACCGCAAAAATTAAGCACACTTTGTCTGCTAAATAGCTTTCCTTTTGTCCAATTCTTTTCCTGCACCTTTTTTTTTTTCTTAAAAAGTAAAGTGCATTAACTGATTTTTGAAGTTAAACCACCCATGCAGTCAGGTATTTTTTTTATATATCACTGTGATAGAGGTGCCAATAATTTTTTTAGGATTTTTGTATGCATTATTATAGAAGCAGTTTGTTTGTAATTACTCGTCATGATCTCTGGTCTTAGGTTCAAGCCCAGTCCCCTGCTCAGGGGGTGAAGGGCTGCTTCTCCCTCTCTTCCCTCTGCCCCTACCCCCAAGCCCCCACTCCCACCCTTGCTCATTCTCTCTTGCTCTGCTTTCTTTTTCTCAAATAAATAAATAAAAAATCTTAAAAAAAATGGAGGCATATCTTCCTTAAATAAGAAAATTCACTAATTGGCCTCGGATTTCTTTTTTGGGCAAGTTTTACTAATGTGTTCTTTTTTTTAAAATGGATATAAAACTATTCAAATTTTCTATTTCATTTTCTGTCAACCTTGTTAATTTGCATTTTCGAGGAATTTGTCTATTTCATCCAAACTGTCATATGCACTGGCATAAAGTTATTCATAACATTTGCTACTGTTCCCTGATCTGGATTATCAGAAACCAAATGTGCCCTTTTATTAAAGAATTAGAAAACTAGATTTTATGTATGAAACAGTATTTTCTAGGCATTGCATAACAGGCAAAGCAGAGCTGTGGTTTCTGAGAGCAAAAATAAACCAGGAAAGCCCTCACTCATACCAGCTTACTATAAGAAGACAAGACACAGTACAGGAGGGAAAAACCAAACAGAGCCTGATTATTGTGCTTATTTGAGAAGGAAGAGATTGGGGTTTGGGCAAAGTGGCTAGAATTTGCACGGAAGAGAACCAGAGAGGAGGTGGAGAATGCTCATGAGATCTCTTTGGCTGAGAGAGTCTTTGGCTGAGTCTCACTATGTGTTTGAATGAAAGGACATGACCTAAGCCCCAGGAAACGACTGCCAGTAAATGTAATAGCAATGTATAATTATTGTATTTTACAAAATTATTGGCAATATATTGAGATAAAAGCACAAAACATCAAAATGAAAAACTGGCCCTTTACAACAAATATTTCAAAAACTTATTTTCTTTAAGGTTCTACTACATGACCCTGTTCAAATAGATGAGGGAGAAGTTGGTATTCAGAGAAGCGTATTTATTTGACTGGAGCATTTCTTTTGTTCTATCTCCATGGAACATGGAAAAGGGAGTAACTTAGACATTACATAGAATAACATTATTTATAAATATCCAAATTAAAGCTGTACTATACAAATAAAATGTTGGTTAAAATCTGGGAAAATGTCTTTGTCCAATATTTAAATTGAATTTCTCCAGCTTTTCTTGAATTAAATCATTTTTTCTGTAATACATTCCTGATGATCCAAAATTTCCTTGTTACTTGAAGGAAGTCTAGAAGAATAATGTCCCTGGGCAAATTCATAGTGGCACTTGTTATTTTTTAAGGTGTTGGATCCACAGGCATAAACACTGACATCTGTCAACAATGACACAGCTCTAATCTTTGGAGCATAGCAATTACCCAATTCTTGATTGATTTCCTCAGACTTTGCCAGAATATCTATTCCTTGAAAGAGGCAGAATAAAATGTTTTCCCTGACTAATGTGTTCTTGTACAGTTTCAAATTGCATTTATTCTTCCAACCTAATACATCTCAGCATGACCCTATAGCAAACATGTGATTTAAAGAAAACAAAAGCAAACATAAATATCACTTCACTCACTACAAGCCACCATATAACTCCTGATAGTGTAGTACAGTGTTTTCACTTTATAGAATTATATGTGTACCACATCTGAGGAGATTTAGAAACAAAAAGTGTTAATACTTTAAATTTATTTTCATAATAGAGGCAAACTGTTTCCAAATGACTGTATAGGACTCACAATACACATTTTAACATATGGTAACATTTCTCAAAACCAAGTACAAAAGAATGTTTTTGACAAACCTTAATTGTCCAGTTAAAAAAATGTAATATGTAAGTGGGTTTGATATGTTCATTTTATATGCAGAGTCATTTCTGTAATGATAAATAGTTACACTATATGTTTTCGGATTTTTCTTACTGAAATGATGACTTCTTTGAAGTTGCATAAGGTTGGGTGATTTGTTTTCAGAAATGTTTTCTGACAGGAGATAAAAGATATTGTCCTTTGCAGTGTTTTTCATGCTGAAGTGCAATTTTTGTCCTGTTGCATTTATTTTTAGAGAACTTGTGAAGCTTAACTATGATATTCCTTTAAAAAATAGAACAGTTGCTGTGATAAAAATACAGATTTTTCTAAGCATGTTTATGCTTTTAATATCTGGTTAGGTAGTGTCAGCTTGTTAGCAAAGCTAACGTCGTACATCTTCATCACTCCATAAAAGCAATTTTTTTCTCTTTTTACTTTATAGCCCTATTTGATAAGATATTTTAAAATGTGGCAAGAAAAATCTTATTTGTGGAATACTGACTTGATATGTGATTATCCAAGTTTCTTTTGCCATTACTCGTATGTTCATATACTTAGAAACAAATACACATGGAAGCACATAGATATAAATGAATGTCCTTCATCATGTATGTATTTATAGAGAAGGGCTATTCTTTCCAAAATTTGGATATTCATTAAATAATGTTTGTCTAATTTATATAAATAAAAATAAAGTCCTTTAGAAATCAAATATAATTATATACTTAAAATCCCTTTTAATGATGTAAAACCTTATCAAATTAATTTGAACACTTTGGTGAAATCTGTAACTTTCTAGGACAATATTACCAAATTTGACCCAGTTGATGGTTCAAGTTCTGGCAGGAGAATGGCAGAATTTTGGTTTTCAAACTTTCCCCTTTTTCTATCAAATACCAGATAAACCAGCCAGGATAATAAAGTTAAAACAAATAAGCAAACTTGGATGACATCTTAAACAGAACGTTGTGACAGGAAATGCCCCCAGAAAACAAGTGTCAGGAGCAGCAAATCACCTAGAAGACAGCAAGAGCAGAGGGTTTAAAACCAGTGGGGCAAGTATACTGATAAGGGAATGATGGGTCCTACAAGGCACAGAATTCAGAAATAGAAAACATTTACTCAGTAAATACTACAAAATATTATAATAAAGTATTAGAGTTCTACCCTAAAAATGATAAAGGGATCTGCAATCAAGCAGTAAAACTGGATTATGGACAAGTGAGAGCATTCCTTACAGGCTTGAAATTGAGAGTCAGTGCCAACAAATGCACCACCAAAGAATGAATTGCATGGGGAGTAACTAAGGACCTCAAGGAGATCAAGTTGTTCAGAGGTGGTATACGCTCTAGAAGATTTCAGAAATCTCCATCAAATTTCACAAATCACCTGTCAGATGAATGGAGAGTGCTCAGGGAAAGAGAGGAGGTAGCATGGAGAAAGAAGGATCAGATAGTTGAAAGGGATGGTTCCAGGGGAAGCAGATCTGAGAAAGTATCAGCAAAATACAGTTTTAAAGGTGAGAGCATATCTTTTGGAGGTAAGTCCTCAGTCAACTTATGTTTTGGTTTCCCTAAGACCAAGATACCCTGTACATTTTGATGTGTAACAACCTGAAGACAAAGTCATCCTATGTGACTAAGTAAAACCCCTGAGATCTGCACCTGAACATATGTAGATATCTCTGCTTGCCTGTATCTCTTTCTCCTGCTTTATTGTATCTTTACCTTTCTTAAAGCTGTAGGATGGAATTCTCTATGGAGTCTTGTGCATTCTCTCTTAGAGACTTGTGAGTCCTTCCAGTTATCTGACCATGTATTATTGCTACATAAACATCCATGCAGAATATGATTGGGCAGATTGCTGGGACTTCACTGAGCTTACAGAGCAGTATGTGGAAATTAGGTTGCATATGCTATTAAGTGTGTTATGCTTGCTACTTCGTTGCTTGCTAATCTACTGAAGACTGCCAAATCTATGTCCAAAACACAAATCATTCCCTTTTGAAAAGATAGTATACCAAACACCTTCACTTGGATGTCCTATGTGAATCTCAAATTTAATATGTCTAAAACTCAGCTCCCAAAACCTCCTCTTGATTATGTACTCCTGTAACTATCAGTTTCTGGAATGTTCCCTAAAAGGAGTATCTAGAAGGGCCCAGCTATCTTCCATAATGACACCCAGAGACCCAACCACTTTTAATCCTCCATCCACTCTCCAGGTCTTGGCACCACCTCATTTTGGGTCCTCAGAGAAGAGCTTGATTACTTTGTCTTTCTAGACTATTCAGGTGATTTCTTCCAAGTCAACCCAGGTCACAGCAGCAAAGGACATTTTTTTGTATGGAGTTCTTTCCATACGACCCACAAACACTAGAGCAGTGATTACTATCCATTTCAGACAAAAGAGCATGATTACTTATAAAGTGTTCACAACATAAAGTCCTTCCATGTCTGAAGGAATTCATCCTATCTGGTACACATCTCTTTAGATCAGATAAAGAAACAACCCTATTCTCTAGCATAGTACCTCCTCAAGTTAGAAAAATGTGGCTCTGGAGTCAAACAAATTTGGCTCCACTGCTTTATCTACCAATGTGATCTTGGATAACTTACATCATGTTTATAGGTCAGCTTCTCATTTGTAAAACTGAATTAAATCATATAAAATACCTCATAAAGTTAATGTGATGAATAAATGATTTTCTAACCATTTATTGATAAGCACAGAGAAATTTTGTAATAAATTGTATATGAGCTTATTTTAATTATTACAAACAAAAGAATATTCACTCCTACTCCAATTAACTATGCAAAATTTTCTAAACTCTTTGAGTACCTAAAGCTATACTCTATATGATCCTGCCTTCACATTCAAATTAATTTCAATGCTCCTCAACTATCAGAGTGTATCAACCTCTTCTGTATACCAAAAGTGCTTGTCAGTATACTGCATTTTTGCATCATATAGTAAGTTAGCTTCCCAAACATATATACTTTGCATATTCCTTGTTTAATAGTGAACTCTTCTAGACAGGGAACTGGCCTCTATTACTTTATATTCATAACATCTACTTAAAGGTTTAGAAACAACTGTTCAAAATGTTGGGTTTTTTAAATTATTGATCCAGTATTGGATAGTTAGCAAGATGAAATAGCAATTTTTGGTAGCATAGGAAAAAAAGAAACAAAAAAACACTAGTATAGGTAACCTTTCAAAAAGCAAGATTAAACATATGAGAATCCCAAAGACAGTTACCAAGAAGTTACTGTATTTAAATTATTATTTTTATTTTTTAGCTTTCCATTTTGAAATAATTACAGAATAATGAAAATTCTCAAAACTCAAAAAAGAGCTCCCTATACACTTCACACAGATTCCTCCAATGTTAATTATCTTATATGACCATAATAAATTATCAAAATTAGAAAATTAACATTCATGCAATACTGTGAACTAATCCGCAGACTTTGTTGAACCCACCAATTTTTTCACTGATGCTCTTTTTCAGGTTAAGGACCTCACACTACATTTAGTTTCATGTCTCCTTCCAATCAGGAAGAGATTTGTCATTCATGATCTTGACATGTTTGAATAGTACTGCCCAGTTATTTTATAGATGTCCCTGAACTTGGGTTTGCTTGATGTGTTTTTATGAATCAACTTTGGATAAGGTACCACAGGTGTGACATTGTATCCTTCTCAGGGCACAGTATCAACCTGGGGATTATACTGATATTTCTTACCATCAGTGAGATTAACTTTGATCACTTAGTTAAGGTGGAATCTGGATAGGTTCCTCTAGATGACATTTTTCTTTGTAATTAACTATTTTCTTGAAAGAGAGTTTGAACTATATAATTAACCTGTTTCTTATCATGCTTCATTCATTAATTTTAGCATCCTTTGATAATTCTTTGCCTTCTGCAAGTGGTGTTCACCAAATGTTGATTTTTTATTTCCGTTGTTCCTTCTCCATTTATTAATTGGAATTCTACTATAATAAGGAACTGTCCTTTCTACCCTTATTTATTTATTTATTCAATTATTCTTCTGTATATCTATATAAACTCATGGGTATTTTCCCCTAGGGTTATAATCCATTACCATTACCATTATTATTTCTCTCTGTCTTCCCTCCCTGCCCCCCCAGATTTGGTCATTGGGAGCATCTTCAATCAAACCTACATGGTTTTGACATGCCCCCACCATGTTTTGAGCATTATATTTATTACTAATAAGTTTGAATAATTGTATGTTTGTTATTCATAGTTTTATTTATTCTTTTATGAATTATGCACTCATATTATTAATAATATCTGCCTTAAAAGAAAATTCCTGGAAGATTATGTGTTTTGGGGAGATTCATACTTATTGGGCCATTTTGGATCTGTATTTCCAACATTTCATGGATTCTACAATTTCAAATCATAACTTCTCTATTATTCTCTCTATTCTATTCTTCTTCTCTCTTCTTTCCTTTTCTGACCATTATCTTTATATACTTGGTGAATGAAAACAGGCAAATACACTGCATTTCTGTAATACCTGATTTGAAATTGAAAAAAATAGTGGTTCAATACATTTTATTTTAATTTGGCTCCATCATCTTTATATTCTAAACTAACACTGCTTCAGCAGTTTTTTTTTTCTATTTCAGAAAATTTTCCCCTAAGGCGTAATTATAATTATTTAAAAGATTTGTAATTCATGGTTATTAGATTTTTCTTTATGGGACCAAGGTGATTCAAATTTTGTTTAGAAAAGACTTTTTATTCATAAAATGCTTATATAATAATCTTAATATGTTAAAGGGATTATACAATATAAAATAAGAATGGAGGGGTGCCAGGGTGGCTTAGTGAGTTAAGCATCTGACTTCAGCTCAGATCATGATATCGCGGTCCTGGAATTGAGCCCCACATCAGCCTCCTGGCTCAGCAGAGAGTCTGCTTGTCCTTCTGCCCTTCCCCCCACTCATGCTCTCTCTTCCTCTCTCCCAAATAAATAAATAAAATCTTTAAAAATACATAAAAAATAAGGATGGAGAAAACTACTATGAGCAAATATCTATGTAGCTTAATTTTTAGCCACCACTTAACCATTTTAAAAAAGGATACATATACAAAACTAACCTAATAATGTAACACATTATATTATTTATCTTACTTTTCCCTACTTCAAGATCTATTTGTAAAGCAATCTACTACCTAAAGTAGTATTTTTGTCATCTTTTCATATCCTTCCTTCAACAATATGGTGGAAAATGGAATCAAATATCAATATCAGATGGACATTAAAGGTTTACTATTTTCTTTATGTAAAATATTTTGATGCTGCATAAATTTTTCACAT
Source organism: Eumetopias jubatus (assembly GCF_037043125.1). Taxonomy (NCBI): domain Eukaryota; kingdom Metazoa; phylum Chordata; class Mammalia; order Carnivora; family Otariidae; genus Eumetopias; species Eumetopias jubatus. The sequence goes on from NW_028274808.1 coordinate 62,337,904, forward strand.
TTATAACTTAACATGGCCCTAGAAATAGTTTAAATTCAAATCTTAAAAATTAATTAATTAATTAATTAAATTCAAATCTTAGGTACTGCACACCTTGATTTATAATAAAAAAATAAAATATTCAAACACATAATGACAATTATAATGATAAGATATATAACCTCCTAATTACAATGATAATACGTATAATCTACTATGTTTTCATGTAATAAAATGTAATGTAAATAAAATATGTAAATAAAAAATGTAATAGTAGATATCAATTGAATATAGTAAATGACAATAAATGTAAGAGAAAAGAAGTTCCTAAACATTTCACATTCTGTGTCACCTTACTTCTCTCCATTATCACCCAGCAATTGGGAAAGCCTTGTATTTAATGTGACTCTATTCCAGTTGTCATTTCCAAGTTCGCTTTCTTACAAGTTATACATTCTTTCTTTTTCTCATCATGATTTATCTACTTTCTCTCCATCATGTTCCCTATAATTTTTTTCAGTTATTTTCATAACTCTCTAATAGAACAATATATAAAAATATATTAAAAGATCCAATATCTATTTTAATTAATGAAAAATAACAACTTAAGAATCATAATGACATTTACAGCACAGAGTTTATTTTAGAAATGTCTATATTTATCTCAGTTCTTGTTTTATAGCAAAGGGATTGAATTCATACCCTCTAAGTTAGCTCAGGCTATAAAAAACAAAACTCAAATTTAAGCCTTCAACTTGAATGATATTTCCAGCACCTGCAGGCATTCTCCATCCTCTGTGTATTAAGTTAATTTTTAAAAATATAACATAAAAGAAATTCAGAGTAAGACATGATTGTGGAATAAAACTGGAAAATGAGAAGCCCCACCTAAAATCTGAAAGACCTACCTGAGGGGCTATAAAATTGAACTTGCTTTGTAACTAAAATTCAAAAACTATCAAAGGCATGAAATAGTTTGATGAAACTAAAATAACATGCATAATAATTGTATATTCTGGACTTAAAATTATTGTCAGTTTCCCGCAGCTTTTAAATTTGTCATTCACTTTCAAGGTATGAATGTCTGTTTAATAAAAGACAAATGAAGAAACATATATAAAAAATAAAGATAATTTTCATTAACAATAATAAGTACCTTAGCACATTTATTATAATATAGGTATGAACATAGTCATTAAGTGTTCAGATTCTAGAGGGAGAGAGATGGATTCAAGCCTTTTCTACCATTTACTTAGCTGTGAGATACTGAATATGTTTTTAAATTTTCTGTGCCCCTCTTTCCTCATCTACAAAACTAGGATAACAAGAATAGCAAATTTATAGATTTGCTGAGAAGATAGAGAAAATCATACATGTGTTGTTGTAACTATTTGCCATTATTATTATAATCAAACCTGTTAAAATACTGCTATTCATTTCCTAAGAGACCTCTATCCCTTTAAAAATGAGTTAGGATAATATTTCTTCAACCTTTTCTTCAGCTCCAAAAATAGATATGGATAGAATAATAATCATGAGTTTGACTGGAATGAAAAGCCAAGTCAGAATTACTTTAAAAAAACAAAAAAAAGAATTTCAAACCAAGGTGAATGGACCAATGACACCTGAGTCACACACATTTCCTGGCGTGGAAGTTTATTGTAAGCACTCTGATCTAATGTCCCACTGAGTACAGACCCATGTTGGCACTTAATAAATGTTTGATTAAAGGGCCAGACGATTTTGCATTTGAAACATTTATTTCTAGAACTTTGTGTTCTTTCATTTCAGCTACAGGCACTTATTCCTACCCTCTGAGTATTAAGTTTATATATTAAGTTTTAAAAATACAAGAATTGGCAGTAGGTACTTCATGAATGGTATTATCAAAACTCTTTTAGGGAAATCCAGATACAAAGAATTGCAACACATGAAAAAGTTTTCAAGCCATATGGGTGAAATTAAAGTATAGAGAACATTCACAACCAGTTTTTCCTGTGAAATGAAGATTTTAAAAGAAATAGAAATATACATTCACTAACCAGGTGAATATTTACAATTTGTACTTATTGTTAAAGATTATATAAAAGATTGTATGCTATCATGGTCCTTTTCTACTCAAGCTGTTTGTTTTTTAAAGGAAAATATACTCCCCCCCTAAGCTGAGTATCCAGTAAATCTTATACCTAAGGGAAATTCCACGACTGAAGAAAATAGCTGGACCAGGTTATGCCCAAATAATTTGTTTTCGGTTTACTTTTCTTGAAGACTTCAAAATGAGAATCTTCTCCAATTTGTTCATTAAAAGAAATTAACTGTTTTTTTGCTGGTTACTTTGTATTAGGATATGGACCTACCCAGAGAGATAATAATTATTTAAGAAGCTGATTTTCCAAGGCTCTGAGACTTCCTGTATTTCCTGTAACTCAATGCTGAAATCCCTCCACAACATGGCTGAAAGGCATTCTATTTCTTTTTGGACATATTTTTATGCAATGAAATAAACCACCACTGATTTCTAGTCAAAACTAAATTAGTTAAATGGAGGCCTTTTGAAGCATTTAAAAGAATCTGTTAAACTAAACTAAAAGCACTAGAAACCGGTTTTATACAAACTAGGCAATTTTTATTACTAGACCACTGTAATAATTAGAAGTAATGTATTTTTTGCCATTTTATTTTCACAGACCAGAAGCTCAGCCAGATCCAGACTGAGAAACTTTAAAAAATTGAAAATGTGGCAATTATTTTTAATTTTCAGGTTCAGGGCAAAGCAATTTAAAATTACTAGAGCTTCCATTTTGTTTCCAGCACTTTAACTTGGAACTGTGTCAAATAATTCTCTACTATGGCAATCTAAATTACATTAAGCCAATTTACAAATGGAACATTTTAAGAATCAGAGATGAGGAAAGCTCATTAAAATAAATAAAAGTGGATATAGAAGACTATTAGAGTGTAGCTATTCTGGACTGGGAGCAAGGATGTAATCATATTTTTTAACATATAATATAGAAGGAGAAAAATCTTATGTAAACTCTAATCTATCCTGGTAAAACCATAATCTGAGAATCATGTTCATTTATAGGTGTTATAATTTAAGAGAGTGCCAATCTAAAGCACATAAAGAGAATAGGTTCAATCGTTAAAGAGAGTTTCAAAATGCTTTATATGTTAAATAAACTGATATGATTGGTGCTATTTAGTTAAGAAAAGAGAAGAGCAGGAAAGAAAATGCAACTATTTTTAAAGTTCTTGAGTAACTATGATCTGCAATTGGGCTGCTTGTCAATTTCTGAGAAAAAACTGGATAAAACTGGAATCAAAGAATGAATGTGACCATACGGTGGGTACATTTGCAATTAATTTGAAAGATAATTTTCTATTAATTAAATTTAGACAAATGTGGTTATAATTAGAGGTCTCCATCACCAAAATTACACCTGTAAAGCCGAGTAGATTAAATTTTACAGAAGTTATAAGGAGGATATATGCATCAAGCAGAATATTATATTAGATACATTACAAAGTTATAACTTGTCTGGTATAAGAAATATAAATGGAGACTCAGAAACCAGAAATTCAATTTCCTTTCTCCTGGCAGAGTAGTTTGATAGCTCATCTTATCTTTTTATAGGAAGTTACAAATTAATATATGTGATCCTTTTCTCTAAATTCAAAACCAAATCTGAAATTGCAATCAAATATTAAAAAATGTATCCCCTACTTCTTATTGCTTCATATCCTTCCATCAAGAATATAAAATTCAACTTAACAACATGCCTGAGCAAAGATTTAAAGAACTTCTTCATAGTAAATCGTCTTTCTTAAATATTTTCATTTGAAATAAGCACAGTATCAGAGGCAAGTCAGTATATACCCCAGGTCTTGGTGTTTTGGTTTGAAATTCCCAATTCAAGTAAAATATTTCTCTGAAGATTTACTGTGGGCCTTTAAAATGCATTTGAATGTATTATTCTAATAGAATAAAATTGTTTAACATGTTATATAAAGTTTTCCCAAAACCTTTTGAGTAAAGTTGATGTTTTAGAAAAATACTTAAACAATATGCCATGTTTATAAAGCCCTCACAGGAAAACCTGGTCTACAGTTTGAGAGAAACAACATGAAGATGTCAAATATATATCATAGGAAATTGAGACTTTTGTTTTAAATTACAATACAATTATTGATATTTGAATGTATTATCACTATGTTTTAAAATAACTGTAATCAAAACAACCTTTATTAAAGCTAATAAAGACAAATGAAAAAATATATAATTGTAGGGCCCCTGGGTAGCTCATTTGTTAAGCGTCTGCCTTCGGCTCAGGTCATGGTCCCAGGGTCCTGGGATCGAGCCCTGCATCAGGCTCCCTGCTCAGTGGGAAGCCTGCTTCTCCCTCTCCCACTCCCCCTGCTTGTGTTCCCTCTCTCGCTGTCTCTCTCTGTCAAGTAAATAAATAAAATCTTAAAAAAAAGAAAAAATATATGATTGTAGAAAAGCTATGAATATGAAAGGGAATGTGCTAGCTTCACTCTAAAAGCAATAGAGAAACTATTTTATATGAAGTGATCTAATCATTTATTTTCATTTAAAAAATGTAAAGCATTTCAATTCCAATTACTTTAAATTAGTATGAAAGCTTTCTAAAATTGAGTCATTACAGTTTAGACCATTGGTCTAAAGAGCCACTTAAGGATTTGAAACGAAAAGTAAGACTATGACAAATATGTTTCATTGCTGCCTACTAGCCTGAGCAACCAAGTGGAAGATGTGCTTCCAATAAAATATGATGAAATAATATAAGTGACAGAATTCTCCATCCAATACACTGAACCCTAAAAGTTACTTCATAGTCCATCATAAAACTTAAATATTAGAGAATAGTCCCTGAATTGAAAAATGGAAAACTACTAAATCCTACTACTCTGTTTCCCAAATATGGTAGAAGAAGCAGAGGACTGATCATGAACAGCTTTGTGCTATCTGATTAAGCAAATTTTTCTTAAACCATTAAAAAATGTAAGAATGTTGGGGCACTCAATCAGTTAAGCATCTGACTCTTCATTCCGGCTCAGGTCATGATCTCAGAGTCATGAGATCAAGTCCTGCGTCAGACTACACACTCAGCATGGAGCCTGCTTGGGATTCTCTCTCTCCCTCTGCCTCCCCCCACCTCCTGTGTGTGCTCTTGCTCTCTCTCCCTTTAAAAAAAAAGAGAGAGAGAGAAATTAAGAATCCAACTGACATGACCTTTTTTTTCATTTTAGAAAGATTAACTGACTAGAAATTTTAAATAAGAATTTAAGGACAGGATTGGAGATAGACAATATGGAAGTTTTTAGGTAAAAAAAAAATGAACATAGGGAGTAGTAATAGTATTTACAGGATATTAAATAAATGTAAATGAAAAGTTCTAGTAATCAGTTTGATGTGGAAAGGTGGAGAAGATGAAGAAACCCAGAAAAACCCTGAAATGGTTAGAGTGACTGCATAAAAGGGAATGCCATTTTTGGAGAAAGATACTAAAGAGGAAAAGGCAAAGCATCACTTTGCAGAGAAGGGGAAATTAAGTAATGCATTTGGATATGGATTTGTCGAATTTGAGATGTGCATTAAACATTTGGGGGGAGATGCCCAGGAGAAAAGTTATAAATATTAATCTGTGGCTCAGGAAAGAGATTTGAATTGGAAACAAGGATTTCCATGTCATCAGTTTTGGATAAGATCTGAGTCTGGAGACCTAGGAGATATGTCCAAAGTTAATTTGTAGAGTATATTGTAGAATACAGAAGTCCAAGGATGGAGAATCGAAAAACAAAAAAACAAGAAACAAACAAAAGAACCCCAGCATCATTAAAGGATGTCTTATAAACAGAATAAAAAAAGAGTAATCAGAAAAAAAGGTTAGTAAAAGTGTCCTAGAAATAAAAAATGAGAAAGCTTTAAAAATATTCATGTTTTGAACGTTCTGAAAAGTCTAATAAATTAGGAGCTGTATATATTTTCTTTTTGATTTGGTAATTGGATAGCTTTTGGGTTATGATTCCACTCTTGGGGAAAAAAAAAAAGCCAGATTGCTTAGAGTGAAGTAATACAGAAAATCTATATTGACTCCCTTCTCAAAAATCTTAGTGATAAGAGAAAAGGTAGGACCTTAGTATCTCTAGAAATATATGGAATGTAGGGAGGGTTTTATCAGAAGAAGAAATTTAAGATGTTATAGCCAGAGGAGAACAAATTAATATACAAATACAGTAAGACATAGAAAAGAAAATGCAAAGTCAATAGATTCACTCTTCATAAGATTTGGAAGGAGATAATGGTGAATTAGTGGAGGAATTTGGAGGAAAGAAAACCTTTCCTTTTAGAATTTCAAAAAAAATACAGATATAATTATTTACAGTTTAGCTTCATCTAGTACCAGTTAATCAGCTCTTCTCAACCATTAGGGAGTTGCAGTTTCTCAGATGTTTCTTTGATTTCTCCATGAGTGTCCAATGTTAGTTGCATCTATTTTGAGGGAGAGGCCAAAGCCCAGATCCTACCCCTCCTGTAAGTGTGGCATAAGAAGGAACCCAGAAGCAGGCTGGTGTTAAAAGATAGATTTGGCCCTGCCTGCTTCCAGTTTTCACAGCCACTGTGGAGGCAAGAACACTCAGTGAATCTGTTGATTTCCCTTCAGCTGATATTTATTCACCTCCTTTACTTTCAGTCACCTTGCTACAGCTTCCCATTACTCCATCAGCACCAGGTGCTGATGCTAATTCACTCCTCTGTCCAGGTGATTTTTCAGGCAATGCTTTTCCCAAGGCAATGTGGACAGGAGGAAAAGTGTTTTCGCTAAAATCTTCTATTCCAAAGTATTTCCCATTTGTAAAAATTTCCCCTCTTTTGCTTTGTGCCAAAATTTCTCCCATTCCCTGGGACCCAATTACCTTTGGTCAACGCACCAAATATTTGAGATTTCATGCTGGATTTTTCAGGTTTGTCAATTTCTTTTTTCTTTGGTACCTCAGGCTATCAGAAGGAAATGTCAGTTTATGTAATTAGCCCTTCTTATCAGGAACCAGTAGACATTTGTTTAGTTTTGTTTTTCCCCCTAATGAACATGATTGTGAGAATAGGAGTATTTCCTGTATAAAAGTACTATAAAGATGTTTTCTTCAAAGCTTTTAAGTATATCACTCTCTGTTTTCAGGAACAGTTTTCCATTCTGTCTTGTCCCCCCAGATCTGACCCCCACAACACAGATAAGTTAAAAGAAATACTTTATCAGGTCATCCAATTCAAGATAATCTGCTCATTGTTTTGTATTCACAAATAAAACTATCTGGAAAATATGGAGATGGGTTCTTTTGAGAGCATATATTCATTAGCATGGGAGAGTTACCTTGATTCTTTAGGCTAATTTGATACACAGGTTTTAATTCTATACTGCTTAGGGTTGAAAATACTTCTTAACATTGTATGTATGGTTTTGAATAATTTTGTGTACTAACATATCTGTGCCTAAATGTACATTCTCAGGCTCATCTCTAGGCCTATGAATCAGAATCTTTATATTAACAAAGTTAACTGTGAAGAACCATTTCTCTAGGCCATAATTAAATTGCAACAAATAATTGACATTAAATAGACAGTGTTCTATGACCAGCTTATAATTGTTAGAAACATAATGTCAAATATACCTTAAAATAATCTATATGTTTGTGAATTTTATCAGCTCAAAATAACTGACAGGGCATAAATGAAATTGAAGTAGAAATTTAAAATGTTTAAAAAATATGAAATAAAATGCTTAAGAACAAATAAGTAAAATACTACATGTGATAAATTAGGGATCAGCTAAAAATACTTAGAAAAATTATACAATCTTTCATGCTTATATTAAAAAATATGGAAAACTGAGTATAATACTTCAGGTGTTAGGAAAAGATAAGCAGAATAAACTCTGGAAGATTTAATGGAGGGAGTAATAATGATACACATGGAAATAAATGGAAAATGGGAAATATAGGATAAAGAAGATTTAAAAAGCAGAGGATGGTCTTTCTAAATACTGATAAAAAAAAGATATGACCATATTGATTCAATAAAAAAAGAGAACTAAATAGTATTATGAAAAAGAAAGGGACAAAATTTGCAAATTTTTTTGCAGAATTACCATTTGTATCCCTGCTTTACAAATAAGAAAATTCAGATGTAGGGATGCATACTTCCCTAGTGAATATAGCTTATAAATAGTTCTAAAATGTGAGCCCAGATCAGTCTGACTCCAGAGTTAATATAATCAAGTTTTATGCAATACACTACCCCCTTATTATGGCAAGCAAAACCAAAAATGCAGCTTATCATTTCTCCTAACTATATTTGCATAGTTCACCCTTCCACCTTGAATACTTTACCTTCTATCTAGCTTCTGTCATAGCTGTCAAGACATTCTATCCTCTCCAAGCAGAGTACATAGCATTTTGCCTGATAGAGAAAATTGAGGTAATCAGGCATTAATTTTATCTTTTAACATGAATGTCTCCTAGAAACTGATCTTTATATATATGCATTAATTTTATTTTCATTCATATATTTGCATACACATGCATATATATATATATCTGAAAATATGGAGTGTGTATACACACACACACACAAACACACACACACACATTTGCTCATCCAAAAATACCAAACCAAAATTCTTGATCCTCCTATCGCCTCTGGCCACTTAATCATAGCAGGTGAAATGGATAAGTGATCAAAGCTGTTAAGCTCATGGTATTGCTAATAAATATCTATTAAACAAATAAATAAATCAGAAAACAAATAACACTTGCTAAGTGGAAATGAAATTATTTAATAATATGTCTCTCTGACTAGCTATAAGCTCCTTAAGAGCAGAAGTCATGTCTCCTTTTTTTTTCCCTTATATACCTCTGTACTTAGTATATTAAGTGACCGGGGTTGCACACTTGGGGCCATTTAGTAGATAAATATTCCTACACATCAATTTTACTTAAAGTTGCACTGCCTCATTAAGAAAGGGTTAGATTTTGTTCTGCCTACTCTGTCATTGTAGAGGCATGAAAAAATACATTTTAGAACACTACGCATCTCAAACGGTTATCCAAAGGAAAAGAACGTGGCATAATACACACACACACACACACACACACACACACACACACACACACACGCACATTCATCTCCTCTCTACTATCACTTCTCCAACTCCTAATCAAATATAAGTGAAGCAGAGTACATCAAAGAACGTAGCAACATTCATGATGCAGTTATTAATTTGTGCCCCGTACAGTTTGCATCAGCCCACTGCCAGAAAGAAATATATAAGGTGAATATGTTAACTAGTAATAAATATAATTTGCTATGATAAACATCTTTGTAACTTCTGCTGACTTCCTCATTATAACCGAAGAACATGAAATGGATTTCTTTGGGGGAAAATCTTTTAAATTTTACAACTAAATAGACTACTTTCTAAATTAGGAAATGTTTTTTCTGTTATGAAAAAAAATCTTCCAATACCCCTTTTCAGTTCTAATGAGAGATACAATATTAGCCACAAAGTTTATATTTAATTATATAATATTCACTGAGTTTTAAACTCCAAATTACATAGATAAGAAGGAACACACAAAATATATGGGGAAAATGGCACATGCTTCATTCACCAAAAGATAATGGTTTAGAATAAAAAAAACAAACTGAGTTTTACATCCAAAGAATAATCACCACTAAATTTTGTCATAAATTTTTATTCATATAATTAAACGTTAAATAATCCAAGTCTCATTGAAAAAAAACTAAGAAAATGAGAGATGAGAATTTTGGAAGTGCCTCATCTTCAAGAGAGCTTCACTTCAGAATAAATCTAAGGTATTTTTCAATGCCAAATATGGAAAGATGAATAAATGTTTTTACTTATGAAAAGAACATGCATCTACAATGTTCATCTATAATCCCTTTCCTTAAGAATAAACTGTTTTGAAAAAAATAACTTCATTTACCTATTCAAATGGTCTGTGTAATATGCTGATAACAATGGCACAAACCAAATAGATTTCTGAGAATTTTTATTGATATAGCCCACCATCCTTTCCATAAATACATGCAATCTTTTCAATCTCAATATTTGAAGAAAATGTCGGTGTCTGAAAATTATTATTACAATAGCTAAATGCTGCTTACTAAAATTATGTTATTCTTGTAACCAGTTACCTATTTTTTTCTAATTAAGCCTGTTTTAATTATTTAGATAAAAGTTGATATTTTGAATTTCAAATTCTGTATTTAAATCAATCAACTCAACATTAATCCTGATTCAACATCAACAACAATATTGCAAAGTAACTTGCTCTGTAGTTTGATATTTTTACCATTTGTGAGGATTTGGAGTTAGTGTTTATGCCAACTTCAGGTTGTTTTGTAGATTAGGAGATTAATGCCAGTAGGAACAAAAAGATCTCAAATATAACTGTATATTTTTAAAAATTATATTGATTGAGATAAAATTTATATAGGGTAAAATTCACTTTTGTTAGATAAATAGTTCTATGAGTTTGGCAAATGCATTCAGTATGGGAACCATTCCACAGTTGAGATATGGAACATTTCTTTCACCTCATATTTCCTTTGTAACTTGTTTCTGGACTCTATTCATTTTACTCATATTTATGTAATTATTTTGCCAATATTACACTGTCTTGATTACTGAGACTTGATAGTAAGTTTTGAAATCAGATGGTGTGACTCCTCCAACTTTTTCTATTCTCAAAATACTTGTGGGTATTCTGGCTAATTTGCTATTTAACATAAATTTTAGAATAATTTTGTCTACTACTGTCCCCCAAAACTTTTTGTTATAATTTAATTGAGATTGTAATGAATCTATAGATCAGTCTAGGGAGAAGTGATTCTTTAACAAAATTGAGTCCTCCAAATTATGAACATGGAATATATATATACAATTCTATAGGTCTCATTTGGTTTTTCTCATCAATGTTTTGAAGTTTCCAGTATAAAAAACAATACATGTATGTATTAGAGCATAGAAATTATTTTTTTGAACACTGACTTTATATTTCAACGTTGATATACTTATTCTAGTAGATTTATGTATTTATCATTTCCAATAGTCTTCATTTTTTCCTCTGTATTCAGATTAAAATGTAATACCATTCATCATCCTAAAGAACCTTCTATATTATGCTCTTGTATTGTACATGACTTGCTGATGATTCACTCAGCTTACATTTATCTGAATTTTTTTTTGTTTTACTTTCATTATTCATGGATTTTTTCACTGAATATAGAATTCTGTCTCAACAGATTCTTCTAGCATTTAAAAAAATCCATATTTTTGAACATCCATTATTTCTGGTAAGAAATTAATCACCATTTATATTTTTTCTAGATTAAAATTTTCTTTTTGTCTGGATTTTTAAAGAACTTCCTCTTTAAACTTTGGTTTTTATCATTTTTTGCCAGTATGAGCATGATTCTTATTCCAGGACTTTAGCCTTATTTTTAGGCATAGATTTTGTTTTCACGGGTTTCCACTCAATACTTGTGCTGCTGAGTGAGATGTCTCCCATCTGGCTGGGCCAGAAGTTCAACATTTCTAGCATTAAATATCCCCTGGCATCTCAGCCTTTTACATTTTCCAAAGTCACTAGGTGAATGTCATGAAGACTTCTGTCCCTTTTCCCAACTTCCTCCCAGAATCTTTTTCTCTGATAAATTGTTCTATAAATTTCAGTTGTCTTCACAACCCAGAATGGATTATCTGCACTTCCTTAGTGAGACATCTACTCCACTTAGCTACGTCTTCCTGTGTAGCGACAAGAAAGGGGACCCCAAGTAGGAAACCAGGGCTATCATGGGATCCACTTCCTAGGTTTTTCTTTTCACAAGGATTACAATATTGCACTGCCTATTTCTTAGGACCTAAATGGTTATATTATATGCTTTGTCCATCTTTATAATTGCTTTTGTCAGGAAAGCAAGTTTAGTACTCTATATTGGCAAGAACCCAAAGTCTATTCTAAGCCGTATGTAGTTTTTACAGCTTTCCTGACTATTAAGCAAGCTGTCAGCTGTAGGTTGTTTTTGTGCATGTTCTTTACAATCAGAGGATGTTTTTCTGTAATTCTGAGTTTGATAATGGATTGACAGAATACTGCTAAGATGTAAAATTTCCCAAAATAGATCTGTAGATTCATTAAAATCATTAACAAAATCCCAGCACCAAAAGTTTAATAAGTGGTGATGCTAATTCTAAAATGCATATGGAAATACAAAAGGCCTAGAATAGCCAAAATGATCTTGAAAAAGATCAATGAAGTTGGTGGACTTACTCTAAATTCCAAAATCAAGACAATATAGTATGGCTTTGTTCTAGTAAAAGCATAAAGATCAATAGAACACAATTGAAAATCCAGAAAGAGACTAGCCAAAGTTTGGTTAACTGATTGTTTTATAAAGCTGATGGCATCATCCAATAAGGATAAGAAGTTATGGGATAAAAAAAGAACAACTGGATATCTCTATAGGAAAAAACAAAAACAGACAAACAAAACAGAAACAAAAACAAAAATCCAATCCCTGATTCACACTGTATAAAAATTTACTCAAAATGGATTATAGAACTAAATGTAAAAGATAAAACTATAAACCTTTAAGAAAAGCATAGAACAAAATTCTCACAACTTTGAGCAGATTTCTCAGGTTACAACAAAGCACTAAACACAAAAGAAACACTGATTGGACTTCAACAAAATTAAAAATGTTTGCTCTTCAAAAGAAACAGTGAAGAGAAAGAAAAGATAACCTCATGCTATAGGAAACTATTGGCTGTAATACATCTGAAAAATATATATATTTATACATTCTGTATATATTATATATATACATTTATATCCATTTTATATACACACATGTAAATATTCACATATTTTTGTATATATGTCTACACTCCTAAAAATCATAATAATAAGAAAAGTAACTGATAGTAAATGGGGCAGAGGACCCGAACTGATAGTTCATATAACCAATATTCACATGAAAATTTGCACATGATTCATGAAATACATTCAGAGAAATGCAAGTTAAAATACAATAAGATATAATTCATACAATTCCATGCTTACTAAGATAGCTAAAACAAAAAAAGACTTAAAACAGGAAATATTGTTGAGAAACTAAAGCAACTGTAATCTCATACATCTTGATGATAGTATAAAATAGTACTACAACTTTGAAAGATGACTTGACAGTTTCTTATGACTTTTTCAGCTTATGCTCCTATCTTGCAATTCCACTCTTAGGAATGAAAATATACATGCATACCTCAGAGATATTGTGGGTCCAGTTCCAGACAACCACAATAAAGCTAATATCACAATAAAGTGAATCAAATGAATTTTTAGCTTCCTAGTGCATATAAAATTATGTTTATACTATCCTGTAGTCTATTAAATGTGCAATAGTATTATGTCTAAAAAAGCATTGTACATAACTTAATTGGAAATACTTTATTGCTAAAAAATATTAACCATCATTTGAGGTTTCAGTGGGTTGTGATTTTTTGCTGGTGAGGGTTTTACCTCAATGTTGATGGCTGCTAACTGATCAAGGTGGTTGCTGATGGCGGGGGTGGCTGTGGCAACTTCTGAGAAAAACACAATGAGTTTTCCCACATCAATGGACTCTTTCACAAATGATTTCTCTGTAGCATACAGTGCTGATTAATTGCATTTTACCCACAATAGAACTTCTTTCATAATTAGAGTCAATCCTCTCAAACCCCACCACTGCTTTATCAACTATGTTTATATAATATTCTAAACTCTTTGTCATTTCAACAATCTTCACAACATCTTCACTGGGAGTAGATTCCATCTCAAGAAGCCACTCTCTCTCTTCATCCATAAAAAGATGTTCTAGTATGCTCAAGTTGACCAAGAGATTGCCACCTCTTTAGACTCCACTTCTAATTCTAGTTTTCTTGCTATTTCCACCACACCTGTAGTTACTTTCTCCATTGAAATCTTGAAACCCTCCAAGATATTCATGAAGATTGAAATCAATGTCTTTCAAACTCCTGTTAGTTTCCAATTTACTCTGTCCAGATCATCAGAAGAATCACTTTCTGTGGTAGCTATAGCCTTACCAAATGTATTTCTTAAATAATAAGACTTAAAAGTTGAAATGACTTCTTGATCCATGGGCTGAAGAATGGCTGTTGTGTTGGTAGGCATGAAAAAACAAACATTAATCTTAATGTACATTTCCATCAGAGCTCTTAAGTCACTCGGTGCATTGTCAATGAGCAGTCATATTTTGAAAGAAACCTTTTTTTTTCCCCCTAAGTAGTAGTTCTCAACAGTGGGCTTAAAATATTCAGTAAACCATGTTGAAAAAAGATACGCTGGCATCCAGGCTTTACTGTTCCAGTTATAGAGCACAGGTAGAGTAGATTTAGCATGACACCTAAGGGCTCTAGGATTTTCTGAATGGTAAATGCGTATTGGCTTCAACTTACAGTCACCAGCTGCATTAGCTTCCAATGAGAGTCAGCCTATCCTTTGAAGCTTTAAACCCAGCCATTGACTTCGCTCTAGCTAGGTAAGTCCTAGATGATATCTTCCAATAGAAGGTTGTTTTGTTTACACTGAAAGAAAATCTTTTGTTTAGTGTAGCCACCTTCATTATCTTAACTAGATCTTCTGGAAAACTTGTTGTGCCTTGTCCATCAGCACTTGCTGCTTCACCTTGCCCCCTTCTGTTATGGAAATGGCTTCTTTCCTTAAACCTCATGACCCAACTTCTGCTAGCTTCCAGTTTTTCTTCTGCAGCTTCCTCACCTTTCTCAGCCTTCAGAGAATTGAAGAGAGGGCCTTGCCCTGGGTCAGGCTTTGACTTAAGGGAATGTTGTGGCTGCTTTGATGTTCTATCCAGACCACTCAAAATTTTCCATATCAGCAATAAGACTTTCATTTTCTCATCATTCATGTGTTCCGTGGAGTAGCACTTTTAAATTATCTTCAAGAACTTTTTCTTTGAAGTTACCATTTGGTTAACTGGCACAAGAGGCATATCTTTTGACATGCTTCCTCCCTAAGCTGAATCATTTTTAGATTTTGATTTAAAGTGAGAGAGATATGTGACTCTTTCTTTCATTTGAACACATAGAGGCTATTATAGGGTTCTTAATTGGCCTAATTTTAATATTATTGTGTCTTAGGGAACAGGAAAACCCAAGAAGAGGGAAAGAGACATGAGACTGGCCAGTCAGTGGAGTAGTCAACACACACAACATTTATTGATTAATTTTGTTGTCATATCCAGGCATTATTCAATGTGCCCCATAACAATTACAATAGTAACATCCAAAGTCATTGATCACAAATCACCATAACAAATATAATAATAATTAAAAAGTTTAAAATATTGCACGAGGGACACTTGGGTGGCTCAGTCGTTAAGTGTCTGCCTTCGGCTCAGGTCATGATCCCAGGGTCCTGGGATCGAGCCCCGCATCAGGCTCCCTGCTCAGTGGAAAGCCTGCTTCTCCCTCTCCCACTCCCCCCTGCTTGTGTTCCCTCTCTCACTGTGTCTCTCTCTGTCAAATAAATAAATAAAATCTTTAAAAATAAATAAATAAATATATATATTGCATGAATTACTAAGATTTGACACAGAAACATAAAGTGAGCCAATGCTGTTGGAAAAATGGCACTGATGATCTTGCTTAATGCAGGGTTCCACAATCTTATAATTTGTAAAAAAAAAAATTTCTGGGAAATCAATAAAGTGAGGTATGATAAAATAAGATATATCCTACTTATATACCTAAAACTAACAATGTATATTAACTATACTGGAATTAAAATTAAAAACTTAATAAAGAACAAGATATATCTGCATGTCCATAAAAAGACTTGTACAAGAATATTTTTAGCAAGTATATTTATAATAGCTGAAAACTATAAACATACAATTGTCTAATGGTTGAATGTTTACCATTTATTAGTATTTAAGTTGTAGTAGATCCACATAGTGAAATACTATACCAATAATATATATATCTACTGTCACATATAAAACCATATGGTTAAAGCTCCAAAATACTATGTTGATAGAAGTAAGAAACAGAAGAGTATATGAGTACATTCTGTGTGATTTATTTTATATGAAGTGTAAAAACAGATAAAATTATAGTATGGTGGTAGAAATCAGAACACTGGCTTCCTGAAAGGAACAGGAATTGTTAGAAGCACTAAGGAAATACCTGACATGGTAGAAATGTTCTTCTGGGTTTTGATTTTGATATTGTTTATATCAGTTTATATATTTGTCGAAATTTATAAAATTGGCTCTTGCCATAAGTGGCCTGACATATTCTCTGAAAATGGTTTGCTCTTCAGTTGACCCAGAAAACCCTACAAAATCATGCAAATCAAGAGGCTCAAATCTTCATATTCACTTTATGGACACACTTGAACCTGCCCACGGGGCACCTGGGTGGATCAGACTGTTGAGTGTCTGCCTTCAGCTCAGGTCATGATCCCAGGGTCTCGAGATTGAGCCCCATGTCAGGCTCCCTGCTCAGTGGAGAGTCTGCGTCTCTCTCTCTCCCTCTGCACCTCCCCCTGCTTGTTCTCTCTCTCTCCCTCTCTCTGTCAAATAAATAAATAAAAATCTAAAAAAAAAAAAAAAAACACAGAAAAGAAACTGCCCAGGTCATCAAGGGTATGCATATCTGAAAAGCCGCCAAGTATCTGAAAGACATCACTTTGCAGAAGCAATGTGTGCCATTCAGTTGCTACAATGGTAGAGTTGATAGGTGTGCCCAGGCCAAACCATGGGGCTGGACACAGGGTCGATAGCCCAGGAAGAATGCTGAATTTTTATTACACATGCTTGAAAATGCAGAGAGTAATGCTGAACTTAAGGGTTTAGATGTAGATTCTCTAGTCATGGAGCACGTCCAGGTGAACAAAGCCCCCAAGATGCGGCATAGAATTTACAGGGTTCCTGGTCTGATTAACCCATACAGGAGCTCTCCCTGCCACACTGAGATGATCCTGACTGAAAAAGAGCAGACTGTTCCTAAACCAGAAGAGGAGGTTGCACGGAAGAAAAAGATATCCCAGAAGAAACTGAAGAACAAAAACTTATGGCCCAGGAGTAAATTCTGCATAAAATA
This sequence comes from Eumetopias jubatus, assembly GCF_037043125.1. Lineage (NCBI taxonomy): Eukaryota > Metazoa > Chordata > Mammalia > Carnivora > Otariidae > Eumetopias > Eumetopias jubatus. The sequence goes on from NW_028274808.1 coordinate 62,355,114, forward strand.
AACACAGAAACAACAAACAACAACAAAACCTTATCAAATTCTACACTTAAGATCTGTGCTTTAATCTATATCTAGATTTTACCTTAAAATAAATAACTATATACACACATATTCATACACATACACACAAACACACTTCTCAAACCAGCAGTTAGAGAAATCTAAGTGAATTATTTTCACATTTTGGTCAAAACCCCTCCATTTCCCCTGCCAGAAGTCACTCACTCTGTCCTGCAAGGTCATATTTGCCACTTTGTTCTTTGTAAAACTCACCATTTATGATTCCCTTTTAAGGTCATTATAATGTCTTTCCTCTGGCTGGGCTGTTCTTCCCCAGTGTCTACACCCAACGCCTTTACCAACTTGAGATCTTTGTTTCTATTTCAGCTTCACAATTGGTAAGTGTCCCACTACACTAAGTAGTCTCCCCTCCCTACCTTCCCTCCTTATTTATCTTACTTTACTTCCTTTTTTTTTTTTTTTTTTTGCATGGCATTTCTCAGCTTCTAACATGCAATATAATTATATTGATCCTACTTTTATTGCTTACTTTTTTTGTGGTTATAGCACAACTTAGATACATCAAATGGACAAAAAATTAGTATAATTTGCAGTATGTTAAGATAAATTGCCTTTGAATAGAAGCTTCCTTTCCAGTACTTTGAGGTCTACAAGATATACCTAGAAAATGTATACCTAGAAAATATTACTGTGGAAAACGCTTAAATCAAATGGGGGGAGGGCCTCCCTCTTTTTGATTAATTGCTGTAACACTGTCCTTTCAGGTGGCTGAGGGAGTTTTATATTTTCTTTAGACATCATTAGGCGCTGGAACTCTTGCAGGACAACTTTGGTGCTATATGAATTCTGCCATTTTGCTAGCACTGATATGGCTCTTGAATCCACCACTCCAGTAGAACTATTAACTCCATTCATAATAATTTTTGTTACAAAGCTTACAAAGGGGGTGCTTCTGGGTATTTAAGTCCACATTCTATTTTAAGGCTGTATATTTGTTTTTCATAAACTGTTCTTGGAGGCCTAATCATCATCCCAGTCCATCTTGTGTCATGTCTTCATCATCTTCTAGATCTCAGTTAACTGTGCCATCTCCTACTCCTAATTGATCCTACTTCTATTGCTTACTTACTTTTTGTTTCCCCTGCTTCCACTAGTTTGCAAGCCTTTGTTTTTATCAATCCTTTTTACTGGTGGATCACTCAAAATCTTTGTGGAATTAAATAAAAAGCAACAGTTTCTTTTTGTTCAAAAAATATATGGAATTAAATAAGAAATGACAGTTTCCTTTCATCTCAGATCTTTCTGATAAAATCAGACATTGTTAAATTTCAAGGTAGATAAAGGACCCAGAATTTTCTAAAAATTTACTAGCATAAGCTCCTTCTCTTATTGTCCATCCTTTCCTTCCTCCCTCCCTTCCTCCCTCCCTTCCTTCCTTCCTTCTTTCCTTCCTTCCTTTCCTTCTTCCTTTTGTCCTTTTATCTTTCCTCCTTCCTGACATCCTTCCCTCTTTCTTCCCCTCACTTCTTTTCTTTCTTTTCTATTCACTGTAAAATTTGCTGGAAATGGGATCCTCCTAAAAAAGTGGACGTTTTAATACCTTCCTAATAATGAATTGCAGGAGGAACTAATGAGTAACAGAAGAAATAGTCTCTCTCTTTTTTTTTTAACAGTATTCACACATGCTTTCCTGAAAGAGTTGCTTCTTTGAAACTTCTCTTCATAACAGGGATAGAATATTATTATTAAATAAATTTTTAGTAAGTGCAATTTTATATTGAATAAATAACATACCAAAAAAAGTTTCCAATGGTTATTGTCCAAGTAATTTTCCCTCTCTTCATTCCTCACAGAAGTTCACTGAATCTGCTTTCAACACTAAAATACAAAGTTTGTAATTGAGCTAGGCAAGTAATAAACTTTTAAGTTATGTTTGAAGATTGGAAACATTTCATAATTCAGAAAAGACATACGCTCTTAAAATTCAAAAACTAGAAAATCCATACGGATGGAATGCTTTCTTCCCTAATTTATGCCAGATTAATGAAGTATGAATTTTCATAGCCTCTGAAAAGATCAAAGATGAAAGGAAAAAGCAGAAGGAATTCTAAGGTGACTCCCACCAAAAAGCTAACTGGAGAGGTAACTTTATGATATTTGTCAGTTGTCAAATTTATTCAAGTAAAACAGAACTTGATTTATATATAGTATAAATTGAATGATTTATACTAAGGTGACTTGATGCCAGAATGTTAACCAAATGTTAACCAAATAGTCAAAGAAAAGAAATGAAAGTTATGAGTAAATGTTAAAACAAAATACAAAATAAATAGTAAATGATATGAAAATATATCTAAATGGCAAAATAAAATTAATGCAGAGAAGTAAAAGGAAAATGAACTTTGTAATCTCTGATTTGTGCATGTATCTATATTTAATATTATTATATTTTATATTATTATACATAATATATATTAAATATTTGCTATATGTATTATATATTAAAATTTATATTACTATATATTATATAATATAATCTATGTATATGTATATCATCATATTATTGTAAGAGAAAAATCACTATAGAAAATAATTCGAATTGTAGAACACAATAACTTATTAAATGTCCAAGCCATTTTTAACCTGGAAAGGAAGTCATAGACTATAAACTTGTCCAACACTCTAATTTGTTCAGAAGCCTTAGGAAATGAAATAAGGGCTGTCAATAATTGAATTATGCTCTAAATACTCTATTCTTTTTGTACACAAAAGTCTAAGAGCCTTGAGCTTTATGTAATGTGCTTTTAGTATTAGAGCTATAAACAAAGGTTATAGTCATTGAATGATAAGCACTTAAATTATTCAGCTCCTGGAAATAAAGAAGCAACCATTTCAATTTCTGTATAAAGATAGAAATATATCTTTTAAAATTGTCTCTTCACATTGTTTCACTAAATAGCTCATGTTTACTATTTTATTTAAATTATGTACACATTGTATTAATATCTCAAGGTCCTTTGACTCTTACTACATAGTGCACCAATATTAAAGTAAATTATGAAACAAAGAGCAGTGCTCAAGAACTCAGGTTCTCCAGGACAATGTAATACTCTTACTGGTGGAAGAATCTGCATTGCATGAATGACGATCTCTGTCCTTGGATTCCCCACAAAAAGATTTACATGAGGATCCACCCTTGAATAAAGACAGCCAGAAGGAAAGGAGCAAACACAAAGCAATTTATTAAAGTGAAAGTACATTCTGAAGGTGGGAAAGCAGGCAGGTTCTGGGAGGTGGAACCAGCCCTAGGTTGTTTTGGGATTGGATATTTTTTGCCTCTCTCTGGGCTGGGAAGAGCGTGAGGTACCCTGAGGTGGTCTCTAATGGAAGCTGCTTCTAATCCTTTGGGAATCTCCTCCCACAGGTTGAGAAGGGGAGTTTTTGATCCTGCAAGGGACCCTGAACCATCATGGCAGTCTTTCTCCATGGTGGGGGTAGTTTACCTGCAATGCAAATGCATTATAATGAGTCTAGGGTTTACCCTGGAGCAGAGGTACAAGAGGAGAGTGCTTGTTCCTACCTGTGGCCCTTGATCTGTCAGCCCCAAGGTCTTGGAAGCCATAAGGTCAGGATGTTGTGCCCCTGGGGCTTTTAATTTGAGACTTATCACCATCCTTGCTTCCAACTCACATCTCTGTCAATCCCCCTAAAGGACTTGGGACTCTGCCTCCATGTGCTCCTTGCATGTGCCCCTTCCACTGCTCCTGTCTAGCTTTTACCTGACAATATATGTATATTGCTTCTTGCAATCTGATCCCTTTAAAGTAATTTTAAAGAAAAGCAATATTAACAATTTTCTTAACACACTAAAATGTCTGTGCTGAATTAACCCTCCCCTTGTTGCACTAATGTTAATTTGGTTCAGAATATCCTTCTTTATGAATGTAAATAGCTTCATTTAAAATCTATAACCTTGTAAGGCTAGAATTTTAATTAGAGAACAAAACTGTTGCCCCATAGTCTTTAAAGTGAACTCTTGCTTTGATTGTAAGTCAGGAATAAAAGTAGCTATAAAATTATGTCCTTACTTGTGTAACAACAATAATCAGTCAAATTGATTCAAACTGCCTGCTTTGTACTGAGCTGTGAACCTGGGTCAACAAGATCTTAATGAGAAAAAGGATGTGTTAACTTGCTTCAAATGGCCAATAGTTTCAGTTTCAACAAACTGAAAACCTATTAAATTATAATTATTTTAAAGTTTCCGTATGTTTAACCATAACACATTCAATTTACCAATATTTATGCTTGGCTTAGTCTAAACCATAGGTAGCAACATATCAATGATTAAAATGAACAAGTCTTATTAACATCATTTTATTAAGAATGTCTTTCCTGAAGACCTGTTGTCAAATGTTTTATATTGCTTATATTGCTTTGATTTGTATTTTAACTTTTTGCATGATTTTGTTGCTTTCTGTGAAGGAGTTTTTGAGTTGTTTTGCCAACATCATTTGATGAGTAGTTAATGACTAGATCGTGACAATAAATGTCTTTGTGAATTTGTTGCTACCATTTTTACAGGTTAATTGCTACCTCACCTCTTAAAGCAGTTTATTTTCTTTTTCCCATCTAACTTTCATTCTTGTTAGCAACATTTTCTACCACCGAGAAAGTGAGTTTTACTGTAATCTTAAAGAAAAAAATAATTGCCAGTATAGCTGAAAGATCAAGTTGGATTAACAAACAATTGTTTGTGCTAAAGTAAATTTGATCCCCAAATATGATACTATATTTCAGAGACACAATCAAAATAAAGCATGTCTTAACATGCATTGTTAAAGTCAGAATTTTATTTATGGGGAAAATTTTATCACATACATTTGTTTTTCTTTTTCTTTTTCTAATGTGTCAACTTATGTTTATCACAGACCAGGATAGTTACAAATATTATTTCAGATAGGAATTGTCATGGAAGATACAGAAATAAACCTCAGGTTAAATAAACAAAAGGGGAGTTTATTGGAATCACATCACTGAGGGAATCACAAAATCAACAAAAGATCAGAGGACAAGAATCAGAAAATGCTTACAAACCAAGAGCTCATTGAAAAGCTGGGCCTAAGGGGCGCCTGGTTGGCTCAGTCGTTAAGCATCTGCCTTCAGCTCAGGTCATGGTCCCGGGGTCCTGGGATCCAGCCCCGCATCGAGCCCTGCATCAAGCCCCTCATTGTGCCCTGCATTGGGCTCTCTGCTCTGAGGGTAGCCTGCTTCTCCCTCTCCCACTCCCCCTGCTTGTGTTCCCTCTCTTGCTGTCTCTCTCTGTGTCAAATAAATAAATAAAATCTAAAAAAAAAAAAAAAAAAAAAGGAAAGCTGGGCCTAAGAATGCCCAAAAGACTTTCCTGAAGAGTTTCAGCCTGCTTTGCTGCCACCACTGATATTCTGTGGTTTTTGTTGGTATGTCTAGACCATTCACATTTAATGTGGTTACTGATACAATTATGTCATCTATTATCATAATATCTATTTTGCTTGTAACTATTTTCAATTCATTGCACTGTTATTTTCATCTCTCTTTTTTTCTGCCTTCTTTGGTTTAAAGTTAAGTTTTTATATGCTTTTACATGACTCCATTTCCCTCTTCTCTTAAAATATCAATTGCGCTTCCTTTAAAAGTTTGCAGTATGTATTTTTAACTAACCCACTCTCAAATAACCCCATTCTGTCTCACCAGTAACACAGTTGTCTTCAGAGTGCTCCCTATGCTTCCCTCCCATCCCTTATAACATCGCCGTTACTCATTTCACCTATGCAAAGCTGTTATCCACCCAATGCATCATTACTAATATTACTTTAATAAGTTATCTATTAGATCAATTAACAATAAGAAAAACAGATTTTCTTTACTTTCATTTATTTCTTCTCTAACATTCTTTCTTTCATTGTCTTTCAGATGTGAGTTTCTGACCATCCTAGTCTGCCTGAGCTGCTATAACAAAATACCATACACTGGGTGATTTAAACAACAGAAAGGTATTTTTCACATCTTCCAGAAGCTAGGAAGTCAAAGATTAAGGTGCCAGTAGTTCAGATTCTGGTAGATGGTCCACTTCCTGGTTTGTGGATAACCACCTTGTTCCTGTGAGTTCACATGGCCTTTCTTTGATATGTACTAATGGAGAGAAGTATCTCACATGTCTTCTCCTTATTACAAGGGCACTAATGCCATCTTGAAGGAACTACACTTATGATGATATCTAAACCTAATTACCTACCAAAGTCCCCAATTCCATATACTATAAGATTGGGGATTAGGGCTTCACATATGAATTTGGAAGGAACACGAATACTCATCCCATAATACTTACCTTTATCATTCTTTTCTCCCTGATGTACTTCTTTTAACATTCATTTCAGGTCAGGTCTACTGGTAATAAATTCCTTCAGTTTATTTGTCCTGCAACATCTTTATTTCTCTACCACCTCTGAAGGAAAATTCTGATGGATATAGAATTCTAAACTTTTCCCTTTCAACACCTTAAATATTTCACTCCACCCTCCTGCATGGTTTCTGATAAAAAGTCTGATGCAATTCTTATTCTTGTTCCTCTACAGGCAAGATATTTTGTTTTTGTTGTTTTTATTTTTTTCCCTTTGAATTCTTTCAATATTAACCCTCTGTTTTTAGTTTTCTGCAGTTTGAATATGATATTCCTACATGTAGATTCTTTGATGTTTATCCTGCTTAGTAATCACTGAGTTTCCTGCATCTGTAAATGGTTTCTGCCATAGTTACCCGAAGGGCCAATAGGAAAAAAAAAAAAAAAGATATGGCAGTGATTAGAATTATCTATTAGATACCTCATAGACATTGGGTAAATAAGTAAATATTAACCATGATATTTCTTCCATCTAAATAACCATCTGTCTTGGTAATGTTATGAAAAGAGACTAGTCACTATACCTGAAGATAAAAAGTTAGATTGTATAAAGCTGTTGAAGGTACTTTATTATTTTTCTTCTGCAAATATGTAAGTTCAGTCTTACATATAAGAAATTCTGTAAAATAGTTATAAACAAGATTACCATAGTGCCCCTGAAGGTGACATGCATTTCTAGACCTTTTTCATAGTACAAGTCATCTTGAAAAGCAAGTATAGACAAGATTACTGCAGCTTAAATTTTAGGACTTGAAAGTTACTTAAAACTTGCTAATTTGGCTGAAGCAGAAATATTTTTGTGACAGATAAAGATAGGAAAATTAATTATTTTCATTGTCTTAGCTTCCAATAATATATGACAACACCAGAGAAAGTTCTGGTAAGAGGTCACTCTTTCCTTGTCCAGGAAAATGCTATTATTAATTTAGCTATCACAGAATGTACAAATTAATTTAAAGTGTCATCGCCAGAAACTCCTATACACCTTAATTGCTCCTGTATTATTTATAAACTACACTGAAACAGAAAGAGGGAAATGAGAAACCTGAAACTATAAGGCTATTGTGCATTACAGAAGACTAGCCGAAAGAATTTGGCATGGAGGCATTTATTTCTTTAACAAATATTGATGAGTATCTACAGTGTGCCAAACAACATTTAAAAAAAAATGCAATTAAGGGATACAAAGCAGTTCTCCTGACTAAACTATGTAGACAGAATTATTTTATTTTTTTGTTTTAGTTGTACCACTGGCAGCTATGAATGATTTGATGATTCAAATTCCTCCAATAATGAACCAACCCCATGGAACAAACTTGGAAAGTGAGTTCACAGTTTTGATCTATTCAACATTTCTTAGATTCAGAGTGTTGAAAGAGAGTTCAAATGTTCTTTGGGATTTGTCCATTAAAATTTACATCTAAATCCAATGCAATTCCAACGTAATTAGCACAATCACAAACATTTCCTAAACATGTCCTTCAGGGAACTGAATGGCTCCTGACATGATGACCCTGGCTTATCTCTTAATATTAAGCTGAGGGAGAATCTGATTAAAAATGAGTTGGTACACTCAGTTTGTTTCCTGAGATTAAGAATTCCTCATATCAGTGAGATCATATGATACATGTCTTTCTCTGATTGACTTATTTCACTCAGCATAACACCCTCCAGTTCCATCCACGTCGTTGGGGTGGCTGGGTGATAGACATTGGGTAGGGTATGTGCTATGGTGAACACTGTGAATTGTGCAAGACTGTTGAATCACAGATCTGTACTTCTGAAACAAATAATGCAAGATATGTTAAGAAAAAAGAAAAAGAAGAAGATAGCAGGAGGGGAAGAATGAAGGGGAGTAAGTCGGAGGGGGAGACGAACCATGAGAGACGATGGACTCTGAAAAACAAACTGAGGGTTCTAGAGGGGAGGGGGGTTGGGGGATGGGTTAGCCTGGTGATGGGTATTAAGGAGGGCACATTCTGCGTGGAGCACTGGGTGTTATGCACAAACAATGAATCATGGAATACTACATCAAGAACTAATGATGTAATGTATGGTGATTAACATAACAATAAAAAATTGTTAAAAAATGAATTGGTACAGTGAAGTTATTAATACATTAATACAACTAATAATTAATATACCTAATACATTAAGGTAATCTAAGCCACATTTATTGGATTTCAACTTCACATAGCCAGGTAGCTGGAGAGATATCTAAGATCTGTAAGCTTTTGGGCTTCAGTGATACATTCTGTGCCTAACTCCAGGTGTAGATCTGCTCCATCTTGAACTTTTTTCTGTGATTGTTTTGGACCACAAAAATTACTGTTGATTAAAGAGGCAAATCCATGTAAATTTCACCTTTTTTTTTAAAGATTTTATCCATTTATCTGACAGAGAGAGAGAGACAGCGAGAGTAGAACACAAGCAGGAGGAGAGGGAAAGGGAGAAGAAGGCTTCCCGCCAAGCAGGGAGCCTGATGCTGGGCTCGAGATCATGACCCCATGACCCGAGCCGAAGGCAGATGCTTAAAAACTGAGCCACCCAAGTGCCCCTAAACTTTATCTTTTAAACAATGTCTTTGTTCTATCTTAAACCAGACCCTGTTCCTTAACGTCGCTTTTGTTTATTTGCTATTAAACAAATTTGTTATTAAAGCAAGCAAAATTTTTTTCGGAGTTTTCCCCAACTTCCTTTTTAATAATTGTATCAGATTTTTCAAAGGGAAAGATACATTATCTACATCTTCATTTCATATTTCTCTATCTTTATACATATGACTCTATACAATAACATTTGTCTACCCTATTGCATAAAGCCAATTACTTCTTATTTTTCTCCAAATTCATTGTATACACATTTCTTAGGTTTGACCATTCCCTTTCCAGAATCTTAGATCATATTCTCTCTACTGGCTACCTCTTTTCTTCTTTTACATATGCACTGTATTATGAATATCCTAAGTATTTCTCTTCCTTGCTGTGACAATGTAAGATGTGGTTCAGCCTTTTCCATTTGTTTACTATCTAATCCTTCCTTCATCACTTTATTTTGTCCATAACAATAATCCCATGGCATTGCTGGTATCCTTCTGTTTAACATTGACTAATTAATAAATGCATTAACCAGTTCTTATTTTTTTTAATTCTTTGACACTGTTCTCAGCTTTTATTCAGTTGATACATTTATTTTGAGATTGCCATTATACGAAAGAAGACTTATTGGGAAATGAAACCTTTATAATAAAGATGGAGTCTACATTATATATGGAATTGGAAAATTAATAGGAATTCATAATCTTAAATGGCATACATTCTCCCATCTATGACTCTAGAAATGGCCCAGAAGTAGCAATACTTTTATGCATCACCTGTGCTCAACCAGTACCAAGATTATGGCTTATATTTTAACTCAACCTAAGCCAATTGGACTCTTTGCAAGGCAGCTCTTTCCATGTCTTGAGTCAGAAACTAGCACTCATGCCTGTAATGAAATAGCATTCAATAGTGTGTTTCAAGATGATGCATTAGTTAAATGCTCTAACAAGTGAAACTTAGGGCACAAGTACATCCTCATCTCCTAGGACATGATTTCTGTGCATAAGATTAATAAGACACTTGTAATTTTTGAAATAATGATAATAAATCAGGTAGCTACATCATTATGATAAACAAACTGGTTATGCATTAATGGTCAAGGGTGACTTACTACAACGTTTAGTTAGTAGGGGAGTGAACAATATGATGTGATAACTTAAAGTTTAAATAAAAGCATAAAGACTTGAGAGTCTTACTCATCTAGCAAGTGAAGTTTACCATAAAAAGGAGGCTAAACTTGACAACATGAATTAAATGTGAAATATTTAGGGTCAATGAGAATAAACTGATTCATAACCTGATCTGGCCTGAGACTTTGTTTTTTTTTGACGGCTGGGAGTGAATGGGGAGGAGGGGTGCTTTAAGATTATTATAACCCTGGAAAATGTTGTGTAAATATTGTTATAGTTCCTAGAAGGTATAAAATTCAAAACAGAAAAATGATGACATGGATTAAACCACTGGTGGCGTAGTTTAGAATAGACTTAAATTTAAGTATTTTTATAGGTTTTATTATTATTTAAGATGTTGGGGAAATTTAAAAAATCAGACAAAATAAATGCATTATTGTATATTTAAAATGTAAGAGAATTTAACGAGTTTAATTTGTAATCAGTGTTGATCAAGTAGTTTTATTAGAACAAATTTTGTATGTAATATACATAAATTTAATAAATTGAGCATGAAACATATTATAGATAGTAGAAAATGAAATGAAAAAGCCCTGGTGCAATAGCAAATATAATTAATCCAATGATGCAAAAAAATACTGATATCCTTCTGTCTTTTTTATAGCATTTTGCTTTTATTGTGTACTTCTTTTTATTTTACATATATTTTCAACTAACTATAGATTTTTTTTTCTCTATTTCAACTCAGTAGGTATAAAAATAAACACACAATTTTCTCCTAGGGAAAAAAGTTATCTCTGTATATATATTTTGGGTACCTATTTCTAGACTAAAACTACAAATCTTGAGGTGATTTTAGCTCAACTCTTTACTTGAGTCTGAATACCCAATTAAGCATGAATTGTTATTATATTTTTTAAAGATTTTATTTATTTATTGAGAGAGAGAGTGAGAAAGCACAAGTGGAGAGGAGGGGCAGAGGGTGTGGGAGAGAGAGAATCTCAAGCAGACTCTGTACTGAGCATGGAGGCCAAAGCTGGGCTCAATCTTACTACCCTAAGATCATGACCTGAGCCAAAATCCAGGGTCAGATGCTTAACCAACAGCCACCCAGGTGCCCCTGAATTGTTATTTTTTAAAAATATCTCTAACATCTGGGTCTTCCTTTATATTTCCACTGCCACTATTATATAAAATTCCTATCACTGAACAGAGTTTTCTAACTGGCACTTCTCTCTCTCTCTCTCTCGCTCTTTTTCAGTTTTATTGATATGACAAATAACGTTTTGCAAGTTTAAGGTATACAACATGACTTGATATATGTATATATTGCAAAACGATTACCGCATTGTTAGTTAACACACCCATCACTTCACATAGTTATAATTTTTTTTGTGCATGTGGTAAGAACTTTCAAAATCAACTCTCAGCTACTTCAAATATATAACACAGTACTGTTAACTATAGTCACCATGTTGTACATCACACACCCAGGATGTACTTATCTTCTAACTGGAAATTTGTACCCTTTGACTAACATCTCTCCATCTCTCCCAGCTCCCCGTGGTAACCACATACTTTTCTGCTTCTGACTTCTGTTTTTATAGATTCCACCTATAAGCAAGATGATACAGTATTTGTCATTCTTTGTCTCACTTGTTTCATTTAGTATAATGAACTCCAATTTCATTTACGTTGTTGCAAATGGCAAGATATACTTATTTTTGAAGTCTGAACTATATTTTATTTAATTTTTTATAAATGTCCATTCATCTGTTGATGGACACTCAGGTTGTTTCCATGTCTTGGCTATTGTACAAATGATACAGTGAACATGGGGATGCATATATCTATTCGAGATAATGATTTCTTTCTTTCAAATGTAAATCCAGGAGTGGAATTGCTATATCATATGGTAGTTCTATTTTTATTTTTTTGAGGAATCTCCATACTGTTTTCTATAGTGGCTGTATCCATTTAGATTCCCACTAACAAGGCACAAGGGTTCCCTTTTCTCCATATCCTTACCAGCATTTGTTATATCTTGTCTTCTTGATAATAGCCATTCTAACAGATGGGAGGTACCAGCTCTCACTTTAATTGTTCATAGCTAATAATAATCATGCACACTGTGATCAAGTTAACTTTTTCTTGCATGGCTTTATCGTATAAAATGTCTCAACTTAAGTCTATTGCTTACAAATTCAGTGCTGTGCTTATTTGCTTGGCTTTCAAGAACATCCACCATCACCATTATCTTTATTCAGACTTAGTTTATGTCTTCCCACTCACGAACTTGAATTATTCACTTAAGTCAAAGTGGTCACGCCACTGGCCTTTGGGTTTATCACTATATTCACAGAGACTATACATACTAGTTTAGAACATACTGTGTACTCAGTACCAGTTTATTTAATTGTGCTTAGTGTGTTTCTCAAATGCCATGCTTAAGCATGAACGTTCTGAACATTCTCACCTTTGGAACACACTCCTTATATCACCTACGTGTGTACATTCCACTCAGCCTTTAAAGCCCACTAATTTCCAGCTGATCTATGACACATTCCCATATCGTTATATACCATTATCTCTTCTTTCTTCACAATATTTTTCCATTTAGAATATTATACCATGACCTTTAGCTGTTTATACAAGTGTATTACAACCTCCCTAAAGAGGATACATTCTCATTTTTTGATGCTTTCACTATAAAACCTACCAGAGTGCTAAGTATATAATACATAATTAATAAATTATGCAATTATTCATTGATAGATAATTTTATATACTAATTACCTCAGCAAATATTGATTAACTTTTCATTGACATATCTGCTAGACATTGAATATGCAATGAAAATAATAGGCACTTTTGTAGTCTCTTACTTAAGTACTTTACCGTGGGGAAAACAAATACAATTTCAATAGAGTAGGAGGAAAACACACCCAATTTGCAATGGGAATATAAAGAAAGAAAGAGAAATGGAATTTCCAGGAAGATGGTCTTGCATGTACAAAATATTAAGAAAGGAATACATAAAATACATATAGCCTTGCACTCTGCTACTCTTTTATTTATTTTCTTTTATTTGGTGGTTTACTTGTTCATTGTTAATATCCCAAACTAAAATGTGAATTCTATGAGAAAACAGACCATCTCCAGCCAGCTCTCTGTTATAGACTTTCTGATTAACATATTGCCTTGCATGTGATATCACTATCAGTAAATATAACATAAATAAATATTTACTGAACTATGAATACAAGAGATTTCCAATGACTTGGTTAATAGTCCTTTATGTATCTGTTTGTGTTTGGCAGATGCTGTGGATGTGAGGCATAGGCAATGGGGAAGAGAGAAAGTTTGAAACAAATTATACACATAAAGATTTTGACTCTATTCTGAAGACAAAGATGACCCACAGAAAGAGAGAAGGCAAGAGAAAGTACCATAATCAGATATGTCTTTGGAATGGTCACTCTGGCACTGGTATGGGTGGTATGATATTAATTAGAAGAGATAAGCCAGAATACTGGAAAACCTACTTTGAAGTCATTGCATCTGTAATTTAGGACCTAAACAAAATAAAAAATAATGAGATAGAAGTAAGGATAGGATTCCAGAATTATTAAGAGTAATGGGAATGTAGACTGATGGAGTCATTCTGGAAAACATTCTGGCGCACTTATGAATAATAATTTATACTCTTGGGTATCTATCACATAGAAATGCTCGATTGCATAAGTACAGATGTACTGGAATATTGTCACAGTATTATATCTGGCAGGCAGGCATCTTAGGCAATGTTGTTATCTATGCTTGGCAGAGTAGATAAGTAAAATGTGGTTATGCACACCATGGAATATTAGCAACAGTTATTAAACAACAGATTAAATGTATATAAAGTACAACATGGATGGATCATAAAAGTATAGTGCTTAGTTTAATAAGTAAGGTGAAGAATGCAATATCCAAGAAAATCACATTTGCATAAAAATATGCATACATACAAAATATCCCATTCTTCAATAAACAAAACAAACAAAATACATAGTTAAGTGCAAGAAAATAATCCTTGCTTATTTCTGGGAAAAAAATCTGTTATTGTTTGTATTGGTAATGTAGCAAATTTATGAATTTTCACTAGTAGAATTAACACTATGATGCAGCTTTCTTTTTTTTTAAGATTTTATTTATTTATTTGAGAGAGAGCATGAGAGGGGGGAGGATCAGAGGGAGAAGCTCAGCTCCCTACCGCTGAGCAGGGAGCCCGATGTGGGACTCAATCCCGGGACTCCAGGATCATGACCTGAGCCAAAGGCAGTCGCTTAACCAACTGAGCCACCCAGGCGCCCCTATGATGCAGCTTTCTATCCAAAAACAATAATACAGATTTTCATTTGCTCATTCTTCTCTTGTCTTAAAGGTTAAAATTTAATGGCAACACAAATAAGGAGGCATCATAAATGGTGTTTATTTGAGTAAGTATCTTGTTGCCATTATGGTGAGAATGATTGGATTGCCTGTATTGTGGATTGTTACTCATTTCCTGTTATAACTTTGCCAAAAGATTAAGTAGAACGACTAATGAATAAAGTTTTTTCCAATCCTGCCCTCCTCAGAAAAGGGGAAGAAGAAGCACTGGAAAGACTTACCTGTGCCTCCTTTATATCTGGCCTTTGGCACTCTTGTAGGTCTTATTCCAAAGTCACCACTGAACAAATTCCTATTGCACACAATCAAAAGACTATTTCAGTTGTCCCTGGCTAACCTGATAAATGTTGAGACTTTGACATTCACAGTATGACACACTAATTAAATTTAAATAACTATGTAAAGAAAAATACACTAATGAAAAATGTCAGGTCTTATTTTTGGAAAAAAAAAAAAACAACTAATTTATGCCTAGAAACCTTTTCCCAATTGTTAACACTTCTCTAAGTGAAATTGCTGATGCAGGTCTAGCTTCCTTTCTTCCATTCTATCATTACCTCAGAAATTAAGAGGTAATCACTCAGGTTAAGTGGCTCTCATTGTGATTATGCTTTAACTCCCTGTCTCTATTGATTATTGATTGTGTCACCACTTTGAAGGTGAAACTTTTTCATTCAAATGATCCTGTAATTATGTGTATATCCTCCTGATGACCCTTGAACTAGTTCATCCTGGCAGGATGTTGCAGAGCATGAATAATCATTGCAATGTTGCAGACTCTGGTCTTTATGCAACTACTCAACACTTCCTAAGCGAACTATTAATGAGCTTCCACTTCCTCAGTTATTCTAGTTATTTTTTGTTTTAAATTCATTTTGCAAATGTTAACAGAAATTCCCTTTCAAAAGAACTACAGAATTTACAAATAATTTCACTGACACAGCTTTCATTTATATTTTTATTGCAGATTAGTTTAAAGAAAAAGACCTGAGCCAAAATCAAGAGTTGGATGCTTAATTGACTGAGCCCCCCAGGTGCCCTAGGGACAGGGATTTTAGAGCCTGTCACAGATGGAATCAAATCTTAATTCTGACATATCAGTAATTTAACTCTTCTGGGATTCATTTCCTTCTGAGTAGTGTATGTGTGTGTGCGTGTGCATGTGCATGTGCGTGTGTGTGTGCGTGTGTGTGTGTGTGCTCTGTTAAAAGAGATCCATTTATAGGTCTTTATTAACATTTTGTTGGAGAAAACCTGGGAAACTCCAAGTTGAGAATCTTTATGCATTGCTTTTTTAACTGAATATCTTATCATCCGACTGATGACTACAAGTTGTTTGCAATTTCCATCATTCCTTCCAGAAAGATAAGTGTTTCTTATGCCTCTTCAAATTTCTGGTCTTGGAAATTCTTACAGGTTTTAATCCAATAGACACCAATCACAGATAACAGATATTTTAGTTATATCCAACAACAAAAATATGCGTTGTGCATCTTCTTTCCAGGTAATCAAAATCTCACCTCTGTTCATGGTTGTGCTGTTTTTAGTATCCCAATCCTCATTGCTTGCAAGTAGGAAGTCAGTGGCAGTAATTTGAGATGTGTACTTTCAAGCTATTTTCAAGACTACCTGCAATTTTCCAAATATGAACACAAAACCATCCTAATTGGCATTAGCTTTATGTCATAGAATAATCATATATCTAGCAATTTTTACCAAGCATTGTGTCTACTTCATTCAGTGAGGAAGACCAGCAAAAGATGGTTGCCAACAAATGATTTCTGAAATATAATACAAAAGGAAGAAGAGATTATTACCTCTGAAAACACTTTAATCAATAGCCACGATGGGTACAAATTTTCCACTTTTATGAATGTATCTAATCAAATTTGGGGGTTTCAGATTTAGTCTTATTTTATACCTGAAAATAAAATATATATCACCTCATTGTTTCATATTAATTTAAAGTAAGTTATCATGATCTGTTGATTACAATATACATAAAAGGTCCTATTTGTATAGTGACAGCTGTACAGGTTTTTAGAGCAGACATATATATATATGATCTTGCTGCAAATTAGTATATGTAAATACACTAAAAGGAGGAAGTTTGGTTCAAGGGAGCTCCACACAGTCTGTTATCTCTAATTTTCTGCACTTCTTTATGCAACTTGCTTCTGTATATATCTTCGATCTAGCCAAATCCATGGTTGAACAAAGCCTCGTTTTCTGACAAGGACCAGTTAGTGCTAATGTATTTATGTAGCTGGACACATTCAACTTTGTGAGGGCCACAAACAGTCTCTTAAACAGCATTTCCCCAAAATGTTTGAGTTTTAATTCACTTGATGACCTTGTGGAGGCTGATAGTCATTTTGGACTTAAAATATATGAAATTACTTATTTAACTTCAGTTCATATAGCTCCTCAAGCTCAACAACCCATTAAAGCTCATCAAAAATCCTACTTCCATTACTCACCTCCTGGCTGGGAATACTGTCAAGTCTCAGACCACTTAGTAAAATTGTCCATGGTAATTATAATGTCAAAAGGTTAAAGAAGATAAATTATTTTAAAGGACTTTTTTTTTCTAATGTATCTACCATATACATTGGCTGATAATGCATATGTTAGGGCATTTTGGAGTTTGTATGGTACTTCCTGATCTTAGGATTTATTGAAAAGACAAATCGTTTATCTATTAATTATCATTTCAAATATAAAAATATATATTCCTTTCACTTTTTATTTAAGAAAAACCTGTAGTAACTATGAAGGACATTCAAGATAAGCAGATTGACAGATTTGACCTTTGACTCCACGTCGACATTTAAGTCTCCGTTGTCCTACTTATTAACAAGCTATTTATTAACAAGCAATCTGTCACTAGACAGTTCCAGAGAGTTCATCTGTCATGATGATGATCTATGGTATGTTTACTTCAAAATCTCACCGCTGCGTATTTCTCCAGGGAACTTTCATTGAAGGAAGACTTTAGTTGCCTTGTGCCCAGTGCTCCTTTATGGGCTGTCATTGCCCTTGTAAGAAAGCGAACCATTTCTTACTAGAGAGTAAGCTGGTAGCAATTCGTGCCATCTCAAACTCAGCATGGTTCTCACATGTTCAGCTTGGCCTCTCAGCTTTACCCTCATTCTGGAACTTTTTAATTAGTTTCCTGACATGTCCAAGCAGCTGTCTTCTGGATGAATTTCAACTACCTACAGTTTTTCCCTCCACTGAGAGCATCTTGATGCAATTATGATTATTATAACATATATTAACTATTTCTGATGAGTGTAAGTCTTGATCCAATCCCCATAATACTTTGTGGCCATATAAATTTAAGCCAACTACATTTCTCTGGAAAACATTTCTTAGACTTTGCTTATATTCATTAATTTAAACAACTGTCTTTGAACACATATAATAACACTAATGTTAGCAGAGTCAATATCTGTTAATATCTGCTGTTCCACAATAATTTTTTTAAAGATTTTATTTATTAATTTGAGAGACAGGGAGCATGAGAGAGCCAGAGAAGAGGCGAAGGGCACAGGGAGAGGGAGAAGCAAACTCTTGGCTGAGCAGGGAGCCGGACAACTTGGGGCTCGATTCCAGGACCCTGAGATCATGACCTGAACCAAAAGGAGACACTTAACCGACTGAGCCACCGAGGCACCCCCACAATAACTTTTTTAATATTTGATTTTATTTCCTTTAATATTTTAAAAAGTGCAGGCTATATAGAAAATAATGAAACAAAAGTACATAACAAATTAAAACACGGAACTGGACTATGAAAAAGTTATAGTGTTAATGTGGCTAAATATTGCTATTCTTATCATTTGCCTTCCATTCTTTTTCTGTTACGGTTTTGTGTTTATTAAGTAGAATGAGGGAAAAGGAAGCCATTCTCCATTTTTTTTTCAATATTAGAATCAGGTTTCATTATTCAGTTGGGAAAGATGTTAAATATTTTACTAAGCTGATAACATTAAGATTAAAAAAAAGTAGCTTGGTTTATTGGGCATAATCTGCTAAAGAATAATAAGAAATAATTGTTCAATAAGAAAATCAGAGCTCTTTAGGACCTCCCTTTCTCCTCATGGTATTGATGTTTGGGAAGGAGTAAAAGGTGTGCAATAAATGGAATGTGGATGTAGAAAAGGGAAGCACATATGAATGAGTAAATATTTGGGTGGACAAATTGCCAGGGAGAATGCAACCGAAACAGTTGTCAATTTATACATTCATGATATTGGAAGCTTATAAAACTGAAGTATAAGTAGATAAAATTTATTCATTAATATTTCAAGTAGGATTCTCCTTTCCCATTATTTAGCTCAACACTGTTTACTAGAGTTCAGTCTTGTCTCAATAATACTCACTAATGTTTCCCTCTCTGCCGGCAGCCTATATAATAATGAAAACTAAAACTCCTATCTTTAACAGCCATTAGCAAAACCTATACTTCAAGTAAATTTGAGGAAAGAAATAGAGATGCTTCCCCCACCACACACACAATTTATTGACTATCTTTAGGACATTGACCTTCTTTTTGATTCTTAAATGACAGGACTGTTTCCTCTTTGCTTGTAATAATACCTTCTCAACCTGTGCAAAGCTGCCTCCTTCACATTAATCAGTTTCTGCAATGTATCTGAAGTCCCCGCTCCATCAATCTATGTGCAATACCGTATTTTATATTCTTCATTGTATATATTGTTATGCATAACTAACTTACTTGTTTGTTTACTTGTTTATTCACTGTTTCTCCCATGCAAGAATATAATCCCATAAGAACAGCAGTATTATCTATTTTCTACACTACTTTCCCTCTAGAACCTTCATACTTTCAACCAGGGTTTGGGTTACTCTGTTACAGAAAGCCATATGACTGTTACATATATGTTACTGAAAAATAATTCTAATGTCTATAATTAAGACAATTTGCCAGTAGTTATGACAACTAAAATATGTAACAAATAAATTCCAGTGTTAATCCAATACACATATATCACAAAAAGTTGAAGGCATCTGCTCAAAATTTTGTTGTGATTTAATTTTCCTGAGGGTTGATGATTCATTATAAGATAATGTATTTTAAATTTGTTGGCCAATATTTCCTGCATCACTAAATAACATTTACCTAGGGCTCTTAAGTACCTTTCTTACAAAGAGGAGCTTTAAGTAGGTAAGTAATTTCAGGAAAACTACAGTTGTTTGCTGTTACTTCTACATGAAAAAAATCAATGAGCAATCATTCAGTGAAAAATGAGACAGTTGACATATCTGGAGTTTAACAATAACCCAATTACCATTGCTTATGTTGTAATTCTTGTCCATTTGTTACAGAAATAATTGGTTTGTCCAGGGCATATCCTCGTTATTAAGTATTCCAGTATATGGCTGATATAGTGCCAAAGAATCCATGAAAAACTATAATATGGACAATAGGAAATAGGAGAAAATATTTAAGGTGAGATCTTGCATAATATTGTTTTTTAAAGATGTCTGAGTGACGACCTGGTAAGGCTACTTTTTCTTCTTATTATTAATAGGTCTGATAATGCTTACTGCAAACATCCAACCTGGGAGTGGCGTGAACTCATGACCCATATATGTGGATTTGGGGCTAAAATTAGATGATTTTTATCCCATTCTAAAATTTGTTTTGAAAATATTATAAACCAGAGGTACTCTTATCCATTGCATACCTATCTTACGGATTTTAAATTCTTGAATCATTCTTTAAATGCTTTCATTTTGCATGTAAGTTCTTTAGTCACTTACAGTTTACTTCAGTGTCTAAGGATTTGTCACTTACTAGCCAAACAAGAAATTCAGTTTTGTTTTTATTTAAGCCCAAAACTTCCATTTTGATAAACTGTTCCACAAATGGAGACAAAAAGGACAGACAGATATGTTCAAAATGGATTAAGGACCTAAAGGTGAGACCTGAAACTAAAAATTTTAGACAAGAACACAGGCAGTAACGTCTCTGACATCAGCTGTAGTAATTTTTCTAAAAACAAGCACAAAAACAAACTGTTGGGACTACATCAAAATAAAAATCTTCTGCACAGTGAGGGAAACAACCAACAGAACTGAAAGATGACCTACTGAATGGGAGAAGATATTTGCAAATGACATCTCTGGTAAAGAGTTAGTATCCAAAATATACAGAAAGAAACATTTTTCAAAAAAAAAATCTCTTGTTTTAGTTCTTGAACTTTACTAAAAGTCTGACTGTGCTTCTTTGAATATTACTTGATCATTTTTACAGTCAAAAACAGCTACCATCCTATGTCCTGCCATGTCAGAGCCACATTCTCTCTTAGCTTTACCATGATTTGGAATCATTCTTTCTTGTTTTGCATATCCCTTTTTTTCTTATAACTCTTCCCCATATCATTATGCTCTTGCATCTTCTCTGTATCACTTTTGCAGAACACTAACAATGTGTAGTATGTGAACTTGATTCTTACTCATGTTTTCAGTTGTCTATTGTTCTATAAAAATCTATCACAAAACTTAGTGACTTCTATTATGCTTATAAGTTTATCTTTTGGGCAGGGCTCGGAAGGGTCCATTTCTCTCCACTCCACTGGCCTCAAGTGAGGGCTACAATTTAATGACAGCTCTTTCACTCAATGTCTGGCGGTGAGTATTAGCTCTCAGTTGAGACCATAGATGGGACTGTGGCCAAAATACCTATGAGTACCTTTTGCATGTGGCTGTTTGGCTCTCTCACAACATGGAACATGATGACTGGGTTCAAAGGCAAGTGACCCATGTCGAATAAGAACCAGGCAGAGGCTGTTTTGCCTCTTATGACCCACATTCAGATGTCATGCAGTGAGATTTCTACCACATTCTAATTTTATACTGCTATATTGTTTGAATTTGGCTACACTAGTAAAGTTGCTTCTGCCATTAGGATTTCTCATCCATGATTTTTTTTTCATGTAATAATAAAAGAGTGTTCATTCTATCATAAAATATAAAGATGTCATTAAATACTAAGTGTATATCTTAGGTAGTAATTGTATACTCAAACTATTTTACAAACATTCTTTCTTGCATCTTTAAAAGACCTATTGTTCTGTAAATCTAAAGCTACAAGCTCTAGTTAATAATGACTTTTTAAATGGCAAATGTTTAATTTGAAAATTTACCAGAAATTTAATCTAGATGCTAGTGACATTTTACTAAAATTTCTGCCCTTTTTGTCTGAACATGAGAAAGTTGTTTTTACCTTTTTTAAAGATTACTTATTGGCAAATCTTACATAAATAGTTCCTAAATTTTACTGCACTCTAATCATGTTCAATTCTTTTTTTTTAATCTATGATAATTGCTTAGTTGGCACTTCCTCTTACTTTGACTAATTTTATAGAAAAGTTCTGTCATAATGTTTAGACACAAATTCCCAGTAATTCTATGGAATGAGAGACTGTTTATAATGCAGGAATTTGGGAGTCATTTCTCTATCACTTGAGGTTTCATTTCTCTATTGTTTTATATTAAACTGATATTCTATGTACGCACACTTGATGTAAACCCTGTCTGTGAACTGAGTATCACAAATGGCATGAAATTAAATAAAATAAAGGAAATAACTATTTCATTATTCATGAACTCACTAAGCAAATATTTATTAAGAACTCATAGGGTGATAGAGAGGAGATACTCTTTATTCAAAGGAATATTTAACTAAATCATCATCCTATAGCAAAAGTCAGATGTTAAAAAGAAAACAAAAGTAGGAAAAAAGAAAAAAAGGATAAAATAAAGACAGAAACCTTACAATATAGTGTATTAATCATATACAATTCCATACTGATTCATCTATTTTAACATACCATTTCAGAAGTAGGTTTGTTTCAAAAAAATTGTTTTTACTAGTCATTACTTTTTCCTATATTATTCTTTCTTGTACATGCAATAAATATGAGTTCTTGAAATATTGATGTAATTTTCTGAAAATATTAAAGTATATTAATAAAAATAGAGGACTGAGTTTTAGCTTTCTTCCTATGACTTTTAAATTTAATAATTCCAATTAACTTGATGAAACACAAGTAAATCAGCTTAACTGAGTCTTGACTGTAAT
This sequence comes from Eumetopias jubatus, assembly GCF_037043125.1. Lineage (NCBI taxonomy): Eukaryota > Metazoa > Chordata > Mammalia > Carnivora > Otariidae > Eumetopias > Eumetopias jubatus. Next base: position 62,377,857 of record NW_028274808.1, read on the forward strand.
ATGTATGTAAATGTTTTTTGCATTCAAATTGTGAAAGGATCAAAATCTGAAGTGGTCAGCATTGAATATTCTAATTCTCTGAGGGATTTCTTGGAATAAAGCATGCCATGAACTTCTGTAAACCATGTTGGAAGTCCAGTAAACTGAGTGTCCTGCATCTCAAATGGGTAGATGAAAACAAAAACAAAAACAAAACAAAACAAAACTTGATTTTTGCAGTAAGCCATATGATGATATCAATCATCTCCCTATGATCAAAGCTATATATATAATTCTTATATTTAGAATATTGAATTTTATGATGTTGACTTTTTCCGATGCATATATGTCCTTAGCATATGATAACACTGGGATACTCTAAATATTTCTAATTTTTTTTGGTTTTGTTTTTTGCTTTTTTGGGTTTTTTTGGTCTGTCACTGTAATTCACAAAGAGAATTAGTTGTTCTTTATGTCCACATGATGAATTGAGGAGGAAAAAATTATATGGTTGTTGCTATTTGAACACTACTATTAAAAGTGTTGGAAAAAGTGTGACCCTCTTTCCTTTTTCAAGTGGTTGATGTTGCTTTATTTATTTTTTCAATTGAACTATAATTAATATACAGTGCTATATTGATTTGGGATGTACAATAAAATCATTCAATACCTCTATACATTACTTAGTGCTCATTATGATAAATGTACTCAATCCCCTTTATCTATTTCACCCATCCCCCCACCTGCTTCCCCTATGGTTACCACCAGTTTGTCCTCTGTATTTAAGAGTCTGGGTTTTTTGTTTGTCTCTTCTTTAATTTGTTTAGTTTCTCAATTCCATGTATGTAGGTAAAATCATATGGTACTTGTCTTTCTCTTGGACTTAAAACTGGACTCTTCTTATACTATGGTGGCAGAATAAATTGGAAAATAATTTCAATGGAGAAATCTATATCCACATCATTTAAATATATAAGTTTTTATCTAAAAATTTATTTTCCAATAAAAAAATATTATTGAAAAAGATCGCAGTGTTGAACATTTTTTTATGTAGACTATTCATGATAGTATTGTTTATATTTGGGAAAATATTAAATAGAAGATTGAATAAATAAATCCACACAATGGGAAACTTGAAAGCCACATATTGGTTATAGGTTGATATACAATATATAATATGAAATTACTTGAAATATTTTAACATATTAAAATATATAACAAATAAGTAAATTAATACAATTGTAATAATATAATTAATATTTAATAACAAAGGAAATACGCATGTGATATTGATAAACTGTTAAGTAGGGAGATGATTACAAAATATTATTTTGCTGTTTCAGAATGGATAGAGATGTGTACATTTATGAACTACATAATAATAGTGTGACACAGATAGAAAAAAGACTTATGCAATATCCACCACAAAGTTAACAGCACTATCTATGTTTTCATGGGGACAGAGATGCTTTTGTATTCTTCTTCTTTTACTTTTTGAATTTTCTATAACAAACTTATTAAGAATCAAACCAGTATATGTTCTTTGCACATGTTCTTTGCAAAAATGCCATGCCATAAACAAATTCTGGAATGGAAATTAGCAGAAGGAAATTTATCTTCACCATGAACCTCAAATAGGTCATGATTTGTGTTAAATTCTCCAAACAACTGTTAAAACTTGATTATTTAATACTAACATTTTCTGGCTAATGCACACAGTATTCTCTATATAAGTGAGATCCTGATAAAAGTTGAAACGTGTGGCTTATAAGGCTAAATAAATAAATAAATTTGCCTGTGACATAAATCTTAGTATTTGAAACATAAAATTTAACTTGATTTTACAGTCTGTTTCCCACTTACTTCCATAACCTCCACAAGTTTGTGCTCCAAAACTAGAACGCCAGTAGTTGCAATTCTATTTCTGCTTTCAATAATATGTTAAATTCCTTTAACATTTTTTTTACCTCTTAGTTACTCATAAATACTATAGTGCTATTAGCACTACTTAAAATGTTTAAAAAGAGGTTAAATAATTTTCCTAAGGTCACGTAGTAGATATTGGAACCATTAATACAATGCGGGTGAAGGGAAAATGAGGCTATGATGTTGGATTTAGTGGTGTTAGGCATCTACATTGATAGCATCTCCTTTGGGGAATGAGACACATTGACAGTTCAACATGTGTTTCTTGCTCTAATTTTGGAGATACACAATAAAAAAATGCACTTACAGGATTAATAGTAAACAGTTGTGTACCTGCTTAAATGTGAGTAAAATATACCTAAATAAAAGAAAATCTAAAGAGAATAAAGGAAAAATCATGATATGCATATGAAGTCATTAAAAGCCTACATTTTAGAAAAATGAACATATTTTCTGAACCTCAGGCTTTAAAAAGTTGTTTTAAAACTATTTGTGCATTTGGGGCGCCTTGGTGTATCAGTCATTAAGCATCTACTGTCTGCTCAGGTCATGATCCCAGGGTCCTGGAATCGAACCCTGCATTGGGCTCCCTGCTTGGCAGGAAGCCTGCTTCTCCCTCCCACACCCCCTGCTTGTGTTCCCTCTCTCACTGTCTCTCTGTCAAAAAATAAATAAAATCTTAAAAAAAAAAAATACTTATGCAGTGCAATATGATGTTCAGGATTGAATCCTAAAAAAAAAAGGACATTCATGGAAAAACTGATGAAATCTGAGTAAAGTCTTGAGTTTAGTGAACAGTAATATGCTAATGTTAATTTCTCAGTTTTGTCAAATGTACCGTGGTTATATATATGTTAACATGAGAAGAAATTGAGTGAAAGGTCATTGGGGACTCTCTGTATTAACTTTGTAAATTTCTGTAAATCCATAATTATCTTTTAAAAGTCTAATTTTAAAAAGTTTATCTAATTAACTCTTCATAAATCAGCAAAATCTGCCTTCCTCTAATACCATATTGCCACATGATTCTATTTACCTATTTTAAAATTTGTCTTTATTTAGTATTTAATTTTCATATTTTATTGTGGTAAATAACATATACCATAAAACTTGTTATTTTAACAACTTTTAAGTGTACAATTCAATGGCATCAAGTATATTCACACTGCTGTTCAATCATCACCACTATCCATCTCTTGAATTTTTTCATCATCCCAAAGTGAAACTCTGTACCCATTAATATGTTCGGTTTTAATTTAATTTTAAAGATAGGAACTATGTCTAACTCACTCTGCCACCTCACTTTTGCCTGGGTAGATTCTTAGAATGCTTTTACAGTAAAGTTTCTTTGTGGCAATGAAAGAAACTCCATTTAAATAAAGATAAAGAAACACCTAGTGTTCTGATTCAAAGAAAACAAAAGAAACTTCAATTCATCTTTGATTAAAAAAATAATAATAAAATATAAATGGTCGTTGTTATTTTCCCAAAAAGAGTGATTATTCTATATCAAGGAGTTATAGCAAATTTACATGGTTGACTGTCTTATACATACTATACCTGCCTAACATATCTTTGGGCTAATTTTTTTTTTATTATTATTATTCATGTGTGTAGAAGGAATTTGTATTAGATTTGGAAAATATTGATCCTATTTGTTGGATCTGCCACAATTAGCCATGTGACCCTCTAAAAGTCTGTTGAATCTACTGAATTTCAGTTCCTTTAAATCTAAAATAAGGGAATAAAACTCATTTCTAGGTGTATCTCCAAATATAAAACTATACAAATGACTTTTATGACTTGTTATTTTTTTAAAGATTATTTTTATTTCTTTATTTGAGAGAAAGAGAGAAGAGAGCACAACAGAGGAAGTGGCAGAGGGAAAGGGAGAGGGAGAAGCAGACTCCCCACTGAGCGGGGAGCCCATTGTAAGACTCGATCCCAGAACCCCAGGATCATGACCAGAGCTGAAGGCAGACACTTAACCAAGTGAGCCACCCAGGCACCCCTCTTTATGACTTGTTATTAATTTATCTTGCTTTTCCCTATATTATCATAAATGAAAACTTTAAATATCCTGGGAATTTCAAAACATATTTGAAATTTCTTGACAATCTTCCACCAAAAGGTGTAATCTAATTCCCTTTTCCTTAAAAATGAATTGACTTTAATGATTCATTTCTAACAAATAAAATGTGGTAGAAATCTCACTGCATGACATCTGAATGTGGGTCATAAGAGGCAAAACAGCCTCTGCCTGGTTCTTATTCGACATGGGTCACTTGCCTTTGAACCCAGTCATCATGTTCCATGTTGTGAGGGAGCCAAACAGCCACATGCAAAAGGTACTCATAGGTATTTTGGCCACAGTCCCATCTATGGTCTCAACTGAGAGCTAATACTCACCGCCAGACATTGAGTGAAAGAGCTGTCATTAAATTGTAGCCCTCACTTGAGGCCAGTGGAGTGGAGAGAAATGGACCCTTCCGAGCCCTGCCCAAAAGATAAACTTATAAGCATAATAGAAGTCACTAAGTTTTGTGATAGATTTTTATAGAACAATAGACAACTGAAAACATGAGTAAGAATCAAGTTCACATACTACACATTGTTAGTGTTCTGCAAAAGTGATACAGAGAAGATGCAAGAGCATAATGATATGGGGAAGAGTTATAAGAAAAAAAGGGATATGCAAAACAAGAAAGAATGATTCCAAATCATGGTAAAGCTAAGAGAGAATGTGGCTCTGACATGGCAGGACATAGGATGGTAGCTGTTTTTGACTGTAAAAATGATCAAGTAATATTCAAAGAAGCACAGTCAGACTTTTAGTAAAGTTCAAGAACTAAAACGAGATTTTTTTTTTGAAAAATGTTTCTTTCTGTATATTTTGGATACTAACCCTTAATTATTTTATCTCTGAACTTAGATTTTGCATGTGAGGTTTGATGGGACAACTGAACACATACATGCATGGGCAGAGGAGATATGACAATAGGCATGCCCACCTTCCTTGCCACTCCTGTCACAGAGCTTTTGATGCTCCATAAGCAGAGAATTCTGGTGGATCCATGATGTGTGGGAGTGCCCTCAGACTCAAAGCCAGCACAGGGTTCATGTGTGAGTTCTATGACTCAGTAACTGCTGGGTATTAACAACCTCAAGAGGCCACACTTAGCCGTTCAGGCCAGATCTTGCTTCAAATGTAGAAGAGAATGTCCTTCTAAGACACATTGGTGAGCAAGGAATCCTATCATATCTTTTCTTTGTTACTTCCCCGAATTTGCAAAGCACTTACACTGAAAATTATGACATAGAAAGAAAGAACAATTGTCTGTTCCTTTTCCTTTCAGTCCTTGCTTACTCGCCAGTAAGCTAAAGGTAAAAAGCTTTGGTGGAACGTCTACAAATCAAGAAGTGAAATAAAATCAGTTGAGTTTACTTATGTGCTGGGAATGGCCAGCAATCCCTGTACCAACGGATGAAAGAAGACTCCAAACTTTGCCGTCAAAGAGAGAAGGCAAGGGGGTCAACACTCAGAGACGAAGACCCTTTGCTCTTCTTTACTCCTGCTTTTATTGGTCCTTCAGGATAATCACAAATCCTTATCACTGTTTCTCAAGCACGTGATGTGTGACAAGGGGTCTTACTGAAACTGAGAGGATTTACAGGAAAGATAAGATATACTAACCTGCCTGTTCTACTAAATGTAGCCTAAAGGACAATGCATATGTCTCTTAGATCCCAGGGCAGCTGTTTGGGCTAAGAGAGCTTTGGGGAAAGCAACTCCCCTGTGCATTCCAATGCAGAGTGGTCACACAGGTCTCAGCATTCCAAAGGTCCACACCCTCATCTGAAACCCTCCCTTGCCCCCAGCGGCCTTTGTGTTAACATTTTAGCAAGCCAGGTATTATGGCTGATTTCATGCTCTACATTAACCCTAACTTATGGTGACAGAAGATAGCACATTTTTAAAACACTACAACAAGTTGAGAGTGAGAGACCACAGGAGGGAAAAATAGCTTTATATCTTAATACCTTGGAAAACACTTTATTTCTGTTTTTTGAGCAACGGCCCCATATTTTTACATTGCACTGGGTTTTGCAAATTATGTAGCCAGTCCTCTTCACAAAATACTAGTTGTGGTATCTGAAATAATATATTCCATTCAAATTGATGGCTCTATGGAGTAACAGGCCCATAAAGAAGACGTTGAGATGGAAAAAGTTATAAATACCAAGAATGAGGAAGAAGACATAAAGAATATAAGTTTTCGTTATGAACAACAAAATGCCAAGAAATATGAGCAAAATCTGTAAAATCATAAGGATTATGGAGTATTGTATACAAGCAAATTTAATAAATCTTAAGAAATAGATGGAATGTACCATTCTTGGAAGATGCAGAGATATAAATTGAGGACAAAATAAAAGTAAATTAATAAAAGTAAAATAATAAAGGCATGCTAAAAATTTTAAAAATCAACAATTTACTTCAAATCTTAGAACTTACTTCCATCCATGCAGGCTGGGACTACCAAACCCCTTCTACAACGATCCTGTCTCATTGTTTCCTCTGTTAATCTATTTCTATGACAGCATGGGGACTTCCTCATGACCAATGGACCAAGACATAAAAACTCCCACCTAACTTACATGGGCATTCAGGGTATGTCAGTGCTAGCCAAAAGTGAAGAGCTAAAACATTATGGTATGAGCCAGGGATGACTGTGAAGACAGTGGTGAGAGAAAAATAAATCTCCTAAGTGGTGAGTTAAAATAGCTGTCATGAATATACATGAAATGTATATTCAACTGTACCATCATTCAAGAAGGATGAAATCAAGTTGCGTACAGACAGTCCAGTGTTCCTCCAGCTCCCATTACTGATAAAGTTTAACATTCTGCAGGTGGCTACAAAGAAATGTATATAAAACCTAGCTCTCAAAATTCAAAACAGAGCAAAGAAACGTGAGTTTGGATCTGAAAAGCATTGCATTAATACCTGCTGCATTCCCCTCTTTTGGCACACAGTTTTATGCATTTTTCTACACATGTAGTTCCAGTTCAGGAAATCAGTATTCGTCTCTGGTGTTGACAAATAAGAGACTGAGCAGCAACATTAGTTATCTTGGAAAGGAGAAGTCCACGTTTCTGAGTCCATGCACAATCTCCATTTCTGCCACCATGGGAAATTTGTTTATGGACTGACTGATATCCACAGAGCACATCATTTTTTCCCATCTGATTAGAGCCTCCTTTGCGGTGAATGCCCTTTGGTGCACATTTACATGGGATATAATATCTTCATAGTCTTTTCTAGTCTGAGAGGTTCATCCACATAACTCTTTCCTGAGGGGTTCATCCACATAGCTCTTCCCTAGAATTCATTGTCACCAATCTTCTAACCCTATTCCTCCCAAGTCCTGAACATCCACCCAAACTGTTAGCAATTGCCAATGAACCTTCAGAGATCTGTATTTCTGAACATCTCTCCCTTCAGGCAAAGTAAACCCCCAACACACTGCTCAAAGTTTCGCTCACTAGAGTATTTTATATATAAGACTATCCTCTCAGGTAAAAGCTATAGTGCAAAAAAATCTTCCCACTGTTATAAAGAACATGAAGCAAACTTGTCTGTCTTGGCTTAGACTCTGATTTGGAGTAATCATCATCTGTATCTATGGGTTTATGCATTAGAGTTTTGAAATGAATTTTTATTATTCATGAGATTAGGAAGCCAGAATGAAAGGTATTAATGAGAAAATTTATCAGTTTATGGCAATACCACTGGACTTCTTATCACTACCAAACCCAAACCTTTATTGAATGGACATGACCTCTATCCAGATCAAATACTATTCCCACAGATTAAGCTCAGCTGAATATGAGTTCACCTGTCAAAATGACAATGAATGAGTTTCAAAAGGCAAAAAGGTCACAGTATTAGAATCCTCTCATTCTTCTTAACTTTAGATACTAGGAGAGTTAGACCTTAACTTAAATGTTTGGTATACTAAAGACATAAAAGACTTAAGTGCATAAAATGGAGAGGTTCTAAAAAGTTAAAAAATAATTTTGAAAAGAGAAACAACTCACAACTTCTATAAGTAAAAATTGTTATTCATTCAAAATCAACAAGACCCTGAATGTATAAAACAAGGAACAAATTATACACACTGAAGAAAAAAAAATAATTAACATAATATAGATCTGAAAAATATTTGTAATACAGCATAGAGAAATTTTAAAAAAGAAAAATAAGGAACAAAGTTTGAGTCACTGAGGTGAGAACTAGGATTCCATTATACTTTAAGAAGATATTTCAGAAAAAGGAAATAGAGAAGAGGAAAGAAATATAATTCAGACTGTAATTTTAAGAATCGATAAAAGAAACATATCCTCAGTATGAAGAGTCATGAGTCCTGAACAAGGTGAAAATAAAGGCATACCTGACATGTTGTACTGAAATCACCACAACTCAATGGCAAAGACAATATTTAAAAATTTTGAAACACCTCACCTTCCACCTCAGAGAGCTACAGCTCTGGCTCACGCAAGCACTGCTCTTGGGCTTCAATTCCCTGCTCGCTTTTAGCACGAGAACGTCACTACTTTCTTGTAAACTGAACTATGTTTTTAGATGATGGAGGGTGTTTTGACATTTTATTCTGGTGTTCTAGGTATTGTCAGTAAAAACTTTTGAGATAATTCAAATCCAGCATATTGCCAGAAACGGAAGTTTACAATTTAACTTTGAACCCAGAGTATTAATTACCTATTATTGATTGAAAATTTTATCATATACTTTTTATAGTACTTGGTACTTACCTGTTACTAGATTTTTGTTGCTCCCATTCCACTATTATGTAAACTTTTTAGGGGTAATGCGTTTTGTCTCTTTTTCATTGCTGTACCTTAAGCCCAGAGAGTGGCTGACACATAATAGACACTTAATACTGAGTTTTTAATAAACGTATAATGAATAAATGAGTTCAGAAACTTCCTGTTAACCTAGTAATTCCCATCCTCTGAAATCATCATGAAATAATACTCTATAAGTTTAGCTCCAACTGTTATATCTGTCCATTAAATACAAACTTTGAAACAAAGAATCTTTTAATGTTCAACTGTACATCTTTCAGGTGTACAATTTAGTGATTCAACACTTCCAGACATGACTCAGGGCTCATCCAAAGTGCATTCCTTAATCCCCATCACCTATTTCACCCATCCCTCCACCCCCTTCCACTCTGGTAATCATCAGCATGTTCTCTATAATTAAGAGTGTTTTTCTTGGTTTGCCTCTTTCTCTTTTTCCCCCCTTATGCTTGTTTGTTTTGTTTCTTAAATTCCACATATGAGTGAAATCATATGAAGAATCATTCCATTTTTATCCTGCTTGCTATATATCAACTATCCTGTAGGTAAATAGATAGATGTGCAATTTTGCCTTCAGATAATCCTTCCTTTGATATTAATGTTTCTGGAAGCCAAAATTCATGAAAATGGTTTCTTATATTCAGCTGTTTTATTCACAAAAACTTATCCCTTAAGCCTTAGTAAAATAGCATTATAATATTCTATTTAGAGAGATGATGGAGAAGACAAGTTATCTTATTAGTTTAATTACTCATTTCCCCAGGACAGACTTATATCCCACTGGGCTATTCTTCTGATACACTTTCATTTCCCTTCTCAATTACTAATTATTTACATCTGCCAAAATCCATTTCCTTCATGTTCTTCAGAACTCTCCTCGTGTTCTAAGAATAAAAATGTTGAATATGGTGGGGTAAAGTCAGTATGACCACAAGAAATGAAAACAATATTTAAAAAGACAGAGTTTACTGTTCCCACAGGTGTCAGGGGATCACCATATGCCACGTGGTGCCATGGGGAAGCACCAAATTTTGATCAGGTGGTGGAAGACAGAAGATGGGGAGAGGCTGAGCCAGAGTTTATTGGGATTTCCCAAATGGAAAAGCAAGGCAGGGCAGAGTAAACAGTTTAGGACTGCTTAGTTTGAGTAATTCCTGTGGGTTTTGGGCTACATAGGTCACCTGTGGTTGCCTGGTCTCTCTGGCCCAAAGATGACTTAGGAGGGGGGAAATATTGGTTTCCTGTGTGAGAGTTAGTTAAGGAAGTGATTGGTGCTATAGACTCTGGATTGGTTGGTTTGCATATGAAAGCTCTGAGCCCTTTGCTCTCTCTAAGAAATGGTTAGGCTTGGAAAGGGGCAGTCTCTTCCCAGTCAGGAAGCATTTGAAGATGTCAAAACATCATAAAATACAGAATTTTGAAAAATGATTTATACACCTCAACTTAATTTCACTATACTCTGCCAAAAAATATGAAAATCTCATTCTCTGAGCCAAGTTCATAAGTAGAAAAAGAAAAATGCAGATGATTATGCACAGCTTTTGCATTGGATTTTAATACAGGCTGCAATGCTGGACACTGTATGACAGAGATCAGTACTTAATTAATCAGAAAATAGGGAAGAATATGTGTATAGATATTCTATCTGATGGCAGAGTTCTTATTGCTGGTATCTAATCTTAAGATCTGAATCAGATAAAATCTTTAATTGGTTCTGCCTGATTTAGGTCATAATTTAGTGCTAAATTAATTAATTCCCCCAGTAGTCATATTCCTGTAACAAAAAAAAAAAAAAAAAAAAGATTAAACAGGAAGTTCTCCAAATGGCACTACTCTCAATTTATAAGACATTTTGAATTCTTCAGATCCAGGTGGCTGCTTCCCAATACTGCAACACACTGCCAAGTCTTAATGTGCAGACCAGCTCTCTCTCCTGCCTTTTACCTGTATATCTAACTTTCTATTGAACATCTCTTAACAACATGCTGAATAGCTAAATAACACATTCAATGGGCTCACTATTTACCTTTTCCCTTTCCTCCAAATACAAAATACCTGATTCTCTTCCTATATTCAACATCTGTATTTCCATCCTCTTTACCACACTTTGCATGCTTCTGATTGCTGTTCCTATCTCCCCATGCATCTTATGCTATGTCTTGATTTCTTTAACTCACTCTCATCTCTAATGTCACTGCCTTAGCTCATGCCATCATTATCTCTCACCTAGTTTAACTGGGTCTCTGTCTCTAGTTTGTTTTCTTTTCCCTATTCTGCAGGGAGCGTGGTCTTAAAATTAAAAAGGTATTCACCTACTTAACACACTTCACTGTCAGGTCCTGCAAGGTCCTTCTTGATCTGGATCTCATTTAACCATTTATCCCATGTATTAAGCTCAAAAAATGCTGACCAGTGTTCAGATTATCAGAATGGCCATGCTCTGTCCAAATTCTTACCTGATACATTCTTTTTTTTTTTAAGATTTTTTTTTTTAATTTATTTGAGGGAGAGAGAGAGCACAAGCAGGGAGAGGGGCAGAGGGAGAAGCAGACTCCCCACTGATCGAGCCCTGATCGATACAGGGCTCGATCCCAGGGTCCTGGGATCATGACCTGAGCCTAAAATAAATGCTTAACCGACTGAGCCACCCAGGCACCCCACAGCTGATACATTCTGTTCCCTCTATCTCAAGGGTTCTTCCTCATTCCCCAGAAAGACAGGCCTGATTTTCACCACACCAAGATGAAGTCATATTCTTTTTCCTAAGTACTTTTATAGGTTTTTAGAATTAAGCTTATGGTAGCCATTACCACAGTGCTTAATTGATTCTTTCATTTCAATGTAAGTTAATCAGTATCTTTTTTAGCAAGCAATCAACAAAATAACAATATAAATGTTATAATACACATTTATATAAATTTGTATCCTCTGCAACTTCTTATAAAAATTTTTTAAAAGGAAATATAAATATTTCTGAAACTTCGAGGAGAACTGACTGGTAAATTATTTCCAATTAAGGCATCACTTAAAAGAGGCTGATGTTGAAAATGGCCGCCATCTTATTGTAATATATATAACCTAATTATTATAAAATATTGGTTGCTTGTTATAGATAGCAATTTAATGCCCCTCCCTTTGACAAACAAGGTCTATGTTGCCTTCCCTTGAATCTTGTGAATATTTTGATAGAGTTGACAGAAGTGGCTATTTGTGACTTTTAAGTTTAGTAATAAAGGGCCTTTTTCACTTAAATATTCATTCTTTGTTAAATAGTCATTAAATGAATATTCATTCAATCACTGTGGTCCTGAGTCTCAGTGTAAGACGTCCAACTATCCAGAGGTTGTTATGCTGGGAGAAAACCCAACCTACATGGATACAAGGCATTCTGAATGTCTGGCTCAAGAGAATTTGGTCTTCAAGCTATACCATCCCATGCACAAGATATGTGACTTAAAGTATCCAGATGATTCCAGGCCCCAGGTGTTCCAGTGACCCTAATTATCTGACACTTTCAATCTTAGCTCCCATTCATCATGGAATGAAGACTAAATCTTTGAAGTCAAAATCTGTAAGCGTAATGTAATACTTTTTTAATACCACTAATTTGGGGGGTAGCTTTCTGTGCAGTGGTAGAAAATTGAAGTGTGTGTATGTGTGCTGATAGATAACTATTTCTATATATATTTATATATTATAAAATTTTTATAGTGTTATACTTACATAAAATTTATTTATATATCTTTATATATACAGTAATAGAGTAATATTAATAGATGTAAAAGGGTTAGGTGATTTAGATCGCTGTCCTAGTTGCAAGCTAATCTTAGCTGTGAGGAAGTCAGTGAACCCCTTAACATCAAGTTTTGCATTTTTAAAATAAGGAAAATGATGTTTCTGCAAAGTTCCTACAGTGCGAGCTTCAAATCATATAATATATGTGAAAGCCCTTTTTAAATGGAAAGACTGATTGGAAGAAACTATCTTCTTTCAAAGCAAATATATAATAAAAAAAAAGTCATGATATCAGGCAGGTGTCACATTAGTGCCCATATAACAGTAATTCCAAAGATTTGCAGACTGAGAAATGCATATGATGCCATAGAGCATGATGAGAGTCTGCCACTCAGATGCACGGCCAGGAAGTGTAAGGTACTAACCAAATCTGTAAGTTTCTTGTGCTTAAGTTGAAACTAAGTTTAAGAGCTAGAACTATTTGAATGTTTTATGAAAGTACTATTCAGAAATATAAACTGTCTGCTTTTTCCAATTTTTTTGAGAGAAAATCCTACATGCTTGCTACAAGGATGTCCCTTCTCTAGTCTCTGATCTCATCTGCACAGCTCTAAAGGGAGTCTGAAATATCATCCTTTCCTATCTCAAACAGCATCTTTTCTTGATCAAAACTCTTCAGAGTGTAGGGATAGAGGGTACATACCTCAATATCATAAAAGCCATCTATGAAAAACACACAACGAATATCATTCTCAATAAGGAAAAACTCAGAGCTTTCCCCCTAAGGTCAGGAACATGGCAGGGATGTCCACTACCACCACTGCTATTCAACATAGCACTAGAAGTCCTAGCCACAGGAATCAGACAGCAAAAAGAAATAAAAGGCAGCTGAATCAGCAAAGAAGAAGTCAAACTCTCACTCTTTGCAGATGATATGATACTTTATGTGGAAAACCCAAAAGACTCCACCCCAAAACTGCTAGAACTCATACAGGAATTCAGTAAAGTGGCAGGATATAAAATCAATGCGCAGAAATCAGTGGCATTCCTATACACCAACAACAAGACAGAAGAGAGAGAAATTAAGGAGTCGATCCCATTTACAATTGCACCCAAAACCATAAGATACCTAGGAATAAATCTAACCAAAGAGGCAAAGAATCTGTACTCAGAAAACTATAAAATACTCATGAAAGAAATTGAGGAAGACTCAAAGAAGTGGAAAAATGTTGCATGCTCATGGATTGGAAGAACAAATATTGTGAAGATGTCACTGCTACCTAGAGCAATCTACACATTTAATGCAATCCCTATCAAAATACCATCCACTTTTTTCAAAGAAATGGAACAAATAATCCTAAAATTTGTATGGAACCAGAAAAGACACCGAAAAGCCAGAGAAATGTTGAAAAAGAAAAGCAAAGCTGGCAGCATCACAATTCCGGACTTCCAGCTCTATTACAAAGCTGTCATCATCAAGACAGTATGGTACTGGCACAAAAACAGACACATAGATCAATGGAACAGAATAGAGAGCCCAGAAATGGACCCTCTACTCTATGGGTCAACTCATCTTTGACAAAGCAGGAAAGAATGTCCAATGGCAAAAAGACAGTCTCTTCAACAAATGGTGTTGGGAAAATTGGACAGCACATGCAGAAGAATGAAACTGGACCATTTCCTTACACCACACACAAAAATAGACTCCAAATGGTTGAAAGACCTCAATGTGAGACAGGAGTTCATCAAAATCCTAGAGGAGAACACAGGCAGCAACCTCTTCAACCCGAGCCGCAAGAGCTTCTTCCTAGAAACATCGCCAAAGGCAAGGGACACAACGGCAAAAATGAACTATTGGGACTTCATCAAGATCAAAAGCTTTTGCACAGCAAAAGAAACAGTCAACAAAACCAAAAGAGAACTGACAGAATGGGAGAAGATACTTGCAAATGACCTATCAGATAAAGGGCTAGTATCCAAAATCTATAAAGAACTTATGAAACTCAACACCCAAAGAACAAATGATCCAATCAAGAAATGGGCAGAAGACATAAACAGACATTTTTCCAAAGAAGACATCCAAATGGCCAACAGACACATGAAAAAGTGCTCAACGTTGCTTGACATCAGGGAAATCCAAATCAAAACCTCAATGAGATACCACCTCACACCCGTCAGAATGGCTAAAATTAACAAGTCAGGAAATGACAGATATCGGCTGGGTTGCGGAGAAAGGGGAAGCCTCCTACACTGTTGGTGGGAATGTAAGTTGGTGCAGCCACTCTGGAAAACAGTATGGAGGTTCCTCAAAAAGTTGAAAATAGAGCTACCCTACAACTACAGCAATTTCACTACTGGGTATTTACCCAAAAGATACAAATGTAGTGATCCGAAGGGGTATGTGCACCCTGATGTTTATAGCAGCAATGTCCACAATAGCCAAACTATGGAAAGAGCCAAGATGTCCACTGACAGATGAATGGATAAAGAAGATGTGATATATATATATATATATATATATATATATATATATATATATATATACACAATGGAATAATATGCAGCCATCAAAGGAATAAAATCTTCCCATTTGCAACAACGTGGATAGAACTGGAGGGTATTATGCTGAACGAAATAAGTCAATCAGAGAAAGACATGTATCATATGATCTCACTGATATGAGGACTTCTTAATCTCAGGAAACAAACTGAAGGTTGCTGGAGTGGTAGGGGTTGGGAGGGATGGGGTGGCTGGGTGATAGACATTGGGGAGGGTATGTGCTATGGTGAGCGCTGTGGATTGTGTAAGACTGTTGAATCACAGACCTGTACCTCTGAAACAAATAATACATTATATGTTAAAAAACAAAAAGAAGAAGATATTAGGAAGGGAGAAATGAAGGGGGGGAAATCGGAGGGGGAGACGGACCATGAGAGACTATGAACTCTGAGAAACAAACTGAGGGTTCTAGAGGGGAGGAGGGTGGGGGGTTGGGTTAGCCTGGTGATGGGTATTAAAGAGGGCACATATTGAATGGAGCACTGGGTGTTATATGCAAACAATGAATCATGGAACACTACATCAAAAACTAATGATATAATGTATGGGTGATTAACATAACATAATAAAATTTAAAAATTAAAATCTAAAAATTAAGATTAAAAAAAATTAACAGTTTTTCCACTGACGTCTCCCTTGACCACCAAGACAATCCCACCACTCCCAAGTTAGTCTTCCTACAGTCTTGTCTTAGTTAATAGAAAAGCCCTCCCACCACCTTCCATTTACACAGGACCATACTCACAATCTCCCATGAATCTTTAATTTCTCTCATAAATCAGAACTCACTTCTTTTTCTTCAACAAATCTTACTGGTGCTACCTGGTAACATATCCAGGATCTGACCATTTGTCACTGACTCCATTAGTACCATTTGGTATCATTTCATTCATAAGTATGAATATATATGGTCATATTTATTCCACACTACTTAAATACATATATCCCACCTTAGGCAACATCTATTTCCTTTACTTGCTTTATTTTTCTCCAGCTCACTTATCATTATCTAATATTCCATATTAAGTCATCATTTGGTTTATTTTTTCTCTCTAATCTCCATTAGAATGCATGTTCCATGAGGAGACTTACATCTTTTGTTCACTGCTATATCTACAGTGATTGTTATGACAGTACTGGCACATTTGGTGCTCAACAAACATTTGAATAAGAAAATTTATTCTCTAGTGCTCAAAAATATGATATTATGTGACTTGTCTTTACTAAACATACATTGTCCCTCATAGCTGCACAGAAAATGTACCATACTCCCAAATGATGAATCTAGCACTTGAGGGATCAAATTATACACTGGTGAGGAATGGGGTTTATTTTTCATTATCCTTACAAAGGGAGTGAACCACATAGCATTTATTTTCTAGAATACTTGAAGGTAAGATTAAAATGCTTTAAAAACATTCGATTTACATTCCTGAAAAAGGAACTATCAATCATATATTCAACCTAACAATACATGCATGCACCTGCCAACAGACAAATACATTCATTAAGCCTATAGAGGGATGTAGGCATGTGGAAACAATACTGCATTCACATCACTAAAAAAAGAAAGAGAATTTTTTTTTTGTACAAATGTACCCACTGGTATTAGCACTGAATACTAATAATATATCAGTGCCCTGAAGTGACTAAATATATGCCAAAGTGTGCTTGCTGTTTCAATCATTTTAAATAATTTCAACAAATGCAAGTATTTCATAATTTATCTTTCATTCAGAAGGTATTCTGCATAGTCTCCTTGGGGATTCATCTAGGACTAACTTTTCCTTATTATACTTTGCACATAGCCTCTGGCTTATTGTGAGTTTTCATGGTTGATTTTACTTTATATGAATGCCAGGATCGTATACTTTCATTTCAATTCATTATTTCTGGCCTTAGCATGACCTTTTCGTTTTATTTTTATTGTCATTTTCTCAATCATCAACAATCCTGGCTTTATTGAAATAGTGCACTCATGTTAGTAACTTTGGAAAAATAAGGTAATTGAGACTCATTTTAGTTTCAACATAAGTACTTTGAACCAAAAAGTTCAAAGTACTTGAGTGTTCAATGGTCATATATAAAAATGAATATGTGAAATGACATAAATTGGAAGACAGAATTATAGACAATATTATCACTGACCTCTGTTTCCAATCAGAATAGAGGCCATCCTTGACTCTCTTAAATAACAAACTGTAATTGATACCATTTAGGTTCTCTGCATCCCATGTTCCCAAAGCAGAAGATGACAATTCACCCTTTGAACATCCTTTTTATAAATATTTATATATAATAGTTAAATTGCTTTCAGATCTTGATCAAAGGATTTATTGCTCTAAAAATGGAGTGGAGGAGGGTAGGAAGTGGTGACACTGTGACAAGTGGTGACAAAAGTGATAGGAATCTAGTAAATGAAAGAATAAAATGTGCTATAGCCCACATTCTTCCTTTTTTTTTTATTAACATATAATGTATTATTTGTTTCAGGGGTACAGGTCTGTGATTCAACAGTCTTACACAATTCACAGCGCTCACCATAGCACATACCCTCCCGGATGTCCATCACCCAGCCACCCCGTCCCTCCCACCCTCCTCCACTCCAGCAACCCTCAGTTTCCTAGGATTAAGAGTCTCTTATGGTTTGTCTCCCTCTCTGGTTTCATCTTGTTTCATTTTTCCCTCCCTTCCCCTATCATCCTTTGTCTTGTTTCTTAAATTCCTCATATTAGTGAGATCATATGATATTTGTCTTTCTCTGATTGACTTATTTTGCTTAGCATAATACCCTCTAGTTCCATCCATGTCGTTGCAAATGACAAAATTTCATTTTTTTATTAGCCCACATTCTTTCAATGAAAGGCGAGAACTGTAAATACAATTTTTCAATAAAATGAGTCAACAAAAGTAATGGAAAGAACAATGGAGATGATGAACGAAATTGTGCATTTCGGAGGGGAACAGTTAACAAAATCTTCAGAAAAAGAACATACATGACTGAAAAGTTAGTTTAAGGCAGAGCCCATTATGCCATTTGAAGGGAAAGAAACAATCTAGGTGTAAAGAAAAGTGTGAATAGTAGATCCAGAAGGATTAAGATGCTTAGGAAAACATGTTTTCAAGTATTGCTTTTATAAATAATATGTCAAATAAAATCATTTTGACTGATTTTTATTATTTACTAAGAACAGACTCCTAAAATTTGAATACTGACTTAGAGGATAGTAAAGCTTATTAATTTTGTAAGACTTATTAATATTGTACTTACTACTATTGATATTGCATATTGTTTTCCATGACCCTTGAATTACAGACCTTTTTGTGCAACAATATTTACATGACACAATTTTTTGTTTGTTGAGCTTTCAAATTGCAAATAAAAAATTATTAACATAATTATTTTCCCTTTGTTCTTTGCCTATGGAAATGTGTAGAATTTTCTCCTTATCTTTTATGATTATTCATATGTGTAGATTTGTGTTCTTTTTAAAATGTTTATTCCTTGGGATTCAGTGAGACTTTTAAGATCAACATGCTTCCGTTTAGAGAAACTTTAAAATTATTTCTTACATTATTACTTTTCCATCAGTTTCTTTATCTACTTCTAGGTCTTATATTTAGGTAATAGTTCTCTGTAATCTTAAATTCACTAACTCTTTTTTACTCTTTATTTTCATCACACTCTCTTTTCTGCAATCTATGAAAATTTTTTTCACTCAGATTTTTTGCTTTTGTATCATTATTATTGTCTTAGATAGTTTTGGGGGCTATAATTAAGTTTCTGAAAAGTTGATTTTGTTAAAGTTCTTTCCTTTGAGTCCCATTAATTGCTGCTGTAAAAGCATCCTTCTTTGCTAATTTTCAACATCTTTTTTTCCTCATTCCTTTATTGAATGTCTTTACTCTTTACTTGTTCATAGATATATTTCTTTAAATATCATCAAATATCCATAGAAGTCAGGAGTTCTTGGTCAGTGACAGATTAGCTACATAAGAATGTATTACTTTCTGATCTTATTGACAAAACTGAAAGTCCAATAAATTACTACCTATCTGATGAGGCTGGGGTAGAAAAGCCTCTATTTCTAAAGTCCTCAGTACAAAGCTAGTGTGCTCTACCATTGTAAGACGGGGAGAAATTGGGTCATCCAATGAAGTTTCCTGTGATCTTCCTGAACTGATAAGATTTAAAACCACTGTCTCATATGACCTCACTGATATGAGGAATTCTTAATCTCAGGAAACAAACTGAGGGTTGCTGGAGTGGTGGGGGATGGGAGGGATGGGGTGGCTGGGTGATAGACATTGGGGAGGGTATGTGCTATGGTGAGCGCTGTGAGTTGTGCAAGACTGTTGAATCACAGATTTGTACCTCTGAAACAAATAATACAATATATGTTAAAAAAAAAAGAAGAAGAAGATAGAAGGAGGGGAAGAATGAAGGGGGGTGGAATCAGAGGGGGAGATGAACCATGAGAGATGATGGACTCCAAAAAACAAACTGAGGGTTCTGGAGCGGAGAGGGTTGGGAGGATGGGTTAGCCTGTGATGGGAATTAAAGAGGACACGTTCGGCATGGAGCACTAGGTGTTATACACAAACAATGAATCATGGAACACTACATCAAAAACTACTGATATAATGTATGGTGATTAACATAACAATAAAATTTTAAAAAAATATTTAATACCACTCCCACAATCCACCTGTTGCAAATAGTCTTTGTCTATGATTTCTCAATTGCAATCATTCCTCAGCTACCCTTTGGTGCTGAGATTAATGGACTTTTATAAACATTTTGGGTTTTTGAGATCCCCTAAGACCTCAATCTCCTCAGATGGATCGTCAAGCTCCACATTATAGCCTTCATTTGTTGCTCTGTTTCAAAAGATGAGTTGGGAAGAACCAAAACTAAGACTACGTTCTGTTTAAATGATATCAACAATTAGTTATTTCATGTTTTCAGTTCCTTTTCCCTTTGCTATCTGGTTGTGGGGTTAAGAATAATTAAGCATATAATGAGGTCTGATTGGGAGGGGACACCAAAAGATTGGGTCTAATGGCTTCTGTGGAATGAATCTCTGTGTCTGTTGCTACTGCCTTAGAGAGGTCAGTTGTCTATAATGATAAACAAAGTGATCAAAGCTGGCCATGAATTACCTTTTTCTGGGTTTTGTAAGAGAATTTCTCACTAATATATTTAATGATAGCCACTGTTCTCCTAATTTAAAACAAGGTATTAACTTCAATAATGATAATAAAAGAAATCAATATAAATCTAATATGTTTATTTTGCATTGCTACAAGTCTATATTGTGGCATCATTATTGCTTGTTATAACTTCTTGGTTATTTTCCTTATAACCCTCTTTTGTGTTTTGATTTAACAATAAGAATTTACGCAAAAATACACAATTTATTTATTTAACTACAAATAAAACTAAAATGCTTTCATAACTAGAATGATAGTTGAAATGGGAATGATAATCAAAATGAGACTGACATATATTGAAACAAAAACTAGAATGTAAATTAGTTTGTGTAACTTATTCTCTTTATAACGAGAGTCATAAAAAGGAAAATGTTCAAGGCTCAAGCAGAATAGCTGCTCCTTATTTCAAGAAAGTTGTTTGACTTCACAATTTATGTTTCCATTTATTGAACAAAATAATACCTATCTATTAATGCTCTTGTATAATTTTTTGGTTGAATATTTTTGATTTTATATCAAATAATCTATCTTGAAACTTTTGCTTATATGATGGGCATTGAGAAAAAAAATGCAACGTTTACAAGAGTGCATAAAGGGTACTTGAGATTTTATGTAGTAATTGGATCTGAAAGAAATTATGTGGAAGGCTTCTTTTAAATGCTGAAAATCAAGTAGTTGACAGTTGAAAGGTTGGCCATTAATCAAAGTGTTATTTTGATCAGCAAACACATATGGACAGGACATGCATGTTCTGTATATGAGAATCTTTCTATAATGCTACACCACACTAAAATATGTAATAGATCAATTTATGATATTAGAAACCAAAAAAGAAAATGTAACAGGTAACTTGTGAGATGGAAGTTAATCCTTCTCTCTAATGTCAGTCTTGTAAAAAAGGTGTTATTTACAATAATTATATTTTATATTATGCATCATATTATATTGTCAAGTACTTAAAGTATCTTGCTTACAGTATGATAATATTTAATCTGATAACCAAGTAACATTTAGTCTCATAAATTTTTAATCTAATATATTTAAATATTTAAATTCTGCTTCATCAGAATAAGATGAAATACTATAAAATTATGGTCAATGACCAGATATAATTTTATAAATGTGAAATCAGCACCTTTAAATATTGGGTCATACATTAAATATTTGGTGAGTGTTTGAGCAGTGGAGTGTAGATGTGAATGAAACATTTACCCCAACATTTGAATCACTGCTCAACACTCTGCCCTTAAACATATTCTTAAGGGGAATTCTTTTGATGGGATTTGGCCTAAAGAAGAAAGAATGCCCCAATATACAAAATAAGACTCTACAAAATAAATGAAGAAATTTCAGGTGTAAAAATAAATGTCAAGCACACAACGTAGCACAATTTGGAGCAGGCATCGGAAGATTCTGCAACTGAGTTATAAAGCATAGCCACAGATTAAAAGGTCACTCTGCTGCAGTGGAAATAGGAGGGTAGTCGAAGTGGAACAAAAAGGAAAAAAATAAATTGAGTCGAGAAGAGTGGCA
Organism: Eumetopias jubatus; assembly: GCF_037043125.1. Lineage (NCBI taxonomy): Eukaryota > Metazoa > Chordata > Mammalia > Carnivora > Otariidae > Eumetopias > Eumetopias jubatus. The sequence goes on from NW_028274808.1 coordinate 62,399,688, forward strand.
TTATCCATTCACAAAGGTACCTTCACAAGAGCTAAGGAATCCAGCTAGGAGATTACAGCACATAGATGACAAAAATAAGAAAAGATGCTTTGAAGAAAGTGGGAAGGAGAATTTCACATTACCCAATCACCCTTTCCCTAAGACCAAGCAGCACACTCCAGAGAGATTTATCCAACTCATGGGGAAAGAAGAGTGATGTGAGCACCCCAATTTACCTCAGACCCAAGCACCAGTCCTATCGCAGCGAACCCAGTGCCCGGCTGACTCCCACAGCCCCACACTCCAAGTCTGCCCCAGGACCAGAATAGACCCCACAGACCCAGACTCCAGGCCCTCCTTAACACCAAACTGGCTCCTGCAACCCCTGGTTCTGGGCTCACCCTATTACCAGGCCAGTGTCCAGAGGTCCAAGGTCCAGAATTTCAGGAAGGAATCAAAACATGCCATTACAAAACATCTTTAAATCATAAAGAAAGATAGTAAGAGAGGGAAGGAGGATCAATGGAACTTAAAAACAGAAAACAACAAAATGGCAACAGTAAACTCTTACTTATCAATAATTAATTTATATATAAATGAATCAAATTCTCCAATCAAAATATATACAGTAACTGAATGGATTAAATAACAACAAGATAAAACTATATGCTGCCTAAAAGAGATTCTCTTTAACTTTACAGACACACATAGGCTGAAAGCAAAGGGATGGAAAAACATATTCCATACAAATGGTAGCCAAAAAGGAAAAGAAGAAGTGATACTTATATCTGACAAAATAGACTGTAAGTCAAAAACTTCCAAAAGAGACAAAGAAAGACATTGTATGATAACGAATTCATCAAAAGCATAACAATTGTAAATATACATGCCCTCAACATTAGAGCACTCAAATACAAAACAAACACTAACAGAACTGAAGGAAGAAATAGGTAGCAACACAATAGTGGGGGACTTCAATACTCCACTTTCAAAAATGGATAGATCATTCAGACAGAAAATCAATAAGAAAATAGCAAAGTTGAAACATAATATATACCAAATATAACTAACAGACAGATACATTACATCCCATCTAGCAGCTGCAGAATACTCATTCTTTTCAAGCATATACAGAACATTCTCCAGGCTAAATCATATGTTAGGACACAAAACAAGACTTAACCAATTTAAGAAGGTTGAAAACATGTCAAGAACCCACAACAATAATAATGGTTATAAAACTAAAAACACACACAAAAAAACTAGAAAGTTCGCAAATACATGAAAATGAAAAAATACCCCTCTGAACAACCAATGAATCAAAGAGGAAATCAAAAAGGAAATTAAAAAAATATATATCTTGAGACAAACAAAAATGGAAACACTACATATCAAAACCAATGGGATGCAGCAAAGACAACTCTAACATGGAAGTTTATAGTGATAAATGCCTATGTTAAGAAAAAAAAAAACTCAAATAAGCAATCTAACTTTACACCTCAAGGAACTGGGGATTGGGGGGGAACTAAGTCAATAGCAAAAGGAAGGAAATAACAAAGATCAGAGTGGAAATAAATGGAACAGAGACAAGAAAAACAATAGAAAAATCAATGAGTTGTCTTTTTGAAAAGAACAAAGTTGACAAACCTTTAGCTATAGACCAACTAATAAAAAAAGTCAGGACTCATAACTAAAATTATAAATGAAACAGATATTTAAACTGAAACCACAGAAATACAAGGACCACAAAACACTACTGTGAGCAATTATATGTCAACAAATTTAATAACTGGAAGAAATCGACAAGTCCATAGAAATATCAAACCTATCAAGACTGAATCATAAAGAAGTAGAAAAACAGAACAGACAAGTGTTGAGTAAGAAGATTGAAACAGTAATAAAAAACCTCCCAACAAAGAAAATCTCAAGACCAAATGGCCTTTCAGATAAATTTTTAAAAAATTTTAAGGAAAACTTAGCACTAAACTTTATTATACTCTTCCAAGAAATTGAAGAAGGAATACTCCCGAACTTAGTTTATGAGGCCAGAATTACCCTGATATCAAAATCAGAAAAGGATACTATAAGAAAAGAAAATTACAGGCTGATATCTCTGGTGAACATATTCCTAATGCAGAAATCCCCAACAAAATACTAAACAAGCAAATTCAGCAGTACATTAAAAGGATCATATACCATGATCAAGTGAAATTTATCTATTAAATCCAAGGATTTCTCAATATGTACTAATCAATAAATGTAAAACACCACATTAGCATAATGATGGAAAAATCATAGGATCTTCTCAATAGATAAAAAAAAGCATTTCACAAAATTTAACATCCTTCTGGGATAAAACCTCTCAACAATGAGGTATAGAAAGAACGCACCTCAACATAATAAATGCCATATAATTCAAGTCCATAGCTGCTATCATACTCTATGGTGAAAAGTTTAAATCTTTTCTCTAAGACTAAGAACAACAAAAACAACAAAAGGATAACCACTAACCACTTCTTAATAGGACTGCAAGTCTTAGCCAGAGCAATTAGGCAAGAAAAAGAAATAAAAGACACTCAAATCAGAAAGAAGTAAAATTGTCCCCTTTGCAGATTACATAATCTTATCAACAGAAAATCCTAAACATCTCACCAAAAAACTGTTAGAACTAATTAACACATTCAGAAAGTTGCAGGATGCAAACTCAATATACAAAATTCAGTAGCATTTCTATGCACTAGCAATGAGCTATCCAAAAAGGAAATTGAGAAAACAATCCTATTTGCAAATAGCATCAATAAAAAACAAAATACTTAAAAATAAATTAACCATGAAGGCAAAATATCTGTGCCCTGAAAACTAGAAATCATTGATTAAAGACATTAAAGAAGACACAAATAAATGGAAAGATCTCCTCTATGTATAGATTGGAAGAGTTAATACTGTTAAAATGCCCACATTACTTAAAGCAATCTATAAATTCAATGCAATCCCTATGAAAATTTCAAAGGCATTTTCACAGACAGAAAAGAAAATTCTAAAATTCATACTAAACTGCAACAATCCCAAGTGGCCAAAGCAATCTTGAGAAAGAAGAGAAAGCTGGAAGCAGCACATTACCCGATTTCAAAAGCTATAATAATCAAAAAAGCATGATACTAGCATAACCACATACATAGAGACCCAGGGAACAGAACTGAACCCAGAAATAAATCCTCACATTTACGGTCAGTTGATGTTTGACAGTGGTGCCAAGGACACACCATAAGTAAAGGACCAGCTCTTCAATAAATGTTACTGGAAAAATTGGATAGTCATATGCAGAAGAATGGAAATGGACCCTTATCTCATACCATATACAAAAATCAACTCAAAATGAATTAAAGACTTAAACATAGTATTTGAAAACATAAAACTGCTAAAATAAAAGATAGGAGGAAAGCTTCCTGACATTGGTTTGGTAATGAATTTTTAGATATGGCAGCAAAAGCACAGGTACCACATGCAAAAATAGACCAGTGGAATTGCATCAAATTAAAAAGTTTCTCCACAGCAAGGGTCTATAGGAAAATCTACATTCTTCCTATGTTTGTTTGTTTGTTTTTTACTACTCACACAGAACACTTCGCTTCTGACAATTCTGGTCACCAAATGTGTGAGGCCTTTTTTCCCATACCAAGCAATTCTCTGATACCAGCTGGGTGTCCTACAACTTCACTCAATTCTGGCACTATTCTACCTTGAGACAACATCAGATTGCACAGGTTAAGGGTTCGGTCTTACAGGACTGCCATCTCCCTTCAGATACCAGCTCCAAGTCTCAGATTGTCACCTATACTTCTTATGACTGTATATAAATCGGAGTTCTCATGACCCCCTCCTTGTGTTCTATCATTTGCTATAATGGCTCACAGAACTCAGAGAAACACATTAATGTTTATTATAAAAGGATATCAGAAAGGTACTGATAATCATGCAGATGAAAGAAATACATAGGACAAGGTTTGTGTGAAGGGTACTGCATTTATATCTCTATATAACTATAAACTCAGCTTCAATATAAAGAAATTTGGAGGGTATCTGAGTGGTTCAGTTGGTTAATGTCTGCCTTCAGCTCAAGTCATGATCTCAGGGTCCTGGGATCAAGTCCTGCATCAGGCTCCCTACTCCACAGGGAATGTGCTTCTCCCTCGGCCTCCCTCTCTCTCTCCTTCTCTGTCTTTCATTAATAAATAAATAAAATCTTTAAGAAAGGGAGAGATTTGGACGTTGTCAAACCCATTCTTACAATAAGGAAAAACTTAACAAATGAAAATTAATAACTTTTCTTGGATCCATCTGATAACTGAAGTTTCAGGGCAAACCGTCAACTTAAAATCCAGAGAGAGAGGATGATTCAGATTTGGATGATTCCACCCCATCCCTCCCCGCCACCACTCCAGCAACCCTCAGTTTGTTTCCTGAGATTAAGAATTCCTCATATCGGTGAGATTATATGATACATATCTTTCTCTGATTGACTTATCTTGGCTCTTTCCATAGTTTGGCTATTGTGGACATTGCTGCTATAAACATCAGGGTACACTGAAATCTGCAGAAGCTACCAGAACTATGAACTAGTAGAAACAGTTAAATAAGTCACAAGATTATGGAGCCTGAATACAGACTAACTTAAGGGTGTGAAATTCCTGGGGCTGCAGTTTCAGATGATTCCCTGTACTTTGATGACTTTTACTCCAAAAACCCCATGAGGTTTTCATAGTAAAGGGCCAAATACGATCCTCTTATGGTTCTGACAGTGGGAAAGCAAGAGTAACTCTTGTGAAATACACCAAGAACATTTTTCATACAACTGACTATACTTCAGGAACAAAGATTTTACCACAGTAACATTGTACCCAGAAAGGGGAGTTTCTTCCACTCCAGCACGCTCTAGTTTTCCTGTCTCAACTAAGGGAGAAAAAGACTAAAAGACACTTGTGAAGATCACAGCCGATAACATAAGCCTACTAAAGACTGAAACTTAATCATAGGATTATACAGTAGTGTCCCTCCACCATACCTTATCACTATAACAACACAGTTCTAGTAAAATAACAATGTAATAAGGGTGAAAGAGCTGAAAGATTAAGACTCTTTCAGAACAGAAATACTTAGGAAAGCCTAAAGCCAGCAAAGGCAACAAAAACAAGAAAACTAGAGGACACAAGTTTCTGAACCTACAGTTATAACAAACATTAAACACAAGCCAATTCTTATGAAGGTTACCATAAAACGACATATAAAATGCCTATTTATTTTGTTTTATTTTATTTTATTATATTATGTTATGTTATGTTAATCACCATACATTACATCATTAGTTTTTGATGTAGTGTTCCATGATTCATTGTTGGCGTATAACACCCACTGTTCCATTCAGTACATTCCCTCTTTAAACCCATTACCAGGCTAACCCATCCTCCCACACCCCTCCCCTCTAGAACCCTCAGTTTGTTTCTCAGAGTCCATAGTCTTTCATGGTCCGTCTCCCCCACTGACTTCCCCCCCTTCATTTCTCCATTACTACTATCTTCTTTTTTTTTTTTTTAAACATATAATGAGTTATTTGTTTCAGAGGTACAGGTCTGTGATTCAACAGTCTTATACAATTCACAGTGCTCACCATAGCACATACCCTCCCCAATGTCTATCACCCAGCCATCCCAACCCTCCCACACCCCACCACTCCAGCAACCCTCAGTTTGTTTCCTAAGATTAAGAATTCCTCATATCGGTGAGATTATATGATACATGTCTTTCTCTGATTGACTTATCTTGGCTCTTTCCATAGTTTGGCTATTGTGGACATTGCTGCTATAAACATCAGAGTACACGTACCCCTTCAGATCCCTACCTTTGTATCTTTGGGGTAAATACCCAGTAGTGCAATTACAGGATTGTAGGGCAGCTCTATTTTCAACTTTTTGAGGAACCTCCATACTGTGTTCCAGAGTAGCTGCCCCAGCTTGCATTCCCACCAACAGTGTAGGAGGCTTCCCCTTTCTCCACATCTCCACCAACATCTGTCGTTTCCTGACTTGTTAATTTTAGCCATTCTGACTGGTGTGAGGTGGTATCTCATTGAGGTTTTGATTTGTATTTCCCTGATGCCAAGCCATGTTGAGCACTTTTTCATGTGTCTGTTGGCCTTTTGAATGTCTTCCTTGGAAGAATGTCTGTTTATGTCTTCTGCCCATTTCTTGATTGGTTCATTTGTTCTTTGGGTGTTGAGTTTGATAAGTTCTTTATAGATGTTGGATACTAGCACTTTATCTGGTATGTCATTTGCAAATATATTTTCCCATGGAGGCTAAAGAGCATCCTACTAAAGAATGAATGGGTCAACCAGGAAATTAAAGGAGAATTTAAAAAAATTCATGGAAACCAATGAAAATGAAAATACAACTGTTCTAAATCTTTGAGATGCAGCAAAGGCAGTCCTAAGAGGAAAGTATATAACAATACAAGCCTTTCTCAAGAAACAAGAAAGGTCTCAAACACATAACCTAACACTACACCTAAAGGAGCTGGAGAAACAACAGCAAATAAAACCTAAACCCAGCAGAAGAGAAAATAATAAAGATCAGAGCAGAAATCAATGAAATAGAAATCAAAAGAACAGTAGAACAGATCAACGAAACTAGCAGCTGGTTCTTTGAAAGAATTAACAAGATTGATAAACCCTTGGCCAGACTTATCAAAAAGAAAAGAGAAAGGACCCAAATAAATAAAATCATGGAAGAGGAGAGATCACAAACAACACCACAGAAATACAAACAATAATAAGAACATATTATGAGCAACTATATGCCAGCAAATTAGATAATCTGGAAGAAATAGATGCATTCCCAGAAATCTATCAACTACCAAAACTCAACCAGGAAGAAATAGAAAACCTGAACAGACCTATAACTGCTAAGGAAATTGAAGCAGTCATCAAAAATCTCCCAACAAAAAAAAGCCAAGGGCCAGATGGCTTCCCAGGGGAATTCTACCAAACATTTAAAGAAGAATTAACACCTATTCTTCTGAAACTGTTCCAAAAAATAGAAATAGAAGGAAAACTTCCAAACTTGTTTTATGAGGCCACCATTACCTTGATCCCAAACCCAGACAAAGGCCGCATCAAAAAGGAGAATCACAGACCAATATCCTTGATGAACATGGAGGCAAAAATTCTCACCAAAATACTAGCCAATAGGATCCAACAGTACATTAAAAGGATTATTCACCACAACCAAGTGGGAATTATCCCTGAGCTGCAAGTTTGGTTCAACATCTGCAAATCAAGCAGTGTGATACAATACATTAATAAAAGAAAGAAAAAGAACCGTATGATCCTCTCAATAGATGCAGAAAAAGTATTTGACAAAGTACAGCATCCTTTCTTGATCAAAACTCTTCAGAGTATAGGGATAGAGGGGACATATCTCAATATCGTAAAAGCCATCTATGAAAAACCCACAGCGACTATCATTCTTAATGGGGAAAAATGGCGAGCTTTCCCCCTAAGGTCAAGAACGTGGCAGGGATGTCCACTACCACCACTGCTATTCAACATAGTATTAGAAGTCCTAACAATAGCAATCAGACAACAAAAAGAAATAAAAGGCATCCAAATCAGCAAAGAAGAAGTCAAACTCTCATGCTTTGCAGATGATATGATACTTTATGTGGAAAACCGAAACGACTCCACCCCAAAACTGCTAGAACTCATACAGGAATTCACTAAAGTGGCAGGATAGAAGATCAATGCACAGAAATCAGTGGCATTCCTATACACCAACAACAAGACAGAAGAGAGAGAAATTAAGGAGTCGATCCCATTTACAATTGCACCCAAAACCATAAGATACCTAGGAATAAATCTAAACAAAGAGGCAAAGGATCTGTACTCAGAAAACTATAAAATGCTCATGAAAGAAATTGAGGAAGACACAAAGAAATGGAAAAATGTTCCATGCTCATGGATTGGAAGAACAAATATTGTGAAGATATCACTGTTACCTAGAGCAATCTACACATTTAATGCAATCCCCATCAAAATACCATCCACTTTTCAAAGAAATGGAACAAATAATCCTAAAATTTGTATGGAACCAGGAAAGACCCCCAAATAGCCAGAGGAATCTTGAGAAAGAAAAGCAAAGCTGGCAGCATCACAATTCCGGACTTCCAGCTCTATTACAAAGCTGTCATCATCAAGACAGTATGGTAGTGGCACAAAAACAGACACATAGATTAATGGAACAGAATACAGAGCACAGAAATGGACCCTCAACTCTATGGTCAACTAATTTTCCACAAAGCAGGAAAGAATGTCCAATGGAAAAAAAGACAGTCTCTTCAACAAATGGTGTTGGGAAAATTGGACAGTCACATGCAGACGAATGAAACTGGACCATTTCCTTACACCACACACAAAAATAGACTCCAAATGGTTGAAAGACCTCAATGTGAGACAGGAGTCCATCAAAATCCTAAAGGAGAACACAGGCAGCAACCTCTTTGACCTCAGCCACAGCAACTTCTTCCTAGAAACATCTCCAAAGGCAAGGGAAGCAAGGGCAAAAATGAACTACTGGGACTTCATCAAGATAAAAACTTTTGCATGGCAAAGGAAACAGCCAACAAAACCAAAAGACAAATGATAAAATGGCTATTTAAATCAACTCTTATTACCTGATACCTTATGCCTAACTTTGAACAAAAAATTACAAGGAATGCTAAAAGACAAGGAGAAAAGAAAAAGTCTGAAGAGGTAATGCAAGCCTCAGATATTGGAGTTATCAGAGAGGGAATTTAAAATAACTATGGTTAATATGTTAAGGGCTTTATGGAAAAATTTTTAAAAAGTGCAAGAAAAGATGAATAATATAAGCAAAGAGAGAATCAAAAGTAAATGTTAGAAATAAAAAAACAACAAAAATGAAGGAAACCTCCAATGGACTCATAAGGTTAGTAATAACCCAGGGACATGACCCTATTACAATGCTGACATTTTAGGCAGGTGATCAAATGTTTTCCTTACTCCACACCTTACCACCATGTGGATAAGAAGCCAGTATAACAATAGTGGATAACAGCCGAGCCTTCCGCAAGGAAAAACTCAAGTCAAAAATAATAAAAACAAAAATGAAGAATGTCTGTGACAGCTCATCATAAGACTGGATATGGCTAAGGAAATAATAAGTTTAAAGAAAGATCAATTTAAACTTCCCAAAGTAAGATGCAAAAAGAAAAAGAAAAGGAAATGAAAAACTAGAACAGATTATCCAAGAACTCCAGGACAATTTCAAGAGATGTAACATAAATGTAATTTGAACACTAGAAGAAGAAACAACAGAGTAGAAGAAATATTTGAAATAATAATAACATAGAAATTCCCAAAAGTAATGACAGACAACAAACTACAAATCCAGGAAGCTCAGAGAACACCAAAAGGGATAAATACAAAACAAGCAAACAAACAAACAAAAAACTAAAGATAAGCATATCATATTCAAACTATACAAAGAGTAAATCTTGAAAAAAGCCAGGAAATCTTTGAATTTATTCTGTCTATAGAGAAACAAAAATTAGAATTACAATGGACAGCTTGTCAGAAATCACATAGGCAAAAAGAACTTGAAGTATTTATTTTTTAAAAGATCAATTTATTTATTTGAGAGAGAGAAAAGAGAGTGGGTGGAGCGACAGAGGAAGAGAATCTTCAAGCAGACTCCACGATGAGTGTGGAGCCCAATGCAGGGCTCAATCTCATGACCCTGAGATCATGACCTGAGCCCAAATCAAGAGTCAGATGCTTAACCAACTGAGCCACCTGGGTGCCCCAAAGTGAAGTGTTTAAAGTGTTGATAGAAAAATACCACCAACTGAGATTTCCATATCTAGTAAAATCATCCTTCAAAAGTGAAGGAGAAATAATGACTTCCTCATACCAAAATTGAAGGGATCCCTTCCTAGCAGACCTGCCTTGCAAGAGATGTTAAAAGAAGTTTTTCAGGGTGAAGGAAAATTATATACATCAGAAACTCAGATCTGCATAGGGAAAGAAGAACAATGGAGAAAGAACAAATTAAATTCAAATAAAAGATTTTGCTTTTCTAATTCTTAATTTATCTAAAAGATCACTATTTAAAACAACATAAATGGATGATTAAAGCATATAAAAAATAGGACAAATGACAGTAATATATAAGGATGGGAAAAGGAAGTTTATAGTATGCAGTTATAGGGTACCTGAGCTACATGAGAAATGGTGTAGTGTTATATAAAAAACTTAAATTAGTTAAAAACATATACTGAAAATTCTAGGGAAATTGCTAAACAATACTTTAAAAATAAGTATAATATGCTAAGAGAAGATAGAAATGAAATCATATAAAAAGCTTAATTAAAACCAAAAAAGGCAAAAAAGAAAGAAACAAAAAGCAAATCTGATAAACAGAAAACAATTAAAAACATAGTAGATATTAATCCAACTCTATCAATCATGACTTTAAATGTGAATAATATAATTACAACTGTTAAAACAGAGATTATCAGAATACATAAAACAAATATGACCCAACTGTATGCTGTCTATAAGAAACCAATTCTAAATATGCAGACACAGATAGATTAAAAGTAAAGTGATAAAAAATGATATATTATGTTAAAATGAATCAAAAGAAAGCTGGAGTAGCTATATTAATTGCATACAAAACAGACTTCAAAACAAGGAAACTGATCAGGGAAAGAGGAGACATTATATGATGATAATTTGATCAGTTTTCTAAGAAGATATAACAATACTAAATGGGTATATACCTAACAACAGACCATCAAAATATAAGAGGCAAAAACAGAACTGAAAGAAGATAAAGACAAATCTACTACCATAGTTGGAGACTTACTACTCCATTCTCAGTAATTGATAGTTCAAGAAGGCAGAAAATCAATAAGGATATAGTTGACCTGAACAGTACCATCAATCTACTTGGTCTAATTGACAATTATAGAATACTCCAGCCAACAATAGCAGATTACAGATTCTTGTGAAGTTTACATGGAGCATTTACCAATATAAACCATGTTTTGGGCTCTAAAATACACCTTAACAAATTAAAAAAAATAGAAATTATATAAAATATGTCCTCATATTACAATGGAATTAAACTAGAAACAAAACATACAAAAATAGCTGGAAAATCTCGAAATATTTAGAGATTGAAAAATGCACTTCTAAATAAGACTTGGATCAAAAGTTATCTCAAAAGAAATTAGAACATGTATTGAACTACTTAAAAGTTAAAATACAACTCATCAAAATTTTAAGAATACAGCTAAAAAGTGCTTAGAAGAAAATGTATAGCACTAAATGTATATATTAAGGAAAGAAGATCTAAAATTAATAATTTAAGCTTCTACCTTAGGAAACTAGACAAAAAAGAACAATTTAAGCCTATACAAATTAGAACAGAAATCAATGAAATTAAAAACAAGAAAATCAGCAAAACCAAAAACTTTTTATATGAAGAGATTAATTAAATTGATAAACCTCTGGCCAAGCTAACAAGGAAAAAAAACAAACAAACAACAACAACCAGAAGACAAATTACAGTTATCAGTAGAGGAGTCATCAGTACTAATCCCACTGACATTTTATGGATAACAGAGGAATACTATAAACAAATGTATGCTTATCATCTGATAGCACACATGAAATACACAAATTTCTTGAAAGACAGAAACGACAAAACACGGAAGATCTAGATACTTTGAATAGATCTATAGATCTATTAAAGAAATTATAATAAACATTGAATAGAGTTTCCTTTGAAAAGCACCAGGTTTAGATGATTTTGCCAGTGAAATCTACCAAACATTTAAAGAAGTATGGTACTATTTCTCCAAAATCTCTTCCAAAGACACTTTCTTAATCATCCTATGAAATCAGGATTGCTCTAATACTAAACTAGTTAAAGACTTTTTTTAAAGTATAACTATAGACCAATATTTTTCATGAACATAGATGAAAAACCTTCAACAAAATATTAGGAAATTGAATCCAACAATGTATGAGAAAAATATACACCAAAACCAACAGGGACTCATTACAGTTATGCAAGGCTAATTTACCATTCAAAATTCAATCTGCCACATCGACAGGTTCAAAAAGAAAAATCATATCATATTAATTGATGTAGACATCTGACAAAATTCAACAACTAGTAATGGCAAAAATTCTCATCAAACTAGGAATAGAGGGAAACTTCATCAACTTGATATATATAACTATGAAATTGTTTGTTAAAATAAAATTAACTACAGTTAATTAATGTAAAATTCATGCTTTAGGATCTGACATTTACTGTTAACACGGGCATAGTTTAATCCAGGCAAAATAACTGTTTATTCTGTCTGCATTTATCATGTACTTGAGTAGACTTCAATGAATATTTGTTGGTGTCTTTTTCAGAATATATTTCTCTCTTCTTATTCCCCTATACCCTATTTTCTTTGGGAATTCTGCCCTTTTCCAGGGATGTATATATAATAGGGCTGGCCATGATTTTGATCCTAACTAAAGCACTGGATCCTGTAGATTTATGCCACCTGTAGACTTCAGGGATTGGACAATGAGCCAATGTATTATACCAATAAATATTCATGGTATGATGTAGTTTTAAAGTCTAAAACAGCTGCAGCTATTTTGCTGGCAAAAGATGGGAACTAAGAGCTACTGTGGATCACTGAGTTAAGTCAGAGGGCAAACTTAATATTGATGAAAGTTTCTTGGTAAAGTATGATCAGATTCTTGGTAAAGTATGTTGATTTAATGGTTCAAACAAACTTTATGTGAACTTAGGTCTTTTTCTTGGCTTTCCAGCTATTTTATATATTTGTTTTTATCTTACTGTTAGCCAGATTGGCTTGTGTTTTCCCACAGTTGCATGATGGAGTCTTAAATGATGCAATTATCTTTATATAATTTTATTAATCAAGAAATACATTCCTAAATATTTATAAAGTCACTGGATAAGTATTAATAGAATACAAAATAGAAATAACCTGAAAATGAAGACTTCCTTTCATGTGACAATTTGTGGTGTAAAGAAGGGGGGGTAGGATAAGGCTTCACTGAAATATTCAACACAGTGCAATTCCCATAAAAGAGATATTAATTATATTTATCATTTTAAATCAATCAAAACTAATATCAACAATAGTACTACTAATAAATTAGTTCATATGTTTGAGTCCTTATTTTTGAGCAGTAACTTTTCTAGGAGTCTTATGTGTGGGATATCCATATAATTTAGTTCAGAGAATGAAAGTTGTGGCTATGAAAGTTTACACCTGCAAAACTGGTGTAACTGAGACTTCCAAGATATTTTATTTATCATCATTATTTAATTTGCTTCTTACAAAACTTCTTAGAGGAATGTGCTATGATTATCTTCATTTTGCAGATGAGGAAATGGAGATGAGGGAAAGTTAAGTAACTTGTTACAGATCATATGGCCAGTAAGTGATACAGAAAGGATTTGAATATAGAATCCTGCCTCCAGAAACTGGGTTGTTAACCCACTCAGATTGCTGTCTATTCAGAGAGACATATATGTCAAGTATCTATTGCAATAGGAAAAGCTTCTTCGGCTGACATCCTTATACCCTATATTCCTGTTATTCAGTATACACAAAAAGTTATTTTGTCTAAACATCTCCTCTCTAAATCAAAAACCTCAATCAATCTATTTCCCAACAAGAGAACCATGACTAAAACAAATGAGACTTCCCGCCTTGGAATACAGAAATAGCAATTTCTATTGTTATATGGGCTATTTTTTCCTTCCCATTATAATTCCTGGGAAGAAACAGAGAATAATGATGGGTCCACTTCTACATGCTTTGGACAAAGGAAGGATCAGATAAAATTCTGGCATGTTGGAAAAAATGAATCCATCACCAAAAAAACAAGTTACATATGGTATTAGCCAAACCGAAACGTCTTAACGTTAGGAAACTAACACAGGAGCACATCATTCTTCAGCTATGGGTTAGCATTCCTGGATTTGCCAAGATAGAGTTGACTATGCCACAGAACCAACCCTCAGCCTCCAAAAACAAGTTCACTGCTGGGTCAGCTAAGAGTCCAGTGTGGGTCAGAAAGCTTTCCTCTATAGCTCTCCTACTGCACTGAAAATGCAGGCAGGATCTATGCAGAAATAGCAGCATTAGAACACTTTGCTTGAAGGCAAAATGGAGAGAAAGAATATCCTGAAAACTCACACCAACTCTTAACTGACTACTACTAAGTCACACATAATGTAACCCAACGGAGGCTGGGAAAGATCTTTTGTGTACACCTAAGAAGGGGACATAGGCCAGTAAGTGGGATTGATTCTTCTACAGTTGCCATTCCTAACAAATGAATGTTCCAACTTCCTATGAAGTAGTACTCTGTTTCAAGTGTTTGATCTGTGACACTTTACTTAACATGAATTTTTGAAGTGTTAAGGCACAAGATCTAAGCAAAACTTCCTCTCCAGCCGAGAAAATAAATTTAGAGTGATTTCAACACTATTACCTGGAAGGTATTATTAATTCTGACTAGTGAGTGTGGCAGAGTGTATAAACAGAATGTTATTTCATAACTGAATATTTCATGGCATTTAAAGTACTCATCAAGGATTTTTGGACTGACTATAAATTTTAGAGCTCCTAAAAGTCTCTGCAATTATTCTTCCTACCCATCAGCAATTTGTATACTTCAGATATTAAAGCCAGCCTCAGCATATTGCATTTTTATAGGTTTCAACAGCTGAATTGTCCTCATTAAATTAATCTTCCTAAGCATTTTTACATTTGATTATCCTATACAGATATACAGAAAGTTTCTCTGATTATCAGACTTTTCATATTATTTATAACAAATATAGTAGTCCTACTTTCCTTGAAATTCTCTTTTTCTAAAACCGTGAACTTTTTTTGGTGTTTGATCCACCAAATAGCTTTTTTCCTTAAAAAATATTTTCCTCTATAACCAAACATAATCCTTTTTCATTATAGAAAACAGACTTGAAGAAGAAAATGATCATTATCTATGATCTTTCACGTAAAAATATCCAGTATTATTTTGTTTATATCCTACCAATCACATATGAATGTGTGTGTATACACACACATTTGATACAGACACAACTTTTGTTTTTGCAAAAATTCATAATAATATACTTCCACTGCCCTTCTTCAAAGGCTAAGCTTTTAAGACACAAAATAGTGAAAAAGAAGGAATGAGAATGAAACAGTGTTATATATTTACACATTGTTCAAATAGACAACCCTCAGTCCAACATATGCAGGTAATATTCTTTAGGAATAATTAATACAATGTAGGTAATATTTAAATTTATTGTGCAATTTGAACAATAAGTATTGAAGGAAACACTCATAGAATCTAGAAATTGAAAGCTATCTATAATTGTCATTGAATGTATTCATTTTTAAGAGAAAATGTTTACCTAACTGAATTTGCAAACATCAAGACTTCCTTGTATTCTTCCTACCACCACCACCACCACCACCCTATCAAATCCTTGACAAAAAAATAATGTCTTCTCTGTTAATAAATGTTCCAGAGGATGACAAAATAACTGATACCATTATCTCATTTTGAACCTCTCTAACTTGTGGGCATATAAATTGAAATCTGAGGTGTTTTGCAATTCTTTAGGAAATACCACAAAATATAGAGAGGAAGTTTTGTTTTTAAATTCCCTTAGTATTCAAATTTTATCACAAAATTCCAAGTTATAGCCTGTTACAGTTTTTGTTCATTTTGTTTCATATATATATATATATATATATATATTAAAAACTGCTACGTAACAAATAACATTATGTGTTATATTTTACCTGTCATATATATTATATACATATGCAATGTGTATGTAGTATACATTGATACATATATATGATACATACTCATTCATGACTTATATAATTATCATCAGTCCAACTAATAATAAAAGTGGCTAAGTAAAGCATAAAAAATCAGGTTGTTTTGGGGTGCCTGGATGGCTCAGTTGATGAAATGTCTGCCTTCAGCTCAGGTCATGATTTCAGGGTCCTTGGATCTAAACTGGCATCTGGGGTTCCTGCTCAGTGGGGGAGTCTGCTTATCTCTCTCTCTCTCTTCCTCTGCCCCTCCCCCACTTGTGCGTCAGCGCACGCTCTCTCTCTCTCTTTCTCAAATAAATACATAAAATCTTTTTAAAAAATCAGGTTGTTTAGCATTGAAATTCTAGTTCTGCAGCCAACCTGCTTTGTATATCTAAATAAATCACTTTTGATGCTAACAAAATTTCATTGAACTTACATTTCTCTGATATTTCTTTGGGCTACAAGAGAGTTTTATGTTTCATTCCTTGAACTTTTAAGTTAATACTTCATGTAATCTTAATATTGTTTACAGTGCAGTTGAATTGAAGACTACAGAAATTGATACACTTTCCATCTCCACTTGTTATAAGAAATGACTGCTTGAAATAAGACTTTTAATCCTACCATGAATTGAAATTATTCTGCTTTATTCATCTTCCTCTGAGGCAGCAATTATTCCCATATTGTATCACCAGCTGTGTTTTACAAGATTCTCAATTCTGTTGTATAACTTTTAATTGTGTCCTTGGAGATAAAGGTCAATGAACCACAGAAGTCATATTGTCTTCTATTCCCTTATTTCAATTATCTCTATTCACCATTTGGGTTTTTCAGAATCTCCTTATGATAACAAATTTAGAACCCAGTGTGATCATTTTCATACACGAACATTTAACTCTTTTCATCAGCAATGCTTAATAATAAAAAAAAAAATCACTCAAGACACCCTCTCTCTCTTTATAAAAAAAGTGTAGATTAGTTATTTGAAAGTCATTTTGCAGAATAATATTAATTTATACTTTCCCTTTCTGTCTACCATACTTACCCATCACTTTCTAAATATAAAAACTTAAATTTTCTTCTATTTTTATAAATTTTTAAAAAAATGAGTCCTTCTCACAACAGTTTTGTGGTCATAGTGTATTTAATACAGGGAATTAGAAGTAGAAGATTATATGTTCAAAGTGGGAAAACATATATATATGTATAAATGGATAGATTACATTAAAATCTTGAAAGTTGATTCAAGTGTATTACATAAGTGGAATTAATATATTAAGAATTTTATTGATTGGAAAAAGTTTATTGATTGAAAATATCAGTCATCACAAAGAAACTGAGCCATTCATTGTTTTCACCTAATTAACAGACAGCTATTGTTTTTAATCAAAACTATTTTGACTGTTATTGATACAAAGATTAAAAAAAAGACATGTCGCCTGTCTTATAAGAGAACCTAGTGAACATAGTTGTTGAGTATTTTAGAATAATTTGCTGAGCAGTTTTTCCAAAGTAGCAAAAGCTCATGTTAACATTTTGGTTACATTTCAACTTTTTGACTCTACCTATTCCTCATTTTTATCTTATTTTATTATTAGACCTCCGTCAACTCAGTTTGCAATGAACAATATTTCAGGGCAAGTTATTTGTATATCTGATATATTTAATGGCACATAACTCTCTTATTGAGAATCAGCTGTTTCCTCATTGATTAAAGCAACAGATGTTCCATAAGCATAGTAAAGTGCACATGTTTGATTACCCAAACATCCTTCGATATGCATTGACATATTCAGATAGTAGAATGATTATAACCCTAGGTTTTGAGTAGTAAGAAACTTACTTTAAAGAGCAATTTTATTCTGTTCACTTATTCACCAATATAGAGATGGGGAGATCTAGTCATCAATCATACATGATTTTTACTTTCAAAGACCCATGATATTCAACCATTATTCACTTCCCTTATTTCTTTCTGACTTTCGGATTCATTTGCTTGGATGTGCTACAATAAAATGTTTAAAAAAAATCATTCTATCTTATTCCAAAATTGCTATTTCCCCTTTTATTTCTTCAAGTCCGATAGTATACTATCTCTTTCTTGGCTTTACAGTATCAGTTACCTACATGTATTATAGAATTATGTCTCTTTCTTTTACTCTAGAACAAAGTTCTCTGGTTTGCATTACATACAATCTTACAGATATTGTTTTTCTTTTTTATTTCAATAACTATGGCCTTAGCCTTAGTTACACTGATGATGCATTTATTGCATCATCATCCAGTTCCCATAACAAATTCTCCTTCATTTACCCATTTAAAAAGCAAGATCAGTGATGCCTGGGTGGCTGAGTTGGTTAAGCGTCTGCCTTTGGTTCAGGTCATGAAGTCCCAAATTGGGCTCTTTGCTCAACAGGGAGCCTGCTTCTCCCTCTGCCTCTGCCCCTCCCCCTGCTTGTGTACTCCCTCTCTGTCAAAATAAATAAATAAAATCTTTAAAAAGATAAAAAAAGCAAGATCATCAGATTTTATTTTCAAAACATTGCAGTTAATTCTTTTCAACTATTCTGAAATAAAATTGAAATACCAAAATTTGAGTAGTAAGAATTGTAATCTTTAATGGTAACTTTGATGATAAAGCTTAAGTCTTTATTTAAAAAATAATGTTCCTATATCTCATAGGTTCTGCCACCATCTTCAGATTTGTGACATGCCATTTCATCAAGAGCAGACTATGCTTCAGACTGTATGAACCTTTATGTACGTCCTCCAATGTGCCTGCTCCTTTATGCAGACCATTGTTTTTTCTGAAGATCTTTCCTCCTTGTTTTGACTGATTTCTATGCATCCTTCAAAAACCAATTCAAGTCACTTCATGGTGGAAACCTTTCCTAACTTCCAGACACCATGCTACATACTTTTTCTTATTCTGCAGGTAGTGGTAATTAGCAATCTGCCTCATCCATGAGACATGAGGGCTTTTTCTCATGGCCATTTTTTCAGAGGCTGGATAGCATGATACATGACATTTACTTGATATTCAGTAAGTGTCCAAAGAAATGATAATGTATGAGTTATTATTCAGAGTAAGCTATAAGTGCCTAACGAATAGAACTCTCTGAAGTTTTTGGCCAATACCTGTATTTCTCCAGACTCCAGTTCAACTCATTTCATTTTAACAGTGCTCATAAAGTAATTGGCTTCTCCAAATACCTTAGCTTCTTCCTATACTGATTTTGTCCGCTTTTGTATTCATATAAATATATCTGCATTCATTTAAATAATTTGGTTCTCCCATATCCTAAATAAACCCAACTAAACTGTCCAACAAAATCATGAAAACCAAATCTTAGCACTGGGTGTGACAAATTTTCATTTTCATTTTTCATATTGGTGCCCTAATTATTTTATTTGTGTTTAATTGAAGTCTACATTTTTCTCAGAATGCAGGCTTAGAAAAATGTATTAGAGAACCCACGATGAAAAACACCTTAAATGAGCATATATTTCTGTTTTAATAATATATTCCAAGTTTTCATTATTTTAGTGTTTTTATTGTATCTAATACTAAAGAGGTAAAAGATACCTTCATATTATGTCTCTGGGTCAACCCTATCCTTTGTCAAACTAAGGCTAAAACCACATCAGAACCAGAAGAGATTCTTAATGTAACACCTGGCTGCTTGTTCCAGTCTCCTGACTTGATATAGATAGGAAGTTTAATCTTCCTTCATTTCTGCAATGTTATCCTTACAGCCAAATAGTGGTCTTTATTTGAGGTGCTGTCACCACTTTCTAGGAGATCACAATAAGAGAAAACACTTATTTTAAACAACAACTCATATCTGTGAGATCGTATGATACATATCTTTCTCTGATTGACTTATTTCGCTCAGCATAATACCCTCCAGTTCCATCCACATCATTGCAAATGGCAAGATTTCATTCCTTTTGATGGCTGCATAATATTCCATTGTATATATGGTATGTGCTATGGTGAGCGCTGTGAATTGTGTAAGACTGTTGAATCACAGACCTGTACCTCTGAAACAAATAATATATTTTGTGTTAAAAAAAAGAAGAAGATAGTAAGAAGGGAAAAATGAAGGGGGTTAAATCAGAGGGGGAGACGAACCATGAGAGACGATGGACTCTGAAAAATAAACTGACGGTTCTAGAAGGGAGGGGGTGGGGGGATGGGTTAGCCTGGTGATGGGTATTAAAGAGGGCACGTATTGAATGGAGCACTGGGTGGTATATGCAAACAGTGAATCATGGAATACTACATCAAAAACTAATGATGTAATGTATGGTGATTAACATAACATAAAATTTTAAAAAATAAATAAAATAAAACAAAGTTCCACTCTAAAAAATAAATAAATAAATAAATAAACAACAACTAACTAAAATCTTTTTACTCTTACTTTGAGAACAATGATTGACCATTCAATCAGTGCAATTGTTTAGTGTCATCCAACAAGGTCACAAATAGTCTAATTAGTCAATTAATGACTGTTTTTTTGTTGACGTACAACACTGTCCCATTTGTACAAGGTAATGTGAATATGAAAACTGTGAAGGGGCTGGTGGGAAGATTAAAGGACATAATGTTAATGCCTCTAATACAGGGCTTAGCACTGAGTTTCAGTGATATCTAAATCATCTATTATCATTGTTATTATTCCACCACTGCAGGAAGAGTAGGCATTATCACAGTGATACAGGAACATGAACAAATATTTCTCCAAACTTTAGTAAAAATATGTTAGCCGTATTCTAAGATTCGTGACAAGATTCATGATTCACTGGCAAAATAAAATTCATCAAACTTTTTTATTAAAATGTAGTGTTCATTTAAGGAGAGTGATTCTGGAAACACAGCATTCCATAACCCAGATAAATGATGAGATTATTCTTGTTAAACTGGTAAAGAATCAGACACAAATTTTGACTCATGTATAACCAACACAAAACTAATGATAAAAATATTCCACTTAGGTCTTTGTTATGAATTGGAGCGCCTAACATTCACAAAGAACATTAGTCTTTTGATTTTTTGATGTCTTATTTTTCAAAATATTTTATTTGACTTTTAATTACATACATTTTGAATTAATATGCAACGAATAAATTAACATAAATGTGACATTGAAAATATAAAGGAAGTTATCCCTTTTAAAAATGCCTCTTATCCTTTCTAATAACAGAGACTATCTCAATTTCTTGCTTGCCTGAAATATCCATCTCTTGATAATTTTTTTTTTAAGGAAGAAAAACTAGGCTTTATTCTCAAAATGCCTAGCTAACATAAAATAATCCTATTTTGTTTCCTTTACTCCATTATTTAATAGTTATTTCTCTTTTTTTACATTTTTTTTATTTTATTAGGTCATGTTAATCACCATACATTACATCATTAGTTTTTGATGTAATGTTCCATGATTCATTGTTTGCGTATACCACCCAGTGCTCCACTCAATATGTGCCCTCTTTAATACCCATCACCAGGCTAACCCATCCCCCCACCCCCTCCCCTCTAGAACCCTCAGTTTGTTTCTCAGAGTCCATAGTCTCTCATGGTTCGTCTCCCCCTCCGATTTCCCCCCCTTCATTTCTCCCTTCCTACTCTCTTCTTTTTTTTAACATAAAATGTATTATTTGTTTCAGAGATACAGGTCTGTGATTCAACAGTCTTACACAATTCACAGCGCTCACCGTAGCACATACCCTACCCAATGTCTATCACCCAGCCACCCCATCCCTCCCACCCCCACCACTCCAGCAACCCTCAGTTTGTTTCCTGAGATTAAGAATTCCTCACATCTGTTTGTTTCTAGTCATTCTGGTTTTCTTCTATGGGCAAGCTAAAAGTTTACCATATAAATAAGTGACAAGTTTAAAAAAGAAAATTTAATAGAAAGAAAAGTATTAAGTAAGTAATTATAGAGATGACATGCAGGGATGATGAAAGTTATGACAATATTTATTAATGGTGTTTGATACTTTTATTAGAAAGCCTGATTGGTGGGTATTATAGTCAATATTATGAACTTAAAAAGAGAAATATTTTTTACATAGGAACAGATGACCAAATTTTTGGTGAGTAAAACAAACTTGTATACATTTTTATTTGTGAAATTTATAGTATCATGAGATCATGGTATGTTCCATTTAGCAAGAAAATCTTTCAGTCATCTTAAATGGTATAAGAATAACCTGGGCTGAATACATATTCTATTAGAAAAATGTATTCACTTTGTTAAATTATTTCTGCCATAAGTGTTTCTAAATTGGGATTTCTGATGATTTTTCATTTCGTTTGAATGCACAAAAATAGACTATTGACTAGAGGAAATATTTTCCTTTTTTATCATGATTTCAGGCATGATTTCTTATTTGATTGGAAAATATGGAGACCTTAATTCTTCAAAATATTGAACGGAATGGAGATTACAAAAACTGTACTTTTAATGCATTAATTTGATATAAAAATACACTTTCTTTATCAACATATTCATCTAACTATGAAAAATCATAATCTGGAACTACAATTAAGCTTTAAGACTGTTTTCTCTGACAGCAATTTATAGAAATAATCCAGTCCATCAAGCAATGTATGACTTGTGGCTAAGAAATTAGTCATTTAGAAAGGATCTAGTAATTACCAATGAGAATTTTCAAAAAATATATTTATGCTAATCCACAAATAATTGAAGCTGAAGGAAATGAGTTAAAATGTTATTTTTGGAAACTAATATGCGCAATGGAAGATGTGTTATGGCCTGTTTTCATGGTGCTGGCTTCTTTTGTTTAAAGATTTACTCATTTACAATTCAGATATCTTCAAGAACAAGTATCTTTGTTATTTTTTTCTTGCAGTATTAGAAGTTCTAACTATAATTCTTAAATAAATTAGCATGCAAATATCCAGATAGGAGTATAGTACTGCAATGCTGGATTCTTTCTTACAAAATATTTTCACTTTATATTAAATCAAGGGATTTTTTTTATTATATTGTCAGTATATTTCAGGAAATAATGTTAATAGAATAAAGCACTAGAAGACTATGGTGTGAAACAGTTTAAATAAATTACATCCTATTAAATAGTATTTATTTCTTAACTGGATGTAGATGAACATACTTATTTGTTTTTTTATTTTGCCCACACATTGTCAATTTCAGAAAAAGCTACTTCATGGAGTAGAGATTACTAATGTAAATAAAAAATAATGTAAATATAAAAATTAGAGATTATAAAAATCATCTCAGATCTAAAATAATGTAAGGAGTTATTAGCATTTATCATTGACTATTCTGAATTCATTAAAGAGTAGTATTTTTTAAGTGGCATTATCTAAATTAATCTTTACAATAACCCATACAGATGGCCATAAATGTTGCCATTTTACATTCATGGAAAGCTAAGATTAAAAGTATTAGTGTCTTGATGAATACTTACTAATACCACAAAACTAGTAAATGGCAAATCAAAGATTTGAAAATGAATCACATGACTCCAATTTCTGTGTATTTTTTGTCAATTTCTGTGACCAGCTAGACTCCAAGACCTGACCTTCACTGCCCAGCTGCTTATAATCACTAACCTTTGCTTTACACTTCTTAAACTCTTCTTTCCAGCTCATCTCTTAACTTAGGCATATAAAACCCAAAACCACACCTCAGGTGATGGTGACTGCCCTGATAAGACCTCTTACTGGCCCAGACCACCCAGACCATTTGAGCTAAACACTTGACTCGTGCCTGTGCAGATGGACTGTGGAGTAACCCCTGGAATGACCAGTAATTACAATTACCTCATTATATTTCTAAAATCTCTGGTGAAGGGGGAGCCTCAGCTACATGTACATAGCATACAAGGTATGTATAGGTATGTTTCCTTAAGGTGCAAGTGTGACCTTATGCCTGCCTCTACACACAATGGCAAGGCTTCCTTATCTAAATATTCATCCTAACCCTAAAAATAAAAGGTAACCTCTAGTGGGGAGTCATAGCGTTGGAAGCCATTCCAAGTGATCTCTTTATTTGATACAAATAAAGAAGTTTTCTTTGTGCAACAACCCAACTGGTGCAGTTTCTGACTCACCAAGGAGCAAACTAATGCTGGTTCAGTTATGTTTCAAGTTACATTTCTATCTCTATATTTCTAACCTATTTTTTTGTTCCTATTTTGACTGTGATGTTCTTTCTGGGATGGTGTTATGCACTATGCAATCAAATAGTATAAAATGCACCATTTAAATAGTTCTAGTCAAGAAGAAACTAGGATAAGATAATAATAAATGAACTACCAAGGGAAAAAAGCCAATGTAAATGGTTTTAAAAGCATTTTGCCATTTCATTCAGCTGAGATTGGAAAATGAATTAAGCAATGTTCTCCTATCAGAAGACTAAACCCTGAGAAACATCCAGTTTATGTATATTCAGATAAAAACCTCATATTCTACAATTCTTCCAGAAATCCGCAAGATCGGTTTATGCAAATAGTTGTGACAGGTCTTTGGCTTTAGTGGATTAAAGTTGTTTCCACAAAGCTTGCTTTTATTGGGCCCAGAACTTAAAAACCTGATTTCTGTGACGTGCCTTATCTTCAAACAGATATGAAGGTTCATAGATATAAGAAAGTCACCTCAAGAGTTTGAGAGGATGCTGGAATAATTTGCATGCAGATGAGTTTTCCATATATATATATATATATTTTTTTTACAATGAATTAGAAACTATCCCTGGCAGAGACATCACAAAACAATGTATTAAGTCTTACTGAGCAGCTCATATTTGCACTGCTCTACTCTCTTATTCACCAATCTTTCTCCCACCCTATGAACCAATGAAATGAAAGACCTAGAATTTCAGACACAAGCTAAAATGTCAATTTATTGAAGTGAGAACAGAATCTTTCCTACCAAGATCTCATTCAGAAGTGCATTAATGGAGGCTAGAAAACACCACAAGTATGAAGTAGAAAGGGGTAAGACATCCTGAGCCAGATAACATGACCTCACACTTGGCATTTCTCCAGTCTCTATCATCCATTTACATTCATACCCACTGGTGCCTTATAATTCTGCATCCTTCCCGCTGACCTCACTGGAGAGGTGCCATTTCTCATTGGATTGTTGGTCATGAGCTTATCTTGGATTCACAATACTCACTTCAAGTTTCACCAAGGTAACATTAGCAAGGCATCACCATTAGTATTTCTTCTCCTTTTACTAGGCAACCTCTATGAAGTGCCTCTAGATAATCCAACATTTTAACTTCTTATAGCTGAAGTCCATCTGCCATGTTATCCAAGTTTTATATTAAATCACAGATTTTGCATTGTGTTTGAATAACACATTTCCCTGTATAATGACAATGGCACGTTTCTACTGACATGTTCAATAATCAAGCATAATTTTCCATTTGCTTCTGAAAATATTCTGGGGAGGACAAACTCATCTTCAGAAAGTAGATTCCTTTCAGATTCAGAGTGTGGTCCTATTTTGCCACTGGTCTAAGAAACTTTCAGTATTCTGTTTTTCACATTCTTTATAAATGCCATGGTTGTCTCCAAGTTAACAGCCCTACACAGCGACTCATTTCAACCTCTGAAGTTGTATATCTGAAAATACATTGTGGTTGGAGAAAAAACCTGGTAGAGGATATGAAGAAAATGGGTATTTAGAAAACAAAATGATCATTCACTATACCATGATAAGGGACTTCTTTTAAATGATATTAACGGTCCACACATGTGTTTGTAATCAATCTCTTCCAAAACCCAACAAAATGATTGTTAAAGGGGGCACACATCATCAACCAATGAGGCCAAAGGGAACAGGAAGACTACAACATCACCAATATTTTGGAAGCCAAAAGCAGGTGTAATGATAGAAGCCAGCAGAGGGCACTGATACATATACTGACAGAGTGGGAAGCCCAGAAGCAAGCTGTTTGGTGCAGAGATCACCCATTGTGCCAGAATCCACAAGACACGAGTATTTCCCAAAGGAAAAGGCAGGTGGAACTTGAGAAAAAGCAGTCTGACCTGCCTTTCTCCCAGATCCTCTTTCTCTTCCAATACACCTGACAAACTCCCCCTTCTAGAATCCCAGCAGAACATTAAAAGTGTCACCTCTGGGAGAAGTTGAACCCCGGTCCTTCTAAACTCTCCAACAGCAAGCTCATTTCCAGTGGTGGCACCTGAGCTGATAATAGAGGATTAAATAGTCTACATATTAAGCAATGAGATTCCCATTCTCAAAGTTTCACTTGGCTCTAACAAATTTTGACAGCTAGTTTTACAACCTTTATCCAGGAAATTGGAGAATTTCTCTTCAGTAAAATTAGCAAACCTAAGAGAAGCTCAGAACCATTGAAAGTTGGGATATCCTGCAAAAAAAAAAAGGAATCCAAACTGATCACACTGCATTGCAGCCCATCAACAGACTTTTAGCACCTATAAAATTCATATTAGGGTAATGTAAAGAGGAGGAAATAATCATACATCTTCATTTTATATGCATATATAAAGCATATTATTTGAAAATTACATTTGGTAAAATTGAAGAGTTTACTATTTTTGACGAGTATGTGTGGATTTTGTGTCCATGAGCTCATTTCTTTTTTCTTACCACTTTCATTTCTCCATGGCCATTATTATTTCAAGATGGTATTAAATCTTTTTGGGTCCAGATGGTTATTAGCATCATCAAAACAGTTCACTAATAATTAAAGTAGTATAACATGAAATTTATTTAACAAGTCACACAAAACTAATATTCTCAAAACTACAAGATAACTATTAGTAAATTTAATAATTAGGTTCTTTTGATAAAAGTCAAGGGTTTAATATAGTAGCTTCTTACTAAATACAATTTTTCTATTAATTTTTACTCTGCCTTCAAGAAATCTGTTGGTTTCATACTCCATTCAACATCACCCACCTAAAAACTAAAGAAAAAGAAAAAAAGCAGTATAAACCCAAAGGGGTAAAGATACTGACTTTTGTTATTCTTGACTCAGAAAACAAAGATGCTTGACTTTGGTTATCTTTAGGGGTATCACTGTCTTTTCTGGGTTTGTATCTTGAATATTAATTTATAAACTTTTATTCCGAATATTGAATATTTTGTTCTTTCCTTTTCTTACTGTGTATGAGCCAAGTACATCTTTTTGCCTGTTGTTTTGGATCATCTCTAAAGTGCTTGGTAGTACATTTATGATTTAATTCTGTCTTATTTTCTCTGTAAGTCATATGCAATTGAGGATATTTAATATTCTTTTATAGATGAGGTTTTTAAAAAGGAAGAAAAAATATCTCCACTTGGAAATATATATACCAAAGAACACAATAAATGAAATTTTAAGTACTGATTTTCAGTGAAAGGAAATTCTACATAAAGTATAAAAGCTAAATTTCTTCGTCTTTGGTGGCAAATATTTTTTTCCTCAGACAGAAAGCTTAGATTTCCAAATTGTCATCTGAATACCATTACACTTTCCTACTCACGTACCACAATTCCCCAGCACCACACTTTGCTCATCCCAGCGACTAAAATGTGATTTTACTTAATTTAAATATTCAATGATGAACACTCAAAAAATAGCTATAGACTCTTGCCATAAAAAAAAATTCTCACCAATAAATCTCACAGCACATTTTGTAAACATATAATTTAGCATTTTCTAGTTAATTTAAACAATATAGATTTGATTCTAGAAATACACAATCCTCTCAAAGTTAATAGGTAATTGCTCACTGTTTTTTTTTTAAAGATTTTATTTATTTATTTGACACCGAGAGAGAGAGGAATCACAAGTAGGCAGAGTGGCAGGGAGAGGGAGAGGGAGAAGCAGGCTCCCTGCTGAGCAGGGAGCCCAATGCTGGGCTCAATCCCAGGACCCTGGGATCACAACCTGAGCCGAAGGCAGACACAACCAACTGAGCCACCCAGGGGCCCCAATAATTGCCCACTGTTTTATTCCCTAAAGGAATTTCCTAAGATCAACCTTGGTCCAGCAAAGACATTTTTCTGGGAAAAAAGAAAGCCAACCTGTATTTTAGCAGTTATATTTAGCAGTGTTGGCATGATGATTTGGAAAGTTGAGGAATCACAAATATGGTACTGATTTTTCCCCCATGAACTATTTACTGAATTCTAGGAGGCATATGAAGCTGGGTACTGAACAGAAGCTGAAGGGAAGTGTGAAAGCCCCCACAATTCCGTGGCATCTACGAGAAAATATCCCATTAGAGGAAACACAAATACAAGCCAGACTCTCCCTCAAAGCATTTGCAGGATTATGACTCAGTAAAGCAAAGCGAAAGGTTGAAGAACCAAACTCAAATCTTCTGAAGGTTACAAGTGAATCTTCCATATTGAGCAGAAATGACAGAAGCTCAATAGGCTTTCAAGCCAAGTCCAGGAGATACAGAGCTTTTTTCTCCCCATGTATCCTTGATTGATTATTACCTATAGCTAGAACAATTTTGGTTCTTCATAAATTTTATTTTTATTTTTTTGTTATTTTATAAGAGGTAATTGCTGAGGTACATTGTCCATATAGATAAGTGGGTTGGAACATAAAATTATTTTATGGTAATGATGTCATACAATTCTTAGATCCCCTTGACTTGAAAAATTTGAATAGGGATCTGATACTAAGTACTATTTTTTTATGATCAGCTATCACCTCTTTTACATTCTTCTTCCACCTATTAAAAGACAAAAGAAAAGAATTGGAAGCCACTAAGTTGCTAAGTGTTCAGTACCTGGTCATTGGAGTCACTCATTTCTGAACACCTATAACGATATTTTATTTATTTTTTGAAAGATTTTATTTATTTATTTGACAGGGAGAGATACAGCAAGAGCAGGAACACAAGCAGAGGGAGTGGGAGAGGGAGAAGTAGGCTTCCCGCGGAGCAAGGAGCCCAATGCGGGACTCGATCCCAGGACCCTGATATCATGACCTGAGCTGAAGGCAGACACTTAACAACTGAGCCACCCAGGCACCCCTACAACAATATTTTAAATTGCTGCTCCATAGGCATACCAGAGGTTTTTCCACCCAGGCAATGCACTATAATAAGATTCAGACTGTATGATAGTTATGTCATTCCTTCTAAAGAATGGGAAGAAAAAGCTTATGAAAGTTGACACTATCTCAGAGGGGAGTTCTCAGGAATGAAAATTTTAGGTAATTGTGCTATGGAAATTTAAAATCTGCAAATTGGGTCCTTAAAACTATGCATGTCCCACTGCTCTTGTAAAATCTTTCTGTGTTCCTAGGTGATATCTGTATATCATTTCTGAAGTCACTGATAAAGGATACAAACATTTGCAAGATGTGCAGATAAAGAAATCGAGAAAGAAGAGAAAGATAGAAGGATAATAAGCAAAGCACAGTCATGGTACAAAAGTGACATAGAAATAAAGTAAAATAAGAAGCAAAAAAGTCCCTCCCAAAGTCCCTACCTGATATGGCTCTCTGGCCACTTGGTGCCCCATTTGGGGCCCCTAGTCTACTCTCATCTTTGATCACTCTGCTCTAGCCCTGGTGCCAAGAAAACATCATGTTCATTTTGCCTCAGGGTCTTTACACATGTTCATCTCCCTACCAAGAATGATATTCCCTGTCCTGTTCACCTCATTCATCCCTTTCCTGGCCAATTTATAATCATGTTTTAGGCTTAATATCATGTTCTTAAGAAAATTCTCCAAACTTACATGTGTCCCCTTTTATCTACACTCAAGCACCTATGTTATCCTTACATTTTGGAATGTATCACAAATCATAATTTATGTATTTATAGGTCTAACTGTCTCTATTCATTGTAAACTTTATAAGCTCATGACAATAGAAGTATGTGAAACTTGTGCATGGATATATTGCTAACAGTTGCTGGTAAATGCTCCATTAATTCATTTTTATAAGCAAATATCTCGTATATAAAAAATTATACATATGTATACTATATATAAGATACTTATAAGAGTAATTTTTAAAAAGAATATGTGTAAGGAATATTATGCAGCCATCAAAAGGAATGAGATCTTGCCATTTGCAACGACGTGGATGGAACTGGAGGGTGTTATGCTTAGTGAAATAAGTCAATCAGAGAAAGACATGTATCATATGACCTCACTGATATGAGGAATTCTTAATCTCAGGAACAAACTGAGGGTTGCTGGAGTGGTCGGGGGTGGGAGGGATGGGGTGGCTGGGTGATAGACATTGGGGAGGGTATGTGCTACGGTGAGCGCTGTGAATTGTGTAAGACTGTTGAATCACAGATCTGTACTTCTGAAACAAATAACGCAACATATTTTAAGAAAAAAGAAAAAGAAGAAGATAGCAGGAGAGGAAGAATGAAGGGGAGTAAGTCAGAGGGGGAGACGAACCAGGAGAGATGATGGACTCTGAAAAACAAACTGAGGTTTCTAGAGGGGAGGAGGGTAGGGGGATGGGTTAGCCTGGTGATGGGTATTAAAGAGGGCACATTCTGCATGGAGCACTGGGTGTTATGAACAAACAATGAATCATGGAACACTACACCAAAACAAATGATGTAATATATGGTGATTAACATAACAATAAAAAAATTTAAAAAAAAGAATATGTGTAGGCTCACTGTCCAGCCTTCAGGCTTAAGTAAGAGAACATTAATAAATTCTTTAAACTGCATAATTAGGATATCAAAAAAGTGTTGGTAAAATGGATGACAGTTGAGCACAATTCAAATCCTGAGGGGTAACAATCAGTGAGAGGAAAGGAAAGAAATATAAAAGGAAAGAAAAAGGAAAAGAAATAGAAAAAGAGAAACATGAAGAAACCATATGAAACAGAAACAAACACAAGAAACCAACTTCTTCCAGGTTAGCAGGACAGAAGATGGATTTAGGTGTGTGGAAGATCTGTAGGTCTGGTTGCTGAAAGTTTAGGGATTTTTTTTTCTCTAATAGCTCTTTTTGGTAGTTTTTTGAATTATAAATAGGTTATTTTTTTCTTTTTCAAAGATTTTATTTATTTATTTGAGAGAGAGAGAGAAAGAGATAGAAAGCACGAACAGGGGAGGGGGTGAGGCAGGGGGAGAAGCAGGCTCCCCACTGAACAAGGAGCCTGATGTGGGACTCCATCCCAGGATTCCGGGATCATGACCTGAGCTGAAGGCAGATGCTTAACCAACTGAGCCACCTGAATAAGGTTATTTTCTAAGGATGAGAATCACTTCTTGCTTATAGACTAGATTTTCAAGAAATGTATCTTGAATTAATGAAAAATTATTAGAGAACTTTTGGGATCATATATTTTTACTGGCATCAGTAAAAATTGTATGTATAGCTAAGATGTTCACCTTTACAATGTAATGCCTATAAAACTTTCTATTATCAGAATCCAGTTTAGCCTGTATATGTCCATTTCTCTCTTCATATATATATATAATATATATATATAGGACTTATTCATGTTTAGAGAAATTGGGTCCAACATTGTTTATTTCTACCATTGTGCTTAAGGGAACTCAGAAGCTGGCCTTTTGGAGCTGTAGAACAAAAAACAAAAGCACATTGGAACACATCGCTCTGGAATGGGTAGTGTGCCCTCTGGCATCCACTGAGGATCTAGTGGCACAGGAGAGCTGTCTTTGGAAGAGCTGTCTGCAGTGGGATAGTACTGCCTCAGAGGATGGTATCTGCAAATTGGTACCTTGGGACCATGTTCTTTGCACATGTCACTGATATAGAGCGTGGTCCTGCATTAGAACTTCTCTCAGAGAGGATGATCCCCTTCCCTCAGTGTTCTTGTTCTATCCATAGGGAGCTGTGGGAAATAAGATTTTCATGAATTAGAACTCTTTGGAAGGCTCTCACAGCCACTAGCCTTATGAAGATGAGAGCTCCTAGGGTTTGGGGCAATGCTGACTTTCTCTTTCTTCCATGAAAATATCTACAGTTATTTGTAAATAATTCAAGATTTAATATATTTCACCACAAAGCAAAGATTTTTTATACCACAACTTTTCCATCCTCAGCTATTAATTTTAACACATATATTGGTTGCTTGGAATTTGTTTCTGAAAAAAATATGAGGTCCCTACTGTTTTTTCAGACCCAGGCTTTGTAATTATAGGTATACCTCGGAGATATTGTAGGTTTGTTTCTAGACCACTGCAATAAGGTGAATATCAAAATAAAGTGAGTCAAATGAATATTTTGGTTTCCCAAAGCATATAAAAGCTGTGTTTACACTATACTGTAGTCTATTAAGTGTGCAATAGCATTATATCTAAAAAAATGTATATGCCTTAATTTAAAAATATTTTGTTGCTGAAAAATGTTAACCATCATCTCAGTTTTCAGTGAGTCATAGGTCTTGCTGGTGGAGGGTCTTTCTTCATTGTTGATGGCTGTTGACTAATAAGGATGGTGGTTCCTGAAGGCTGAGGTGACTGTGGCCATTTCACAAAATAAGACAATAAAGTTTGCTGCATCAATTGACTCTTCCTTTCACAAATGATTTATCTTTAGCATGAAATGTTTTTGATTACATTTTACCCACAGTAGAACTTCTTTCAAAATTGGAGTCAACCCTTTCAAACCCTGCTGCTGTTTTACAAACTAAGTTTATGAAATATTCTAAATACTTTTCATTTCCATAATCTGCACAGCATCTTCACCAAGAGTATCAAAAAACCACTTTCTTTGCTTATCTGTGAAAATCAACTCTCATCCAATCAAGTTCATTCTTGAGATGGCACCAATTCAGCCACACCTTCAGGCTCTACTTCTAACTGCAGTTCTCTTGCTTTTTGCACTACATATGTGGTTACTTCCTCCACTGAAGTCTTGAACCCCTCAAAGTCATTCTTGAGGGTTGGTATCAACTCCTTCCAAACTCCTGTGAATGTTGATATTTTGACCTATTCTTATAAACCACAAAAGTTCCTAATAGCATTTAGAATAGTGAATCCTTTCCAGAAAATTTTCAACCTAATTTGCCCAGGTCCGTCAGAGGAATCACTGTCTATGGCAGCTTATAACGTTATGAAATGTATTTCTTAAGTAATAAGACTTGAAAGTTGAAATTATCCCTTGATCCATGGGCTACAGAATGGATGTTGTGTTAGCAAGCATGAAGACAACATAAATCTCATTGTGCATCCCCATCAGAGCTCTTGGGTGACCAAATCCCTATCAATGAGCAATAATATTTTGAAAGAAATATTTTTCTGAGCAGTAAGTCTCAACAGTGGGCTTAAAATATTCAGTAAACCAATGTTGTAAACAGATGTACTCTCATCCAGGCTTTTTTGTTCCATTTAGAGAATTTAAGCAGAGTAGATTTAGCTTAATTTTAAGGGCACTGGGATTTTTGAAATGGTAAGTGAGCACTGATTTCAACTTAAAGTCACCAGCTGTATTAGCTCTTAACAAGAAAGTCAGCCTGTCCTTTGAAGTTTTGAAGCCAGGCATTGACTTCTCTTCATCTAGGAAAGTCCTAGATGACATCTTTTTCCAATAGAAGGCTCGTTCATGTACATTGAAAATCCATTGTTTAGTGTAGCCATGTTCATTATTTATTAGATCTAGACCTTCTGAATAACTTGCTGGCAGATTCTACATCAGCACTTCCTGTTTCACCTTGTATTTTCTGTTATGGAGACAACTTCTTTCCTTAAACCTCATGAAGCAACCTCTGCTAGCTTCCAGTTTTCCTTCTGTGGCTTCCTTACTTCTCTCAGACTTCATGGAATTGAAGAGAGTTATGGCCTTGCTCTGGATTAGGCTTCGGCTTAAGGGAATGTTGTGGTTGCTTTGATCTTCTCTCCAGACCTCTCAAACTTTCTCCAAATCAGCAATAAGGCTGTTTTGTTTTCTTATTTGTGTATTCACTGGAGTAGCACTTTTTATTTCCTTCAAGAATTTTTCCTTTGCAATCATAAGTTGGCTAACTATTTCCGCACAAAAGGCCTAGCTCTCAGCCTATCTTGGCTTTTCCATGCCTTCCACATTAAGCTTAATCATTTCTAGCTTTTGATTTAAAGTGAGAAGTGTGTATGCTGCACCTGGATGGCTCAGTCAGTTAAGCATCTCACTCTTGATTTCAGCTTAGGTCATGATCTCAGGGCTGTGAGATTGAGCCCTCACATCTGGCTCTGTGTTGGGCAGCTCCATGCTGGGTGTGGAGCCTGCTTGGAATTCTTTCTCTCCCTCTCCCTCTGCCTCTTCCACCACCCCCCTCCCATGCATTCTCTCTCTCTCTCAAAAAAAAAGAAATTAATTAATTAATTAAAGTGAGAAATGTGTAAATCTTCCTTTCACTAGAAGACTGGAGGTAATTATAGGGTTGTTAATTGGCCTAATTTTAATATTGTTTTGTCTCAGGGAATAGGAGGGAAAGAGAAATGGGGGAGCAGCTGGTTGGTGAAGCAGTCAGAACACAGACAACATTTATTCATTAAGCTTGTTAAGCTTACTGTCATATGGTTGTGGTTTGTGGTACCCCAAAATAATTACTATAACAACATCAAAGATCACTGATCACAGATCACCATAACAAATGCAATAATAATGAGAAAGTGCCAAAATGTGATGTAGAGACATAAACTGAACAAATGCTGTTGGAAAATAGTGGAGATAGACTTTTTCAATGCAGGGTTGTCACAAAACTTTCATTTGTAAAAAAAACAATATCTGCAAAGCGCAATAAAGCAAAGCATAATAAAATGAAGTGTGCCTGCAATGTTTTTTTATTTTTATTTATTTTATTTATTTTTTTAAGATTTTATTTATTTGAGAGAGCGAGAATGAGAGATGGAGAGAGAGCACATGAGAGGGAGGAGCGTCAGAGGGAGAAGCAGACTCCCTGCTGAGCAGGGAGCCTGATGCGGGACTCGATCCTGGGACTCCAGGATCATGACCTGAGCTGAAGCAGTCGCTTAACCAACTGAGCCACTCAGGCGCCCTGCAATGTTTTTTTAAACATGCAGAAAAATGCACACATCATAGTGGTCCACTTAATGAATTTTTGATGATCATATTTGTGTAAACATCACCTGTAAACACATTACCCAAAGCATTGCAACTACACAAAAGCAAAATCAGAACTGTTATCTTGACTTCTAACACCATAGGTAAGGTTTACCTGTTTTTTGTTTGTTTGTTTGTTTACTTTCTACAAATGGAATCACATAGTATGCATTGTTGTGTGTTTGGTCCTTTTGCTTAACTCATTCTTCATGAAATTACCCATGTTATGGCATGTCATAGTACCTCAATTTTTGTTACTTTATAATATTCCATTGTATGGCTATATTATAACTTATTTATCCATCCTATTCTTGATGAATTTGGATTGTTGCATCTTACAACTTACCAAGTGATTGTGGTTTCAACCTTTTTCGTGTTTTGTTGCACAAATGTAAACATCTATTTAGCATAAACCTAGGAGTGGATATATTTAGTTCCTATGTATCTGAATAAACATATTCAGATATATTTTTCTCCTGATACTGCCAAGTAATTTTTTTTGCAGTGTTTGTACTATTTAAAACTACAAGCAAGAAATTAAATTTCCAAGGTATGGACTCCCTCTTGTAATGTTTGTTATGCCTGCTACCAGTGCCAATGAACAAACATTAAAGTGACAGAGACTAACCCGGAAGCTTTCACATGGCACTATTTATTAAGATTAGACAGGCACTAGATGCTAACTCAATTCAGCTGATCCCTTCTATTCTGGATGGTTAGCAATTTCCCTTTATTAGATTCAATATGTTCTCTTGATATGGGTTGGTCTTTCCAGCACCACTAACCAAGTACTTGTAGAATGCCTGACCTACTGACGTGGGGTCCCACATAATATCATCATTTCAGTTCATGGGACCCATTAACGGCAGAGGCAGTGTGGCAATGGGTGTGTGGTCATAGGAACACTCTGGTTTATCAGGTACCCCAGTAACCAGAAGTAGCTGAAGTAATAGAATGTTGGAATGAATTTTCTATCTACTATAGACCCACCCAAGGTGTCATTTTAGAAACAACACCTTCTGGGATCATGGTACGTCCTTCAGAATAGGATATATGCAGTGGTATGCATATGAGTGATCTGTAATGCTGTGATGACCGACCGCTCCCACCAATACTTCCTTTGACCTACTTGTAAAATCTAAACTTCCTGATTCTGCACACCTAAACTCTGCTAAATTACAGTACTTGATTCTCTTCCAGGAATCATGGTAAAATTTCCACTGGACTTGAAGTTTCAACCACCAGTCCCTTGAACTCCTCAAGTCAGTAGACAATGAGGCAAAGGAGCCACTTGTATAGACTGTGATAATCAACCCTGATAACCATGAGAAGCTAGGGTTGCTGCTTCATTAGGAAAGGGAAGATCTTGTCTGAAACTAAAGAGATCCACTGAGTCATCTTTGGTGTTCTTAGTCTAATGATAATAATATATTTTCTAACTAATTCTGAGATGTCTTGCTTTCCAGTGTGAGTGTCTGGAGTGGTGCTCTGGGCCTGAAAGATTACCTGTCTTCATGATTTTATTTCCAGTGAAGCCTACCTTCCTCCACTGTGAGACCCTGGAGTTACTTTTTATTTATTTGTTATTCTGAGCAATGTTGTAGGCTTCCAGGAAAAGAACCTGGATGCAGTACAACTAATTTCTAGTGGGTGCTGGAGGTAGGAACAACTCAATGGTAAATGTTGTTTTTAAGGAGTTAATGACTAAATCCTTGCTATATTTCTGAATAATGGCCAAAGCCCTTAGGAGAAAAAAAATCTGGGGCAAGAAAATATCATTCACAAAAATTGGGGGCTCCAAAACTTTTTATAATTATTATTAATATTATCATTGTTTTTGTAATTGCTCTTACTTATAAGTGGTCTGTTTGGGTATGTACTTTGTATTTTTGAAAAATATTCAGAAAATTTTGCACATGGACAGACATTAGCTGGATTATTGAGGTAATGCCATTTTTAATTTTTTTTCCTACATAGAAGCTAATAAAGATTGATACATTGCATTTAGTTGTTGTGTTTACATAGTCTCTTTCAACTAGAACACTCCTCCCTCCTTTAATTGTTCCTGTTATTTTTGTATTTTGTGACACTGACTCTCTTGGAGTCTGAGCCAGTTTTCTTGTAGAATGTCTCACTTTACGGATTTAGTTTGATTGATCCCTCAGGATATGGTTCCATCTAAGTTTTTAACAAGAAACCACATAGGTGATTTTGAAAGTTATCTTTGTTTACCACCAGAGAAAAAATTGAAATTTTCTCAAATTTAATGGAGCTAATATTTTGATGGGTCTATAAAAAAAAGTATACTTTTATATTTTAAATAGAAGTCTTAAAAACTGTACCTCTCCCTTGCAAAAAAAAAAAACTAGGGATATTTTTAAGACCTTAAAAAAGAATTCAAAGGGATTCAAAAGCAAGTATGAGAGAATTATATAAATATGTATACATTTTTGATATACCAATACTCCTAATCATCATGGGTCTTTTAATAATTTAAATTACTCTGTTAAATTTGTTTTGGAAGACATCTATGTATATATTCTTTTTGGTCTTATCACAGAATGGTACGTGGTAAACACATCTTTTTTTTTTTTTGATTTGTATTCCAAAACAGAGCTTAATGAATTGAAATTTCTTAAATTCCTTTTACTTCTTAGAAATCCAATAACTTCTAACAGTAAAAATTATAAAATTTTGCAAATGTAAAATTCACATTCAACAAAATTTAATAGACAATAATAAATATGGTTTGTGGAAAAAATTACTTATATATTTTATATTTTAATATTAGTAAATATCAGACAGCTATAGTATTTAATTTCCATTAGAGTTAATTTAAATTATTAGCGTCAATATTTATAATATATTGACAATTACATCAATTGCTAATATAATTATGATAAAAATTTTAAATGCCAATGTAAAATGTGTGAACAATTATCTTTTAAAAATTTCTGTAGGGATATACAAAGTATTTGAGAAACACTTATTTAATGCCCTATTTGAGGTCCCTTTTCTGCTCATTAAGCACACTTATTCTAGATAAACTCAGTCTCAGCTATAAATTAAATTATTACTCTGCTGATGATTCCAATAAGTCTAGCTCAGGCCACTCTCTTAAGTTTTACATTCATTCACTTAATAATTCATTAAATTTAGTGCTTACTAAATTTCAGGGATTCTTTTAGGTTATGATGAGCAACAACAGTAATAAAATCCCCCAGTCCTCATATACTTGAACAATACTAGGGGAAATAGCAAATAGATAAAAGGTAGTCCAGCACTTTATTCTGCACTGTCCAATATGGTGTCACTAGCCATACATGGCAATTAAGGAATTGAAATTTAGCCAATCTAAATTGAGATTTAATACCAAAAGAGAAAGTAAAATACCTCATTAATATTTTTATATTAATTACATGTTGAAACATTTTTAATATATTGGATTAAATCTAGTATTAAAATTAGTATTGCCCAATCTTTTACTTTTTTAATGTGCCCCTAAAAATTTTAAATTACATGTGTGTTTAACATTGTATTATATTAGACAGCACTTCTGAATCTAATATATAATATAATAATAGTATAATATAATGTAATATAAATAATATGCAGTATAAATATTATATATAATATATATTATGTGATATATGATATGATGATATAACAAGTGCCATTGAGAAAATAAGAGCTGACCCGCTATTTTAAATTGGGTTTTAAATAAAAAAAGACTTCATTAAAGGATTTACCTCAAGCAAGGATCTGAAAGACATGAGAAAGCAAGCTCTGACTATCTGGAGGACTCATGGTCAGGGCTGAGAAACCCAGCAGTCCAGCTAGTCCAAATTCCAGATGTAGGACTGTAGATGGAATAGTATGTCTTAAAATCATCCTTTTCAACAGTAACCTAGGCCTCCTACTTTGTCCCCTAGTCATGGATCTTTTCCTACCCACTTTTTT
The DNA here is from genome assembly GCF_037043125.1 of Eumetopias jubatus. Taxonomy (NCBI): domain Eukaryota; kingdom Metazoa; phylum Chordata; class Mammalia; order Carnivora; family Otariidae; genus Eumetopias; species Eumetopias jubatus. The sequence goes on from NW_028274808.1 coordinate 62,438,644, forward strand.
TTTTCCCAATCCAGAAATCTGTCAGGCTTCCTTCATTCTTCCACATTCTCTCAATTACAAAGCCTGTTTATGTGCTTTCTACCTTTCAAACTTGTTTCTTTTCACTCCCATCTCTGCTCTCTAAATCCAAATGATCAACAGTTTGTGCCTTAGTTATAGCATAGTCTCTTAATTTCCAATCTTGCTCCCCTCTCTATTAGTCAGGTCTCACTAAGTTATATTGTGGCAAGAATCACAAATTCTAGTGGACTATAATGATAAACATTTATTTCGTACTTATATTCTTCTCCCTCAGAGGTCAGCTTTGTCTTTGTTTAGTGTCTTACTCACTTGGGACTCAAGCTAAAAATTTTCTTCTATCTGGGACAGAGGAAAAAGGGAGAGAGTAGAACTGTGTGATGGTTCTTACAGCTTCTGATTGGAAGTTACACACTCAATGCCTTCCTGAGATAATCTGATGGCATTGTGTATGAAGTAAAATCTACCAAGGCTAATAGAAGAAAAAAGGGCCAGCAAATATTTTAAAAATAAAATGATCTACAAAAATTCCACCCCCACTGTTCTTGAACTTTATTCAGAATGTTTTCTAAAATAAAAATCTAATCATTCTAATCCCCTACTTAAACTCAATATATGGTTTTCCATTATTATTAGTGAAAAATTCAAATTTCTTAAGATGATTAATTTTTTTTCACTATCTGGGGACACCTGGCTGGCTCAGTCAGTTGAGCATCTAACTCTTAGTTTCAGCTCAGGTCATGATCTCAGGGAGGTTGGATAGAGCCCCATGTTGGGCTCTGTGCTCAGCATGGAATCTACTTGAAATTCTCTCTCTCCCTCTCTCTGTGCCCTCCTCCTGCTCTCTCTCTCTCTCTCTCAAATAAATTAAATAAATAAAATCTTTAAAAAAATTTTTTTTCACTATCTGGATCCTGTATAACTTCATCTTTTTGCCATTTCTCCTCCTTCTTGATACTTCCAGTCTGTATGGTCTTTTTGACTGAACACTGGTAGTTTTCACCAGGAAAATCACCATTAAAGTATCTCATTACTGCCTTTTACCTCAATGATGTTATGAACACAGCTCATGTTTCTTTAGCACCCATGCTTCCATTCTTGAAGTACTTATCATATTATAAAACTATTGTATTACTTGTTCAATTGTTTGTGCCCATACCCCCATATCATAAATTTAATGAGAAAAAAAGTTGCTGCCTTCTGCTTGACACATTGTAGATAATGTGTTGAATGAATGAATTGATTTGATAACAAAAATTTTCAAAAACCATAAGCATATAAATTATCAAAATACAATTGTCTGCTCAGTGTACTAGAGAATACAAAGGAAATACTATTTCTGTTTAAACAAGAAAGGAAAAAATATATAAAAACGGCATTCCTAACTCAATGTACTTCTTTGAAATTAACACAGCTGGGTAAAATACATAGAAGCCAGTTTAAAACAAACAAACAAAACAACATTATTTGCTAAATGCTATTTAAATATTTTCAGGTAACAAATCACAAAGTGCTCCAAAGGAGATGATGAAAAATGTTACTTTCTTAGACAAAGATAATTCTATATGATTTACATATTTGAAAATTGCAGCAAATTATAAGAGATGAGTTTATGACAATTCTTTTTAGTCTTTTTGAACCTGTTTCGTTATTCCCATATAAAAGTTATTCTCCTGTAAATCAAACTCAAAATGGATGAAAGACCTAAATGTGAGACAGGAATCCATCAAAATCCTACAGGAGAACACAAGCAGCAATGACTCTGACCTTGGCTGCAGCAACTTCTTGCTAGACACATCTCCAAAGGCAAGGGAAACAAAAACAAAAATGAACTATTGGTACTTCATCAAGATAAAAAGCTTTTGCACAACAAAGGAAACAGCTGACAAAACCAAAAGACAACCTACAGAATGGGAGAAGATATTTGCAAATGTCTTACCAGATAAAAGGCTAGTATACAAGGTCTATAAAGATCTTACCTTACCAAACTCAACACCCAAAAAAACAAATAACCCAGTCAAGAAATGGGCAAAAGACATGAACAAACATTTCTCCAAAGAAGCCATGTAAATGGCCAACAGACACATGAAAAAAATGCTCAACATCATTCAGCATCAGGGAAATACAGATCAAAACCACGATGAGATACCACCTCACACCAGTCAGAATGGCTAAAATTAACAAGTCAGGAAACAACAAATGTTGGCAAGGATGTGGAGAAAGGGGAAACCTTTCACACTGTTTGTGGAAATGCAAACTAGTACAACTACTCTGGAAAACAGTATGGAGGTTCCTCAAAAAGTTAAAAATAGAACTACCCTATGACCCAACAATTGCACTACTAGGTATTTATCCAAAGGATACAAATGTAGTGATCTGAAGGGGCACCTTACAACAATGTTTATAGCAGCAATGTTCACAATAGCCAAACTATGGAAAGAGACCAGATGTCCATCAACAGATGAATGGTTAAAGAAGATGTAATACACACACACACACACACACACACACACACACAAAATTGAATATTACTCAGCCATCAAAAAAAAATGAAATCTTAACATTTACAATGATGTGGATGGGCCTAGAGGGTATTATGCTAAGTGAAATAAGTCAGAGAAAGCCAATTATATGATTTCACTCATATGTGGAATTTAAGAAACAAATCAGAGGATCATAGGGAAAAACAAAATAAGATGAAATCAGAGAGGGAGACAAACCATAAGAGATTCTTAACCATAGGAAACAAACTGAAGGTTGCTGGAGGGGAGGTAGGTGGGAGGATGGGGTCACTGGGTGATGGGCATTAAGGAGGGCATGTGATGTAATGAGCATTGGGTGTTATATACAACTGATGAATCACTGAACTCTACCTCTGAAACTAATAATATCATTTAATTAATTGAATTTAAATAAAATTAAATTTAAAAAAATCCTCAGTGACATAATGTCTACCAGTGTAGATTGGTGATTTCATGTCCTGTGACTTTAGTAATTTTTTAAATATGTAATTTTAGTGACATTAAAGAAAACTATACCTAAGAGTGTGGGGGAAAGATACATAACCATACCATTATTAGGTTTTGGTGGCAGAAACATTCTAAAATGTTGTTTTTTATATGCATTAAACTTCATTACTATGTATTCAGTGAACATACATATCGCTATTTGGTTGTGAATATATCCATTTAATTAAGTCTGTTTGGGTTTGTTGTTTTTGTTTTGTTTTGATCTGATTATAAAATAAATATATGTTTTTGATGCCACAATTCAAAGACCACCAAAAATACACCTGAAGGGAAACAAAATTATGTACTGCTTGTTTAGTTAAGTTCATTGCATTTTTTAATGGATATAAGAATTAAAAAGGTTCAAACTCAAGGATAATCCTTTCCTTCTCCCAAGTAGATACCCAGAGACACTACACATATACACACTTTTTCCCCTTAATAGTGAATATACCACTCTTACTTTGATACACTCTTTGTTTTCACAAATCAGTATACATTGCTTAGGCAGTCAGCAAATCAACCCACTATTTTTAAAGCAACTAAATTAACAGCTGAAAAGCATATTATATATTGAAGTCAAATAATCAGCTTTATTTTTAAATAGTATACAACATTTTCCAAATACTTCTCATAGTCAAAATTATAGAAATATTTTATTGACAGAGAGGAATCCAATCTTACTATGAATGAATTTCTGAACCATGAGTCTGTAACAAATGCATTTGTTAAATTTCTTATAACATGAACAAGCAAAGCATTATGATTTGCAAAAATGGAGTACTATTCACATATACATCCTAATCATTGCAAAAGGAAATAATTTCTTTTCTTCCACTTTGCTGTTATTTGTTTATGGAGAGGATCACATGAATACTGAATAATGTGATAGTCTTGAACTCAAATAACAAGTGTAGTGAAAAAAATTATGTATTCTTTGATATGAAAGATTTCTTTCCAAATAAATTGTTTTAAGTAGAACAAACCATAGCTATTATTAACTTAAGATCAAATGTTCTCCAAAAGAAAAATAAAGTCAGGGAGGTTTTTTGTTTGTTTGTTTGGTTTGGGTTTTGTTTGTTCATTTGTTTTGGTTTTTCTTGTGATAAATTCTCCTTCAACAACTATTTTTTTCTTGGTTCCTAAAATAACAGTTTTGAATCTCATAATTTGTTGTGTGTAATGCAGAATGATTGTGAATCTTGTTACAGCGGTAAAAAATATAAGCCTGCCTTTGTAATTAGATACACAGCATCATGAAGGAGGGTTTATTTATCCTCAGAATTCTATTCTTTTGTACATCAAGATATATATTCATGCATACATACATATATCTGTCTGTATAGGGGATAAATTTGAAATATTTATCAACCTGGTGACTTTCTATTCCTTCTATCCCTTTGGTTGCTAGATTATGGGAGGTTCTAAGTGTACTGAGGGATGGGTCCGGTGATCAGAGTAGCAGCCAGTAACCAAGAGGATCGAAAGAAGGATCTGACAACAACCAGTAGTTTTATTTCAATATTTTGTCAACTATAATGGCTATATCAGTGCAAACCAACTGAATGTGCACCCTTCATCTGTCCAATCCATAAAAATTTTTTCTAGCCCTTATATGTGCTGTGCTCCTGACCACTCCTAACATTCTTGCCTTGGGGTGGGACAATAAGGTAAGTAATTCCATTACAGTGTCAGAAGTTTTAATAAATGAATAAATAAAGTATCCATGAAGCAAAGAGGATAGAGCAAATTTACCGATTGAAAAATACTGGAATTTTGTAATGATTAAAAATAAATCCATACGATTATTCCTTTGAAACTTTTTTTAAGATTTATAAATCTGCCATCCCTGAGACACTGATATTTCAAACTCAAAAACATCCTTTCCTAGAAGAATACACACAACACAAGCACCTCGTTTCTGACTTCACTTCCCTTTCAAATCAGCCTAAATGTAGAACAATAACTTCCATTACTTTTTCACCATTACAAAATTTTCTTGATCTTTTGTTGGCCAGTTACCTCTGCCTTATTAAACTCAGATCATTCGACTTCTAACCAGCCACACAGACGTTGAGTATAATGGGCCATTAATACTGTGTGAATCAGTAGCCTTCAAACCCATGCTCTCCACTTTCAATACAGGAGTTCTTTTCTGTGATAATTTAGCTCTCTCTCCCATTTTGTCTCAATGGTCAAATAAACTGTCATCTGTTTTATCATACCTCTTACTTACTTCCTAATTCACTCCAACTCCATGAAGAAAGATAATCTATTGGGTCAGAACAGTAGTCATTGCTTTTCCATATCACATGCCCTGATATTGTCATCTCTTTTAGCTTTGACCAATCATTTGAGGGCCTTAGTAGAGCAAAAACTGATCTCAAAGAAGGAATTCTGCCATCAGACTGCATCTGGACTCAGAATCTAACTCTTCTCTGGGTCTCCTGCCTGCTGGCCTTCTCTGAACATTTTAAACTTTAACCTCCACAATTGCATGAGCCAATTCCTTAAAATAATTTTCTCTCTCTCTCTCTCTCGATAGGTAGGTAGGTAGATAGATGATAGATAGATGATAGATAGATGATAGATGATAAAGATACAAAAACAAATATATATATATACATATATATCTCATACATGCATTCTTTTGGTTCTATTTCTCTGGAAAACCCTAATACCCTGGTCGTACCTTCTTGCCTAGGGTCTTAGATTCTTTCCTTTCCCACTACAACAAAGAATTCACTTTTTCATTCATACTATTTTTTCAACTATCTTTCATCTCTCCCTGTACAGTCTCTTTTTCTTTTCAGCAAATATATATGTTCAAGACTCCCTGTAAAACAAACAAGAAACAGGGGCTCCTGGGTGGCTCAGTCGCTAAGCGTCTGCTTTCGGCTTGGGTCCTGGATCGAGCCCCGCATTGGGCTCCCAGCTCCACAGGAACCCTGCTTCTCCCTCTGCCACTCTCCCTGCTTGTGTTCCCTATCTCGCTATGTCTTTCTCTGTCAAATAAATAAACAAAATCTTTAAAAACAAGAAACAAAATCTTCCTTCCCATTCTATTTTTTTTTTAAGATTTTATTTATTTGACAGAGATAGACACAATGAGAGAAGGAACACAAGCAGAGGGAGTGGGAGAGGGAGAAGCAGGCTTCCCGCTGGGTGGGGAGCCCAATGCAGGGCTTATCCCAGGAACCTGGGATCATGACCTGAGCCGAAGGCAGACGCCCAACAACTGAGCCACCCAGGCGCCCCCCTCCCTCCCATTCTTATACCTGCTCTCTTTTACACTAAAGTTTATTTAAATTGTCTTCACTATTGGGGTCCCTGGGTGGTGCAGTTGGCTCAGCATCCAACTCTTGGTTTTGGTTCAAGTTGTGGACTCAGGTCGTGATCTAGGGGTCATGGGATCAAGTCCTGCATGGGGCTCTGCACTCAGCAAGGAGACTGCTTAGATTTCTCCTTCATGCTCCCTTTGCCCTTCCCCCCACTCTCTCTCAAGTAAATAATTTCTTTTTTTAAATTTTCTTCACTATTTACCCCTGCTGTGTTTGTAAAACAGTTTTCACTCCACTGCAGTTTTGCATCTACTCATTTCATCAGAGCCACCAATATTTATACGGTGTCTTTTGTAGAGACAAATCACAACCTTCCCTCAAAATAAGTTTCATAATAAAAGAAGATGTTTTGCTGATGTCGGCTGAAAAGTAGTGGCTGTCAATATATCGTCTTGGTACCTCATTACATACCGTCTTTATTAGGGCACAGCTTGTACAACCTTATGCAGCAACACTGAATCCACAGAAAAGCGCTCTGTGAGGTTAAAGAGTATCTCTTTGTTTTTTTGCCTTTTAATTCTTGTTTATCCCTCTTTGATTATCTCCCCACCCTTAGCTTCTTTGACATCACAGCTTTCTTTTTCCTTATTTTTCTTTTAAAAGACATCTCATATCTCAGAGCTCTTCTCTCACCATCTTCCACAAAAAGAAAAAAAAATCAATGTTCTTTTTGTGTATATTTTCTCCCTGGGTGACCTGACACACAGATATTGGTTTAGCTGAATCCACGACTCATACACTGAGGACCACTAAATCTCTGTCATCAGCCTTGACCTCTGGGCTGAATGCCAGATATGTTATCTCAAACATTGATTTCTCCATTTAACAAATATTTATAGAGTGTGTACCAAGTGCCAGGCACAGTGCAGTGGCTAAACGTATATTGATGAGCAGAGACAGATATGGAAAATCTAACTTCATGCAGAGTATCTGTAACTAAATGTCCAGTAAGCTTCAGACTCAATGTGCTCAATATAAATCTCACAATCTTCTTTCCCTCAAACTGCTTCCTCATATGACTCTTAATCTTAGTAAAGGATACCACAGTTCCCCTATTTACTCAAACTAGAGCCACAACTATTATTGTTGTTGTTCTATAATTTTTAATTCATTTTCTCCGAATCTTATGCTCCATTATGCACTTCATAGCAGCAAGAGCCTGGTGATACTCTACACTGTATTGTCAGTGACTTGTATATAATCAAATTCTTTAAAAAATTACTTAATGAATATAACTGAATGAAGGAATAAACAGAGATGGGGTAGGAAAATACATGCAGAGAGAAGTACAGTGCAAAAGTATTTATGCTTTCACAAAAGCATACAATTGTAAAATGATATATTCAGAAAATGGTAAGATTTTCAACATTTTAAAAGGATAAGGCAAATGGGATTATTGCATGAAGTTAACTTGAACATATAAACTGAGGACAGATTTTTAAAGTTTTATAATCCCTGCTAACGTTATTTTTCCAGTAGAATTCAAAGGGAGAGATATTGAAACAAAGCTGTTACATAAAATAAAATAAGCCACCTCAGCCATAGTTTAAAATTTTTTATCTGTTTCTGGGCTCTCTGTTCTGTCTTATTATTCTGTTTTGCATCCCTGCACCATGACCAAACTGTCTTAACTACTACCATTTTATAACAAATCTTTAATATTTGATTTGACATATCCCCCAGTCCTCATTCTTCTTCTAAGGGTCTCAAAAAAAAAAGATCTCAAGCTGCCTGGGAGTAAAAAAGAGCAATACCTTTTGGTGAATCATTGAACTCTTATCTCTGAAACTAATAATACACTTTATGTTAATTAATTGAATTTAAATAAAATAAAATTTAAAAAAGAGCAATACCTTTCTTTTGATTCTTTTTTTTTAAAGATTTTATTTATTTATTTGACAGAGAGAGAGATAGCGAGAGAGGGAACACAAGCAGGGGGAGTGGGAGAGGGAGAAGCAGGCTTCCCGCAGAGCAGTGAGCCCAAAGTGGGGCTCGATCCCAGGACCCTGGGATGACGATCTGAGCTGAAGGCAGACGCTTAATGACTGAGCTACCCAGGTGCCCAAGAGCAATACCTTTCAAAAATGAAATTAGAGACAGTCAACATACTGTCTTATATCTGAACAAAAATTAAATATATATATATATGAGCTTTATCAAGAAGCAGAAAAACATGACATATTAACCAGGAGATAATTTAATGAATAAAATGACCCCAGAAATATTTGAGATGATAGAATTAAGATGAAAGTTTTAAAAATTTTCTGTAAATACACATTTAAGAATATGGTGAAGATAAAATTAGAAAGATTTAAAAGAGAACCAAATGACTCTCTAGGGTTGAAATCTACATTACCTGAAATAAAGAATTCATTAAATGGTCAAAGAACATATTAGTGGAAAAGAAAAGAATTAGTGAACTTGAAGAGATACAAAGAAACTATGCAAACTGAAACACAGAAAGAAAAGACAATGAGAAAAGAAACAGCCTCAGTGTCTTGTAAAACAATAACAGGTGATCTAACATATGTATGATTAGATTCTCAGGAGGACTATGACACAATAAAAATATAAAGATTATTATGAAAAATTGTTTCCAAGTTTGATTAAAAACTATAAACCCATCAATCCAAGAAGCTCAAAGAATTCCAAGCAAGATAAACACCATGAAAACCAAAATAAAATTGTTAAAAATCAGTGTAAAAAATTTTTTTACAAGAAAGCAAGGTAAAATTATATATAATGTATATATATATTACATTAAAGTAAAAAGATGAGTCACTCCTGTTTTTTCATAAAAAACAATGCAATGCAGAAGGCAATGAATCAAAATTTTAAAATTACCGAAAGAAAATTATCTGTCACCCATATTCTATATCTATTCTATATACTAAAAACCATTCAAAAATAAGGGTGGAATTTGCCTTTTCAGACAAACAAAAGCTGAGAGAATTGATTGTCAGTAGAATTACAAAAATTACAAAAATTGAATTACAAAAAAGGTAAAGAAAAACTTTTAGAATGGAAAAAAGAAATGGTACCAGATAGAAATTTGTATCTACACAAGGAAATAAAAAGCACCAGTAATGGAAAATATGTACTTAAATATTTAAAAATCACATTGTTTCTTTGTTATATCAAATACACACTTAAAAGACTTAAGGAGGGGGAGACGAACCATGAGAGACTATGGACTCTGAGAAACAAACTGAGGGTTCTAGAGAGTAGGGGGGTGGGGAGATGGGTTAGCCTGGTGATGGGTATTAAAGAGGGCACGTTCTGCATGGAGCACTGGGTGTTATACGCGAACAGTGAATCATGGAACATTACATCAAAAACTAATGATGTACTGTGTGGTGATTAACATAATAATAAAAAAGAAAAAAAAAGCGTTAAGGGAAAAAAAAGAAAAAAAAGGCTTAAGGAAAACTAATCTGTTTAAGACTAAGGCCAAATTAAGCTATACTTAGAAGAATGTATGCATCTGGGAAGATGATACAAGAATTGACTGGAAATGGACATGGCAGAATTTTCTGTGGTGATGCGGATGTTTTATATCTTGATGGTGTTATCAGTTACACAGGTGTATGTGTTAATTTTAAGAAAATCTACCTCAAAAGAAAATATCTGTAAACAAATATTGAACTACTGAAGTATTAAGAAATGTCCTGAAGTTTGCAATTTAGTATAAAATGTGTCAGAAAATAAGATGGATTATTGAACAGAGATAAATTAATAAACAAACAAATATGTGATAAATCAAATATAGTAAAACACTGATGACAAAATCTTGGTAGTGGATTACAGAGGAATTCACTGTAGATTTTTCCACTTTTCTAAATGTTTGAATATTTTCATACTATAATGTTTAAATTAGGTAATTGACTATAAAAAGCAAAAATAAAATTGTTTTTACTTCTGCATAAGTTACATAGAAGTAAAATATATGAAAACAATATCCACAAAGGATGGAGGTGGAAATATACTATTTTAAGTTTCTTACATTAAACAAGAAATTACACTACTTAAGAATACACTATAAGTTTTTAAATATGGTATTAGAAACATTAGAAAAATTAAAAACATAAGAAAACAAGAGAAAAATTAGAAAAATTTAAAAAGGGATGTAGTTTACATGTCAACAGAGGACATAGTTAACCCAAAAAAACATAAAAGAAGAAATAAAGAAGAAAGAATCAAAATCATGGAGAAAGATGATAGAAACTACTAGAAATAATAAGTGAATTTAGTAGGGTTGTGAAACTTAAGGCCAATATAAAAACAATTGTATTTTCTATGTATTAGCTATGACAAAAAATAAATTTAAAGTAACAATACCACTTAAGATAGTATCACAAATGAAATACCTTGTGGACATAATTAACAAGATCTATGCATGAACTATAACACCGTAAACCAAAAAACAAGGCTAAGAGAAATTAAAACAGAAAGAGATAAAAAGATGAGTGAAAATTAATAAAATAGAAAATTGACAGAAAAATACTAATAAAGCCAAAGCTGATTTCTTAAAAATTTCAATAAAATGAATAGCACTCTAGCCCCATTAATCAAAGGAAAAATTAAAAAGCAAGACAGAAAACACCAATTGTCAATATCAGTAATAAAAGTAAGAACATAACCACAAATATTGCAAATATTAAAAAGATAATGAGGGAATATTAGGAATAGCATTATGACAGCAAATTGGAGAGTGCAGATGAGGTAGAAAATTAGTCTTTAAAAGACACAGATTTTCACCCAGATGAGCAATGGTGGGAGGCTGGGCAGAGGCAGAGGGAGAGGGAGAGGGACAAACAGACTCCAGGATAAGTTCTGAGCCAAGCCCTAGCCACGCTCCATTCCACCACCCCGAGACCATGACCTGAGCTGAGATCAAGGGCAGGATACCCAACCAACTGAGACACCCAGGTGCCCCCAAAATGCAAGTTTGATTAAGTATTTGAGAATCAATCAATGTTATTTTACTATATTAGCAGAAAAAAGAAAGAAAAATATATAAACCTGTCACTAGCATATGAGAAAATAAGACAATTTATTTGACGAGTCTTATGTGGTAAAAATATTTTTCCAAATAAGGTATTCTGAATTGCCATGAAAATATTTTTGCTGAAATATTTAGAAATTATACTAACAAAAGATAGGATTGAGAATATCCTCCGTTGATCAGATTATGTTGGACTTCTACAGAGAGTATATCAATTAAAACTAGTGTTATCTACAGAAAAGCATCTATGGTAGGTGTCAAAATTTGAAATGTATGATTTGTGAAAAACAACTTTGAAGAACTTGTAGGCACCTTTTCAAAAATTAAAATGGTAAGTTGACATTGAAAAAATACATTCTTTTTAAAAAATAATTAAAAATATGGTATTTACAGACAGAAATCATTAAGAAAATGATTAGAATATGAGGATTTACCAATAGCAATTTTCTACTTTTGTTATTTTAAAATGTTGGAATCATCCTTACATGTTTTTTATTTAATTTGCTTCATGAAATTTTATTAAAAAAAGAAATTTTTAAAAAATAGTTTTGAATATTAACAATATTAACAATAACCTAAAATCAATTTAAATATTTTGAAAAAGTATATTATGATTTTAGTCCTTTTTTCTCTCAAAATAACTGCTTTTGGAGACATATTATGTGCTCACCCAAGCCTTATAAACTATAGGTTTTATTTGGCTATATTGGATTTGGGAGTTGAGACTGCTTCCCTAAGCTATTCCTTCTTTTTCTTCCATCTTCATAGAACTTACATATCCTTGGTCACAATTAGTACTGCAAAACTCCTTGAGGTTCAAAGACCTAAATTTACAGAGAACTGGAAGTACAGAAAAGCACATGACTTGCTATCAGAGAGGTTTCTATTTTCAGATTTGGATATAAAAGACAGGACTCTATATTGTCCTTTATTTTGAATGATGTGTTGTTGCTGTTGTTCTTCTTCTTAAATTATAAAACAAATGCATTTGAAATGAAAAGCAAAAGGACACACTGGAAACAAAAACATCTCTCCTTAAAACCCAGATCTACTTTCCAGATGTAAACAATGCTTGTATCCTATTTTGATATGCATTTTTTAACAAAAGATAAATGAATATATAATTTTTCAAAACACTCTGGAAGACATCTCCCAGTTTATTTTTGCCTAGCTCAACTAAATCATTCTAGTTGTGAGTGGTTTAGTCTCTAGTAAAAAGGAGCACAGACCCAGAGCACATGGAGCAGGAAGAAGGACCAGACCCTGGTCCTTCACAGGAATGCCTACAACAACACCTCCTCTGAGTGGATCCCCAATCCAGGTGTAGCAGCCCCACATCAGGGCACTGGGGGAGCAGAGTCTTAGCTGGATTTTTGGCCACACTTGATGGAACATGCTTCCATGCTGAGTACCCCTGAGCAGAACAGAGAATGCACCTGCACAGGGGAGGCCAAGAGAAGGAGAACCTATTTTTGATAGGTGCATAAGGGAGTTTTATTTGGGAGATGGAACATAGCACCCTCCCAATGATACACTGTAAATAAGTGTTAACTGCCCCAATGGCTCAAAGTCTTGGCCATGATTCTGTATTACTCTTTTCTTTTTCTTCTCTTTTTTCCCTCTCTCTTTGTTCCTCCTTTATTCCTTCTTTCCTCACTTTCCATCCTTTTTTTTTTTTGAGAAAAGAGAACCATGTAATTTCTTTCTGACACTAATTTCTTAGCAAATATCATGGATAACAAAACTATCAAATGAAAATCTTAAGTGAGAGAAATCAAAATAGAAAAACAATATATATAGAGAAAAGTTGGTTCTAAGTTTGGAACAACAACAAAAACAGGTCGCTGATTAGGTAAAATCCTCAAAATACAAATAATGTCTTACTGCTGAAAAATTTCTGGAAACAGTAAATAATTGGTTCTACCATCAATGAATTATATAGACAAGGAATATAATGTCAGTTTTCATACAGTGTCAAAATATTGCCTAAAACACAAAATAAACTTCAGGGTATTTATAACATTTTTATGTATTCTATACCTATTCAATATTTAGCTATTAACATACATGAGGTAGGGGAGAGAAAATCAACTGAGTTTTTCCAAATAATTAGTTATGCTTAAGATAAGGTTAACTTGTTTCCTACATTCTAGCATCAGTTAGATATGGAATTCAAATTAACTCATAAATATTAAAATTACAGGCTTAAGGAAAGAGTGTTACTTGATGCATAACCTATCTGGAAGTATTAAGCTAAAGCAAAATTTGCAGCTAAAATGTTGCTAGTCTGTGGAAACTGTTCTCCCAAAATGGCACCCCTGAGACCTATAGAAGGTAATGAATGTCTTACGACACATTTATTGCAGGGGAGCAGTTTTATCCATCCTATACCTACCACTAGTGCTATTGATAAATATTTCCTTCATATATGTTAACACTTTCCTCAAATGTTAGTACTGAATTTTCCAAAGTATTAGTCAAATAACAGAAAACAAAAACATTTGCATTAATTTGAGATGTTTTGATTCTTTTAGTTTTTTATAAAAATATTTTATAGCATATTTACTGTATTTTCCTCTATCACAAAACCTTTCATAAAGTAAGTGCTACTCAGTAAGCCCTCTTTGAAAAAATGAATGAGTGAGTTATTTCCTTACACATTAAGCAATTATTTGCTTACATTTGCTTAAACATGCATAGTTTTGTTAATTTTATCTAAGAAAAACTAATTTAAAATTTTAATGAAAGCATTCACAGATATAATTTTCATAAAAGTTTTCATGTTTCTTAGACTCAAGAATTCTGTCATGTTGCTATAAAATAAAAAAATATGTTTATGAAACTAATAAATTTGATTAGTTTGTAACATATGACATGATTTAAAAATTGTTAAGAAAATTGTGAGAACAGGGTGCCTGGGTGGCTCAGTCGTTAAGCACCTGCCTTCGGCCCAGGTCATGATCCCAGAGTCCTGGGATCGAGTCCCTCATCGGGCTCCTTGCTCAGCGGGAAGCCTGCTTCTCCCTCTCCCACTCCCCCTGCTTGTGTTCCCTCTCTCGCTCTCTCTCTGTCAAATAAATAAATAAAATCTTAAAAAAAAAGAAAATTGTGAGAAGTATTTGCATAGCCAGAAATATTTTTCTTAATCAGTGGAAAAAATACTTTACTGATTTCTATTTGCAGAAAGATGAACATTTTACTGTCCTGCATTTTGAAGTGCTTTACCACTGGGTGCTAAGCTTAATGAATATCCAAGTGTTATTTTTGTCATGCCATTTCAATTTGGGACCATAAGTCTTTCTTGTAATATAGTTTAAAAGACAATGCTCCTGGAATTCTCTTCACTGCCTAACTTGACTTCTAGTGATGAATTTTCTGTGGTGTTATATGAGTCCCATCTGTTTTTAAGTATCAGCTCATCAGCTAGTTATTAATTTAAATCCCGCTGAATATTGCTGGAAGCTGACCAGTGTATTCACAGCATGACACTGAAACAGATCAAAATGACACACGTTGCAATAATTCTGGGAACAAATGTCCACAGGCAACAACTATAATTGTTCTTCACACACTAGCAGACATTTTCCCTTTCTCTAGAGACAATTCTTAACATATGCATTTTAATTGGCTTTAAGAAATGATATCATGATGTAGAAGATGGCAGTTCATCTTCTGGACCACTACATTGCACATGCAGCTCTGTGAGCTAATGCTTTGAGTGTAAGGTGAGCTAATGTTATTTTACGAAGGAGGCTTAATCCATTAGTGATAACATATAAGTTAGAAACATATCAATTAAAACTGACCATTGGAATTTAAAGAACTCAAATCTATCATTAATAACATAACAAAACAATTACAGTAAAATGTAGCCCTCAGAAATTATTTCTTCAAACAATATGGCAATTATATTTTTTAAATAAGAAAACATCAACAATCAAAATTTGATTTTACCAATTACATTTCTTGACTTTTCTATATATATATCTCCTGCAGATGATTCATTGCAATCAAGTCAACTCCTGATTATCATGCTAAATGAAATTCTAGAAATGACATAATTACTGTGACTATTTTTAAAAAGGAATTGCATATTTCTAAACTCTTTAATGCATTAGGAAAAATAATTGCAAATTGCTGAATTGCTAGCTCTTTCTCCACCACCTCTCCTTACCCTTCTACATTTCATATTTGGCCTGCAACTCCTTATTCCATTTTAATAATCCATATTATCTTGTGGTTTATATGTTGGCTTAATTTTAGATCTAGCATGAATAAAGTTTACACAATTTGTTTTGTTTTGTTCTTTAACTTATTTTTTCCAACTTCATTGAAGTATAATTGACAAGTTTGGATAATTTATTCTGACAGTATTTACAAATTAATTCATATGAGTCACTGTGAAATGAAGTAATTTGAACTTTTTTTAAAAAAGATTTTATTTATTTATTTGAGAGAAAGAGAATGAGAGATAAAGAGCACGAGAGGGAAGAGGGTCACAGGGAGAAGCAGACTCCCTGCTGAGCAGGGAACCAGATGCAGGACTCGATCCTGGGACTCCAGGATCATGACTTGAGCCAAAGGCAGTCGCTTAACCAACTGAGCCACCCAAGTGCCTGTAATTTGAACTTTTTAAATAACTTGTAGGCATTAGTCAATAGGTGGAGATGGCAATGGCACATGTTTAGGAAAAGAGTTTCTAAAATCATTTCATAAACTGCCAAGAAATCTTCAGTAAGATTGGGATGTCTTTTCTAGTAAGTAATAATTCTCTCATCCTCCATTTGAGATTGTCCACAATCTCTAAAAACAGCATGAGAAGTGCAGGAACCTAACCCAACTAAGCTTTTGGAGGATCAACTCTGAGATTTACCGCAAAAAGAGGAGAAATTCCCGAGCTTTAAGATTTTCTTAAGTCAAAAAATGTTCCAGAACTCAGAATCTCAGCCCTGCCTTCTCCCTTCTGTCCAATCCTTTACTTCCTGCCCAAGTTCTCCCAGACTTGAGAATCTAACCATCAATTCCATCTTGCACATCTAAACAAAAATTGACTCCACATTTTGATATTTCTCTCCTGAACATAACCTTCCCCTTGCTCCTAGGATGGTTCTTCAAGTGTGGCAAGCAGAGGATGACTGATCATAAAGTCTCAAATCCATCATGTTGCATGAAATCTCACTTTAGACTGTTCCAGAAAACCCACCAGCATACCACCTATCCATCAGAAGTCTTTATTATCTAAGAATAAAAGGAAATGTTTATAGTGCATTGAACACATGCTGTTTTATACTTTTATTTCTTTGCACAAATTATGGTTTTTATATAGCATTTTAATCATAGTCCTGCCTTTTGTCATATGATTTGCCCTGCAGATAAGTAAAGGTGTTTCTGGAGAAAATATTGACAGTGAAAGATAAAATAGTGTTCCAGTTGCGATGAAATGCCAAGATATGTTTGTGAAGCCTAGGGAAACCATGTTGTTTAAAATATTATTCTCCCCTTTCTTCAAGGATACAGGTTTGGTTTGTTCCATTGGAAGTGTAGTAAAATGGAATAATACTCTAAATGAGAATTAATTTACTAAAAGTAGAGTGGAAGGGTAATCATTTCCCTCTTTAAGCATGGCATTTTATACCAGAAACACAAACTCACAAGTTAGGAGTGAGATACAGGAAAACTTTAATAGCAGTTTATATCCTTTATAAACCAACTGGGGAAGAAAGAAGAGATTCTCCAAGAAAAGGTGGGGAAAGTATATAGGATTTCTGTCCTTCAGCACTCCAGATGGGTGGGATTGCACACTGAACATGAAAGGAAAATGTGTCTGTTATGCGGGTGGGGAGGTGCTGTGGTGGTAACGGTTCTTAAAGTCAAGAGGTACTTTCTAGTTCAGAAAAGAGAAATAGTATACATGATAATTGGTTTCAGCAGGTGTAACAGTAGGTGCAAATATCACTTTTCTTATGCTAACTTAGAATGCAGACATCTCACCCTCTCTTTTACTGGATCAACTGGGTATAATCTTAACTCGTAACCAGAGGGATGAGGCATCCTAGCCCATGAAAGTAGGCACATAAAATTCATCAGTCTTTTCAAAATAAATGGTTGGAGGTCAATTATAGCCTTATAATTTAAATATAGCATTGGCATCTATTTGTCAGTTTTATATATATGAGATCCAAAGTTTTTAACAACTTTAGAGGACAAATTGGTGAAAAAAACAAAGAAAATTTTGTTTAAAAGCTGCATTTGCTGGAGAGTCCCAGACTTTAAAGGTAATTTTTTCTCCTGAAGAACCTTAAACAAAATAGGGGCAAACCACTATATTTTTCTGATGTGGGGGGAGCAATCCAATGGGTCTCCTGTTAATTCATTGTTAAATCAAAGACCCTATTCTTAAGGGCCCAACTTTGAGGCAACCATACAAACATTATCTAAAAGACCTTCCTCTTTTAGATAGAAAACATAAAACCTAAAATCTGTCTCTTTTTATTAAGGAATCGGTTTTAATTAAAAGAAAGCTGAAACAAATCATTTTCAGCTAAAATATTTTAAACTATTTAGTTGCTATAATATAATTGCTTCTTTCAATTGATAAAGATTATTTGGTTGATCCAACTTTAGGCAGGCTTCAGAACCTTCTCTTAGACCTGTGTACTTTCTTGTAAATTCCAATTTGGACAAAAATCCCGCTAAATCAATTTAGCAAGAATCCTCCATCCTCCACATCTGATTACCTTCATTATCTAAGAGTTCTCACCGTCACCATCTCCCAGATCATGTCTGATCACATTGGCCTGTCTTCCGCAAAATTCTTATTAGATTTGTTTAACCAAAATCCCTCCTTACACCCTATGTTTTCTCTTAACTTTTTATCCACTGACCCCCACCCTGCTCCTTGTCTTTAAATTCCTACTTACTCATGCTGTGTTTGAAGGTGAGCCCAGTTCTATACTAAGATCTCTTTCCTCTATTGCAAGAGTCCTGAATAAAGCCTACTTTTACTACTTTCACTACTGTCCAACTCTGGTTTTTCTTTGACAGAGTTGATATAAAAAGTGAAAATACAGAAGAAATGAGATATTCTTAATCAGAGTTCATTAAAAAGAGGGTGTGGAGAGGAGACAAGAGCACATTTGCTAAATGATTAGGTTTCAGAGGACTCCCAAGTTAAGTTCAAATTTGACTCTGCTCCATTCTAAGCAACTGATTCCCTTGTTTGCATATACCTTTCATTGTAAACGAAACAGGTTTTTTTCCCTCTAAAATTGATCTAGTCCCAATAATAAAGACTTGCTAAACATTGTTTGAGGAATCTTAAAAAGTGATTCATGTATGGGTGTCTGGGTGGCTCAGTTGGTCAAGCATCCAGCTTTTGGTTTCGGCTTAGGTCATGATCTCCCAGGTTGTAGGATTGAGCCACATGTCAGGCTCTGCGTTGAGCATTGAGACTGTTTCATATTTTTTCTCCATCTCCCTCCACCTCTGCTTTTCCCTGCTCACCCTCTCTCTCTCTCCCTAAAATAAATAAATAAAATCTTTAAAAAAATAAAATGATTGGTTTAGCCAGGCTAATTATGGTTCATGGATTATGGTAGACCCTTGAACAACACAGGTTTGAACTGTGTGAGTCCATCCACATGCAGATTTTTTACAGTACAGTACCATAAATGTTTTTTTCTTCCTAATAATTTTCTTAATAACATTTTCTTTTCCCAAGCTTACTTTATTATAAGAATACAGTATATAATACCTATATAAAATATTTGTTAATTGACTGCTTGTGTTATTGCTAAAGCTTCCAGTCAAAGTAGGTTATTAGTAGTTAAGTTTTTAGGGAGTCAAAAGTTATATGTGGATTTTTGACTGTGCAGGGGTTGGTGCCCCTAACCTCACATTGTTCATGGGTCAACTGTATAGTGAAGTGTCTGAGATCTACCATTGAAATTATCAGTATATTTTATCCAAAACTATAGAAAAAATTAAAATGGTTTGAGTTCTGTTACAGCTATCCTAGTATACTGTTACTGTTCTACAAAATTTAACAAAAGCAAATATGAATAATTAAAATGAAGGCTTTTAACATTTTCTACCCTAAGCATAAAACTTAGAGTAAGTTTGATTTTACTGTAAGTCGACGAGGAGTCAAATTTCTTTCAGTAATGAAATCCAATATTGTCTTTATAATAGGGGGAAAATACAGTTCTCCAGAGTATATTTTTTTGGGAGGTACATTCTTTCTTTTGGGAGCCTTGAGGAGTGAGGCCAGTAAAATATTTAAGGAAGATTCTGTTGGGGAAAGCAACATGGTAGAAACTCAGCAGTAAGAAGGGAGAAGATCTCTGGGCTCTGTGGAAGGATTTTGTTCTACAGAACCTTCTAGCAATCACATTTTCTGTGAAGATTTTCACAGTTACAATTTTCTCCAGTTATTTCTAAATCTTTGGTTCAGTTTACTTAAATGTTGTAGCTTATCCTTTGCTTCACTGGAAGATCTGTGCCCATGGTTGGGTCAAAGCAACAAAGCAGGATAAGCAGCTATCTGAGGAAATGTGGATTTAGAATTAAAATGGTTACCTCTAGAAGACCAGAGCGGCAACCCAAAGCCAAGAGGCTGACTGTGATGAAAAGTAACAGCCAAGCGAGATTTGAAGACCTTATGCATTTCAGGAGCACTCATGGTTATTCGGAGTTTGGAATGCAGTGACATCAATCAAGTAGGATGAGACCTGAGAAATTACAACTTGGATATAAAAATATTTTTCTTTATCTGTAATAGATGACAATAAATTCTAGGACACTTGAATC
The DNA here is from genome assembly GCF_037043125.1 of Eumetopias jubatus. Classification (NCBI taxonomy): domain Eukaryota; kingdom Metazoa; phylum Chordata; class Mammalia; order Carnivora; family Otariidae; genus Eumetopias; species Eumetopias jubatus. The sequence continues at coordinate 62,458,824 of NW_028274808.1, forward strand.
ACAGTCACCTATAGATAAGATAAACCCCAAAAGATCATAGGAAGAAATAGTTGATTTTTGAAAAATTAATGTGGATTATCATCTCTAAATGAACTACTTACTTTTTATACAGAAACAACATATACACTAAATATATAGTAGAGTCAATTTGGTTTTAGTGTGCCTTTCTCCTTCCTCTAGGTGTCTATTCAGAAGTGTAGTTTTCTTTTGTCTTGTTTTAATTTAATAAGAAAACAGGTGGAATAAGAGATTTGTCCTCCCAAGGAAAGAAGAGCAGTGTAAAAATAAACTGTATGGAGGGGCGCCTGGGTGGTTCAGTCAGTTAAGCATCTGACTCTTGATTTGGGTCATGATCTCAGGGTCCTGGGATCAAGCCCTGGGTCAAGCTCCATGCTCAGTGGGAAGCCTGTTTGAGGATTCTCTCTTTCTCTTTCTGTCCCTCCTCCCATCTGTGCTCACTTTGTCTCTCAACTAAATAAATAGATCTCTTTTAAAAAATAAATAACCTTCATGGAAAAGGAAATGACCAAATAAATATAGTCTGTCCAAGAATTGGTGGGCAGCCAGAGTGGACCAGGGTTAGAATGGACACCGATAGCTGGAGAAAGACGGGGATGACAAGAGGGCAGGGTTAACTCAGCAGACCTTGATCACTCAAAACTTGAACATTCCCAAAATAAACATATCTTCAAGACTGGCCTTTGGCTGGTTCCTGTAAGTGTTTAGAATATTCTGCCTAACAAGGCTGCTTTTGTATGCCTGAAGCCTTGTGTCCTGCTGTACAGGTTTGATCAGATAAGTTCATCTACCTAATGTGATTTATAGTAAACATCTATCTGACTGAAGATGGAAGGGTTGGAGTAGAGTCTCTGAGGTAAGTCATGTGGGCTCTGCATGTTAAGTGACTGACCCGCAATGAAAACCCTGGAGCCTCACCAAGGCTCAAGTGAGCTTCCCCAGTAACAACATTTGACACATGTTGTCACAGATTGTTGCTGGGACAATTAAATGCATCCCTATCTGACTCCATTGGGATGGAACACCTGGAAGCTTGTGCCTGGTTTCTCCTAGATTTCACCCCATGTATCTATTGAATTTGCTTATTTTAATTGTATCCTTTTACTGTAATAAAACTATAACTTTAAGTATAACAACTTTTCTGAGTTCTGTGAGTCCTAGCAAATCTTTAAGCCTAAGGATGGTCTTGGGGATCCTGACACAGTAAGATACCTTTAAATGTGTCCTCTCTATACTATACAGGTAACTTCAATTCACTAACCAAATCACATCTCATAATTTCTCAAATAGTCAATGAATATGAATTGCAGGGGTCATGGAAGTGAATTAGTAATTTTCAGACTTATTTAGTTATCAGGCCATATATTCAAGTAATAAAAGCAGAATTGATCTAGATTGGTGATGGAATTGGCAAGAAAAGACATCTTTCTAGACAGTAACCTCTGAGATATATGCACAGAACTTTTAGAACTCCCTAAATCTTATTTTGAAAATCAACAAAAGATGTAAAAGTGACTTGAGCATATCAAACCCACACACCTGAGTGCTTAAACATGATCAGTTTATGCAACCAATAAAAATACAAAAAAAAAAAACTGCATGCGAGCTTATTTTCAACTGGATGGAATTACATCGTGTACTATATGCAAGTAATGCAGAAATCCAGAGGAATGTAAAGTTTAAAGAATCTCCTCAATGTAAAAAAGGATGACCCTCCATTGAATCTCTCTACACCAATAACTTCTAACATGGAAAGAAAAAATCATAAAATATACATATTTTCAGGGGCCCCTGGGTAGCTCAGTCGTTAAGCGTCTGCCTTCAGTTCAGGTCATGATCCCAGGGTCCTGGGATCGAGGGCCACATCGGACTCCCTACTCCGTGGGAAGCCTGCTTCTCCCTCTCCCACTCCCCTTGCTTGTGTTTCCTCTCTCGCTGTCTCTCTGTCAAATAAATAAATAAAATCTTTAAATATATATATATGTATACATATTTTCCTATATAAAAGAGAAAACCTTTAAAATCTTTTGAATTCATAAAAACTTCAGATATCCATCAACAAAATTTCTTAATCTGGTATGAAGCAATGTTGAATTACCCATGTACGTGATAATATTTTAAAGTCACTAGAGAAGGAAGAGTCCCTTTTCAATATAAATGTTGAGACTTAAAAGCTCCATGTAACATAAAAATAATGACATACCCCTGACAACAGTCCCTTTGGCCAAAATGTGGTCATATTTTCTAGAAAACAAAACTGAAAACCCAAGATATGCTATAATAGATTAAATTTGTTATGTGTGCCCTAGGGGGAAAAAAAAGCTATCAGAGTATGTTCATACATTAGCAAAATATTTTAAAAGAAAATAATTCCTCATTTTTCTCTTCCATAACTGGTGCCGAAATAATTTCATGAATGACTCGATTGTGGGAAAAGGGACTAGAAATAAATTTTTCTTCTGTCATACACTTTAACTGTAATAAAGCAGATTATGTTAAAACATTTTTACCTAGTTATGAATAATGAATTCCAATTCAGATTTAGAAAAATATTTATGGATAGATCCTACCATTCATGTCCTTCCCTCTGTCTCTCAGTGTACATATATACCAAAGAGAAGAAGAGTAATTTCTTGAATAAACTATTAACTTAGAAAAGTTTTTAGATATAAATGGTAATCAAATTGTTTACATAAAAAAATTCCTTAAATTTTATAAACTTGCCACAAAAGAAATCCACTACATGAAAAAATTTGCAGAATGTTTTATCCCATAATTTGGTTTTATTTTTGTTGAGATCTTTTGTCCATAAATTTCTGGAGGTCGATAAAGAAAACATCTCTTGCCCTCATGGAATTCATATTCATCTAATTTTATTTTAACATACTTAATCATTTTAAAAATTGTACATAAGTTCTATATATTTTTAGATAGTTCTCATAAGTGGGAAAAAAGAAATGTCACCATAAAAAGATGTTGAAAGATAAAAATTATTAGATTAGAAAATGAGTATTACTGTACAATTCAGACAAAAAAGATTCATCCTCTTATGGTAGAATACCTAACATTTGTTCCTATAAAAGGAATTTTTTCCTTGGCAACTCTGCCTCTGGATGCTTTGCTGTGCGTGACCCTCATGCCTCTTCTAACAATTATTATGTGGAAGAAGGAAAGTAATTGCAAGCAGGAGGTCAGGTGTAGAGAAGTGTGATGGGAAGAACAATAGACAACTCAAGAGTTTGTGAAACTAATTTTTCAGTCTGGATCTTCATAGGCCCCTCACACTAGCTTTATGTTGTCCCCTAAGGCTGCAAAACCCTGTCTTTAAATATTAAGTTTCTATGTAAAGTTAATAATATATTTAAACAATCTCACTAAGAAAAAGAAAGACTTAAGGAAACTAAAGTATAAATAGATAATTTTTTGGAATTAAAAAAAAAGTTCTGATTCCTAGTTTAATTTTCCTTAGAGTTTTTCGTTGGAAATGATCTTTCCTATTTCAACTTTTGCATCACAAAAATTCACTATAGTCAAAATAAGAAAATTGCAAACATTTCAAACTAAAGGGGAAATATTTTCTTATTTTTTTCTTCCAGATTATAAGTAATCATAAACATTGCAGTTAGTAAGAAGATATAGGAAAAGCAAGACATTCTAAAGATATACAGATGTTTAAACAAGAAGATCTCATTGCTTAAAATATGCACATTTGGTAGAGTACTTCCTTCACTTTATCTTTCACACAAAATAGGTATCAAAGTATCACAAATGTAGTTATTTTCAAAATCAAACTTACTCACTGTAGCAATTCAGCCTTCCGAGGAAACTAGAAAGTTAGAAAGCATGCACTAACATAGAGTGTATGTATAGAGTGGGTGTGATTTCGAGCTTTTATTACTCTAAAAATTGTACAACAGTTAAACACTTGGCTTCTCAAATGGACATGTTTAACTTCTCTTGTGCCATCTATTTCCTCCCACAGTGCCAGATGCCTCTCGTGAAAGCTACTTGTCATTTTGTATGTGCATGCTCCCTGGAAAGAGAATTATGTGGTTCTACTTCTTTGATCAATTATTTATATTTATTTTCAAAAATATACTTATTACTTTGAGGGCTAAATTGTGTTTATTCAGTATTTTGCATTGGTACGACTAGGGTGGGCGGTAGCAGTGAGGGCAGGATACCATGACACAGTCCAAGAATTCAAGGAAATAAAAAAGGAACCTCTAGAAGAATAACAGAGGTAAAGGAATTGCTTATCAGCACTAAGCCCAGAGAAGTAGAAAAGAATGAAAGATTGAGGTCTACAGGGAAAGGGAAGGGGAATATCACCAACACTCTAAGATAATATCTTGAGGATAGATACATAATTATAAATGACTTTTTGTGATTTAATAAATGTGTCCCTTTATATATAAATAATTTGAATATAATACTAATGTAAGCAAGTATATAATACATTTCCTAATGCAAATTTGCTTAATCTCTAAGTTATTACTTGGTCGCAGAGTATTTATTTTAATATCATACTGAGTGTGATGTGATAATATCTAGTTTAGAATTGTTATTTTATTCTTGATGAAAATAATCTATAGAGTTTTTACTATGTCAATTTTTATTACAAAAGTTTTATTTAATGCTAAATTACTATATTTATCTTCTTCAGAAAACAAACACAACAACAAAGGATTGTATGACTCATTATTTGGTCATTATTCCCTTGGGAGAACCATAAACTCAATGTTGAAAATTTAGAATAAAGAAGATCACAGATGTTTCACAGGATGACATAAAATCCATTTTAAAATGTTCAGTGATTATTTACTTCCCTTTACTGAAATAAAAAAAAATTCTTATTCAAACAATTGTATATTCTATGACCAAAAAATTAGATCGTACATCACTTGATTAAACTTATTATCATTCCAGTCATGTGAAGAGATTTGCATGTTTCTGATTTAGTGTCAGTTATAACTATTTAGATTATTTTCTAAATCACTACCTGGAGTTAGATCATTAAAAAAAAAAAAACCCTGGCTTAAAAAATATTTTACTACTATTGAAGTTTATAAATGTACTACTCTTGAACAAACAATGTTGTTTTAAGTTTCATTAACTTAATCAAGCTAGTACAGAATGTGCGTTGAGGGGACTCAATACTTGACTGAATACACATGTTTAAGCTCCTTCCCCTTCCTAAATCCTTGTGAAGAAACTAAATCAATATAAAAAAAGAAATTTCTGTCTAAGTCCTGGAATCTGTAAAGCCATCACAGAGATGTATCCCGAACTTCAGCTGAACTATTAAGATGGTACTGGTAGAATAACTTGGATAAGAGATTCAAGGCCCTTGACATCCTAGTAGTAATCACCACTCTCATCGAGAAGATACCCTGTTAACTTCTGGAACATGGTAAAACCCCATCCTCACCAGCTCTGGAAACACACCTGCAGAAAAGCCCTACTACCTATTGCATTTTAGGAGGAAATTGACAATGGAAGACCTAAACTACTTGTCACACTTAAGACAGAGATGGAAAATTGCTCCACGCCCAGTGCATACATTATGATATGTGCCTGTGGGTTCCCCCAATCATATCTATGCATGGAAACCCTGGATAAAATCTTTCTTTCCAAACAGACAAGGGAGAAACCTCCTTGCTGGCACTTGCAGCTGACCAGCATGTTTTGTGGAAGAAATGCCTGCTAATCCATTTCTGCCCAGTCACTGTGGAGTTGGGCTAACCACTGACTTCATTCATTCCATAGCTGAGGGCCCTTAATAGGCAGATTAAAAATTGAGAATTATAAAATTGGTAGTAGTCCATGCTCATGTAAATGTTCTACAATCTCTATCTTCATTTATAAGGCTTATTTTAAAAATTTGACAATATAAGATGTATGAGAAGAGCAAATCCCTCAAAAGAGTGAAGCCAAACTGAGCAAAAATACTAATAATATTTTTTAGAGATTCTTACTTTTTTTAAAAGTTTTTAAGTTTTTACTTAAATTCTGGTTAGTTAACATATAGTGTCGTATTGGTTTCAGGAGTAGAATTTAGTGATTCATCACTTACATACAACACCCCGTGCTCATCACAAAGTACCCTCCTTTATCCCTATCACCCATTTAGCCCATCCTTCACCCACCTCCCCTCCAGGTACCTTGTGTGTTCTCCATAGTTAAAGGCCTCTTATGGTTTGCTTTCCTTTCTTCTTTCCCCCTTCCCCTATGTTCATCTGTTTTGTTTCTTAAATTCCACATATGAGTGAAATCATATGGTATCTGTCTGACTGACTTACTTTGCTTAGCATAATACACTCTAGCTCCATCCACGTCCTTGAAAATGGCAAGATTTCATTCTTTTTGAATGAATATATAGTATTATATATTCATATAGGCTAAGTAATATATATATATATATATACCACTACTTATTTATCCAGTGATCAATCAATGGATGTTTGGTCTCTTTCCATTATTTGGTTATTGTTGATAATGCTGCTATAAACATTGGGGCACATATGTCCCTTCAAATCAGTATTTTTGTATCCTTTGGGTAAATACCTAATAGTGCAATTTCTGCGTCATAAGGTAGTTCTATTTTTAGCTTTTTGCGGAACCTCAATACTGTTTTCCAGAGAGGTTGCACCAGTTTACATTCCCACCAACAGCGCATGAGGGTTCCCCTTTCTCCACATTCTTGCCAAGAGCTGTTGTTTTCTGTGAATAATATTAATAATTAACAGTAATTGAGTGTTTATAATTTGCCAGGCACTGTATTAAGTGCATTTACATCTATTAGTTCATTTACTCTTTCCAAGAAGTCCAGTTTACAGATGAGTTTGAATAACTTGCCCAATGTCACAAGTTGGCAAGACATTTAGCTGGAATTTGAATTCATACAGTCTGACTCCAGAACCTGAACTCTTAACCACAAAGCTGATTGGTCTCCTCCCCACTGCACATTATAAGTACCAGGGGTGGTAGTCAATAATTGGAAAAAAAAAGCTTTCATGTAAAAAAATACCCCAACCTCCAACCTCAGACACTCTGTGGACAGGACTTTGAATCAGAACTTTCTTAAGCTTCCAAGGTGATTCTAATGGGTGGCCAATGTTGAGAACCACTGAACTCACATTCGTATTGTGAAAATTAAATGGAATTTATTGAAAAAGAAAGATATGAGAAACAAAAGGGAATTAAAGTTATAGTATATCCATATTTTCATTGAGAGTCAAGAATACATTAAGAGAGTGGATGTTTGTTGTTTTTCTCTTAGAATTTACTCTATCTTCTTATAATACCATTGTGATGATGTTTTGAAGAAGCACTTCTCTAATCAGGCTATGAAGTTTCAATTATAGAGGATGGTTTTCCTTCCCCTGGCCAAGGGGTGGACATCTATTCAGAAAGAGTCTAATCAGGCACTATTTTTCTTTCAGAATTTTTAATCTTGACTAAATGATACAAGAAGAGAAATAAGTTGGAGCTAATTTAACTTAACAATGATGCCCTAAAAAGCCTGCCCCAGAGCCTGTTTTATGAAGATAACTTTGTTTTCATGTCCCGTTCAAGGAATGTTGATTATATTTCCTTACACATACACACATACACGTATATATCTATATTTTGCATTTGTACATGTATATATATGTATATATATTTTTCACTTGTATATTATTCTGAATTACTTTCTCATTCTTGGAAACAATAAATTTTAGTTGTAACAGATATTTATACCAGAGACTTGATTGCAATTTATAAATCTACAGAGAAGCTAAAAATTTCATTAGCTATATTACAATAGAATATCAGGGATAGAATGTAATATTAATTTATAAACACTAAGTATGAATGAAATCTCATTGCTATTTGCCTCGTGTCAGCCATATCTCACTTAAAATGATTATTTATGGAGATTTTAAAATGATAAATCTTGAACCATGTATTATGCTGGCTATATTTATAGCATCATATAAATTAAAGCAAAAGAAGAAAAGGAGTTCTATATTCTGGTCTGAAAGTAGGTAATGGGAAAGTTATATAAACATATTACCTTACCTTTAGGGCTGAAATCACCAAAACAAATGTTATCATTGAATCTGAAAGGTTGTTACATTTCAGAGTCCATGAATTTACAGCCTGACTAACTCTGTTATATGAAAGCTTCATTCTCAATATTATATAAAAAATGGGATCCTAACAATTGAAAAAGGGAGGATTTGTTGTGAAGGAGTTGAAAATAATTCATAAATATCATGCCATTAAGTTTCTAAAATAATAATGCTTATTGAACTTCCATGAAAGAACACTGCATATTGAAAATATAAGATACAAAAGAGATGGTGAGATAGTAGAAGTTATGAAATGAGATCTGAAAGAAGACAGAGTGGTAAATAAAGAAAAATATATAAAACAATCTCAAGTGCAATATTAGAAAGATTAATGGAAGAATAGAGTTAGTGGCAATCATCAGGAAAGATATAGAAAATGAAATAATAAAAGGATTGATATTGCTATAGGAAAAGAGTTAAAATAAGTTAAAGATGAAATAAGAATATTGAAGTTAGATGGAATAGACCCAACATGCATCTAGTTAATTTCTCAACAGAAGCCAGACAGAATAATAGAAAAGAGCAACTACTTAAAGATAAAATCAAAGAAAAATTTTCTAAAACTAAAGAAGACATGTAACTTCATACTGAAGGGAAAGAAAAATTATTTAGGAAAAAATGACATGGAACATTAAACCCCAAGATATATCATCATAAAATTACTGATTCTGAAGATAAATGAATTATTTTTATAAGCAGCCAAGAAAATTGATCACTTTTTAAGAGAAAAAGTCGAACTGACTTCAGTTCTCTCAAAGCCATATTTATCATAACACAATGAAAAACTCATATCAGACATATAAAGGGGAAAAAAATAAATGAGGCCAGGGTTTTGTATCTAGTAAAGCTGTCTTTCAAGTATAAAGACCAGATACAAATAGTTTTGAACTTGGAAAATCTCATGAATTATATTTCCCGTAAGTACTTCCTAAAGAAACTACTAAAGATTTCATTTCGGGCAACCAGGTAGTGACTGAATAAAACAATGCAAGATGCATGACACTAAGCATCAAAAATATTTAAATAGTCTAACTTGAACTAAAGTAAATGTGAGGACTAGAACAACAAAATAAAATGAAAAATTCACATGTAGTAATAATACTGAAATGACCTAACTTATAAAAGAGCAAAGGAAGTTGGGGAAAAAAATAAAAAGAAAATCAGAAGGCAAATAACCACATTCATAAGAGATGGGCATCAAAACTGTTATATAAAGCTGATGAATTATGAAATAGCAGTATTAGCATTCTTTATTTTTTTCTACTTGGATATAATTTAAATACATAAAATTCAACAATTTTAATTGTACAATTTGATGAGATGTGACAAATGCAAAGAGTCATATAACCAAAATTACAATCAATAGAAATCAGTGGAATTAAGCACAGAAATATCACTATCAAAGTGATCCTTGGGAAATGTTTTGCATATCTCTATATACTTGCACTTGAAAAGATAGATGGAATGTAAAAATTCTAGGAAAATATAGTTTTAAAAAAGTGGATCAGAGACTCCACCCCAAAACTGCTAAAATTCATACAGGAATTCAGTCAAGTAGCACGATATAAAATCAATGCACAGAAATCAGTGGCATTCCTATACACCAACAACAAGACAAAAGAGAGACAAATCAAGGAGTTGATCCCATTTACAATTGCACCCAAAACCATAAGATACCTAGGAATAAATTTAACCAAAGAGGCAAAGGATCTGTACTCAGAAAACTATAAAATACTCATGAAAGAAATTGAGGAAGACACAAAGAAATGGAAAAACGTTCCACACTCATGGTCATGGATTGGAAGAACAAACATTGTGAAGATGTCAATGCTATTTAGAGCAATCTACACATTCAGTGTACCATCCACTTTTTTCAAAGAAATGGAACAAATAATCCTATAATTTGTATGGAACCAGAAGAGACCCCGAATAGCCAGAGGAATGTTGAAAAAGAAAAGCAAAGCTGGCGGCATCACAATTCCGGACTTCCAGCTCTATTACAAAGCTGTCATCATCAAGACAGTATGGTACTGGCACAAAAACAGACACATAGATCAATGGAACAGAATAGAGAGCCCAGAAATGGACCCTCAACTCTAGGGTCAACTCATCTTTGACTAAGCAGGAAAGAATGTCCAATGGATAAAAGACAGTCTCTTTAACAAATGGTGTTGGGAAAATTGGACAGCCACATGCAGAAGAATGAAACTGGACCATTTTCTTACACCACACACAAAAATAGACTCCAAATGGTTGAAAGACCTAAACGTGAGACAGGAGTCCATCAAAATCCTAAAGGAGAACACAGGCAGCAACTTCTACCTCAGCCGCAACAGCTTCTTCCTAGAAACATCGCCAAAGGCAAGGGAAGCCAGGGCAAAAATGAACTATTGGGATTTCATCAAGATAAAAAGCTTTTGCACAGCAAAAGAAACAGTCCACAAAACCAAAAGACAACTGACAGAATGGGAGAAAATATTTGCAAATGACATATCAGATAAAGGGCTAGTATCCAAAATCTATAGAGAACTTATCAAACTCAACACCCAAAGAACAAATAATCCAATCAAGAAATGGACAGAAGACATGAACAGACATTTTTCCAAAAAAGACATCCAAATGGCCAACAGACACATGAAAAGTGCTCAACATCGCTCGGCATCAGGGAAATCCAAATCAAAACTTCAATGAGATACCACCTCACACCAGTCAGAATGGCTAAAATTAACAAGTCAGGAAACAACAGATGTTGGCGGGGATGCGGAGAAAGGGGAACCCTCCTACACTGTTAGTGGGAATGCAAGCTGGTGCAACCACTCTGGAAAACAGTATGGAGGTTCCTGAAACAGTTGAAAATAGAGCTACCATATGATCCAGCAATTGCACTACTGGGTATTTACCACAAAGATACAAATGTAGGGATCCGAAGGGTTACGTGCACCCCAATGTTTATAGCAGCGATGTCCAGAATAGCTAAACTGTGGAAAGGGCCAAGATGTCTATCGACAGATGAATGGATAAAGAAGATGTGGTATATATACACAATGGAATATTATGCAGCCATCAAAAGGAATGAGATCTTGCCATTTGCAACGACGTGGATGGAACTGGAGGCTGTTATGCTGAGTGAAATAAGTCAATCAGAGAAAGACATGTATCATATGACCTCACTGATATGAGGAATTCTTAATCTCAGGAAACAAACTGAGGGTTGCTGGAGTGGTGGGCGGTGGGAGGGATGGGATGGCTGGGTGATAGACATTGGGGAGGGTATGTGCTATGGTGAGCGCTGTGAATTGTGCAAGACTGTTGAATCACAGATCTGTACCTCTGAAACAAATAATGCAATATATGTTAAGAAAAAAAAAAAAGAAGAAGATAGGAGTAGGGGAAGAATGAAGGGGAGTAAATCGGCGGGGGAGACGAACCATGAGAGACGATGGACTCTGAAAAACAAACTGAGGGTTTTAGAGGGGAGGGGGTGGGGGGGAGGGTTAGCCTTTAATGGGTATTAAAGAGGGCACATTCTGCGTGGAGCACTGGGTGTTATACACAAACAATGAATCATGGAACACTACATCAAAAGTTAATGATGTAATGTATGGTGATTAACATAACAATAAAAAATAATAATAATAATAAAGTGGATCAGAGGAAAAAAACAGAAAATTTCCATAGAAGAAATGGAGAAACCTATAAGGTAATCATTTCCCCAAATGCAGAATACCCATATGATGAACACATTATAACAAATTTTATAGGCTCAGTTGGTTAAGATCCTGACTCTTGGTTTTGGTTCAAGTCATGATCTCAGGGTTGTGAGATCCAGCCCCACACTGGGCTCCATGCCCTGCATGGAGTCTGCTTCAGATTCTTTCCCCCTCCCTCTCCCACCCCTTTCCCCATAGCCCCCAACTCACACAAACACTCTCTCTCTCTCAAATGATAAATAAACAAGTAAAATCTTTAAACACAAATTATAAAGCAGATAATTCCAAAGAAACACTTTAAAAGTTATCTTTTTAAATTAACCATATTAATAATAATTATACAATATTGATATCAAAACTGAGCAGAGATGGACCAAAATTTAAAATACAAACAAATCACATTTACACAATTTAGCAAATTATATAAACTGTGCAAACCCTCTACATTTAAAACATTTTTAAATTCCTAAAGAACACTGTTAAATTTTGATAAAACTAAGAGATTTCATGTTTCTGAGAAAAATAAAATAAAAATGTCAATCCTCCATAAGCTAGTTTATAAATTTTAAGCCCTAAAATTAATGTACATTTTATTTTCAGAACAATGCATTCTAAATTTCATTTGGAAAAAAGAAACAAGAAAAATTATTACAAAGTAAATCAATGATATCATATTAACTTTATTAGGTGCTTAAATATGCTAGAAAGTTTTAGTAATTAGAATATTGAAGGAAGAGGGGAAAACTATCTAGAACTTTTTGTCCAACAAAATGAATGATTTTCCCTGAGTAAGAAGAAAAGAAAATCTTTTCACTTAAGAATATTCTTATTATTTGACTGATTTTGAATTAACAATGTTTATTAGATGGAGGAAATTGAATCAACGTTAAATTTATTGTTGCTTCCATCTCGTAATGTTTTCATCTATTCTAGTCTTTTTCATGTTTTTCATTAAAATTTTATACTTTTCCTTAAAAAATTCTTTAGCATATTTTATAATGTTTATTCCTGATTATTTTATAAGCTCTCTTCTTTGTTTCAATTGGATTTTTTTCCTATTACATTTTCTAATGGTTTATTGGAGAGACAAAGAAACACTACTTGTACATATATATCTTTAATCAACCTAAGGGAAAAAAATCTTATGCTTTTTAATGCCATTTTAATCACATCAACCTAAATTTTGAACTATTTGGAAACTGTTCCGGTACCAGCTCTACCTAAATGTACAGAACAAAGAACTCAACATGTACTACTAAATAATTTTCTATCCCATTGATCTGAAAGATTCACCTGGGGCAATGTCATATCCAAAGTTTATTTGGGGGTAAGTGGGAAAGAAATCCCTAAAATATTTTCTAGCCTGAATTCTATATCTTGGACCCTCATGGGATCCATGAGATCTGCAGCACTTGTTTGGAGAGTATTTGCTTTGATCAGGTTCTGTGCTTCAAAAATGGTACATAAATTTTCAAAGTTAGTTAAAATCTTTCATATAAGAGTATTTCTCTTCAAGAATCTTTTCCACTTAGCAAAGCATGAAGCTGTAAAAAACCATTTTCTCTGTAGTTACAGTTTTCAGTTCAACTGTTAATACTGATATTGAGTAGTTGTCCAGGAGACAGTGAATTGCATTTGCTCACAAACTAGGATATCATGCTTGTCTCAGTAGATACCAAAATAAGAAATAATTTTCTCAGAGAAGTTATACAAGTTTATATATAAGAAGTATGTTTAAGATCAAAGCTTCTTTGGCATGTGATTGGAAAAGAACATTTTTTTCTTACTCATATAAGAATATTAATTTGGAGAAAAGTCTCAGGATATGCTATATGTGGTCCTGAACTATTCACATTTGCCTCCAAATGTTATAGTCTTGCACAGAAGAATTTACTTTGGAGCTCTATTTCAGTAGATTGGTATATATTATACATACAATAAATAAATATTAACCATCCAAAAGTAAAAATAAAGGGAGAATTTGTTTTACCCTATGCTAAATCTCAGCATTCATATTAGAGAAACATCTTAATACATAACCTTAGGTGGATAAGTACAACTCTATCAACATGTTTATTATTTCCAAGGAAGCAAATAAATCAACAAAATTCATATTAGTTTAAAATCAGTAGTTAAAAATTAGTCAAAAAATGATTCCCTTCTTAGATTTGCCCTATTCATCAAATGTCATTGTTCTGTTACAAAATACAGTTTGTTTCTCCTTGTCATGTTTACTGTGTCATTATATATTCTCCAAGAAGATCAAAGTAGAATGTATCTAGAGCCTATAAGGCTAAGATATATTACCTTGAATAAACTTAGCAACTATGATTCTACATAAAGACGTTATGTAGTATTAAGTAAATGCCAGAAAGGTAAGACAATAAGAGACAGAAAAAAAATAAAACTACTGGAAATTGTTTATATTTCTTCTTTTTAGCTTATTATAATATATAAATGTGAAAGCAAAATATAAAGGCAAGATACTAAATTAATGAGTGGCTATTTTAATAAAACTTTCTTAAACTTAATAAAACTTTCTTTCATATTTTTATAAAGAATGTTTTTCAATAAAGTTAAAGTTATCTGTAGAAATATAAAGGCCAAATGCTAATTAAATTAATGATTTGTTTAATACAGCTTGTTTGTTTTTTAGAAGTTTTTTCCAAAAGATCTGAAATTTTAATCTGAAACTTTAAATAATAATATTTTATACTTAATATATCTATAATAATTTATATTTGAATACAAAAAACTATTCAAAAGTCTAGTATTTAATGTATCTCTATTTTTCAATGTTAAAGAGGTGGGGGTAACATATATACATATTTGTAGAACATATGAATTATTTTAATATTGAAATTATTCACAGTGCTCAGGGACAATTCTTGAGAATAGTGAGCCAATTCGATAAATATTTTATACTCCTATTGAAACAGAAAAAGAAGCAAGAACATAGTTATTTTGCACTATTGGGAATTACATCATATTGCAAGAATCACTGTTTGGTTAAGCATGTGTGGGAACCTCTATAATGCACAAGGCAAAGGTCAGGGTTCTATCTTGTCCAGGGCCAAAGGTTGTAATGGATAATGAGAAGAGGTAAATCAAAGCTCATTCTTGAAAGATACTTTAACAACTCATTTTTCTGTCTCAGGGGACTAAAAAAAAAAAATAGTGGCTATTAAAGATGAGCTCACATAGACATAAGGCATTACAAACACATATAGTAGGTTATTAAAATAGAAGCTTAAGTTAAGGCACAACTATAACTAATATAAAATGGATTGGTAAAGATCTTCAAAGGCTGAATTTACCATGGAAATGACTATTCAACCTGATGAAAGATATATAAAGGGTCAAACTGTGGTGAAATAAGAGAATCGGGTGCCTGGGTGGCTCAGTTGGTTAAGCGACTGCTTTCGGCTCAGGTCATGATCCCGGAGTCCTGGGATCGAGTTCCGCATCGGGCTCCCTGCTCGGCAGAGAGTCTGCTTCTCCCTCTGACCTTCCCCCCTCTCATGTGCTCTCTCTCTCTAATTCTCGCTCTCAAATAAATAAATAAAATCTTTAAAAAAAATAAAAAAGAAAGAAGAGAATCTTTGGAAAAAAGTTTTTGGCTTTTGTTTGTTTTTTTGCTTGTTTTTTTCCAGACAGTATTTGCCAAGCAATGAGACCTCCTCATCACTACAGAGTAATAGAGGACATTCAATAATTCAAGATATTATGGTACAATCTAAAAGGTAGTATAAAATAAAATGTTTGAAATAGTTGAGGAAAATTTTAAGATTATATAGAAATCATGAAAAAAATAAGGTAGTGCCTAAAATAGAATGTATCATAAATCTTAATGAAAGAATAATAAATGTGTTCTAATTAAACATTCAATAATCCACAATTAAATGGCAAATGGGAAAAAGGAGGAAATAAGATATTTTATGCTATGGTGCTTTGTTATAAACATTTAAAAACACATTTTTTGACCAGAAGAGATTATTTTTTTCCACATTTTGTTACTTAATGCAGCTAACAACTAGCCGTTTAGGGTTGAAGGTAGGCATGTAGGTTCTAATTTAAGTGGAATTTCTAAATGCATACCAATTCCAATAACTCTTAGTTCTAAAGTTCATTATTTACCAAAATTCACTGTCAATAATGTTAGCTCTCATCCCAGAAGACAACTAAAATTGAATTGTGCAAAACTTATATTCTTATTGCTTCCTCAACTTGACAGTTTCCAAATTACCAGTGAAAGCAATAGCCTTCAGCAGATGATTTTGACTATTACCTTTATATACTGTCTTCAGTATATGTTAACTTGAAAGTAGTTTTATATCAGTTGCATAAATCATAGCCATTCTCATAAAGTAGAAGAGAAGAAAATATACCACCTGACTGCACTACAAAAGCAACTGTAAGTTTTCAGAAATACGATCAAATACTTCACAAATTTAACCAAATAAAACATGCATAAATCTAAGCTGTCTGAGTTTCCTCGGGGTGTATGTAAAAAGATAAAGCTCTGAATTGTGCATAAGCAGCTTTATTTCATTTTAAAGGGTTCTTTTTAAAGTCAACTATTTTATGCATCATCAGGAAAACAGTTATAATAAATTTGAAGAGCAATTTGAAAGTCTTTTAAAAGAAGTGGAATTCTTATTAGCATGTATTTACTAATAAAATAATTAGAGCCCAAAATAAATTGGCAGAACTTACGTGCATTTTAAATAAATATTGTGGGGGGAGAAAAGGGAAAAAACTACTATAAAAATCATGAATCCCACTATATTTTAACAGAAGCCAAGGTCAGTTTTTCATAATGCTTTTACTACAACTAATAATTTGAAAAAGGCTTCTTTCCATTTTTTAAGTGTCCATATAGAGTTAAGCATGCAGGGATTTGCAATTAGAACACGTTTCCCCAGAGTGGGCTTTGTGGGACACAGGTACCACAAGATAATCCGTTGAAAAAGGATTTTGACGTCCTTTACGTTTGTATGTTACAAATTGAGATGAAAGTTAGTGGCTACAGGGACAGGGTCCGGAGCCCATTGCCTGGATTGGAATTGCCATTTCCTAGTTCCTGAACTTTGTATTCATTTTTTTCCCCAGGGTGTATACATTTTTAAAGATCAGGAGCCTCAGTGTCCTGAGTAAAGTGGAGACAGTAATTGTGCATTCCTTAGAGGAGTGTTTTTAGGATTAAATGAATTAATATGTGAAAAACTGCAATAGATAACTGGTACAATGGCTAATACATGGCAACGTTGGTCATTCTGTCATGTAATTCTTGAGACATACAAGCATTTCTCAGAGAAAGCAATATTGACATGTGCTCAGACAAGTAATATAGGCCAAGAATTTGCCAAGTACATTCCTTCTAGAATAAAAATAGAGACAATGCTTTGTATATACGCATCCTCTGATTCTTTCTTAGTTTGTAGACTCCCCTAATTCCAGAATCCATGTTAATACAGAGCCTCAAAGGAGATTTTTCTAAAAGAAAAACCTATTATTCAGTTTTTGATATTAATTTTAAAAGCTTCTCATATCTTGCTTTCTCTCTCAGAGCTCTCTCCCTCTATTACCAGAATTGTAATTAGCTTATTTTGAAACTTAATGATAATTTTAATAATATAGTTAAAATCAAAAGGATTAGTATTTAATAGAATTTGTCACTTTGAATAATGTAAAATATGGAAAGACATCAAAATTACATTGTATAGTCTTGTAATAAGTTTTTATATAACAATACATTTTTAAAATTTATTCAATTTATTGACCTTAAAACCTAAACATCAGGGGCTCCTGGGCAGCTCAGATGGTTAAGCATCTGCCTTCTGTTCAGGTCATGATCCCGGGGTCCTGGGATCGAGCCCCACAGTGGGCTCCCTGCTTGGCAGGTAGCCTGCTTCTCCCTCTCCCTCTGCTGCTCCCCCTGCTTGTGCTCTCTCTCGCTCTCTCTGCCAAATAAATAAATAAAAAATCTTAAGAAAAAAACCTAAAGATCAATTTTAAAGTAATCTAGATTGAATGTCTTTTATTGAGATGAACCCTGGAAGAAGTGACTCAAAAATTCTGATCATCAACGGCAACAACTAACTGGAGGTAAGAGACAGCAATTTGTCTGTGAACAAATCCATTTTTGTAATCCATGGAATTCAAAATATAATCCGTGTACATTTATGCTTAGTTTCCCTCAGATATGTAGTATAGGACAAGTAAAAGACAGATTTCCTTCCGGCTAATTGTCTCTTCAGGCTTAAGACAAAAACTGTAAGGGCCCCAAATCTCGGAACCTAGCCCAAAGCTACAAGTCATTCAGAGATTGTTGGCAAGAGAATAAGGGTGAAGGATCCTTGTCATCCAACCTCCCCCAAAGGTGTGTTTCTACCCACGTAACCCATTGAGGCAATAGAGTGGATTTATTTACACAGATGTGGGTCAGGTGTATTACTACAATCAATCAATCAATCAATCAATCATGTTAGAATGGTCTGTTGCCATACTTAAGTTTATAAAAACTAAAATCAAGAAATCCAATAAGGTAAACTCTAGGAAAATTTGTCTTTATGGAATTATCATTTTTGGAAATCTGTAGAAAAGATAAAAATTAATGCACCAAAAACAGAAAGACAGTTTAACATAGGTCAAAAGTCTTAACAATGTCCATGTAGCAAACATTTTATTTCAATTAGGAGTCTTAATTTATTATGTCTTGTTGTTCTCTGGTATCTGAAAATAAATGATCTCTGACTTTTTGTTTTTAAGAAAGATGTAGAAAAGATAGCTGAATTATTTACCTTATTGCTTTCCTTTTCTGTGTTTGAACTTTGTTTCTTTTGATTTGGAAAAATATAATCATTTTCAGGATGACATATAAAAACTTAGAAATAAAATTCAATGCAAGAGATTGCAACTATTAATGTCACAATTTTAAGTCATCATGTGTTATATGCTCCTAAATTATGAAGTAATTTTAGATTTGCACAGAATATGTATGACTGTTTATACTTTTATTTTATTTCATATTTCAAAAATTAGATGTTTATATACAATACGGTTTGAATTTTTTTTTTATTTTTTAGTGAGGGGTGGGACAGAGAGAGAGGGAGAGAGAGAATCTCAAGCAGGCTCCATGCCCAGCACGGAGCCTGATTTGGGGCCCAACTTGGGGCTTGGTCACACAACCCATGAGTTCATGACCTGAGCCGACATCAAGAATGGGTCACTCAACAAACTAAGCCACCCAGAAGCCCCTGACATTTTTCAGTGATGAAAATGAGTTGTGAAAAACTAAAAAATGACCTTATTGCTTAATTATCATTCACACCTAGATTTAGTTTTCATTTGCGAAAGCAATATCTAGATACCCAAAAGGAGATTTATTTTTTGGCATCATTTTCAGTCAAAACTAAAAAGACCCAAAAACCTTCAAATAGTTTTGCTTTACTTTAAGCAGAAATCAGTGGCACATTTTAAAGAAATTATCTTATCTTTAAAAAGAATTTTATTATTGTTGTAATTATCCAGTAGTTAATTCCCTTAGGTACATTATGATATAATTATATGTATTGAAAAATCATGTAGAACATTCCACAAAGGGGTAAAAACTGTGGCTCATAGAATATGAGAGCAAAAAGGGGTATAACAAAGTACACTCTTCAACATTTTCATCTGACTTATCCATGGTCACGTGGCATGCAAATGTTTAATAGAATCCCCATCCTGCATCTTTCCACTAAACTGAATAACATCTTTAGATGATGATTCATGGAGTTAAGTAGATTATACACAAGAAAACTTATGTAAAATTTATCTAGGAAGATTCCAAAAACCTTATTTGAGCACAAGAGCAAATTCCTTGAAATCAAAGTTTGTGCTTTATCAGTTTTTTTGATAAGTTATCCCTTTAGAGTGTCTAATACAAGACAATTACCCCTGGGAAGGACCATACAATCTACAAACCTCCTCACTTAAAATAAGGAAGTATTCAGGCAACCAAGACATATAGTTGGAATAAGGAACATTTGTACTTGAGATATTATCAATTGTATTTTCTTTAAGTTGTTCTTAAGATTTTTAACTATTATCCTTTGGTGCTATAGAATTTATTCTCACATCTTGCCTATTTAAATATGCTCTTTTGCAATAAATAAATAAATGAATAAATAAATAAATAAATAAATAAATAAATATGCTCTTTTGCTATGACCAAATTTAAAATTCATTGCATTCAATACAATTACTACCTACATCTTCCACAATACTGAACTATTTATTTGAACAAGAACATTTAAAGAAGTTCAGTTTTGTTCATTGTATCTTGAGGTATAATTATGCGAGCCACTGAATTTTATAGTTTGTCTGTTTTACAATAAGACTCAATGATCTGGCAAAAACACTGATATAAAGGGCCATCAATTATTTCCTTTATTAGAAACTGTATTTTTAGTTTTCAGAGAGTTAACTACAAAATGTCAGAATTCACTGGGTTTTGCTTTTTCATGCTGAATAATTATGATCATCAAAGAATCTGATCTATCTTAAGAATTAGATTTTCAAAAAGGAGGTAAGAGAGAAAAGATGATCTTCGCTAAGATCACTGATGGATGGAAGAACCAAATAAAATATTGGGTGTGGCACTTCTGCTTTCAATAAGAGCAAAACCTGAAACTTGAATATACTCAGAACTGATCTCACTGCATTTAATAGTCACTTCCCTAAATAATAATATTCTTAGTGTTTCTCATATTTATAAATTAAATAGAGAATATAAGTGCCATGGATATGAAACACTATAAATTGTTCAGTTAGTGTAAACATTGTTAAGAAAATGATATGGCCAAGGATTTCAGTCTAGGCCAGATCTCTCATCAAAATGGCCACTGGGCTGTGAAATAAGCAAAATGTACTTCGAAGTCAGCAAAAATTCTAAACATCTTAATTACAATAATTATAATAATTTCAAAGCAAAATGGTCTACCTAATGATTAAATTCTGTCAAGTTCTATATCAAAGACAACTTTTGAAAAACCTAGTTCAACAATCAAAAATAAGTGTCACATAAAAGGGATTAAAATGGTCATACAAAAACCATCGTTTATAATCATAGGTGGAAATTGAAAACTAAAATTGAAGCCTTTCTAACTATCCTTTTTCTAGATTATAGGAGAATAATTTCCACTCAGCTGACTTTTCCAGATAACCCGGAAATTAATTAACACCTCTCCTCTCCATTTTAACCATTCAACAGATTAATACATTCTAACAGGCTCTCTTGTCTAAGGTGCACATGAAGAATCCAAAGGGCTGGTTTAGTGTTCTCATGACCCCCAACTGGTATTGTCTAATTAACTAACATGTCCTTCTTTAATTTACAATCTCTATATCCTTTGTTCTTCTATTCCTCACCACTTCCTTCTTCTAGTCACTATTTTTCACTATTTCACTATTTTTCTGATTTTTTTTTTTTTTTAGGCTCTCAGCCTATTAAATGCCCATCTTGAGTTGCCCTTTCAAACACAGGCTACTAACCTAGATTTTGGCTACTGTTTAAGAAGAGTAAAAGGCTATTTGACTTTGGATATGTATTTTAATAACTTTGAACCTGAGTTTATTTCTTCCTAAACTAGGGGTCTTAGTTTATAATTTTTTGTGGATATTAGCTAAGTGTGTAAAGTCTGCACTGAATAGATGCCTGGTTATAAACAAACAAAAAAAAGACAATTATTATTACTAGTGGCAACAGTAATGGTAGTAGCAATAGTATAAAAATGGCCAATGCTTACTACTTTGCCATTTCCTGATAAGTCCTATTCTAGGTGTTTTACATATATTAACTCATTTAGTCCAATAATAACTGTATGACATAGATGCTAGTCTTATCTCCACTTTATAGCTAATAAAAACTGAGGCTCAGGGCATTATATAAATTGTCACAACAACTGGGAGGATTTTGAACCCAGGTACTTTTGTTAAGAGCACATGACTGTACCACTACACTATATTAACAACAGTGAACATCATTTTATCCAATCTGATGTATCTTATTTTGTTTTTATTTTTCTGATCGTTTTTGCTTTGAATTTTTCTGAATGATTTTGTTATTTATAATGGCTAAAATCCAGTATTTTTTAATTTGCTATATATCTCATTTAATCATTTACATATAAAAAATGTTCCTTGAAATACAGACCACTGATGAAAAAGAACTTTTGTATATAGAGTAAGAAATTCTGGATGCTTTCCCTCTCATATTTCAGAGGATGAAAAACAAAACCAAAAGCTTTATTCTCGAAGTTATGGAGATCTGTGATCTAAGCCAACACTGCCTCCACCAAGGTGGTTAGATGGTTACACAACTCCAGGAATATACTAAAAACCACCGAATTCTACATTTTACAAGGTGACTGTTATGTTAGGTGAGTTATAGCTCATTTTTGTATTTTATTTGCCTTTTTGAAATCGAGAACTTTGAAGAAAAAGGAAAAAAATAGAGTCTATTACAGCTGTTAGGAATGCTAAAATTTTAAGGGGATGTATTGATCCCCTTTGGCTTGAAATAATGAATTAGATATTGAATATACATCAAATTTTTTCTAGACAAACACAGCTGATATGTATTATAATATCTATGTTACCTTGAAAAAATAAACTTGGATGAGATTTTCAAAATAGAAGTTGGTTACTATTATGCTTATCATGTCTTTTTTTTCTGCTAAGCAAAGAGAAATGGGTTCACCATTCAGATAATTCAGTAACAACAGACCAACCAAAAACTAACTACATAACATGAGTTGTGAATAGGTTTGTGCAATTTTTTTTTAACTAGGTTCACTGGAAACCTTCCAAAACTTTATATTTGCTTTTTTTTTTTCATTTAAACACAGCTAGTTCTCAGAGTTTTAATATATAGCAAACACTATATTTTTACCTCTAAGGGTGATTTATAGATGCAAATGCTTCTTTAGAAAGCATTGAATCTGATCATAATGAAATCATATAGCAAACCTTAATGTAAAAACTTAATGTTGTAAACTGTCTTCATTCCCCAAAGCCATTAAAAATGGTATGCTTGAAACCACCTTTAAATCTATTTTACACATCAGTAAAATGTCACAGATAATGAAATGCAGTAAAATCATTACTTACCTCCATTAACACTGGTTAGGTAGTGGGAGAAACGTGGTTTGGTTTTGCTACCTGACAAGGTAAATAGGAATTAAAGATCTAGCCAATTGGATAGATAAACTTTTTTAAACAATATGATTTCAAACTTAAACTCAAGGTTCACTCTCTGCAGTTTCATGTAATGAAAAAAAAAAGCAAATATAAAGTTTTGGAAGGTTTCCAGTGAACCTAGTTAAAAAAAAATTGCACAAACCTATTCACAACTCATGTTATGTAGTTAGTTTTTGGTTGGTCTGTTGTTACTGAATTATCTGAATGGTGAACCCATTTCTCTTTGCTTAGCAGAAAAAAAAGACATGATAAGCATAATAGTAACCAACTTCTATTTTGAAAATCTCATCCAAGTTTATTTTTTCAAGGTAATATAGATATTATAATACATATCAGCTGTGTTTGTCTAGAAAAAATTTGATGTATATTCAATATCTAATTCATTATTTCAAGCCAAAGGGGATCAATACATCCCCTTAAAATTTTAGCATTCCTAACAGCTGTAATAGACTCTATTTTTTTCCTTTTTCTTCAAAGTTCTCGATTTCAAAAAGGCAAATAAAATACAAAACATTGATTTCATGAAGTACATAGTAATAAGCAGATAATGAATTCCATACCAATTTTTCAATATCTTTTGGTGTTTGGAAATCTACTAACTTCTCTATTCTCTCTTCCATCAATGTCCCTAAGCCACTCAAGTCTACTTTGCAATAGAAGCCACAATGACCAGTTTTGTATGAATTTATATTCAATGAACAATATTCTATACACATATATCCATTCTTTTAAAAATAAGCAATGATGGAAAATATGCACAGAGTTCTAATTCTTTACTTTTTTATCTAACAAAATCCCCTATTATATCCATACACAAAGAATCTTATTTTTATAAGCATTATTATTTTATGTATGATGTATAACAATTGATTTTTAAGTACATCCTAACAATGGACACTTTCTTTCCTATATTTTAGTATTACGAGACAATTGTATTTCACAAATATGCATATGAATCTGAAGAAAAAATTCTTAGAAGGGAAATTTCCAAATCAAAGTATATTTGACTCAAATGTTTTTAACATTTTTTATATTAATTTTTTTATGTTTAACATTTTTTAACAATTTTTTTCATATTTGATGCATTCACAAAGAATTCCAAGTTTGTCAATTTACATTCCATTCCAATCAGAAATGAATAAGTACCTATTTTTCCATAACTTCCTCAATACAGTGTGTTCTCAAACTTTTTACTTTATCAAATTAATAAATAATGACATTGTTTTATAATTTTCATTTTTTTCTTCTAATATGAGATATTAAAAGCCATTATATTATTTTTCTCATAATGTACTTTGTTTATTTCTTGTGCTTACTGGTACATGTTTTATCAATTTTTCCCTTAAATTAATGTATTGATAGATTAGCCCTAGTCTTTATATTTTGAAGTATAAACCAAATAAAAAGAAAAAGAAGGGGGAAAGACAGAAAGATAACTGTTTGGGGGGTGAGAATCTAGGGAATGGTAAATAAGCATAAGAGGTGAAAAAACTTTGGAAAATGTCAGAGCAAAATAAAAATACAAAATAACAGGAAAATATAAACCTGTTGGTCCTTTAGATAACAAGTGAATGCAATAAATCAGAAGAAACCAAATGTAAAAATAAAAATAAACATATGCACAGCTACTCGCTATCAAATTTAGACTCTGGATAAGATTGCCAAAATAACATAACAGTGCCATCCTGATGCTTATCTTCTGAGATGGTTCATCCTGTGATCACCACACTTACTTAACACTGCTCTGGGACTCACTGGGCAATGGCCCATTCATGTAATAACTAATTCACAAGATAGAACTTTTTACCAAGGGACAATTTGTGTACTAGATTCAGAGTTACACTACAAATAGTCCTACATTATTGAGATATTTGGTATAATATCCTCTAGGAATTGTAGTAATGGCTAAGAACTTGAATGACTTATCTTTAAATTAGTCATGACTAAGGTAATATATACGCACATGCCTTAATTTTCTATCACCCTCTTCTTTATGTTGATTAAGAACTTTGACAATTTGACTCCGTCTTCCCCTTTGGTCCAGTCCAACTGACATCTATCAGAATCCATATAGACAAACTTAACAGATAGCTAACATGATTTCTTGAATATTTTCTGTCTGTTGAATTTAACCCTCACTTCACCAAACCTTTATATTCCTGGGCAACAGAAGACCTTCTACTGGACAGAACTGTTCTACTTGGTCGATCCTTTCTAACCTCCAGTTATATGAATAAAACTTCTTAGTCATCTACTTTTCTCATTCAATTATTCCCAAAATACATATTTAACCACAATCACATCTCTCTTTAGCCTTCAATTTATGCTTACCCATAATATTACTGTGATTTTTGCTTTTACAGCTTTGACTCCAAATTTCTTTACTTTGGCTATCTTCTTGAAAATACCTTGTTCGACTCCTTCTTACCCTTGTTCTCCTTGTCACACAATCCAAAAAACCACCAAAGCCAAATAAACAAAAACAACAACAAAAACAAAAGTTCAATGCTGGAAGAAGTCAGTTTCCATATCCTCTCCTTCTATACTCAGGTGACTTACATAGTATATTCATCAACTTCAGTCCAGCTCTGAAAGTCCTTAAAATCTGTTTACATGTCTCTAGCCAATTCTTTTCATTCCATTATCCACAATAACTATATTTAACTCCATTTGTATCATCAGAGGCCTAATACTAGCACTCCATCCCTGGATTACCAAATTTCCTACTTGCGACAGAAAACAAAGGCTTTCTGGTAAAATATTATAAACTTTCTATCTTTTCCCAATATACAAACTCATGGGCAACTCCACTATCATGTTTCATATCCCTTTTTCTTATGGAAAAGGTATATTTGTGCTTTCTTCTACTTGGGGAGAAAGGGCAGTCTAGATGTAAAAGCTGTCACTTCATTGATCACCAGGATTGTGATTTGACCAGTTATTCAGGTATCATTTTTCTCTTTCTTTAGGGTCAGTGCCCTCCTAGTGTTTTTCAAACTTGGTTACTAATTAGAATTACCTGAAATTTTTTATAAGATTTTATTTATTTATTTGAGAGAGAGAAATGAGAGATAAAGAGCCCGAGAGGGAAGAGGGTCAGAGGGAGAAGCAGACTCCCCGCTGAGCAGGGAGCCCAATGCGGGACTCGATCCGGGGACTCCAGGATCATGACCTGAGCTGAAGGCAGTCGCTTAACCAACTGAGGCACCCAGGCACCCTAGAATTACCTGAAATTTTTTTAAAAATTCCAGGAAGTGCCCAGACCACACTGCTAGAAATTCTGATTCAATTGATCTGGGAAAACACAGGCTTTGGTATATTCTTAAAGCTCCCAGTGATTCTAAAGTGTAGTCAGATTGAGAACACATTTCCTTATTCTCTGCCTAGCCCCAGACCTTCCGGAGCTTTGCTTCCTCAACTATTTCCTGCTGCTTGTATATCTTCATGGATTCCTCCACATTAGCTCTTACCCTCTCAGCATATAAGTGTAAGTCTTTCATACACTAACAATCTTTAAAAACTTTCCTTCCACTTTATGCTCATTCTAGCCACTGCTCTTTCCTTCTATTTCTTTTGAAAGAGCAGTCTATACATGCTTCCTCTATGTCCTTGCCTTCCTTAAATTTACACTGAAATCCATCTTACACCCAGATCACTTCACTTAATAAGAACTTTCAAAGGTCATCAATAACCTACTTAATGCTCAATCCAATAAATGGTTTTAAGACTTCCTCTTAATTGAATTCTCTACAATATTTAATCTATAGACCAATTCCTTTTACTTGGAATTCCTTTACTCTTTAGCTTCTTTGATACATCTGTTTCCTCATTTTTCTTCACCTTGAAATGTACCTGTTTTATTCTGGGGGTTCATCTTCTCCCATCCCCCTTAAAATACTGCTTTTTCTACAGTTTTATATTTTTTCCAGTCCCCTATTCTCAATTTACACATTTTACTTGGATGAATAAATTTATTTCCATAATTCCTACTATCACCTAAATCTCGGTAAGATATATGTATATGTAGGTATGTACGTGTGTGTGTGTGTGCATGGATGTGAATTTTAGTTCAATGCTTCTCAAACTCTAATGCATACTTAAATCATGTGGGGATATTGTTTAAATGAAGCTTATGTAGATCTGAGTTGAGACCTAATATTCTGCATTTCTAATAGCATTCAGTGCTGACACTGCTATTACAAAGACTACACTTCGATTAACAAAGATCTAGCTCTCTCTTTTGAGTTCTAGACCCATTAATCCAACTATCCATTGAATATCCCTACTTGGTTGTCATTGGTATTCAAACCACTACATCTAAACTGGCTAACCAATATATCTTCTCAAACTTTGTTTGTCTTCTGTACACTCCATCTCACAAAACATTCAGACAAGAAACTGTCAAATGAGAAATGTAGAAATCATTCCTGATTTCTCCTTATTCTTCAGCCTATTGCTTCCAATCAATTCTCAAATTGCAGCCATTCCATCTCATATGAGTGTTTTATTAACCAATGGTCTCAGCTTTTCTTTATTTCAGGATCACATCAATTTTTTTTTTCTTATTATGCAACAAACTCAAAAATGATCTCCCTGCCTCAAGTATTCCATGTTCCAATTATACTCTAAATTGTCTCTATGGTGACTTTTCTAAATAACACAGCTGAGTCACTCTCATAAATAAAAGTTTTAATGACTTCTAATAGATTACAGGACATAATCTGAATTTAGCATGACTCAATGCCTCTACTTACCTGTGCAGTCTAATAATGTCTCTCCCTAGACCATACATTATGTTCCATAAAGGAGACAAGGATTTTCTTGGCATTGTGCTACTGCATAGGCTCCTATTTCTGTCTAGAATGTCCCTACTGCTTAATGTGATGGAGAGCCTTTCATTTGCTATGAGTTTTGATACTATGACAACCTGACCACCACTAACCAAAGCCTGTCTTATGACCATCCCCCACATATATGCATCATAGCCTTTGCCATACTGTACTATACTGATAACCATCAGTATGCTTGTCTCTTTGTCCGTTACATGGGGTATGTTCCTTAATGACAGAAATGTGTCTTATTAGTCTTTATATACCCAAAGTCTAGCACAGTGTCTAAGACATAATACATCGCATAAATGAATTGTTAATTGTTTAAAAGAAAAAGTGACTAATGATATCTCTAAAATATACCCTAAACATCTTCTAAACATGCAAAAATATCTAAAATTAGCATAATTTTAATACCCTATGTATTTTATTATACTTTGTTTATTTGAAAATGACTTAGAATATTGAATATTATTAATGTCAACTTTATTGAGATCAGGCATGGAATTTTTGATGTCTCATAAACACTAATCTAGATCAGATACCCATTGTGCATACTCTGTGTTCTTGCAAAATTATCCTTTCCTCTTTTATTTATTTTTTTAAAGATTTTATTTATTTATTTGATGTAGAGAGAGTATGAGAGAGGGGACACAAACAGGGGGAGTGGGAAAGGGAGAAGCAGGCTTCCTGCTGAGCAGGGAATCTGATGCAGGGCTTGATCCCTGGACCCTGGGATCAGGACCTGAGCTGAAGGTAGATGCTTAACAACTGAGCCACCCAGGCGCCCCTCATATCCTCATCTTTTAATGAAACCTATTAATCTCCCTGAAGTTTTCAGAATACTACTCTCATTCAAAATCTTTTCATTTTTCTTCATTTTAATAGAAACAATTATCAGGTTCTTGTCAGTCAAGATCTAGTCTCACCACACTATCAGAATTTTTTCACTAAAATTTTTCTTTTATGTAATATCTTAATCTTTTGGGATTACTATGACAAAATAACACAGAAGGCAGATTATAAAAAAACAGAAATTTATTTCTCACAGTTCTAGAGGGTGGAAGTCAGTGATCAGGGTGCCAGCCTGTTTGGGTTGAGGGACATTTTCCTGGTCTGATTGTATCCTTTCATGGAGGTATGGGACAAGGGAGCTCTCTAGGGCCTCTTTAATAGGGCACTAATCTCTTTTATGAGTACTCCACCCTCGTGATCAAATCACCTCCTACAGGTCCAACTTCCTAATATCATCACATTGGGCATTAGGATTTCAACATATGAATTTTGGGAGGATATAAATATTCAGACCATAACAAGTAGCCTACTCTGTACCTCAGCTTAGTTTTCTGTAAAGACTTTCTTATTTTTGTAACTTGTGTCGCATCCTTCCTCATGAAGGCATATGTTCAAATCAAGAACAGAACCCCTGGGATGAGAGAGAGACAGAGCATTGTGCAGTCTTTCCTGGATAGATAAGGCAAAGGGGCAGCTGTTGATGTACAGATTCACTGGAGGAGAACAAAGACTCCTTACCAATCAAATGATAAAGTCTGAGACTTTCTGCAAAAAGTGATAAAGTATCTTTTGCAAGCAAGTGAGGAAAAACATGGGATGCACTACATAGGATCCAGATTACACTGAACTTTAAGAGATATATTTTGAAAGAAATAGTGTAATCTAAACCAGAAAAAAATAATTGTTGTAACCATATCTAGCTACTGTTTTTTTTAAGATTTATTTATTTGAGAGAGTGTGCATGTGAGAGAGAGAGAGAGAGAAAGAGAGGGGAGGGGTGAGGGAGAGAATCTCAAGCAGACTCCCTACTGAGCACAGAGCCCCACATGAGATCATGACCTAAGCCAAAATCATGAGTTGGACACTTAACTTCCTAAACCCCCCAGGCACCACTCTAGCTATTGTTTGTTTGTTTGTTTGTTTGTTTGTTTGTTTGTTTAAAAAAAACAATTGTTTAGTAATCCTTGTGAAGGATGGGGCAGGTGGAAAGGGGTATACTGGACATAAATGTCAGTACATGAATGTAGACTACCTATAGTTTGCTGAATGTGATTTATGATTAAACTACTCATAGAGGAAAATGCACATATTCTCAATGCAGACTTTAGGATTAGCCATTCTCTACAAATCCTTTTGTTTTATTCATAAAATCGCAAGTAAAGGATCCCTGGATACTTTTTATTTGAAAAGAATGAATTGATCCCTTATACTGAAGTCAAGATTTTAGTTTCCAAAGTACTAAAATTCATGTGGGCTTTCTAATAGAATGTTGCAATAAGACATATCTCTGCCTATGTGTTATTACATATATATTTAGTGACTAATAATCCAAACTATGAAAATACATATGTGTAATTTATTTATATATGATATATGTAACATATGTAATATATTTATATATTGCATATAATTAATCCAATAAGGTACTTACTTTTTTATTTTTTACTTTGAATATACAACCTATTTTATAATTTTAGTTGAAAAGTGTTTTTATTTATTTTAAAAATACAGACACATTTTATTTTAAGATTAATCTGCACTTTTCATAATACAAAGCCACAAAGTTTAACAGAAAGTACACGGCATAAGTGTAATTTATGAAGGAAAGTTCGAAACAAAATGTGATTCAAAAGGAATTTAGAAATGGAAACTAAAATAGCTAATTTTAATACATAAGAAAAGTTGACAATTTTATGTTTCTGAGAATATACTATCACCAGAAAACCCCTATATTCAAAGAGCAAATTTAATTTCTTGGGCAAGGCTTGCATTTCTGAACCTCACATAGCTTATTTTCATAGTCTATTGTCCTACACATAAATTATTACAAAATGACAAAATAAAAAAGGAAACTCAGTGTATAATAAGTTGGTAACTGTCATTCTAAATAGCTCATAATCTCAGGCCTCCTATGTTCAGATGCTTCACCAATAAAATCTAACTGAAATGTAGGTATTTTTTCTTCTTTCTTAAGTGGTAGTTATTCTTCTGCCTCATATAGTTGGTTTTCTCTGATTGACAAAAAAGTTAGCTACTCCAGTGACCTAAGGCAAGATCTAATTTCCAAATATTTTTAATAAATGAGAGCTTCTAGACATTAAGAAGAGACTAACACAGACATCTTGTCCAATATTATTATGTTAATAACATTTACCAAGCACAATTTTCAAACTCTGTCTTACATATATAAAAGCTTTCTAATATCCTTATCATAGTCCATCATTTTTTAAATGCTAGCTCAAATATTGCTTCCTTCAAAAAGCTTTTTATCAAAAATCTTCATTCTGTAAGCTTTCAACAAATTCCAGAATCATCCTTTGCCCTCTCTGAACATTTATATTTCAGTTGGTTTCAACTGATAATGTAAGCATGTTCTTTTTTAACATGGTGAACTTCAACTTCATGTTGTCTTCAATAGTAATGCCATGGAAATATCTTCAAAGATAAATTTTCCTTACAATTAGAGATTATTTTTAATGTGATCATATATGTATAACTGACACTTGAACTAGAACGGGGTTAGAGATGCTGACCCCTGCAAAGTAAAAAATCTTTGTATAACTTTGACTGCCCAAAGACTTAACTATGAATAGCCTACTGTTGACCAAAAGCCTTACCCATAACATAAAGTCAAGTAACACATATTTTGTATGTTGAATGTATTATATACTGTACTCTTACAATAAAGTATGCTAGAGAAAAGAAAATGTAAGAAAATCATAAGAAAGAAAAAACAAATGTACAGTTACTGTACCTTAAAAAAATCCCTGTATAAGCAGTCTACCCAGAAGTCCTGTGGGTCTGTCTCTTGCTAAAACAGTGTTTGGACAAAACAGACCCAGGGAAGCCTTTTTCCCAGCCTCTGACCACCCTCCAATTTCTTTTCCAATGAAATCCTTGGGAATCATCTTCTCAGACATCCCCTGCCTCAGGCACCAGTGAACACCATTTGTTGAGCTTAACTCCCTATTGCTGACCAGCCATGAGTCCCCAGATTCGTCAGAATTATTCCATTGAGGTGGAGGCTGCCAAACTGCCTGGTCAACATGCATCTGTGAGCCTCCTACACTTACCTCTTTCTGGGCTTCTATTCCCATTCCCACCAGGATGATGTTGCTCTGGATGGCACAGGCTACTTCCTGTAAGTTGGCCAAGGAGAAGCACCAGGACACTCAGCGCCCCTAGAAGACACAAAACTAGCTTCTGGGTTGTGCCCTCTTCCAGGACGTGTAGAAGCTGTCCCAAGATGAGTGGGGTAAAACCCTGTTCGCCATCAAAACCACCATTGTCCCAGAGAAGAACCTGAAGCAGGCCCTTTGGATCTGCATGCCTTGGGTTCCACCCATGCAGACACCCATCTGTGTGACTTCCTGGAGAACCACTTGCTGATGAGGAAGTGAAAGTCATCCAGAGGATGGTGACCACCTGACTAACTGCTGGCTGGCTGACCCCCAGGCTGGGCTGGATGAGTATTTCTTCCAAAGGCTCACCCTCAAGGAGGACTAGGAGCCTCTGGAGCCCAGTGGCCTGGGAGGGGACCCTCTGGCATACCCCGGTGCCAGGGTTTCTTCCTTCCAGCCACCAGGCAGCTCTTTAACCGCCCTGGAGCCCTCTCTCAAGCCTCAGACCAAATGGAAACAAAGAAGCTTTTTGCAGGAAAAAAAAAAAAAAACCTATAAGTGGACCTGCTGGGTTCAAACCCATGTTGTTCCAGGGTCAAGTGTATACACACACACACATACACACATATATAATTGTCATTGCATTTCATATATAGTATATATAAATGTCATTATATACATATAAAATCTTTTACATATCCTAAGCATTTTCTATGGTAAAGATGGCACAAGATACACACACTCAGAAACATTATCTTAAAATTGCTTCATCATAAGCTGTGATATATTTAATTTTTGTCCTCAAAAGCATATTCTGGTAATTTATCCCATCTTCATCTTTCTACTTTAAATGTGGCTGAGAATGCCAATTGGGTGGGAGTTGATTCATGTAAACACCATCTGGCTCCTTAGTTAGAGGAAGAAGTTTTATAAAGCAGAGCTTTCCCAGACCCATTGTCATTTCTACCAATCCTGCTGAATTCTTTCAGAATTCCCTGGGAGATAAAGAGAGTACCTTTCTGAGTACTACACTAAATTATAAGATCAAACTGTCTCCCATTTTGGATTTTTCTTTGGAATGAAAATAGTCAAACAGTGTGAAGTTCCACAAACAGAAAGATCTTGTTCTCCAGAAATGTGTCACCACATGGCATCTTTGATTCTAAGCAGAAGCGGCTCAGGCAAGCGGTTTCCAACTGTCCTTAGAAATGGTTTCCTCTGTTCATAAGATTCTTATTTCATAGATATTAGAACCTGCTGTGTTGTTTCAAACTATGTAACCTGAGGAGAAATAGTAAACTTGAACATTTTGGGATGAAATTTCCTTAGTTTATTTTACCAAAGTTTTACAAATTATCAGGAAATTTGCAGAAAAAAAAAACACCTATAAGTGGACCCGCTCGGTTCAAACCCATGTTGTTTTTAACCACCCTGGAGCCCTCTATTATGCTTAAAAGCCCCTATTATGCTTTTAAGCTAACTACAAAGGATGAATCACAAAGCAGAAACCTAGAAGACAGAAAGAGAAAGAAAAAGAAATCTTATGATCTTTAGCTCTTGTTTGTGCCCTCCATGAGATAAGAAATAGACAGTCCAACTGCCTGAAATAAGGTGTTTTTCTGATGCTGCTAACCTGCAGCTAAGTGCCAGTAGGAAAAGGAAAAAAGAATTTAATTCACTGAAACTAGTTATTGTTTAAAATAATTGCTACAGTAGAATAATACCTTTCCGAGGTTTCTGTGTGTGCAGAGGGCAAGATAGCTGTTGGCTTCTCACCAGAAATGTGATTTCCTATCTTATGCATTTCAGTGAAATAGGTAAAATAGCCTATCTCACAGGTCCACTTCAGGAAAATCACACCAAAAAAGAAGTATTCCAATCAAAAAACAGCCAAAAGACATGAAGAGAAGTTAAATATCACATCAAAATATTCCATAGAAGGACTTTTGCTTCTTTTAAACACATAAATGTTTATTTTTCACACATCTATATATTCCTAGGATTCACTTTATGCCTGATAGAAAAAGTAAGAGCCATACCCATACACAAGTATCATTATAACCTCCTACATTCCACAGTAACCATATCTAAAGCCCCAAGATGCTGTTGTCAGTCTTTTTAATAACGTTTTCCTCATCGAACATGTTCAACCAGGGTTATCCTAATACTAATCATCTTGTTTATGCAAAGGTACACCTGCTACATTGTTCATGCTCACCCCAAGGAAGAGCACAAAGCTAGTCAGCCAACTGGAGCCTCTCTCCATGACCTTAGGTACCAAAATTAGCGATGAGTAAACCTGAGAAAGTCACTCTGTGAGTAAAATACAACTAATTTTCATGGATATGCTAGACAGTTAATTTGAGAATGACTAATAATAATAAACACATAACAATAGAAATGATTGAGAAGACCACAGTTGTAGAACTGTTCTTTTGTCATTTACCAATATGACATCAGCAGCAATAGAAGTTGTAAGTCAGAGGCAATCAGCACAGAAAAGCAAGAGAAAAGGGTCATTCTAACATAACTCTGAAGGGCAATCAGTGACAAGTAACAGAGACTTAAAGCAACAAATTTAAACTCATCCCTGTGAATCAGTAGAGACTAGGTAATAGATGTCATTGGGTATTCTTTCAGTAATTTTCTGTGCTTGCTACTCTTACATTGGCTACTTCTCCAAATAAAGGATATTGATTTAGTTTTGACCTAATGGTCCAGAGAATTTTTTAAAGTGAATTCACATTTTAAATAACAGAGTTCATTTAGTTTCATGTTTTTTACAGATTATTGATTTTATTGGATTTGTTGACAATAATATACCATAATTTGAAAATCAGCTGTAAATTGCCTGTAGGAATTCTTTTATTTTTGAGCTATGTACTTTTTGAAGTATACAAAGCAAGTCTTGTTTCATAGAGTTAAGCCAAAAAGAATCAACTCAGACATAATTCTATATTCAAATTTACTTTTAAATGAGGTTCTTCTATAAAAAAACCAAACTGTTAAGTAACTAAATTTATAGCTAAACTATTAAAAAATAGTAGCTAATACATATGAGTGTTTCTCAAGTGTCAGACATTATTTTAAGTGCTTGCATTGTATAGCTCATTTAATATAGCAATCCTATGAGATGGGTACTGTTATTGCTTCCATTTTTCAAAAGAGGAAATTGAGGCACAGAGAGGTAAAGTAATTGACCCAATGTCATCTAACTGACAAGGATTAGAACCCAGATTCACACCCTGGACAGTCTGGCTCCAGACGCCAAACTCTTAATTCCTTCCCTTACTGCTTTTCCAAATTAACTTTCCCAGTACAAAGAGTGGGCAACACTAGTATAGAAATTCACTATACTTAATATCATCTCTTCATCAATCAGAAAGTATAGCTACATAGCAGCAGTATGTGGACTAATGCTTTGGAAGAAGGGGTGGCTACATATGTAATTATATGGCTGGGGGAATGGGCAATGGGAAGTGCATATGCCCAAAAGGTTTTTCCACTAAATCCTGAAATTTTGTTGGTTATATCCAGTTATCTTTAAAGACTGCTCTAATTTATCCTTTTAAAATGGAAACATTTTCAAATGTGAAACCTCTCCTAGTATGTGGCACTTCATTTAGGAAAATTGAAGGCTAGGCTGACTCAATAGCCCAGTCTGGTATTCAGGGGAGATGTCTTTGCTCATGTGTCTGGCGATTAGCACTTCTGTCACCTGGGATCTCAAATAAGGCTGTTGAACAGAACATCCAGGTCAGGACTGGCTCTGTAGTGTGTCACTGGGGCAGTTGCATAGGCCTCCATATTCTCAAGGGGTTCCTTCTTGGACTAAAGCTCTGCACTTGCTGTCTTGAAACTCCTAATAATTTTCTTTTTAAAAAATTCCAGCATAGTTAACATACAGTATGACATTACTTTCAAGTGTGCAATATAGTGATTCAAAGGTTCCATATATTACTCAGTGCTCATCAAGATAAGTGTACTCTTAATCCCTTCAGGTATTTTACCCATCCCCCACTCACCTCCCCTCTGGTAACCATCTGTTCATTCTATATAGTTAAGAGTCTGTTTTTTGGTTTGTCTACTTTTTTGTTGTTGCTTTGCTCATTTGTTTTGTTTCTTAATTCCACATACGAGTGAAATCATATGATATTTATCTTTGACTGACTCATTTTGCTCAGTATTACACTCTCTAGATCCATCCACGTTGTTGCAAATGACAAGATTTCATAAAAATCCTAGAAGAGAGTACAGACAACAAATTCTCTGACATTGGTCATCGCAACATCCTTCTAGATACGTCTCCCGAGGCAAGGGAAACAAAAGCAAAAATAAGCTAAAAAAATCTTCTGCACAGCAAAGGAAACAACCAACAAAACTAAAAGTCAACCTACTGAATGGGAGAAGATATTTGCAAACGACATGTCTGATAAAGGGTTAGAATCATTATAATATATATAAAGAATTTTACAAATCAATACACACACACAAACACACACACACACACATAATCCAATTAAAAATGGGCAGAAGACATGAACAGACATTTCTCCAAAGAAGAGATCCAGATGGCCAACAGACACATGAAAAGACGCTCAACATCATTCATCATCAGAGAAATGCAAATTAAAAGCACAATAAGATATCACCTCACACTTCTCAGAATGGTTAAAATAAAAAAAAAAATCAAGAAACAACAAGTGTTGGGGAGGATATGGAGAAAAAGGAACCCTTGTGCACTCTTGGTGGGAGTGCAAACTGTGGCAGCCACTGTGGAAGACAGTATGAAGGGTCTTCAAAAATTTAAAATAGAACTAACCTGTGATCCACTAATTACACCACTGTGTATTTACTCAGAGAGTATAAAAACACTAATTGGAAGGGATATATGCACCCCTATGTTTATTGCAGTGTTATTTACAATAGCCAACAATGGAAAAGCTTATTTCCATTGATAGATGAATGGATAAAGAAGATTTATTTATTTATTTATTTATTTATTTATTTATTTATTTATATAAATGGAATACTATTCAGCCATATAAAGAAAAATTTTATTTTTGCATTTGTGTTTTATAACACCAAAGGAGCAGTAGAGCATGTGTGTAAGCTGAACAGATATGTATAATACATGTGTCCACCATTCCTTGCCCCCCATCTACGTATAGTGTTTGTGATGCCTATGAGCACAGTGGACCATGTTGTGTAGGAGTTTAGTAAGACTCAAAACGAATACAAGGTAAGAATTTTACATCTAAACCTGAGTAATTGAGGTGAGGAGGAGGTGCTGACAGCCTTGGGAGGCCATGCTTTCCTTTGAATCATAATTTACTTCTAAAGCAAGAAGGCAATGACATTCTAGGAAACACGAAATCAGCAAGGAACCTTAACCACATCCTTCTTTACTCCTGTTACTTTCCCGTACTAGATTGAAAGTGATGATGTGGAAGGAAAGGGAAAGATGGAGAAACTCACAGTTTCTTTTCCTTTCAGTTCTTCCTTGCTCATTAGCAAGCTGGAGGTAGAATATTGGTTGAATGCATGTGTATCAAGAAGTGAAATAGGGGCGCCTGGGTGGCTCAGTCGTTAAGCGTCTGCCTTCGGCTCAGGTCATGATCCCGGGGTCCTGGGATCGAGCCCCGCATCGGGCTCCCTGCTCACGGGAAGCCTGCTTCTCCCTCTCCCACTCCTGCTGCTTGTGTTCCCTCTCCCGCTGTGTCTCTCTCTCTCTGTCAAATAAATAAAATCTATAAAAAAAAAAAAAGTGAAATAAAAATTACTGAGATGGTTTTGTGCAGCATTTCCATTCTTCTGGTAAGAACTAAATGTATATGCATGTATGAGCTACAAAATGTGAAATGTATAGTTTTGGTGATTCCCATGAGTTGAATGTCCTTATATTTGCATTTAAAACTGGCCTTGCACAACTTAAAGAAGACCAGTAAAACTCATGTTAATAATTTAAATTTTTAATTTTTCCTTACTTAGAACACTAAACAGCAAATATAAAATACCATAATAAAGAGAAAAAAGCTTGAAAAATAAAAGAAAAACTTTATGGGTTAGTATTTTAGTAACACACTTTTATTTTTGTATTGGGCCACACAAATTATATAACCAGTCTCAAACACCTGCAGATGGTCTCCCCATTGTATTGTACTTTATGAAATATTTTTCAGCATCATTGTAGGTTCATGTGCTTTGTTCTTTTCTTCTGATAATATAATGAATTATGTTAAAAAGTCATATAGTTCAGTGGTGAAAAGCGTTGCTCTTCCTTTCACTCTTCTCATTTTCTCCAGCCCAAGAAATTTTCTTCTAGTCTGTTCTAGGAGGGGCAGGCA